>NW_026040046.1:700000-1312500 GCF_023375975.1 Astyanax mexicanus
AGGTACAGCCACGCGGCTATTGCCAGGCATCTGCCTGGCAAAACCAATGTCCAGGTGCGGGAGAAATTGAGAAGGCTTGTGAAAAACCCCATAAATCCAACTACAATAGACGAAACGCCAGAGGAGATGCCAATGCCACCTCCAGTGGAGGGAATCGCCGAGAGGCTGAGGGAGAGGGTGAACTCTCTCAGTTTCTCACAGAGCGAATTTGGCGGCAGTGGGGACTGGTCGAGGTTCAATGATGGGTTGGATGAGCTCATCGAGAAGGTATCAGAAGGACTGAAAAGCAAGCTTGGTGGAGGTGAAGCACGTAGAGAACGGGCAGGCAATGCCGGCGGTGGCGCGGCCCGGGTATTCAAAAACTCGACAGAACGACGCAGCGCGGTGAAGCGGGAGTCCTATCGGAGGCATCAGATGATGTACACTAAGGACCCAGCTAAGCTAGCGAGCGAAATTCTGGATGGGATGGAGAATGCCAAATGCCCCATCCAGCTATCGGAGGTACATGCTGTATTCAAAGATGGTTGGGAGAGGAACGTAGACTTTAGGGGTCTGGGTCGTTTTGCCGCCACCGGGGGCGCCGACAATGAATGCTTTACTTAGGCCATTTCAGCTGAAACTGTTAAAGAGAACCTCGGCCAGATCAAGCGTAATACCGCTCCGGGCCCGGACAGGATCACAAGGCAAATGCTGAGTGACTGGGACCCGAGCGGCGAAAAACTGGCACGGCTGTACACCGCCTGGATGGTCGCAGGAGTCGTACCAAAAGCCTTCAAGGAGTGTCGGACAACACTAATACCAAAGTCAACGAGTAAGGAAGCGTTGGAGGAGGTGGGGAACTGGAGACCCATTACCATTGGCTCGTTGATTTTAAGGCTCTTTTCTAAGATTATGGCAGAGAGACTGGTGAGGGCTTGTCCAATTAATCCTAGACAAAGGGGTTTCATCTCAGCCCCCGGGTGTGCCGAGAACCTAAAGGTGCTGCAGGGCCTAATCGGACACTGCAAAAAAGAGCGCAGCCAACTTGGAGTGGTGTTTGTCGACTTTGCGAGGGCTTTCGACTCCATCTCGCACGAACACATCCTGAGTGCACTCGGGCAGAGACAGCTCGACCAACACGTGATTAAGCTGATCCAGTCAGCTTATGTGGACTGCGTGACCAGGATCATCATGGACAGTGCTAAGTCGCCCGACATCCTGATGAAAGTTGGAGTGAAGCAGGGAGACTCAATGTCACCAATTCTCTTCAACTTGGCAATGGATCCCCTAATCCAGAGCCTAGAAAACCTTGGAAGTGGCTATAAGATTGGAGGTAGTAGCGTTACTACCTTAGCGTTTGCAGATGATCTAGTCTTGTTGAGCAGCTCTTGGGATGGCATGCGTAGCAATATAGCCTTGCTGGATGAATTTTGTGAGAGGACGGGGCTCAGGGTTCAGTCCCGAAAATGTCACGGTTTTCTAATTCGTAGGGGAGCAACATCATATACAGTCAATGACTGTAGCCCCTGGGATCTGGGGGGAGAACCAATTCACCTCATTGAGCCTCATGAGGTTGAGAAATATCTGGGTGTCAAGGTGAATCCTTGGGTTGGGATCACCAAACCAGATCTTAACTCCCAATTAGGGGAGTGGGTGACAAGGATCGGAGGCGCACCTCTCAAACCATATCAGAAAGTGGGGTTGTTGAACGATTTTGCCATTCCTCGGCTAATCTACCTGGTGGATCATTGCGATCTAAAGGGCGTGACCTTAGCCACGTTGGATGGGACAATCAGGAGGGCGGTGAAGGGGTGGCTGCACCTGCCACTGTCCACCTGTGGGGGTCTCCTGTATTCACGAGTCCAGGATGGTGGACTGGGTATCTTGAAGCTGGAGGCCCTCGTCCCCTCCATCCAAGCGAGACGCCTATACCGGTTGCTGGGCTCAGAGGATGAGATCATGAATCAGATAATGACAGTGATGGACGGAAGATCTGAGTTCGCAAGAACGTGGTGCATTGCAGGGGGTGATCCAGGGGCAATCCCTCCTGTGTGTGCAGTGCAGGAAAGGGAGACTGCCACACAAAGGAAAGGTCCAGTACCGTGTGACTGGAGGCAGGAGGAGAAGAGGGCGTGGTGCAATCTACCAGTCCAAGGTAGACTGGTTGAGGTGTTCGATAAGGATGGAATAAGCAGTGCGTGGATGAGGAACCCCGAAAGAGCGGGGTTCAAACAAAGGCACTACATAGCTGCTTTGCAGCTAAGGGCGAATGTATACCCAACCAGGGAAGCTCTGGCAAGAGGAAGGACAAAGGTATGGGCAAAATGCAGGAGATGCGCCGCGCCCCTCGAATCCTGCTCACACATCCTTGGTCAATGTCCATCGGTACAGTCCAGTAGAATTAAACGACACAACAAGATGTGTGCCTTGTTGGCTCAGGAGGCGGAGAGATACGGTTGGACAGTTATTAGGGAGCCCAGAATCAGCGGACCCTTGGGCGAGCTGAGACTGCCTGACCTAGTGCTGTCAAAGGGAAACTCAGCCTTAGTGATCGATGTAACAGTGCGATTTGAATATGAGGCACGATCGCTTGAAAAAGCGGCAGAGGAGAAAGTCGCCTACTATGCACCGTACGAGTCTCAGATCGCCACATTGGTTGGGGCAGAAAGGGTGCAGGTATTTGGGTTCCCTGTGGGTGCCAGAGGGAAGTGGCCCTCATGCAACAACCACGTCCTGTCTGAAATTGGCCTGGGTCCAGCTAGGGCCAAGTACTTCGGTGGGTTGTGTGGTAGAAGGGCCTTGTTGTACTCGTTAGACGTACTGCGGGACTTTGGAAGACCAGACCAGCCTACCGGGCAACCGGGTCCACCAACGAGTTCTTCAGCAGGTGGACTAGGGACCTCTTCTTTGCGGGTGGAGAGAAGGACCGAAGATGGCGCACCCGAGGTCGATAGGGCCCCCCCGGCGGGCTGGGACGGGGGGGGACAGGGCCTCCTAGGTGGAGAGGAAGGCGCACCACCCGAATCTTACAACAGGATGTCAGGGAGCTCGTCGTGATTAGTCCCCAGCTATTGCACATCACCTAGCCAGTAAGGCTTCTGGCTAGATGAGGGCTGTGAGGATGCCATTGCGCGGGGACACTTTCTACTGGGAAGTGGCCTTAAGATCACTTGATGACAAGTTGGGGATCGGGCCCAAGGGTGCAAGGGTGGGCTGATCTCTCAACTAGCCCAGGATGGGTTTGGGTGCGTACCCGGACTGCTGCGCAACATGGGCAGCGGAAGCGGCCCGTATAACCGCGAAAGGGAGCACAGAAGTGGCTCCCCAGAAAATAGCCAAATGCCTCGTCATCTAATTAGTGACGCGCATGAATGGATGAACGAGATTCCCACTGTCCCTACCTACTATCTAGCGAAACCACAGCCAAGGGAACGGGCTTGGCAGAATCAGCGGGGAAAGAAGACCCTGTTGAGATTTACCCGTCTGCATTGATTGGATTGCTGACGCTATTTGCTCCAGCTCACCTGCCACATCTAAATCTAAAGAAGGGATATGTAAGTTTTTGTAAAAATCCTCCAGCTCAGAGGGATTAGATCCTGAGGCGGATGAATACAATGACTGATAAAAACGCTTAAAACAGGAATTAATTGCAAGACTTTCATTATGAGTGTGCCCTAGCTCGTTCTTGATTTCTGGTATGGTTTGATTAGCAGTTCTTTGCCGCAGCTGATGCGCAAGTAACCGGACAGCTTTCTCCCTATGCTCATAAGTCCCATGGCGTGATTTGTGAATTAAATATTCAGCCTGTCGCGTTGACAGGTCAAATTCAGTTTGTAGGGACATTCGTTTTTTTACATTATCGGCAGATGGTGAAACACTATTTAGTTTATCTAACTCCAACATCTCCTCCGTCAGTACCTTGAGGCATGCGTTTTCAATTTTTTTTAAATTGGCACTATATGAAATGACCTGGCCCCGTAAATATGCCTTCAACGCTTCCCACACGGTTAGAGAGGACATTCCAGGGGTCTGATTAGTTGCAAGAAAAAATCTAATCTCTGATGTGATGAAATTAATAAAAAAATCATCTGATAGAAATAATGGGTTAAGTCTCCAGGGACGGTAATTGGCCTGTGTATCAGGAATACGCATTTTCATTAGTAAGGGACGATGGTCAGAAATAACTATGGCTTCACAATCACATTTATTAATGAAGGGTAAAATTCTTTTATCCACAAAAAAGTAATCAATACGTGAATAGGTCCCATGGACCGGGGAGAAAAAAGAATAAGCTCTAGAAGTGGGATTGCGAATTGCCACGCATCTGCTATCCCGAAAGACTCCAGAAACGACTGGATAGTGAGAGCTGAATTAGACAAGGGACATTGTTTTCCAGAACTGCGGTCCAAGACAGGGGAGATTACACAATTCATATCACCCCCAACAATAAGATGATGAGTTGACATGTTTGGTAAGCAGGAGAAAAAATCTGAAAAACTGGACTGTCCCAATTTGGGGCATAAATGTTGGCCAAAATTACCGTATTTTTCGGACTATAAGGCGCACCGTATTATAAGGCGCACGATGAGTGAACGGTCTATTTTTAGTGTTAGTCCATACACAAGGCGCACTGGATTATAAGGCGCACTAAATGAAACTTTATATCAGTAACAATAACTCTGAGCAATAAATCCTTCACAATATCTGTGAAAAATAACAACATCTCTGAGCAATAAATCAACAAGCACAGCAAGTACGTATTACTCCGCGACGCTCCTGACAACGGTAGCCGCAACGCTCCGACAGACCATAATATTATGTTGAAGCACAGCAAGTACGTATTACTCCGCGACGCTCCTGACAACGGTAGCCGCAACGCTCCGACAGACCATAATATTATGTTGAAGCACAGCAAGTACGTATTACTCCGCGAGGCTCCTGACAACGGTAGCCGCAACGCTCCGACAGACCATAATATTATGTTGAAGCACAGCAAGTACCGCATTACTCCGCGAGGCTTCTGACTATAATAGCGTGTTGTGCCGAATTCGGTGAATAAAACGGTTTTAAAACAGAGATAAAGATTGGATAAGTTTCATTTCTGGATGAAGTGATTTCCAGCGCTGTTTGGATATAACTGTGGATTACAGGAGACTGGATTGATGGATTCTCTTTAGTCTGGACGCGTTTTGAAGGTAGGACCTGTGGCTGAGCGCGGGTGTGTGTTCGGGGGGTGGCGGCAGTGACCGGAGGTTAACCCCGGACAAAAGGAGAGCCTTTTATTACTGGAAACATGCGCTCTGACGCAGCTCTAATTCATGAAACATACATCCTACAGTAAAAGCACAGTTCTGGAATCCGGAGAGCCAGACGGTTCGAATGGTGTATGACATGACCGCATTCGATGAAATATGGACGAACGATAAACGCAAATATGAGAGTTATGAATTATTAAAATCATAACCAAGGCATATTTCGCCCTAAATGTTTATTTTCTGAAAGGATATTCCGCTAAATAGGCTAAATAGCTCAAAAGCAGAGATTCTAAGCTTTAAAATGGTATATTGGATGTCTATATTGAACCTGTAACTGTTCATAACTATTCAGAAACACAGCCAGTTATGAAATATTAAATATTTCTGGCCCGCCGGTGGGCCAGCGCGTGTTAAGAGGTTAACTTTACTTAGAAGTGGGCGCTAAAAAGAAACAGTTTGTGCTATTACCCCAGAACGGGTGGAAAGGAAAGTTTACCGGCACCTTGTTCTGGCCACGGAGCTACAGTGGAAACTAGCTACCCTGAACCACAGCCGAGAGGCAGTACGGCAGTCAAAGGTAACCGCGCGCTAGCCCAAGAGGGGGATCTTTTTCTGGCGTGGGTGAGGAATTCTGCACAACAGAGCGCCGTGTATCACATAAAAATCGAGGTCAGTAAACACAAGCAAAATCCATACACAAGGCGCACTGCATTATAAGGCGCAATGACGATTTTTGGGAAAAAATAAGTATTTTAAGTGCGCCTTATAGCCCGAAAAATACGGTACTGGGAATGTATATAGCTGCCCCACCACAATAATATATCGCCCTGCGAGATCTGCTTCTACACTTGAGACTGTAAATGGTACATTTCTACTAATCAATATGGCAACACCGCTAGCCCTTGATTGAAAACTAGAATGGAACATATGCCCTGCCCACGCATTTCCCAAACGGAAGTGATCTGTTGTACATAAGTGGGTCTCCTGTAAGAATGCAATGTCTGCACTGAGCTGTTTTAAAATGGGTCAATACCTTTTTACGCTTAACTGGGTGATTTAATGACTTAACATTCCAATTTACTAGATTCACTAGACAGCCATCTGACCTACTAGGAATATTAATCTGAGCCATTTAAGTACTGGAGATTATAAATGTGAAATTGCATGGCAACAAAAAAATGTAAATAACAAAAATAGTAATGACAAAATGATGGACAAATAAATAACTATAGCAGTAATAAAATGTCTGGTATAACTCCCAACCCATCAACCACCCCCTCCCCCCACCCACCGCCCCCAGTCACCTGTAGAACAGAGGTGAACGTAGAACCCCAGAAAAAAACCCTACACATTAAGTGTTATCTAGGAGCTTCAGAGAGCAAACCCCTCGAGTCCCAACCGAGCTTTCATAGAAACGAAGTTAGACGTCTTACAACGCTAGAATTTGACAACATATTGTAACAAAGACAACAGGAAATTTGCACAAGAACAGTGCCGCCTAATTGGCCCGAGGCAGAAGAAAAAAAAAATAGTAATAATAATAAAAAAAATTATAATAATAAAAATAAGAATGTGTGCCTGAGAATTATAGCCATACATAAATTACAAGTCCTTCTGCCAAGAGTGATATGCTACATGGTTGGCTAGATGGGTAAAACAAAATAAAAGTAATAGAGAGGCACAGGATATCAGACATGGGCTGAAAAACACACCTGAGCAGAAGAAATGTTCACTAGATGCGTGTGGCATTTTCTTTACGTGTAGAAAAACACTGCTGTTAGCTACATTAGTAAATGTTCGGACCAAGGGCGGCTCGGAAGCCCACTGAAGTCAGTCTCTTACCCTTCAGATTCAGGTGAGGAGATTACACATTTCTTAACATAGCTCTTCGCTTTACCCGCATCTGTGAATTCTTTTTCCTCTCCCTTGTGCGTGATGTGGAGTCGAGCTGGGAACAGAATGCCATACCGGACATCTTGGCAGTTGCGGAGAAGCTTTCTGACCTCCGTAAACGCAGCCCTGGCTTTGGCCACACTGGCAGTGTAGTCCGGGAAGATAGCAATTGGGTCACCGTTGAGCCGAAGTGGGGTGCGGGTGCGTGCACGTGTCAGCACCTCAACACAATCCTGATAGTAGTGCAGTTTAGCTATGATTGCGTGCGGCTTCCCATCTGATCTTTTCGGAGCCAAACTTCTGTGTGACCGATCCACAAGCACATCTCTGTCCAACTGCAGAACATCTCGCAGCAACTTCGAGACCGACTCTGTAGAACAGGAACCACTCGTCTCCGCCACCCCGATAATTCTGATGTTACACCGCCTCATCCTCCCCTCCATATCCACACACTTCTCTCGAAGCTCCGCCAGTTCCACTTTTAAATCAGCCACCGTTGACTGCAAAGTAGTCACCTCGTCCGACCATGTTGACAATCCGCCTTCTACATCTTTAACCGTAGCTTTCACCTGGTCGACCTCAGAGTGAAGCGCCGCCATCTTGCCAACAATCTCAGCCTTCACCCCTTGAAGCTCAGCTTTAAAAGAATCAAAATCCTCTGCAAGTGCCTTTCTCATTTCTGATTTAATCACCGCAGAAATATCCGCTTTTAGCGAGAGTAGAATCTCAGATTTGAGGGCTACCGCGTCCATCACGGGGGAACCTGGCGGAGGCGATCCTCCCGAGGCGTCAGCGGAATCAGAGGTCGAGGCGGCGCTGGGCCTAGTGCTTGCTTGCCCGGTGTACTTGTATTTGCGCAAATTTGTCACCATAAGTCCACACAAACTGCACCACCTTGCTTGGAGAGATCTTTTCACTGACTTCTCACGCAGTTCTGTCGTCTAAAGCGCCTAAAATTATTAAATAAAACAGATGCTCGGCAGGAGCTCAAGTGCAACACGTCCTACTCCATAGCGAGCCCAACAGCGCCCCCCAATATAAAAACATTCTAAACAAAGCTCCTGCAGAAGGTAACAATCCAATTAAAATTAATTTATGACAAAACTAACTAGGTCAAAAGCTTTCCACCGCTGTTTCCGAATGGTGGCCCAACATTTCATAATTTAGAGGAGAGGATAAAGAGGATTAGACGGTCACATTTCTTTTACAATCTTATTTTGAATGCAGATAGAAGATGTGCTAATAGTAATGATGAATTTCTTCTATGCCCAGTACATGAGTGAAGTAGAACAAGTTTCGTCTAGTATATAAACAGCACTGCACAAAGGCCACAAATCAAACACATCTAGAACATTTTCTGCACATTTTCTTCTGACCAAGAAAATGTTTGAACTGGCGTATAACATTGCAGGAAAAACAAGTTGCTCTGAAAAGAGAAGGCTTGAAATGCTAATATGGAAATTCAGTATATAGTAGATGCATATTAAAATGTGTGAGCTGAGTAGTGGCTGAAGCAACTTCTTTACTCCTGTCTGCGTCTTCCGAAAGAACTTCCACAGGACTCCATGTAAAATTAACAAAAACAACTGCTGTTTATTCCAGGCTGTACAAGTGATGAAAACAAACAAAAACTAAAACTTTTAAACCATAGTTGTTCCAAACACGTGATGCTATACTGTACTAAAACGCAAACACGGTAAGAAAACTGTGTTGTTACTAGCATCCAAAAACGCAGCTCACTCAGCACTGCCCAAAACACGTCCAGGCAGAGCACCAGTGCCGTCTCTCTTAAAGCGACAGTACACCTATTTTCTGCATATTAACAAATGGTGTAAATATAAACAATTTGGGTCTTATAAACAGTACAAAAGCACTTACGATAACTTATTACTGTTTAACTGCAATATACACATATATACATTTCTTATCTAGTTAATTAACTATTTAAATACACACACAATGCAAATCGTAGTCTTAATGTTTTAGCTCCTACATACCGGCCCCTAATTGTCCTCTTGTTTAGAGACAATTACCAAACTAAAACAGGGAGCCAAATCTAAACCAAACAATTTCTTCTGCTGAGTGTCTTGTCTTCGTTGCTTGATTTACCGTTACCTGGTGCCAGAGGTTACAAGCACATGGCACACCGTGGGAGGCCAGTCTTTACCACTGCCTCAGTCAGCTTCCTGTAGAAGACAGAGCTTGGTAATTGGTCTATCCAATGTGCTTGTCTTGGTTTTAACACGGACCTGACGCACTAGTCCATTTTCATCAGGAAGTGCCTTTACAACTTTGGCCATGACCCAGGAGTTGCTTGGAGCAGTGTGGTCAACAATCAGCACAATATCAACAACAGTGAAGTTGCGTGACGTGTGAGTCCACTTCTGCCGCTCTTGTAGCTGAGGTAGGTACTCTCTTGTCCATCGTTTCCAGAAGATATCCACCATGTATTGGACTTGTTTCCACCTTCTGTGGGCGTACATATCTTCTTTCACAAAGAGTCCAGGTGGTAAAGATGGGTTGGCCTTAAGAAGCAAGAGGTGATTGGGAGTAAGCGCTTCGAAGTCGTTCGGGTCACTGGAAGCCTTAGTAATCGGACGACTGTTAATGATTGCCTCTGCCTCACACAAGACAGTGTGAAAACCTTCTTCATCCAACATCTGGAGCTTTAAAGTTGTATTAAGGATCTTCCTGACTGATCTTATCAGCCGCTCCCAGGCTCCGCCGTGATGAGAACCAGTAGGGGGATTGAGCATCCACTGGATTCCCATTTGACGTGTAGCATCCTCAATCCTGGAAATGTTCCACTCTTCGATGGCTCTCTCAAGCTCACGCTCGGCTCCAACGAAATTGGTCCCGTTGTCTGAGCGAAGAATCTTTACTTGTCCTGTTCTTGCAAAGAAGCGACGCAAGGCACTGATAAAGGAATCGGTGTCTAGTGATGATGCCATTTCAATGTGGACTGCTCGTACCACCAAACAGGTGTACGAGACTCTGTACCTCTTTACGATGCTTCTACCCCTTCTGACCTCGAATGGACCAAAGTAGTCAACCCCAGTGTTAGTGAATGGGGGATCACATGGTATGATCCTGTCCCAAGGTAGGTCAGCCATCTGCTGTTGTCCAGCGATGCCATGCATGTGTCGACATGTGACGCACTTGGAAAGAACTCTTCTAATGGCTGCCTTAGCACCAGGAATCCAAAACTTGAGCTGTAGCTTGGACAACATATGATTTCGGCCACGGTGACCTAAGCTCTCGTGGATCTCTCTGAGGATGAGATCTGTCACATGCAGGTTCTTGTGAAGAATAGCTGGGTGCTTAACTTCCTCAGGCATAGTTGACCTATGGAGTCGTCCACCCACTCTGAGGATGCCATCCTCAAGTATAGGGTTGAGCTTGTAGATGCTACTATTCTTCTTCAATTTTTCACCTTTACGCAGCGCAGCAATTTCTACTGAGTATTTTTGCTGCTGACTGAAACGAACAATCTCACGCTCTGCCAGCTTTAAGTCATCCATTGTGAGCGTGCTTCCTCTGAGGTCAGTCTTTAAACTCTGCATCGTCCTACTAACATATGACTGAGGAATAGAAGCCTTCATCTCCCTTCTCTTTCGACATAATTGTAGCAGGATGTTCTTGATCTTTAGGATCCAGGCAACTGCCTTCCTTAGGCAAAACCAGGAAGAGTAGTACTCCAGAAACTGCTGAACTATGTCCACCTGTTCCTCTGATGCAGTAGCACTGACTACAATGTCTCTGACTTCTGGATCCTCAGTGGTAACAGTCTTAGTGTGGTCTGGATTTTGTGGCCATTCATCCTCATTCTTAGTGAGAAAGTCTGGCCCATGTAGCCATGTCTTATTGTGTATGAATGCTTGCACTTTGAGTTCTCTTGACACATGGTCAGCTGGATTCTGGGAAGTACCAACATATCTCCACTGTCTAACCTCCGACAGCTTTAGAATAGTTTCCACACGTTTGCGACAAAGGTGCGGAATCTGCTGGTTCTGTTTCCTATGTATTTGAGCACGGTAGTGCTGTCTGACCAAAACACAGATTCTTTGAGCTGAAGCTGAAGCTCTGACCTCAATGTTTTGTCCATGCGTGCTGCCATGGTAGCTGCTGCCAACTCCATGCGTGGGACAGTGATTGGCTTGAGCGGAGCTACTCTGGCCTTAGCCATGACCAAGGTGCAGTGAACTCTGTTGTCTTTGTTCTTTTGTAGCAGATAACTTGCTGTTCCATAGCCTGTCTCACTAGCATCTGCAAAATGATGTAGTTGGCTGAAAGCTGTCTCACCAAAGCCTATAGGCTTAAAGCACCGAGCCACCTCTAAGTCTTCCAATAGGTGTAGGTCTTTCATCCAGTTGTACCACTGCTGCATTAGATGCTCAGGAATTACCTCATCCCAGCCCATTTTCAATCTACAAAGTTCTTGTAGAATCATTTTTGCTGGCAAGATCAGAGGAGCTAGGATGCCTAATGGGTCATACAGAGAGCTAACAACAGAAAGGATGTTCCTTCTGGTTGGCGGTTTGTCCTTTAGGCAGAGCTTAAACTTGAAGGTATCAGACTGGATACACCAGTGGACTCCCAATGCTCGTTCAGCTGGAAGCGTGTCCAAGTCCAGATCCAGGTCTTTTAATTCAGTGGCTCTTTCTTCAGCAGGAATGACAGATAATACAGCCCTGCGGTTGCTTACCCACTTTGCGAGGTGGAAGCTGCCTGTTCCAAGGATACCCTTCAAATCATGGTATAACTGCACAGCTTCGTCCTCTGTGCTGACTGATTTCAAACAGTCATCAACATAACAATTGTGCAGCACTGTGTCAATTCCTAAAGCTCCAAATCGATCTCTGTTATCTTCAGCGCATTTCCGAAGTGCAAAGTTAGCACAACTGGGAGATGAAGTTGCGCCAAATAGATGTACAGTCATTCTGTACTCTTTCAGATCTTGACTGATGTCACCAGAGGGCCACCATAGAAACCTAAGAAGATCAGCATCCTCATCTGGTACCTTAACCTGATGGAACATGGCTTCCACGTCAGCCATGACCGCCACCTCTTCTTTCCTGAATCTAAGGACACCAAGCAGTGTGCTGGTTAGATCCGGCCCCTGTAGCAGCTGGCCATTCAGAGAAGTACCCTGAAATGACGCTCCACAATCAAATACCACGCGCATCTTCAGCTTCTTCGGGTGGTACACCCCATGGTGTGGCAAATACCACACCTTCCCATCACTGCGACTCAGCTCTTTACTGGGAATCTCCACTGCATAGCCCTTGGCAATGACATCATCCAGAAATGCAATGTTATCCATTTTAAACTGACAATTCTTCATGAACTGACGTTTTATGTTTAGAGCTCGCTGTTCAGCTACTCTTCGGTTGTTAGGCATCTTAATATCTTTGTTTCGCAGCGGTAGATTGATGCACTAATGACCTTCTACCAAGCTAGCAGACTGTGAAACTATTTCCATGACTCTGGGAAGTCATTCTTAAACTGCTGACTCCACAGCTCATCCAACGTCGCTACTGAGATGCGGTTGGATAACACTTGTACAGGTTCACCTGTTGCGTTGTAACTACGCTCCACTCTGAGAGGTCCATTAATGATCCAACCCAGTCTGGTTTTCACCGCATATGGTCCATTGTCTACACTGGGAATTACCTGCCATGGTTCCAGGGCTCTGGGCACATTGGTTCCAATGAGAAGATCTATTCCTGCTCGAATGCTTGGAAGATGTACTTGACTAAGATGTGGCCACTTATTCACATCTTCTTGTCTTGGGATGTTCTCTTCACTCGCCGGAATAGCCACTTGAGAGAAAACATTTGGCAGTTCAAAGAAGTCATCATTCTCAAGGCTACTAACCTCCAAACCAGACACCATGTGACTAGTAACAATCTTCTCACCTCCCATGGTCTTCAGCAAAATACTTGTGTGCCTGCCGGAGAGGTTGAGGTTTGCCATCAACTGTTCTGTGCAGAACGTAGCTGTGCTACCGGGGTCAAGGAGGGCATGTGTTGTCACCACTTTGCTGCCCTGCTTAGCTTTAACCTGTATCGGAAACGATCGCCAGGATGCTGTTGACATTATCACGTGTAGTGGCTCCACAGGTACTTCTCTTTGCACCGATGCATCCACTGACAACTGATTGAACTTCACCATTATCTGATGGCAAACATTTGTGCTCATGTGTCCAGATTTTAAGCAGCTAAAGCACAAACCTTTGTTCTTTAGGAAGTCCAGCTTTTCCTTGTGAAGAGATCTTTTCATTTTCTTGCAGTGTTCCATTGTGTGCTGTTCTCCTTGACAGAAAACACATGGCTTGGAAAAAGCACAGCCTACTATCTTAGCTGGTTTCCCCTCCACTAAATTTTTTACTGCTGTTGTAGCAGTGGTGAAACCTCGCCCTATTCCACTTTTTTTGAGCGCAGATTCCCTCGTGTACAATTTAGCTTGACTCTTGGGTCCATCTATTATGCTGCCAAACACTGGGTATGAAGCTTCTCTTGCTTGTCTATTGACAAAATCCACGAGGTCGCTGAACTTGACTCTACCCTGCTGTTTGTCGAGAATACCAAAAGCTATGGTCCTCCAGCGTTCCCTCAGCTTGTAGGGAAGCTTGTTGATGATGGAGCGCATGGTAACCGCACTATCAAGCTCCTCCATGTACGCCACATCTGTCATGGCGTTACAACTAGTGAGGTAGAGACCAAATGACTGAAGTGCAAAGCTGTCATCAGACTTAATAGCTGGCCAGTTCAGTGCCTTTTCGATATATGCCCTTGAAATTGTGTATTCATTTCCAAAGTGCTCTTGCAAAAGCCTTTTTGCTTTACTGTAGCCACGTTTTGGCTCCACGTGGAGACAACTCTGTATTAGCTCTCTTGGTTGCCCACTTGTGTACTGCTCCATATAGTACAACCGATCTCTGCAACTGTCTGTCTTATCCTCTACGCCATGCTCAAAGGCTCGGATGAACAGTCTATATTCCATAGGGTCTCCTCTGAATATAGGAATGTTCTGTGGTGGTAGAGCAGAGAGCTTTTGCTGTCTCACCAAGAACTCTGCGATGGCTTGGGTAGGCCCTGAAGTGTCTTGCTCTGACTGTGTGGCTACACTGGAAGCACTATGCTCATCTTCTATGTGTTGTTTTACAACAGATGGCCCAGACCCATGAGGAGCATTGTTGGATTTTTTGCAAGCTTCTGATTGAGAGGACTTGAGAGCTGTATCAATGTAAGAGTTCATTCCATCAGGACTAGGTGCTCTAGATGTGACCTGTAGACACTCAAATTCATCTAGCCCTGCTTACGTGAGGTGGAGGATGCAACAGATACACTATCTGAAGGCTTGACCTCTTCGTTGTGCTTCTCAGACTCAGCAATACGTAGCTGAACCTCTTTCATCCACGCTTTAACTCTTTCTAAGAAGGCCTGAAACGTGTTAGCCCTAGGCTCAAACCATTTAACCAGGTCCTCATTCATCTCATCCTCTGAAATCTGCTGAAGTAATACTTTAACAGTGGTGTTAAGCTCACAAAACTCCCCAAATAACTTGTTGAACTGCACTGCCAACATAGTCTGAAGAACTTGCAGGTTGCTATCATCACCTTCATCCATTAATTGCACCATTTGATTCATCCTGCTTGTGAGCTGGCCAAGCTTAGCTTTCCTTGCGTTAACAGCATGTTGCATTCTCTCATCATTAGCTTTAGCAGTTAGCTTTATTTTTCTAGACCCAGCTGCTGTGGTAGAATCAACATTCTCCATATTGCTTGTCGTTAACAATGTGCAGCGCTTCACGGCAGCTACCAGAGGCTAATAAGATGTAGTTTAGCTTCTAAACTTCCAACATCCAGTCAGAATCCACCAGAACAAGCCAAAACTGCACTTACTTTCTCTTTGATGCTTATTTGCTGCAATGCCTCTTACTGTTTCACTGTAGCTCCTTTCTTCCACAGCTCGGATACTTTCCAACTAGCCACAGTTTTCTTACTAAAATGTGTGAGCTGAGTAGTGGCTGAAGCAACTTCTTTACTCCTGTCTGCGTCTTCCGAAAGAACTTCCACAGGACTCCATGTAAAATTAACAAAAACAACTGCTGTTTATTCCAGGCTGTACAAGTGATGAAAACAAACAAAAACTAAAACTTTTAAACCATAGTTGTTCCAAACACGTGATGCTATACTGTACTAAAACGCAAACACGGTAAGAAAACTGTGTTGTTACTAGCATCCAAAAACGCAGCTCACTCAGCACTGCCCAAAACACGTCCAGGCAGAGCACCAGTGCCGTCTCTCTTAAAGGGATAGTTCGGTATTTTTGACATGAGTCTGTATGGCATCATCATAACCAGTGTCATGCATCCACACTGACTTACCCCCCACAGCGTCCTGTGAGCCGAGTTCTTGTCCAGTTTAGGTCAAAGCGAAAGTAGTCCGGCATGTTTGCTGGGGTCAGGAAAATAACTCCTTTTTCTTCCCAAAGCAGTACGTGTTCAAAAGAGTGATTTATTTACATCACAAAAAACTAACCCTGCAAAAGTCACGCCTCGTAAATCACTTGGGTCCTACTTTCTCTCATTTCGTATCAGTGCGCGTCACTCTGACAGCGAGCTGCGCACGCGTCAACTTGTTCTGTGTTTTGGCAGTGCTTAGCAGCTGTGTTCAGACTAGCAACGCAAACGAGCTAACTTTAGGGAGAAGTCTATTGGCTTTTATAAGCGTTGTAAACACATATATATATATATATATATATATATATATATATATATATATATATATATATATATATATATATATATATATATATATATATATAGCTAGGTGTGTGTGTGTGTGTGTGTGTTAAAATGGTGCGGACTTGTGACTATCCAGGCTGTAGCAACAAAGATGTGGCTGATTCTCCGCAGAGTTTTCATCGTTTTCCTGTGACTGATGTTGCTCTGAGGAAACTTTGGGTACTAGCGCTGGGCATCCATGTGGACACAAAAGTGGAAAAAATAAAAAAGCTTCGTGTTTGCAGTGCGCACTTCAGCGATGATGACTTTTTATCCACATGTCCTGGACAACGACAGATGAAGAAACGGATTCTGAAGAAATCTGCTGTCCCTGCACCCCAGGTAAATAAAACTGTAGCCTACCAATGTTCTCTACAGCATTCGCTCATAGCGTAAAGGTGCACCAGGGCTATTCCAAAGCAATATGGAAAATAAATCATAAAAGTAATCATTTATCACTCGCTGTCAAAACGTCAAAACTTGACTGTTATTACAATCGTCAGCAACTCCGTGGACAGGTGGATGTGTACGAGTAGCCCAGTCCATGACTCCAGTCACAATGTAGGCTAGCATAACAAGACCAACAGGGCTACTTCTCAGCTGTTAGACCCGGGGATTTCTGGAGCAATCGGCATATGTATATATTTATTTTATATACCTGCGTCATCCTCGAATACAAAACTTCTAAAAGTATGCCGAATGCTCCGGTCATCCCTGGTGTATTCGATGAGAGGTAGCCCAGTTTGACTTTATGCTGCTTCCCTCGAACCGAGCATCACAGAGCCTGACGTGCATACATCCTTCCCCCATATGATAGCATACTGTATGTCAGCTGTAGTTTCTAATTGCCGAGTTTTCCTCGTCACTCTCGTAGTCAGACATGTTCTCGAGGCGAGAAGTAAACAAAGCGACCCAAACACGTAGGCTAGCTGTCAGGTTGCAGCGCTGCACGCATTGATATGGAACGAGAGAAAGTAGGACCCAAGTGATTTACGAGGCGTGACTTTTGCAGGGTTAGTTTTTTGTGATGTAAATAAATCACTCTTTTGAACACGTACTGCTTTGGGAAGAAAAAGGAGTTATTTTCCTGACCCCAGCAAACATGCCGGACTACTTTCGCTTTGACCTAAACTGGACAAGAACTCGGCTCACAGGACGCTGTGGGGGGTAAGTCAGTGTGGATGCACGACACTGGTTATGATGATGCCATACAGACTCATGTCAAAAATACCGAACTATCCCTTTAAAGCGACAGTACACCTATTTTCTGCATATTAACAAATGGTGTAAATATAAACAATTTGGGTCTTTCCCTGCCTATCACCAATATCCCTAATGCGAGAAAAAGAACACCTGAGGTTTCAATATACCTGCTCCCCAACACAACCCAAAATGTTTCAGAGAATGACAATTACCATGTTAGACAGTGTAGCATTGCTCTTACAGACTAACAAAGTAAACAGTAGAGTATATGATACTAAAAGCTGTCTAACATACACTACCGTTCAAAAGTTTGGGGTCACATTGAAACGTCCTTATTTTTGAAGGGAAAGCACTGTACTTTTCAATGAAGATAACTTTAAACTAGTCCTAACTTTAAACAAATACACTCTGTACATTGCTAATGTGGTAAATGACTATTCTAGCTGCAAATGTCTGGTTTTGGTGCAATATCTACATAGGTGTATAGAGGCCCATTTCCAGCAACTATCACTCCAGTGTTCTAATGGTACAATGTGTTTGCTCATTGGCACAGAAGGCTAATTGATGATTAGAAAACCCTTGTGCAATCATGTTCACACACCTGAAAACAGTCTAGCTCATTACAGAAGCTACAAAACTGATCTTCCTTTGAGCAGATTGAGTTTCTGGAGCATCACATTTGTGGGGTCAATTAAACGCTCAAAATGGCCAGAAAAAGAGAACTTTCATCTGAAACTCGACAGTCTATTCTTGTTCTTAGAAATGAAGGCTATTCCATGCGAGAAATTGCTAAGAAATTGAAGATTTCCTACAACGGTGTGTACTACTCCCTTCAGAGGACAGCACAAACAGGCTCTAACCAGAGTAGAAAAAGAAGTGGGAGGCCGCGTTGCACAACTAAGCAAGAAGATAAGTACATTAGAGTCTCTAGTTTGAGAAACAGACGCCTCACAGGTCCCCAACTGGCATCTTCATTAAATAGTACCCGCAAAACACCAGTGTCAACATCTACAGTGAAGAGGCGGCTGCGGGATTTTGGGCTTCAGGGCAGAGTGGCAAAGAAAAAGCCATATCTGAGACTGGCTAATAAAAGAAAAAGATTAAGATGGGCAAAAGAACACAGACATTGGACAGAGGAAGACTGGAAAAAAGTGTTGTGGACGGATGAATCCAAGTTTGAGGTGTTTGGATCACAAAGAATAACGTTTGTGAGACGCAGAACAAATGAAAAGATGCTGGAAGAATGCCTGACGCCATCTGTTAAGCATGGTGGAGGTAATGTGATGGTCTGGGGTTGCTTTGGTGCTGGTAAGGTGGGAGATTTGTACAGGGTAAAAGGGATTCTGAATAAGGAAGGCTATCACTCCATTTTGCAACACCATGCCATACCCAGTGGACAGCGCCTGATCGGAGCCAATTCCGTCCTACAACAGGACAATGACCCTAAACACACCTCCAAATTGTGCAAGAACTATTTACAGCAGAAGCAGGCAGCTGGTATTCTATTGGTAATGGAGTGGCCAGCGCAGTCACCAGATCTGAACCCCATTGAGCTGTTGTGGGAGCAGCTTGACCGTATGGTACGCCAGAAGTGCCCATCCAACCAATCCAACTTGTGGGAGCTGCTTCTAGAAGCGTGGGGTGCAATTTCTCCAGCTTACCTCAACAAATTAACAGCTAGAATGCCAAAGGTGTGCAATGCTGTAATTGCTGCAAATGGAGGATTCTTTGATGAAAGCAAAGTTTGATGTAAAAACAATGTTATTTCAAATACAAATCATTATTTCTAACCTTGTCAATGTCTTGACTCTATTTTCTATTCATTTCACAAAGTATGGTGGTGAATAAGTGTGACTTTTCATGGAAAACACAAAATTGTTTGAGTGACCCCAAACTTTTGAACGGTAGTGTAAATCATAAAATACACAATAATAGGCTACAAACCAATAGCATGCACACACATGTACACAAAAACATAAAAACCAATGCGCCTCCTCCTCAACGTAGAATTAATGATGAGACGGCTCCCAGGCTTATTATCACAGATCCCGAGTTCAGAGTCCTCTGTATTATGTCACACTACTGTCCATGTTGAAGCATTTGAGTTCTTTTAGCACAAGAGAGTCCCAGAACAGCCACACATCCAAACTGTGGCCTTTTCCACCAGCCAGTATCTTGTACAATGGAACAGACACAAAGTAAACAGTTACAATAACATACAACAATAGTTTTAGTTCTAACAAAAGGTCCTTCTCGATACACTCCTATATAAGAGGACATGATTAAAATATGTGTGTGAATAATAAACTTAAGTATCATGAGTATACAAAGGTTAAATATTTAAAATGCATATTTTTCCACCATGTCACTGTCCACTACACTTTCTTCCTGTCAGTCCTACTTAATAATGGCATCTGGACCCAATCTCCTGGCATTACAACTCCTATCCACCTCTATATCATAGCATTAGCACAAGTCAGTAACAGAGTACAAAAGCAGAACACACAGACAACAACGCTCCCATTGGACCAAATTTCTCAAGCAACCGTGCATTCACAGACCAACCAGCACCTTGTGATGGACCAAACGCATCCCTAATATTTTTCAATGCCTCTATAACATTAGTAACATTATCAGTGCTATCAGGAGTCAATGTTTAACAGGCATCCCCTGTCAAATTTAAAGCCACACATAATCCACCTTGTTTAGCCAAAATAAAATCTAAAGCCATGTCATGCTGTTACGGTTTAGTGGGGGAGGTGGACTCAAATGCAGAGTTATTTTATTTACTTATTTTTCTTTGCTTATTTATTAGTCTTATTATTTATTGGTAATATTATATTTGATATTACTGATGTGTCTGTGTGTGTGTGCAGTTGGTTTGATGGTGTGCTTGAACCGGGGTTTGAACTCCCAACCTTTGTAACTGCAGACGGGTGTGCTACCACTGCACTACTTAGAGTGTGTGCAGTGGCTTTGGCTGAGGGCCTTAAATGTGGCAGTGAAGAAAAAGGGCGGGAAAATCAAACAAAGGATCTGCTGCCACATGGCATGGCTCAAACAAAGGAAATGAAATCAAACTTTAAGGAACTTAGAAAAGACTTCTTGAAAATAAAAACTTCAAAAATAAACTGAGATCTTTTCTCTCTCTTTTGTGGCTTCTTTTAAGATCTCTCTTTTTTTTGTGAGCCTTTATTTCTTTTGAGATCTTTTTTTGTGGCTTTTTTCAATATTTCTTTTTTTTGTGAGCCTTTGTTTCTTTTAGGATCTCTCCTTTTTGTGGCTTCTTTTAAGAGTTCTTTTCTTTCTAATCTTTTTCTTTTGTACCCACTGTTACCGGTCACCCCTCTACAAAGGTGTGACGGTGAACTGAGGTTTGGCTGGGGTTTTTAAGCTGTGTTCACAGCTGAGCCTGATTTGAACTAATTGCCGCTGGGGATTCTGGGACTTTTTTGCCCCAGATCCACCAGCTCCTCCACCGCAGTGTCCAGGCCCTCTGCTGGTGGTTGGCGGCATATGCCGGGAAATAATCCTATCCCCCATTTTTCTCCAATACTGATCCTCCAATGATAAACTTCCAAATTGTGAAACTGTGCCATCTCCAATTTCCGTCTCTTTGACTGAACAACATTAGACAGCTCACCCTTCTGAAGTGTATAAACCTCATACAGAAGCTTTTTTTTGTTGTTCACAGTAGAAGGTAAGTTAACTTGGATATCAGGTCTGAAATTAGCTGGTATATTGGTGTTTATTAGTTTTAGTGGTCAACAAAAAGTCCTAGTAATTGTTATCTTAATATTCCTAAGGGGTGGCAATTCGCTTAGTCAGCCTGCTAAGCAGGTTAATTTCGGCGCCATTTGTTGGCTCTAAAGAGAGTAACTTTATTCGGATTTAATTCAGGGAGAGTTCAAATTTTAGTGCTATAGTTTACTATAGTAAAACCATAGCTAATTTCTCTCTAGTTTAGTGAATATAAGGCGCATTTTAAGCGAGTGCAGCGGCGCTGAGCCGCGGTGAGTTCGGCCGCCTAGAGTAGGGGGGCTAGGCTACGTACAACAGCGGCGCTCGTTCGCAGAGAGCAGCAGCAAGCTAGCGTTAGCGGTTAGCCAGCTAGCATTAGCGGTTAGCCAGCTTGCATTAGCTGTAGCCAGCTAACGGTAACATACTAACATAACCAGGCATAGAGCTAGCATTAGCGGGTAGCTAACTTTACAAATGTGTTTTATTAATTTATGTATTTTTTAATCAGGCACCACTTTTTAAGATATGGCTGAATCAGATAATAACTCTAATATTTTAAATAAATAAAATCATGAACAATTAATGTACATTAATTTTAATTGTTAATCTGGTGTGTGTGTGTGTGTGTGTTGACATGAATTTTTCTGTAGGATGTTGGTGAGAGTGAAGTACAAAACAGAGCAGAAGTACATGAAGACCACTGATTTGACATTACAGAATAGGGTTGCAGTGGTAACCGGTTTCACGGTATACCATGGTATTAAAATGCACGGTTATCATACCGTGTGTGTTTGCTTATTACCGGTAAAACGCAAGCCAGCGGAGAAACTCACCCGCGCAACTCTGCTCCGCTTCAGCTGCTCAGCACACAGCGGTGAGAACAGCAGAAAGTGCATCAGACTAAACAAATCTCCGTCCGCCTAAAAAAAGGCTAAACTAAAATCAGCAGTGTGGGACTATTTCAGAGACCCGCCGAACGCACCCGAGGATGGTTATCCGATTTATAATCAATGTGGCCGTAAAGTCACAGCTAAAGGTGGACATACGTCAAACCTGTTCCCCCATCTCCGAGAACACCACCCCGCTGTGCAGCGCAAAGTATGTGTTTAGTTTATCATTTTAATCTGAACATAAATAAAACCTCTTTGTAGTCGTGCACAACCCAAAAGCGCTGAGTTATCCGAAATTTGGGCACGCAGGTGCTGGCGTGAAGTGCGTGCTGATTCACGTGTCCGTGTAAAGGTCCTGGCCGGACTGGATGTGAAAGACGCCATTCATTTACATGCGTTCATTTTCAAATTCTGACGTGCCTGTTTTTCATGTGTTAAAACCAGACTCGGTGTGAAAGCCTTAAAATAGAAATCTCGGTAACACTTCCTATGAAGCCTGTATTCATAATGCATTATGAGTGTATTTATAATGCGTTATGACATACATAATGCCTTATAACGACTGTAATAAGCTTGTATAATAACTCATAAGCGCTTACAATGACATTCATAACACATTATAAGCTACAAGTATAAGGATTTATAAAGCCAGGGTTTATAATGCCTTATAATGTCTGTTCATAAGAACTTTGAACATACTAATGTTGTAATGCACTATAACACATATATGGTATATTCTAGTATCACAAGTTATAATGCATTATAATGTGCATCTTTAATTTTTTAATTAAAGTACATAACACATTATAAAGCATTATATACAGTCATTACAGGCTTTAAGTGAAGTGAGTTTTTTATATGCCTTTTACATGTAAATTTTACTATGCCTTAATGTAATGCCTCATAGAGCATTATAAGTGCTCTTTACTGGCTTTAAGTGAAGTGAGAAACGCACATCGATTCACAGAATGGATTCACAAACAAGGCATACAACAAACAAACGATTCAAAAACAATTTATTGTAGTTAAGCAATTGCAACGTATTTTGTAAAAGATTAAGCAAGGATTTCCTCATATATTTATCAAGATCAAATCACACTGTACATATTGTACACAGAACAATTGTGTTTCTATTTCTCTCAATACATTTCAGTACAGTCAATGTGTGAGAATGCAAGTATCAGTACAGTTAAATTGCGGGAGAACTGTTCACAGGTTTTTCGAGAACTTTCTGATGTCATGCAGAAGTCGTCCAAGGATCCCGTACCTGTGCTTTCTACCAAGCCAGTGCTCCCATTCAATAACCTTCAGATGTTCTTTGAGAAGTTTTGTGGTTCGATTACCACGGTGACGCCAAACCTCAACTTTGTACTTTTGCCAAGCCCTTTCTAAATGTTGGGTGTGGGCTCCTGTAGCAGGGTTTACAAAATGTCTTTTGTGGCAAACAGTGTGATGAACATAACCATGAGCTGCAAGAGATCTGTAAGCCCGCCACTCATCAGTGACAACACTAGTGCCCCCTCTCACATGTTGCATTACAACAGGAAGTAGGAGCTCCCTAGACCTGCCAGAAACAACTTTCAAAATGGGCTTCCTGGATGTTGCGCCAACCTCCAGAATTCCAAGCACCCATTTCTTGCTTCGTCTCCAGGCATGACCTACTCTGCCACGATTGTACTGTAAAATATTAGAAACCAGGTAAGTAATTATCAGACAAAGCCAAAACTAAATGCAATGTGTTCAATGAAACGTGTAGTATATGTTCTTAAATTAGGCCATAAACTGTGATTAATCTTGTAAACAGCTATTTTTGGCAATTAGACTGTGTTCAAACAGCATGCAAATCTGATCTGTTACATCATATGTGACACAGGTGTTAACAGCAAAAAACATAATGAATCTGATATATAAAATTCTGATTTGGGCCATTTCAATATGATACATATCCAATTTGTATCAATGCGACTCTGTCTGAATGCCCAGATCGGAATTCGTGTGACTTTTACGTCACAGAGAAAAAAGGACCACAAGGGTAATAGAAAATGACCACAAATAAACAGGAAACTTGCCAATAGCGGCAATTTTAATGGAGGGATAGCAGGGTATCAGAGCTCTGCAATATTTGAACTGATCTATCCATTCCAGTAATAATAGAAGACTTGAGTCTCAGCTGGTCCTAATAAATTGACCAAAGATCGCAGCAGTAGCAGCAAAGAAAAAAATCGACTTGGACGAATAACGTGTTCTTTTTTTTTTTTTTTGTTGTGATACACATCATTCATAGCTCTTGAGATTCTGACGAGGATTAAACTTAATGTAAAGCAGTGCTTTGATGCACATGCATGTCACTTACAAATTGTGCATTGCTCAGACAGATCTCACACAGTATGATTCACATTAAAAAGACTGTGTGAACAGATTACACTCAATATCTGATTTGGTCAGAGAATCGTGTTTAGGTCGCTTTTACCTGCTGTGTGAATTCGTGTTTGTACCAGTACGCAGGAACAGTAGGAGAAAGGGGCCTAAGGTTATGTTCACTTGTTATTTTGGCTAAGTTATTTTGAAATGATTCCTCGAGTAATTCGAGTTCCTTGAATAGAACAAATGATCAAGGAATATTTTCTGCTTCAAGGATTCGTTTATTCAATAGACTCGTAGCGTGAAATATGCATCATTATTTTCCAGTAAGTTAAAAGAGACGGGCAGCTTTATAATTTTAAAGAGGCACACACTGCACATTTCCCTATGGAGGACCAAAAATGACATAAGTATAAATAAATAAATGCACATATAAATGAATAAATAAATAAAGAATTAAATAAATAAATACATGCATAAATAATTAAATACATATATAAATAAATCATTTATTTATATATAAATGTGTTTATTTAATGATTTATTAGTGTATTCATTTATTTGTGCTTTTATTTATTTATACTTTTATTATTTACGCATTTATTTATTTCCACATTTATTTCTATATTTATTTATTTATTTCCACATTTATTTATTTATTTATTTCTACATGTGTATGTTAATTAGGTAGGCGGTACTCTCCTCGCTCTAAAGCAGGATTGGTTAAAGAGCTGCAATAGGTTCAGTTATACTGCTGCTACATCTTGAAGCTGTAGTTCCTCTTTCATTTTCAGCAGTGCTTTGCTACTGATGGCGTATTTTGTAGGAGCCTTTGTAGACAATTTGAGGTCATTAGCTAATAAGAAAGGGTATGGAGGGTTTAGTTCAGCTCAGTGCTGATATAGACGTTACACATCCGTGCTTTAGAGATTCACGGTCCAGCCATCTGCTCTTATTCCGAGTGCGCGTATACACAAGTGCTTTTTAATTTAGTTTAATTTCTCATCATTTTCTCATAATGCTACAACACTTAAGTGTTTATGTGAGAGTCATTAAAAATCATAAAAGGACTGTATGTATTTTAATTTCTCATGATTTTCCCATAATGCCACAAAAAGACCAAAAGAAAAAAGTCAAAGAAACAAAACATTACCTTATAATTTATATATATATATATATACAGTTTATTACACAAATTATAGTAACATAGTAACAATACATTTTAATGAGAATAAACTTATTTTTAAATTCAATAGATTGGGGTTAACCTTTAGGGTAATTCACAGTGTATATTTTACCAACATACTGAAGTACTTGACTTATGGTGAATGATAGTACAAAAAAAAGGCAAAAAAAAAAAAAAAAAAAAAAATCAGTATGTACACATTTTATACGAATTAGTACTGAACTCTTAAAACTCGTAATGAATGAGTTCTACTGAGTGGGTTGGGTAATTGTAAATCGTAAATAAAATATAAAATAAATAAAATAAAATCGTAAATAAAATTATAAATAACTGAGTTTTTAAAGCTCTGTCCTCATAAACTGTGAATAACCCTAAAGGTGTATTAATAACATTTATTGAGTTAATAAATAGGTTTATTCTCATTAAAATGTATTGTTTCTGAGTAACATTGCATTTTCTAACAACCAAAAGGCATGTTCCTTAGTTTGTGAAAACGGGACTTTTATTTTGAAGGCCCACGGAGTTATTGGGGAAAAGCGCAAATAGGACGCAGCCACGGAGCTCCGCACTCAGTTTAGCCCCTGATTGTTGAGGCAGGAGTTCTTATGTTGGTTTTTGTTAGTTTATTTTTAATTTTTGTTCGTTGAGGCACAAGCTCTTACTCTGGGTTTACATTTGTTTGTTGTTGTTTCTTCAAGTTGTCTTCACGATTGTCAGCAATAAATTGTCACTGAATCATCAGTAAAGACTCTCACCTTTATTCTAATGGGAATGCTACAGAAACTCATATATATTTGGCAGTATTTCATCAGTAATAAAGAGGGAATTGTTCATGACTTTACTTTAGGGTCCACAAACATGAAATATTACTCATGAAGTATCAGTAATAAATGCTTAACATATAATGTTTTTACAGTCACTTTCAGTCATGTTTATATAACTTATTAATTATTACAAAAACACTGGGGAAAATAACATAATACACTCACATATACCTTTACCTTTTACCAGTGTATGAGCCTCAGATTTTTTGTTGCTTTTACAAATAAATATGACATAACAATAAAACAATAAAGAGTATAAAACTCTCCTGCCAACTTATCTTCTTGGAATTAGCAGTAAATCATCTACAGCTATGTATGTACATTAGTTATGGCATTCCAGCCAGCATTCTGGGAAAGATTACAGGATGGACATGCAGGTGTCTGTGTTGTATACTCAAAAATATAAGTGTATTTTTGTACGTATAATTTTAAATGTTATCATTCTATAAAATATGAAAGGATGGAACTAAAAAAAACAAACCATGTGTATTAAGAAGGCAGATGTTTTACAGAATTATATGAGGAAGGGAATGTGGGATGTCAAATGGAAACCACATGTTTAATTAACATATTAATTACTGGTATATTCATATAGTGTACAAAGCCTTCATTACCCTCATATTCATTTATTCGTACACACATTAGTTAATGGTGAGGAGTTTAACCTTGCAGTTATGAATGTGTTTGTTCCTGCTTAATTCATCCTTACTTACTGATGAGTTCATCCTTAATGAATGCCTTAATTCATGTCATGACATGTACCCTTATTATAAAGTGTTACCAATTATTATTATTATTATCATGACTGTACAAACATGTGAGCTTTATTATGAACTAATCTGATTATTAGAACAAAGTAAAGATGATTATAAATGTTAAAGTGAGCACTATATAAAACATGTTCTGTATCATATTATATGATTTTAATATGACACCCGTTTTCTGTAAAACAGAGGTTAGGTCACCGCACTGTGAGTGTTTTACTGTTAGAGAGAGAATATATACAGGATTTAAAGAAAGGCATACACACATACTGTATTTTGTTAGCGTTAGCTCAGCTCACCTCATGTCCTTTGTCAGGTTGGATAGAATACACCGGCCAACACTAACACCCGAAAATTCGGCAGATTGCAACACGCCCACATTAATTGAAACATCAATGTCAAAATAAGAGTCACCAGAAGCCAAGACACGGTCTATGCATGTGTGAACATGGCAGATATATATATATACGTATATATATATATGTATAAAAAAAAGTTTCTTGTTTTTTTTTTCTTGTGCATACAGTGCTGCAGGAAACCGTCTTTTTAATAGCCTTGATTTTAGAAGACATAAAGAATGAGGTGAGGTGCCCCAATACATTTGTCTATACAGTAGCTGTACATTTTATGGGAGTACAGCAGGAATCAGTTTAGTGTTATTTAATCAGTATGCAAATAGTGACAAAAATAAAAGAAACCATATTACTTTACCTGTAGATAAATTCCAAATGCTTTTGAAGAGGTAAGCGAGAATGAAGAAATATAGACCCCTTCCGTACTGATGCTACTTTTTCTTTTGTATGATGTCCATTCCTTGTGCAGGACCTATCAAGTTGAAAGTATGAGTTAGGCATTACAGGATGTGATTGTAGGCTCACACAGAAATAATTAAATAAGATAATAGTGTATTGATGAGCATATATTTACTCAAACACACACACACACACACACATATATATATATATATATATATATAGAGAGAGAGAGAGAGATACTAATATTAAAAAGAATACAAAACAGATTTTAAAACCAATTCTTTTTAATAGCATTTGACATTCAATATATTTTTTAGAAATTATTTTTTTTATTAAAAAAAACTATAAAAATAACTTACCACCGGTAACCATCACGACGGCTGGTTTTGTGCAGTTTCATTGAACTTTGGCATACACTGCATTTCATCCTTTTGCACAAAATTGCTTTTTTCTGCATCCATAAAACAATTCTGCGCCTGTTTCTCAGGTTATCACTGGCTCTGATTAATTTCAGCACCTTGTTCTGTATATAAGTCATGGCTACAGTGGTGTGAGTTCTGTGTGAAACGTTAGAAACAGCTCTGTTAACCCGCTTGCATGAACCCTTTAATGCAACTTTTTGGTAGTTTTATTATCAAGTACACAGCTATTGTAGTGGTGAAAATGCTCATATTCTGTAAGATTATGTAAAAGTTTTGCTATAATACTTTTATTTCAAATGGGTCAAGTGGTGACCCTATTAAGTTAGCTAGTTAAACGAAATTTTGGCTTGAGTTACAAAAAATTGGGTGTTCCATCATAAAAGTGTACCAGAAAAAAAACAATGTCACAACCTATCTGTAGAACTGTGTAAATGCTGGGAAAAATATTAAAAATTAAAGACTCTATTATTAAAAATTAAAGTTTTAGTTTTAGGTTAAATACACTTTATTTAAAATCTAATAAAACAAGCAAATTAACCTGTAATCAAGTCACACCAATGGATTCTTAAATAACATATTCTCCTGTACCCATGACATCATATTACTGTAGACATATAGATTATTAGGATGGCAAAACCCTGTTTATTCTTAAAATCATACACATAGTATCACTTCTAATACCAGTGCATTTCATTTTTTACTGAAATTTTATTGATCAGCTTAACTGTCTTAGAAGTTAGTCTGGAGCCCTGCATAAAACTATGGTGCCAACTACAAAATCATAAAAAGCTGGGACACTGTCTACAGCCCAGATATATCAGTCACACGCTGATATGGTAAAATATTTAATAATATTTAGAGACATTTTCACAATATACAGTATTTATTACAAAGTTTTCAAAAGCATACAAAATTATTTCAGTAATATAGTGGATTAAAATCTAGTGGATTCAGATATAGTGCATTTAACCTAAAATCTAGATTTATTTTATTACACCTGGTTATACTGCATGTAAACCTGTTTCTTTTCCATATTCACTCTCTTTACCAGAAACACAAGCACAAAGTCCAACCCACCCCAGTCCCTGCAGAGGTACACACAAGCTACTATAGAATGCATTTTTGCGTTGCAGTTAAACACTATATTAGAGTTGGGATAAACTATCGGCGGTGTGTCGGTATCGGCCAATTTTAATCCAAAAAGGACTCAAAAGTTCGGTTTACAGGAGCTCACTGTGAAATTAAGCTGCAGTATCTTATACAACCATTAGTTGGAACTCCCACCAACAGTGCAGCAGTAGCAGTCGGAAAGATAAAGTAATTACATTCTGAATATTTTTATTGCAAAGATTGATGAACAGCAGTTTTTAGTTCAGTCTGAACTCCACAGTGCAGTTCTGTACCTGTTAGATTATTAAAATAATAACTTGGTTATATATTTTCAAAAGTAAATTTGCACATATATTTCTCCTGAAACTCATTTATTTATTTAGAAGTATCTCCTAAAACATCTGTTTATTTACAGTCATCTTAGATTTCCAGTGTTTCCTAAGAGGTGGCTGAAAATAGGTGGAGCTTAGTTTTGGGACTTCTAGGCACCTCACGATTCGATTCGATTACGAAGTCTGCGATGCGGTTATAAAACAATTATTGATGCGTCTTTTTCTTCTATGCAGGATTTCTTTTTCCTCATTGTTTAACTACTTGGTACTTTTTAAGTAAAGTATCTGTAATCATCCATAATGAATCCCGCTATTTAATTGGCTCTTTGACGCTATTTCAATTTACTTGAGAAAAAAGAA
Organism: Astyanax mexicanus; assembly: GCF_023375975.1. Taxonomy (NCBI): domain Eukaryota; kingdom Metazoa; phylum Chordata; class Actinopteri; order Characiformes; family Acestrorhamphidae; genus Astyanax; species Astyanax mexicanus. The sequence continues at coordinate 729,866 of NW_026040046.1, forward strand.
GAAACTGATTAATATAAAAATCTAGGATTAATGATCCTAAACACACTCTCTCTCTCTCTCTGTCCATCTAGGTTGAGCATTTTACCATTTAGCCACTGAGTTACTGAGGTACATAAAGACACGTATGCTTTAACAATGTTAGGCAGGGCACGTTGTACAATGTCACTAAAATGTTTGTAATATTTTTAACATTTTTTGTGTGATATTGTATGCTATTTTGTATGCAACTATTGTGCTGTTTTAACCAATGTTTGTCTCATGTAACATTAAGATTACTCATTTGTATGTTAGATGAATACTAGAAGGTGCAGAGGTGGGGGAGCCAAAGAACCTCAAAGGGCTTCCTCTCCAGAAAGGAGTGTCCCACAGTCACCTCAACAGCATAAAGCAGGTAACATATTAGAATACATAAGAAAATAAATTAGCTAGTTTTTGTGTTTTCTTTGTTGTCTTAGTTTGCTATATACCCACCTATTTCTGTGGAATTACAGCTTTTTTTGTGAAGGTTCTGTTTCACTGAAGTAAAACCGAAGATTTTGCTGTTATTGTTGTATTATTCTTCACAAAGACATACAAATTTCTTTTCGATTGAGGAAACTATTATGAGTTGCTAAAGAACAAACATTTTTAATCAATGCCATCATTTTTTTTAGCATCACCCACAGCCCAGCACAGTTTGGAAGTGACCAAGGTTCTTCTGGCTGCTGAAAAAGAAAAAGTGAAAGGCCTCCAAGAAACCATTAAAGAACTGCAAGCAGATAAATTATTTTTACAGGAACAGCTTTCCTGTAAGAACAAAGAACAAAAAGGTGAATTAGAAATGTAAGTTTGTTCTAGTTTTTATTTGTCATTAGCTTTTAGTTTAAACTACTAAATTACTGCACTATGGTAAATTTTCATCTTAGGTGCATGTCCACTGTGAGAGACATAATCTTCAAAAAACATAATCCAGAAATCACAATGTTTTTATAATTTATTTGTTTGTTACTGCTGCAAATAAGTATTTGAACACCTGTGAAAATCAATGTTAATATTTGGTACAGTAGTCTTTGTTTGCAATTACAGAGGTCAAATGTTTCCCGTAGTTTTTCACCAGGTTTGCACAAACTGCAGCAGGGATTTTGGCCCATTCAGCCAGGTTTCTGGGCTGTTGCTGAGAAACAGAGTTTGAGCTCCCTCCAAAGATTTTCTATAGGGTTTAGGTCTGGAGACTGGCTAGGCCACTCCAGAACTTTGATATGCTTCTTACTGAGCCACTCCTTGGTTATCCTGGCTGTGTGCTTCGGGTCATTGTCATGTTGGAAGACCCAGCCATGACCCATCTTCAATGCTCTATCTGAGGGAAGGAGGTTTTTCCCCAAAATCTCACAATACATGACCCCGGTCATCCTCTGCTTAATACAGTGCAGTCGTCCTGTCCCATGTGCAGAAAAACACCCACAAAGCATGATGTTTCCACCCCCATGCTTCACAGCAGGGATGGTCTCATCTGACCACAGAACCTTCTCCCAAGACGCCTCTGGATCATCCAAATGGTCATGGGCAAACTTGAGACGGGCCTGGACGTGTGCTGATTTAAGCAAGGGAACCTTCCATGCCATGCATGACTTTAAGCTATGATGTCTTAGTGTATTACCCACAGTAACCTTGGAAACAGTGGTGCCAGCTCTCTTCAGGTCATTGACCAGCTCCTCCCGTGTAGTTCTGGGCTGATTCCTCACCTTTCTTAGAATCATTGATACACCACGAGGTGAGGTCTTGCGTGGAGTGCCAGTCATGTTTAGCCTCTTCCATTTTATAATAATTGCTCCAACAGTTGATCCTTTTTCACCAAGCTGCTTGGCATTTGCCCTGTAGCCCTTTCCAGCCTTGTGAAGGTCTACAATTTTGTCTCTGGTATCTTTGGACAGCTCTTTGGTCTTAGCCATGTTAGTAATTAGAGTCTTACTGATTGTGTGGGGTGGATAGTTGTCTTTATGCAGCTAACAACCTCAAACAGGTGCTTCTAATTTAGAATAATAAGTGAAGTGAAGTGGGGTTTTTAGAGGCTGAATAACAGGTCTTTGAGGGCCAGAATTTTTGCTGATTGGCATATGTTAAAATACTTATTTGCAGCAGAAGTTACACACAAATAAATGATTAAAAAATCATACATTGTGATTTCCTTTTTTTTTCTTCTTCAAAGTGGACATGCATCTAAGAAGACAATTCCAGACCCCTCCATGATTTCTAAGTGGGAGAACTTACAAAGTGGCATTGTGTTCAAGTTCTTATTTTCCTCACTGTATTTTCACAAACTAATATTTTTAGGGCCAATACAGAACAGCTTTTACTAAAGTTGGGGGCAGGGGTCATTCTCAGCACTGAAGTGACACTGGCATGGTGTACATCCACTATCCTCTCTATTAGACACTCGTACCTAGCTGCTCCACCTTGGAGATGTAATGTCAGAGACAGAAGCTCATCTGTTGCTGTACTGTTTGTGTTGGTCATCCTTCATAAGTGGTTGGAGGACAATTCTCAATGAAAGCAATTACACTGAGGTGTTTAAAAACTCCACAAACCTGACTAACACCTCATACACCACCACCATGCCAACAAGAGTGACACCAATACTGATAAAGACCCACTACCCAAGTAATATCTGCTCTGTGGTGGTCATGCTCTGTGATTAATTAATCAAAATTAATCTCATATAATTTTTTGCCATGTAAATTGTGCATTTTTTTTCAACTGTTAGCTGCAGTCTGAATTGCAACTGTTGATGACTCACTGGGTCGAAGGGCATCAATTAAGTCGTTTAATCAGAGTTATTTTAATTGCATTAATTTGTCTTTAATTATTTAATTGAGTTAACTGACAGTCCCATTAAATATATATTTAAATATATAAAATGTTATGCACCATGATCCATTGTATGACACAGTTTAACTCAAATATCATGCAATCATTTTAATTAGGCCCTACTCTGAATTTAACCTTTTTGCATTCTGCTTCAGGGTCATTCTCAAGCCTTTCAGGGTCTTCTCCCAGTTGTTCAGGAGTCACAAAACATGTTGATCTCAAAGGTATCACTAAATTTTATAGGCTATGTTATAAATGTGTAGCATTTAAAAATGAGAAATGCAGCAGATGACACAGAAGAGATCACAGATGGTAAGTGATGGTCAACAGTAAATACTGTAAATAAAGTCACTGGTTCTCGTTTTAGGGGTATTAAATTGCCACTTTAACTCCCATAACATATACATTAAACAGACGTCTGTCAGAAATCAACACTCAAACATGCATTTGGATCACTACAGTAAACCTTTGGCAATGAGCACAGACAACACACTATCTTAGCAACCACAAAACATTATAACCACTTCCTTCTAACACATAAGCAACCATGTGGGAAAGCAACTGCCTGGCCACAGCCTAGCTATCACCTAAAACTGTGGTGACCCTAACAGCCATTTTGGATAGCTTACTAATTGCTACTGACACTTAAGAACTTACAATTTAAACCACCTTCACACTATTAAACCAAAAACCAGTGACAAACAACCGAAAAAAAACCCAACTAAGGAATTTAGGATTCAGATTATAAAATGGAACAGGAGTCACATGGTATTGCATCATAGCAGCAGAGCACACATAAACATGTTAAGTTCTATTTAAAAAGTGAATTCAACACAATGTGAGCTCCTTGAAATTATAGCAGTGCAGCACACAAAAATACACATTAAAAAGTTACAAATTAATTTTAAAGTATAATACATTTTAAAATAGAAATCACAAAACACACATAGAAACTGGTTAAATGCAAAACACTAAGTGTAATATTCTTTTGCATAAATAGCACCATGGGCTCTTAAAATAGCAGCAATTTAAATAAATAAAAAATAAATGTAACAAAATAGCACAACTCGCCTTTAAAATAGCATCACAACTTAAAAAGGAACACTTATAAGTGATTTGGCCCCAGGTGTTTCCTTATGTTTTACTATATCAATCCATTTCAAAGAACCTGCAAGGAATATTCTCGTTTTTCACTGTGTTAAGACGGCTTCTCAGGCTTGTTGAGCCACCATGGTATGCAAGTTGGGTATGACCAGTGTTGGGAGTAACGGCGTTAAAACTAACGGCGTTACTAACGCCGTTACTTTTTTCAGTAACGAGTAATCTAACAAATTACTCTGACTGTAACTATAACGCCGTTACCATTTCCGACACCCCGTTACTGCACGTTACTTTAGCAGCTCTATGAACTTTTTTTTTTATTTCGCTTTGCCCTGGTTAACCCCTCCTCTGTCCGGTGAACTTGAGCTTCTGGCCGCAGTGCCTGTGGGTTGGCGTGGTGAAGTGAGGCACAATTGTGACGATTTGCGTGCTCTAATCAATTCAGTGATTGCCCTGGACAACCCAAGTTCCGAATTAAGGACGTTAAGCTCTTTTTAGCTGCTCCGGTTTTTGTGGTGCTGCTGCTTTCTATTTTAGAGCTTAGATTCTCTGCCCGAATCCCACCTGACCTGAGGACCGACCCGAAATCGGGCTCCTATTTTTATTTTATATAAAGCTCTGGTGTGATAATCACAATGTTGCTAAGTAACCAATTATTATTGTTCACTACAGCGAACGAAATAGCGAAAACTGAAAGTGAAAAACATTTGTGTTAACTGAATCTAATAAAAACGGTAATTAAAAGGAAAAAACATAACTCGAACTGTATTTTGTGTTTATAAAACTAACTAAAACGAACTGAAATTACTGATAGAATACCCTCATTTTTGTGTTTAATTTATTTATAAGCGGAGTTGTACAGCGGGAGTTGTTGTGCCGAGCGCGCGGCACTCGTGGTCCGTTAGTTCTTGTGTAAAGCGCTCGCGCTAGCAAGCCCACCCTAAAATGAACAGAAAAAATAAAAACAAAATAAAATTAAACTATAATAAAAATGAAAAATGTAATCACGTAGCTCTGGGCGCACGTGAACGCCTCCGCGTTTGACTTGCAGCATTGTGTGTAGCTGTTCTTAAAAATCATTTAAATTAAATAATAGTTCTATGCTTTTATGTTACAGTGTTAATTAACATAATTCTGATTATATTTCGCTCATTCAATCAGCCCGAAAACAGACAGTTTATGGGGCGGATCGGGTCAGGCTCATAATGACAGTTTATGGTTCGGTCTTGGGCAGAACGTGCACGGGCTCCGGCTGGGTCGGATTTTTTGGGCATGATCTAAGCTCTATTCTCTTTTGGTGAAGCTGTTATATTAATACCATTTTAACGGGCATTAAATTGTTGTTTTTGTCCATTATTTTGTTTTATATATACATATTTCTTTTGAGTGTGGCTTGGTTTGTTAAATTTCATCCCCAGACGCGTTTTTCCGTTTTTTTCAGTATTACAAGTTTTAGTAATTTTCTTTGGTTGTGTGGAGAATTTCGTTTTATTTTTTTGAAATTCGTTAGATTATATTTTTGTCAACATTTTGGGTTTATTTTCGTTTGTTATTTTTTGTTATTTTTCTAATAATAATAGTAAATGCATAATTGATTTCCTTTTTTTGACGGGCGAATAATAAAAAGTAACGCGATAGTTACTTTTACTGGTAACTAATTACTTTTATAGTGGAGTAACTCCGTTAGTAACTCAGTTACTTTTTTGGAGAAGTAACGAGTAACTATAACTAATTACTTTTTCAAAGTAAGGTGCCCAACACTGGGTATGACATATTTGTCATTCTGTTTTTGTCTTGTCTGCATTCAATTTAATGCTTTCAAACAGCAGAGCATTACGGCATTTGAGCCAACGTGTTCCCTACAGTGTAGCCTACAGTATGTGAGTATGCAGGGTTGCGTTTATACTTCTGGGAATGTTTGTTCAGCTCTGTGGACAGTTGAACAGTTGATGTCAGCACATAGTTACATTTCTGGGGAAGTGTGCATCACTTCTGCGTAGGCAACCACCAAACCTGAACTGAAGTGTGATCTTAGCTTGGTATTAGCAAAAATTAAAAACCGAATACCCACTTAACAAAGGTATATCCGAATATCCAAATATTCTGGTCCATATATATATACATAACGAGGCACAAGGAAAGGAAGGTACGGAAATTTGTGAAAATTTCTTTGCTGTAACAATGTTTCTTTGTAATAAATCTTATAGAAAATCTACAGCAGTGTGTGACAAGGCTGGTAACAAGCATGAGGAGGAGGTGCCAGGCTGTTGTGGCTGTGTATGGTTGTTCCACACGTTACTGACACTCCTGTTTGTTAAATGCGCTAACCAAATCAGCAAACCAAAGAATGCAAAGTCCACACCAGCCAATTGTAGAGCAAACTAGGTGGCATATGTGTGGAATGAAAAATCAGTGTCCTGAAATGTTAATGCGCTGTGTCAAAGGGCATCAAGAAAGGCGAGATAATAATGCAATAAACACTTTTAAAGAGCATATTGAGTGTGGCAAAAATTATGTTCATTTAGTCATGTTCATTTATTGTACATTGAGTCGATAGCGTAATTATCATGACAGGCCTAATTCATTCATTCTTTCATTTATTCATTTATTTTGTAGTGTCTACAGAATCACCCAGCACTGATACATCTCACTCTGATGAAGAAATTAAGGTTGTACCAACAAAAGAAAAGAAAGGAAAAGGCAAAAAGTCTCTGAAGATTAGTCATGACCCAGCACATACTCGAGGTAAGACATTGGCGAGCCAATTTTTGTTCCCTTTTTTATGGAAGCAGGAAAAGTGATTAAGGGGATAGCACAAATAGTTGTTGACTAAATCACTGCAGTCCTGAGAATGACCCATCATCAAAATAATAGCTGCTCTGTGGCGGTCCTGTGGGGTCCTGAGCATTGAGGGTGAAAGTAGGATGATAAAGTATGCCAAGAAGCAGATACAGGACTACAGCCTGTAACTATACTACTACAGTGTCCTATAGGAAAAGTGGAGCTGAAACAATGGATAATGGGTGTAGAAACAAGGTCATGATTAGGGGTGGAAATCTCCAAGCACTTTACGATTCAGTGGACTGCGATGCGATTATAAAACGATTATCGATGCATCTTGGTAGTACATTATCTGTAGCAATCCATAATGAATTAATTTTATTTCCATTTTATTTTATATGTATATTAAATCAAATGAAAGCAATTTGGCAAGGAGAGCACACATTCCAGAGAACCGAACAAAGAAATAAAAACTGAAAAAAGTGCACCTGTAGCACCTGTACCAGCAGCTCTAATAAAAAAAATGTTTGTACACTTGATCCTATTTGATCCTGTGTTTTTATTTATTTTTAGAAAAGCATTCAGCAGAGCAAGTAAATGCTATTAAAGCAGTTTTTGTTTTCAATTGAAATTTTAGTTGTCAAATCATTTTCTACAAAACATACTAGAAAAATGTTTCAGCTCAGTGCTTGTTTCTGCAGTAAAGAATACATTGCTGAAAAATGAACATTGTCAATCTATTTTTGTGAAAATCATTAGTTTCTCACTTCACTTAAAGCCATTAAAGAGCACTTATAATGCTCTATGAGGCATTACATTAAGGCATAGTAAAATTTACATGTAAAAGGCATATACAAAAACTCACTTCACTTAAAGCCTGTAATGACTGTATATAATGCTTTATAATGTGTTATGTACTTTAATTTAAAAATTAAAGATGCACATTATAATGCAGTATAACTTGTGATACTAGAATATACCATATATGTGTTATAGTGCATTACAACATTAGTATGTTCAACGTTCTTATGAACAGACATTATAAGGCATTATAAACCCTGGCTTTATAAATCCTTATACTTGTAGCTTATAATGTGTTATGAATGTCATTGTAAGCGCTTATGAGTTATTATACAAGCTTATTACAGTCTTAATAAGGCATTATGTATGTCATATAACGCATTATAAATACACTCATAATGCATTATGAATACAGGCTTCATAGGAAGTGTTACCAAATTATTATATACTTTATCTTTTATGATAAATTATATAGTCCTAAAAGTATGGTATAGATCATAATATTAATATACCTTCAATGAGTTTAAGCGTTGATTCTCATGCATAGGTCCACCCGGAAGGTCTTTCTCCCTTTGGCTCCTTTCGTCATCTTCTCTGTCCTCTTGACTTCTTTTGTCGCCTTCTCTTTCATCCTGGCTGATTTCTTCTTCTCTTTCATCCTGGCTGATTTCTTCTTCTCTTTCATCCTGGCTGATTTCTTCTTCTCTTTCATCTTGGCTGATTTCTTCTCCTTCTCTTTCATCCTGGCTGATTTCTTCTCCTTCTCTTTCATCCTGGCTGATTTCTTCTCCTTCTCTTTCATCTTGGCTGATTTCTTCCCACACTCTCTCACCTTGGATACATTTGTCCTCATCTTTCTCCTCCTGGCTAATTTCTTCTATTCCTTTGCCTTCTTGATCACCTTCTTTCTTCTCTCTACCTCTCTGGCCCTTTTCATTCACTTCTCTAACCCCCTGGACTCTTCCTATCACATTTTCAGCTGGACCACTCTCCTCTCCTACTCTCTCCCATTGTCCAAATTCAATGTCCTGATTGTCTTCTTGGTCCTTTTCTTTCTCTTTTCTTTCTTCCAGGTGAGTAGTTGCATTATTATTTTGCTTTTCTGTAAAATTAATCTGAGAAGAATTTTACAACAATAAATAAACACCTTTTCAGTGTTAATGTCTTTATCACATGTAAAAGAACACGAGTGTTTCCATTAGCTAAAAAGAAATTTCCATATATTTGTTTATTTATGTATTACTTAATATTTATTACACTGCTGAATCCAAAATGAAACATTACACTTCACATTAATATTAATGCATTTGCAAGCCCAGTAGCCATAATAATCTGAAAATGTGCATTATGCTACAAAATAATCATCAGGGTTTCATAAGATTTTATCAGTGACCTAAAATATGTTGTGGAAATGAAAATTACACCTTTGGTTTAAAGTATTTTGGTCTCTCTCCATCATCCTGTTTATATATCTGCCTAGTGGCATTGCAAAGATGGGCACCAAATTAACTTCTCTATAAAGACTTTGTAGAAACACACAGAAACCAAGAAAAGTGGTCACAAAACAACAGCAACAAAAATTATAATATGCTGGGCAGAACTAATAAAGGATGTTATATTGAGATTTTATAGATATGGCAACACGTATAGTGGTGGTGATGGCTGGTTCTGGGGAGAAGGAGGGGACTGTACAGACTGTAATACACTACTATATTCCTGGTGCTATGTTTCATTTGGGCCATTTTAAACGGAAGTAAGTATATCTAGTAAGAATACAAACAGCAATAACATAAACACTTTATTTTAAACTTACCGCATTAAGAAGTTTTCTCCTATGTATTGTTGTTCGAGGCACATTGTCACACTTCAAACAAAGTTAAATAAAAAAAAACCCTCTGAAAATGAAAGTGTATATATATATATATATATATATATATATATATATATATATATATATATATACGTGTATATATATATATATATATATATATATATATATATATATATATATATATATACACACACACACACACACACACACATACATACACACACAATGAAGGCTGAGATATATATATATATATATATATATATACCCCCGGCCCGTGAGGCTGCTGAGAGAGGACTGTCCTAATGAACACTGAGGACAGTCCTCTCTCAGCAGCCTCACAGGCCGGGGGTATTCTGTCAAATAGTGCTATCCACCTATACCTGCTTCCTAAAGGCGATACGCATGCGCTGACCTACACTTTTTTTTTATTATATCTGTGTTTTTTTTCATAATACATCTGTTTAAATCACAAAATAGTAAATGAAAATTTATAATAATAATAATAATAATAAAGAAAATATTGTTTAAAAAATACAAAAGCAGAGTCTAATAACCTCTCATTACCATAACTTTACTGTAACAGAGTAATTTATGGTATCCAAATATAGTACATAGACTTTTACTGGCAACATGCGCTAATATGGTGTTTATTTTTTGTAGTTGTACCTGTACATATGCAGCATGGTAGCACGGTTTTACAAGGTAGCACAACTCGACAGAACACCGGAGCTCGCTTCCCACATTCGCCCCTGAGCCTTCCAAGCCAAACCGAGTTCAACCGCGGCGCACGGCACGGAGGAAATGCCCCCCGACGGCGACCATATATATATATATATATATTCATTCATACAGTTAGATGATTCAGTGTGTAGATTTTTGTTGAAAATAAGAAATTAATAAACATAATTAAACTTTGCTCATAACTTTGACGCGCATATCATGCTTCACAGTAACGTTATATTTGATCTTGATATTGTTCATATAACACACAGACAGTCAGCTTGCATCAGTAAAAGGTTTATTTCCTTTATTCATGACTGGAATTGACTGTATTTAAGGGAAAACCAGCGCCCGAAGCAGCGTCCGCTCTCTGCGCACGGGACGCGTCTCGCGGCGGAGCTGAAGGCTGCCTGGCCTGCACCACGGCAAAATCTGTAACGTTACACTATATTAACTAACACTGGCCCTAAAACGCTATCCTATAGCAGATATGAACAGTGCTGGAGACGCTTGTCTATCCTGCCTGTGTGCACATAAACTGAAAAAAGACTCGAATCACTCCAATGACAGAAATCGTGAGCACGAACTGCTACATCGTTCTCTCGATGTAAGTTTTTTTTTAATCCACGGCTCCTCCCGGTCTCCGTAATAATGTAACTTACAGGACAGTCAGTACAAATATAAATGCCCAATAAAATCCAAATGTTAATGTATATTTTTGGATAAAATATAAATGAATAACTGGAAAAACGTCCCATCAACAGCCAAATTGTGATCATACCTGAGGTGGGAAAATGTATTTTCTTATAGGCTTAACGTTATCTAATCAACTATAACGTCAAATAATACAAATACAATTATTTTTTAGGGTTTTTTTCATGAAAAATATGATCCAAATGCCACCTATCTCACAGAATCACCAACTTATTCAAGTAAACAAATTCAAATTTGCCATACAGAAAACATGCAAACTACAACAGGCACATAATTGTAGTATTATTTAATTAATGTATGTAAAATGCTCACCTTTTTGTTTTGCAATCGTCTGTATTTGGTTGTTTTTGGTGTTATCGATTCATTTAAATCCAAATGTCTCTTGCAGCGTCTGGTTGATGCCATGGCTAAAGCTTCAATTAGACTAAATTCAATTCAGTTGGATCAGATGCAATCCCACCCCCCGGACTTGGTTCTCCAGGGACGAAAAGTCTGGGAAATTTGAACAGTTGGCTGCCAGAAACTTCGACCAATAGGATGCGTCCGTGCGTTTTTTCCTAGAGCCAATCAGAGACTTCTATAAGGAGCTTCTTCCATTTAGAGCCCTGCCTCCAAGTACTTGAGAAAACAAGCCATTTTGTAAGTATACACTCATCAAGTTGTTGGTCATGGTTAAATTCATGTTCGCCATTTTTTATTTTTTTGACAAAAGTGTTCGAGTCGAAAGTACCACGCTCATTAAACACCAAAGTGCAATCCAGTTTGTACAAGTCACGTCTCAGCCCGACCTGGACAGTGATGATGGGTGGAAATTAAGATGCCCACTCGCAAAGAGCCAGGGAGGACCATTGCAGCCAAAGTTCTGCTGTATGGAGGTGTGTGCGTTTTAGATGGTTAGCTAACTATCGAAGCTGTTATTTGTCTGATGTTTTTGTTCCACCTTAAATTGCACCGCAGGCACAGTCTGGAGCTTAGACAAAGCTAAAAATGGCTTCTCGTTCGAACTTTCTGGTACCCGCCATTTAAGGTGGAACGAACCTTTCGTATATAAAGTCAAATTCAGCATTACATTAATGTCAGGTAGCTGTCTATCTTGCCATGAAACCCTCTAATTGAATGAATTTTAATATAAATTTAATGAACTTAAAGTTAACCTTAATTAAATACTGTATGTGAAATATTGTTGCTACTAGCTAGGTTAGTGAGTTTGTGTGTAGATCAAAAACAGTTAATGTAACTTTAGCTAGCTAGCTAATTCTATGGTTAAAAAAATATGGATACACTTTAATGGTGCATGACTTGACATTCATCAGTAAGCAAGGTAAATCAGGAACAAATGAATCGTTCATATATTATTAGATAATGATGAGTAATTTAACCATACATATAATGTGTGTATGAATGAATATGAGGGAAATTAAGGCTTTCTACGCTATATGAATATACCAGTAATTAATATGTTAATTAAGCATGTGATTTCCACTTGACATCCCACATTCTCATCCTCATATAATTCTGTAAAACATGACAGGATGAAGCTAAAAACAAAAAACGTGCATTAAGAAGGCAGACGTTTTAAAGAATTATATGACGATGAGAAAGTAAGATGTCAAGTGGAAACCACTTAACATATTAATTACTGGTATATTAATATAGTGTAGAAAGCCTTCATTACCCTCAGCTTCATTCATACACACATTAGTTAATGATTAATAATTGAACCTTACAGATATTAATGTAAATATGATTCATTCATTTGTTTCTGTTTAATGGATTCTTGTTTACTGATGAGTTAATCCTTAATGAGTGCCTTTATTAATATCATGTCATGTCCCATTACTATAAAGTGTTAACAAATTATGGTGTCTTCATGGAATTATTTTGAGGTTGTCAACTAATCAAATTTTCCCATATTTGATCAGACATCTACCAGGAATAAAAAAGGGCAAAGATATCTGGACATCTAGCAAAAGAGGGGTAGTGATGAAAAAGAGGGTGGCCTCTTATGAAGCATCTACTTCAGGCACAGTAGATCCTGATCACAACAGGCCAGTAAATATAAGTATTGTTATTTGTTCTAGAAATAGTTGTACCAATAATTCCTTGGAAAGAGAGTTGCATATAGTTGGTTTTAAATCTTTAGCTAGCAGGCACAGAAATGTCTTTTATTTAAGCCATTGATAAACAGCTTTTGTTTAGTAAGAGCCTTAATTTAACCTTAAATGACATAACCTGATAAAAAAAATTAGCAGTGTGTGTGTTTGAGGGGGTGGGGGATTGAGAGAGAGAAAACATATTAAGTGGAATTTCAATTTTTTTTTTTTTTTTTTTTTTTTAGGCAAAGAATGCAAAGCTTACCCAGGCAGCAAGAGCTGACGTGATGAAATGTTTGAAGACTACCCTTAAACAAAAAAAAGCCTCTGACATCCACACAAGATACTTCTGACGAGACAAACATTGACATGTTTGAAAAGAAAAGTTTACATTATATATGTTTTCTAACTTTTTATCTTTATTTTTTATGATTTTTCTTTGAAGGCAACTCAAAGTTTCCTCTCTGTTTTTAAGGATGATGACGATAATGTTGGTGTGTCACATTCAAAATTCTGTGGTCCACTTGCTGCATCAACTCACAGAGAGGTAAGTCCTAAATCAGTCAGTCAACCTATCATATGATTTACCTTGAGAAAGCTGTATAGTGGCAAGAATGCACTTACTATGTATTGTCAAAACTATCTGCTTGCCTGCCTGGCATCTGGTGGCATCCTAGATCCCGACACCACAGTGCTGGAATGCACTGAGCTTCTGAGAGACACGTTCTTTCAGTAATGTTTGTAGAAGTAGTCTGCAAGACTAGCTGCTTGCTTGGTTTTATATAGCTGTGGCCATGGAAGTAATTACAACACCTGAATTCAGTGAATTGGGTGGGTGAGCAAACACTTATGTTAATACAGTGTACAATATGCAGTTATTGTGATTTGTTTTGTATTCTTATAAGTTGTTATTGTTCAAAAAATGCTTCTGTTTACATTGGTGTGACTAGTTTAATATATTTAAATATACTAGGGTTGTCAACTTTAAAGCGGTAACGCACGTGATTCATACCTGTCAAGTTTTAGATTTAAAAATAAGGGATATTTTCCTCTGTCCACTTAAAGCCGTCCCACCAGCCCAACGAAGGTTCAGTATCCCTTACATTTAAAAAAAAAAAAATCTAAAATAACCACATGTGAAACACTTACACTACAATTAGATTATCAGAATCTGAAATGTTGTGGACATTCCTACATATGTCATTCTTTTAATGCAGCCAAATTAAAAATCCTTATCTAGATATTTTAAAAAAAAGTTAAGATTTCATGTCTTTTTTGGCATAATGCACTCTTTTATATGATATATATATATATATATTTTTTATTTAATGGATTTAAAATTGAACAAAGGGTGCACAAATTCTACAAAATGACTGTATGTGACCTAAAAAATAGTATCATGAGCTTTTACTAAAAGGACATGGACCAGATATATTCCATCAGTAAAAATTAGTCCTAATGGGCTACACAATTAATAATTTTTAATTAATACTTCTTTCTTTTGATCACTCCACCCCTGATCAGTTCAGGGGTGGGTTTCCCGAAAGCTTCGTAACGCTAAGAACTTCGTTAACTCGTACTTAAGATTGATCGTTAATTAAAGAGTGTTTCCCAAACCCGTGCGTAACTAAAGTACTACGTAAACTCGCTCGCAGATTAACGAGTGCTCTCACCCAGTCCTTATTCTTAAAGAGCTTCTTTAGGGGATCTCGACTTGCAGTTCAGCACCTTACACACCAGGGACCGCCAATTTTAAGGGAGAAAAATGTTCATTTCCGTGGTTGAAGCAATTATATTGTATTTTATTGTATTGTATTGTATTGTATTGTATTGTATTGTATTGTATTGTATTGTAATATTCCCCGTGTCTGCGGGTGCTCCGGTTTCCTCCCACAGTCCAAAGACCTAATTGGATGTCGGATAAAAATTAAAAACTGACCCTTAGGTGTGAGTGTGTGAGTGGATGTGTCTGTGTGTCTGTCTGTGTCTGTCTGCCCTGCGACGGATTGGCGGCCTTTCAAGGGTGTATAGCTGGCTGTTATAGACTCCAGCCCCCCCGCGACCCTAAACGGATAAAGCGGTTGACGATGAGTGAGTAAGTGATTGAATGAGTTATATTACATTATATTATATTATATTATATTATATTATATTATATTATATTGCCATATAATGCCATATATAATGCCAATTTGTCTGTGGCTTGTAGTCTAACCTGGCAAACCCATTATTAAAATCCAGGTTCCTGTAGATGATGCTCACGGTCTAAGCAAAGCTGCAAAGTCACCAAGTCCGTGGATTCTGTAATCAGGCTGTTACTGTGGAATACACACTTATATACACTTCCCACCAGCCCGGGAATTACAGCACAACATTATATATTTCCATGCTATTGGGAAAATTCCTGGTACTGTAGGTCCGGTGAAGGGGACGCCTGCGGTGTCTTTAATCACACCTACTCGTATTGTAAAGGGTATCGGTGAATGTGCAGGTAATATTTAATATTATTCCTTAATCAGGTGCTTCTAACCATTCTAACATTGTGGCCGTTCATCTGGGCAAACTCTGGGGTGTGTCAGCTCACAAATATATAAATACCAGTCAAAAGTTGACACGTCTCATTTAATGTTTTTTTTTTTTTTTTTTACATTGTGGATTAATATTAAAACCATGAAAACTATTAATTGACGCAAATAAAATTATCTAGTAAACAAAAAGGTGCATGGCCTTAACAATCCCCTGACCTAAACCCAACTGAGATGGGGATTTGGATGAGCATACTCATGTTGGTATAATATATATAACATACATATATGTATTATTATATTATTTTTATATTTTTTATATATTATATTTTTTATATTATTATTAATAATTATAATAATAAATTAATATGACTCGCCAAATTACTATTAATAATATTAGTATAATATATATACATATATATATATATATATATATATATATTAACAATAATAGTTTTAAAAAAGTAAAAAAGTTTAATTTTTTTTAATAGATTAGATTTTCGAGTATTTATTTAGTCATATGTATCTTTAGGAGTATTTTATTAATGCCAAAGTACATCCTTTTGTAATTTAAATTTCAGAATATGTATAATATTGATGATTACAACACATTTCTACGTTTTTAAGGTGTAATAGTGAATAAATGCTGCATATTGGCAATGTTGAATCGATATTTGTGGATCGATTGAGTGCGCTGTTTTTGGGGAGGAGTCAACAAAGATGTTCTTTAACCTCCTTCGTTAATTTTCACGTTGCGAAGCTCTTTGGGAAACACTCGCAGAACTGTCTCGTTCTTTACTCACGTCATTCGTTAGTTCGTTCGTTATTCGCTAAGATTGATCGTTTTCGGGAAACCCACCCCAGTTCATTTCGGTCCTCTACAAATTTCTAGTTAAACTGAGTCACAAGCTGTATTTTTTTATTTTAAAAGGTTTAATCTGTGTGTTTTATTTCGGAGACGAGTATTTTTAAGCAGCTATCAGAAAAATCTCATCACAGTTTACATGATTAGCCTACCGTTACCTTTCTTTTAGAAAAATCGCTGAATATCCAGATCTGTTTTAACATCAGCAGCTCCGACTGCCTGAACTCACAGCGACGGGGGGCTTCCCCACACTGACCCTCCTTTGCAAGCTGATTGGCTGTTTCTCCTGAAAGGCGGGACTTTCTCCTTGAACCGGCTCCACGATTGGTTAAGAGACACAGAGCGGTCAGTTCCCTGTCTCCTCAATAATATATATATATATATATATATATATTATTTTAATATAATACGGGAAATTTACGGGAAAATAATAATACGGGAGGACGGCGGGAAAGAGGAGTAAAATACGGTAGGTACGCAAGTTAACCACACAACATGGTTTGACCCCAACTTCCGCTGAATACTAACTGCACTGATATGACATTTTTTTTATATTGCAGTTGTTTGATGAAGATGAAGAAGAAAGCCTTCTAGGTTGTCACCAGCCAGAGAAAGTCATGGTAGAAATTGATAATGATGCCATAATTACATCCCTCCGTGGTAAGTGCACATTAGAATTTGAGGTTGGAATAAGTTATTTTATATGTGAGAATTTAAGGCTGTCATAGAGAGTAAGCACGTGATATCACATTTGTTGTCCAGTAGAAGTATCAATAGCATATACTATGCATGTATCCAATTGTTTTAAGTGTGGAAGGGTGTAAACCGTTAAAAAAATGAACTGTAGCTTCTGTTAAATCTGCAGGATATTTTTTAACACTTAAGAAAGCCCAGAGTTTCATCTCTTTGAGGTGCCATTCATGTGCATTCATCTCATAAATAAAATATTTCCAATACAATTTGAAGGCAGCACTTTTGTAATCACAAAAACTCTTGAGAACAACTGGCTTTGTTGAAATCAGAGACAAAAGTGTAAGGAAACCCAATTTTGGCTACGTATTGATCTCCAAAGACCATTGATTCTTTTGTCATTTGAATTGGTTGCTGATCAGTTGTTTCCTTGCAGGTTTGGCCGTTTACATGATAGTATTGCTGTTAAAGTTTGTTTTGCTTTCACATTGCCAGTGGTGTGCCACTTTGCTTTCTGCTCTGCTTGACACTGGCCAGTTGTTGTTTTGTGATTACTTCTTACACAGAGGATCACATGCTGATAATAGGTGGGCTTTTTCAAATAATGTCACATCTGCAACCAATGTGTTGGTTCGAGAATCTCTAATAGAGACCAACCTGTCAGCTCACAGTAGTAGTGATGCTAACACCTTTACTGTCAAAAAACTGTTGTAAACTGAAAAAAGAAATTTATTGGTAAAGTTTCTTTGCTTTTTTAGCAAGTGTGGTTAGTGGTTAGTTACTATTTTAGCCATTTAGCTCAATTCACCTCCATTCACGACTTACTTGCCGGCTCCCTCTAGCAGTTTGTAGTCATTTGCTGATATAGTAGCAGAACCGCAGAAGCTGGATTTACTGCACTATAGATTAGAACTTTAAAAATCTTAAAATTTAGAGTGCTACTTTAAAGCTGTTTAGTTGCTTCATTGAATTTGAAACTGTCACAGACACACCCACAAGCCAAGTGTTTGAAAGCTTTAAAAAAGTGTAGTGGATTAACCAGAGGATTTCTTCATTGCTTACACACAGACACACACACTACCCCCACTTTACGGCCTATAAGGAAACTTCGAACCCAGAACACTCTAAAAAAACCTTGGAGTAATCTTTTTCAAACAACCTTAAATTTCAAAATGACATTTACTGACTATTTCTTCACTCAGCCTCGCTCGAGAGCCCTAAATGCGAGTTTAGGGTAAAATTCTGTTTACATTCCTCCAAGTCATAAACCTCGGAGTTAATGTAAACATTTGGAACATTTGCAACACCATCACTAGGACGGGACTGCGGACTTAAGAGAGTGTCAAAACTTAATTAATGCCTTGGAAATTGTTAATTCACCAAATGTTGTACCAATTTAGGGGTTTGTGCCTAGTTATTTCTGCAATCACTTAGAAATAAGATTAATGAAATTAAGAGAAATGTTCTAAGCTTGGAAATTCCATTTTCAACATTGCAGGCTCAAATTCTGTGGCGTGCAGAAAGAACTCCTTCCCCCACCATCGTAAATTCCGATGCCAACCGCTTATCTAAGCACTCAGCAAAGGGGAGGAATTTCTCACTCAGAAGATTTTGCTTAAAATACATATATATTGACTATATAAAAAAGGTGTTTTATAGAATGTTTACTAAATAATGGTATATGTGTCTGGTATATGGTATATGTGTTTGGATGTGTCCTGATTGAATTCTCCTACACATTCAAGTCTGAATCAACAAGGTTTAATTAGCATTTGATAATTTAGCTTTATTTGGTTATCAGTGGTTTAACCATGTATTATCTTTTAAGTGATTTAATTGGGTTTAAATAATAACATGACTCTTGATCTCTTTCTGACAGAGTACCATCCATCGTTGTATTTCTAAGATTATCTTGAATATTACATGTTTGTGGGCAAAATATATATATATATTACATTTATTGTGATTCAATTGTAAGATTGTTTGTTTCCTGAATTTATCCTCACAAACTGATATGCTGAAAAATGTATTTTGATCCACTGTTTAATTGAGTTTTCTTTTGGTTTGATCTATTAGAAAAATGCTGAAGCATGCTGACCATGTGAGCGAGGGGGGGTTTATGGCCCTTTGTGAATCCCCACCAAAGTTTGAAATTGCTCCTAGACCAATCAAAACACAGACATTTGGGCCACAGGGCCAATCATAGCTCAGGGGCCAAACAGGCCACAGAGACTAATAGTTAAACTGGGCAGACACAGTTCAGTTTCCAGTTTAGAGTTGCCAGTAGAGTTTAAGGAGAAGTAGTGGGAGAAGGAGTTGGAGAAGATGAGTTGAGGAAAACAGTTAGAGGAGAGAGGTTAGGGAGCCCAGAGATGGAGAAAGGATAGACTGTTAGTTTAGTCATCTTAAGTTAGTTTTCTTAGACTAGTGCATTTAATCTTCAAGTATATTAATATTAGCTATCCTAGTTAAAATATCTAAGGTTATTTTACAATCTACGAAGCCAAGCATTATTCCATCTAAGTTTAGCTAAAGTACAGCTGAAAAAGAGATCCGCCAGATCCAACCCAGAAACCTGCGGTCCGGAGGCCACCAGCAAGCCAGCTGAGAGTGGGGATTTACCCTGTGGGTTCTAATGGGGCTCCGTGCTGACACAGGAAGTCAAACCATCCTGCAGACAGGCTCACGTGATCCTTTTTCGGGGTGAAGCATCAGACGACCAACCCAGGCGGACTCACCAAGGCCCACTTCAACAACTCAGAGTAAGGCAGAGCTGGGTTTAATCTTTCGGCAGATGGTGTCTGTTGGTCATGGTTTGGGTCGGGTCTTTAATAGAGCGTCTTTAGTATAGATGACTCATTTTGAGTGTCTTGGGTGGAAATAAGAATTGGTTTCGTAGACTTAAAATGCCTTAGACCCTTATTTAGAAATATTCACTTAATAGTTATATTAATCTTTATTCCTTTCATATCAGCATTATAACATGTTTGTTCTTTTATTTCTCATTTATCATTCTACACTATGATTTGATATCTAATGGCTACATTTATGACTTTTTAATGAATTATTTACTCATATCTGTGTGATTTAATAAAATACTTTTATTTTACAAAACCTGTCATTTCAGTGTGTTTTTCTGGATAACTTGGTCATGAAAATTTCTGTCACCTGTAGAAACCACACCCTGAGATGTCTTGTGTAATTAATTAATTAATCTAATTAAATTAATTTAATAACTGGCGCCCAATTAAAAAAATATTTCAACATCTCAATTAGCACCAGGTATTAAACCACTGAGCCGCTACAAAAGTAAGCGGTGCTGAAATATTTTATATGGTTATCTGTTAAAGATGTGAGTAAACTGTCCAGTATAATAATTATTAAATATTGTTGGTGGCCTAAGCATCTCGGAGCAGGTTCTGAAGTGGGTATTCTCTCCTCTCTAGAGCTTCTCTGATTGCTCGGATTGTGTACGCCTACAGACGCCAACAGATGTTGTCACAGTTCACGCAAAAAAATCTGATACTTTTTGTTTCGCACTGGGAACAAACTTTTCTGGTTCCAGAACCTTTTTGTTGTTGCTCAAAAATCACATGCACGGCATGGTACCGCTTCCACTTTGGTGGAAAAGGACAATCAGTGTAAAGCAGTGCAGCTACCGCATGCAATAGTTAATTTGCAAAAACAGATAAACACTATTTCTTATATTTCTGAAAATTATTTTATATAATTATCCCTTCATATATACTTACTTTTAAGTCTCTATGGTGAAATAGTGGTGACCTTGTTCTTTGCATCAACCTCTCCTCAATGTATCGTGCTTAAAAAGATTTAGGACAAACCTTTAATACAGTCTCTCAGGATATAGGCAGTGTTTTCATAGCCATTTCATTCACTGAAATGTTTCAGATGTCAGATTCGTATAACCACTTTTCTGAACTATTCTGATGTCATATATAACCCTTTGAATCATAACCATTTAATGATGCATATACCTAAAAGAATCTGTTTAATTTTACTTTGATTTGTCTCTAGAACTGCCTGAGTCGGTCAAGTCTGTCAAGGAGTGCATGGAATAGCAAGCTTTCAGAGCAGCACTCCATCATCTGTGATTTCAATGTCGGGAGCATCAACTTCATCATCTGTACCAGATGACGAGGTTGAAATGGTACGTTAAAGCTCATTGCTTTGCTAAGCCACTATATACATATACACATATATATATATATATATATATATATATATATATCTTTGCATGGCATCAGTGTTGATCATGGATATTTCCTCTTTTTTTGTCTTATCACACAGCAGTCCTTGGCCAAGTCTAATGTCATGGTTCCCCAAAAAAACCTACCAAAGACTCAACCGAACCAGGATGAGCATCTTTGCGCAGGAGCTGGCCATGTTGGTCTTTACCAAAGAAACCTTGAGCGAATCCACCCTTACCGGAAAGTCTTATGTGGAGAAGGTGCATGCTATAACAGGCAAGCCAATAAAAATGGATGTGTATTGTTCCAGCAAGTTTACCAGTCAACAACTTTTCTTAACTGAGGTTGAAAATAATGTTTCACTGTGTAATTTTAGTTTAAAAGCAGTTGTAAAAAACCATAACAAACTTCCAATTAGATCTACTTGCACAGTAATCATACTTGTAAATAATGCTGATAAAGTTCTGCTCATATATTGTTTCTAAACTGCTAGTGTAGCCGGCTCAAGTTTGACTGTGTGTGTGTGTCTCTCTCTCTCTCTTAGTAGGCTTGGCCACCCTCTGCGTTGTGAATGCGATGATGGAAACACGGGACACACTCTGCCATACAACAGGAGTTTTATTCTCTCTATTTCCTGTGCATGAGAGTAGCATACAACACAGCATAGAGTGAATTCTGGTCCTTCTCACACACACACATGCAGCTCTCCTCAGCAGTATTTAGCGCGAACTGACTACACTTTTTTCCTCTACATCAAGTTGATAAAACACACAATAAAATAGACATCATAAAATATTGTATCACAAATATAGAGTACTATGTTATGAAAATAAACATTAAGAATATATCTATAGCTATGAAATAAAATACAATATTATACATTACCATAATACATTACCCCATGCACATATATATAGAGAGAGACTCCCATAAATGACGTATATTTTTTTCCTTCTGAACATTAATTTCATTATAACAAAACAAATTCCAATAAAAATAAACAGCTGATGCAATTAAACAATTAGCTAAATTAATTAAACAATTAACCAATTAACCTGTGGCAGTACCTGTGCATGAGAGTAGCATACAACACAGCGTAGAGTGAATTCTGGTCCTTCTCACACACACACATACAGCTGTGAGAAGAAAAGCACACCATATTAGCTTAACTGGTAGCAGTATCTCCCTTAACTCCACTAAATCTGCTGTACTTGTATATAAAAAACTCTCTACACAAACGAACTACCCACACAACCAGAGATAACTTACTCTTAGTACTAAAACACAAGTAAGAGTACAGATTTAGTGCACTATAAGTGCTTGAACAGTTTTAAAACAGTATTTCATCAGGAGCACAGTAAACACCCACCTCTCCTCAGCAGTATTTAGCGCGAACTGAGGAGAGAGAAGCCCGCGCTGACACTGAAAACTCGCGCGATTTCAAAATAAAAGTCTGCTCCGCAGTTCAGCTTAAAATCAATATTACAGCTTGAAATCACCCCCAAAAGGAAAAAAAAAATCACAAGTATAAAATAAATAATACCCAGAAATACAGAAAAATACTCAAAAGGATAACAAAGATAATTAGAGAAGGATTTTATGTGGAATGAAATAATAAAATATTATTTATATTCTCATCCGCTACACTACACACTAAGAAATATAAGTACAGATTTGTACTTAAAAGAGTACAAAGCTTGTCGCTGGGGCTGTATCTTATACTGAGGTACAAAAAAGTACCTTTCAGTGAAAGTCCTTTTTTGTACCCATGGTTTTTGTGCCAGTAAAGATTATAAAAATTATAAACATTATCATCAACTAAATATGACTCAAAAACTTGATGATCCAAAATTGTCTGGCTTTCAAATAAAAAATGTGCAATTAAAGCATATATTGTTTATTAGTGCAGTGATGCAGAATACTGAATGTACCTTTTCGCTGGTTAAACGGTACAAATTTGTACTTACTGCTGTTAGAAATTACTTTGTACTTCAGAGGGAACAAATCTGATCCTATAAAGACCAATATTGTACTTTTGAGGGTACAATTATGAAGAGTGTACCTTTGAGTACAAAAAAGAACTCATATCGTACCTCTGTTTTTTAGAGTGTAGTATCCCACTAAACAAAGAGACGTTGAAACGACGTCTTTTCTAGGTCATTTTTGCACGTCCAATTTTGGTCTCCTGAAGGTGCAGACTGTGACGCCAGACGACGTCTTTTTTCTGACGTCTTCTGCACGTCCAGTATTGACGTCCCCCAGACCTCCGGATAAGGGCTAATTCTAGTTTAAATTAAGTCGTTGTGGACGTCTTTTCTACGTGAAATTTACATGTATACGTTTTTATAGACCAACTACTTTGAGGCTCCCTGCATAACTGTAGTGCCATTTCAGACGGTGGCAACTGTTCCATTGTTCCAGCTTCAGCAGTTAACTGGAAACGCATACAAAGCTAAGCCAAACAATTACTGGAACAGGTTCACAACCTACTGGAACTAGTTATGCACGTTAGTTATACACAATATGCTTTACAAATAAATTGAATTTCAACCCTCTCACTTTTTCCAAAACATGTCAACCTGCAAAGAACCAGTAAAAGCAAGGGATAAATTAATTACCCCCATCTTACCACTGTTGATTTTAAATTGACCCTTTCTGTTTGGGGAAACATTAATATAATAATAAACATAATGAGTAAATCTCATTTGGGGTTAATGCCTTTATTTTACATCAACATAACATACACCTTAGATTCACACCATAACAATTTCACTAAACATTTACCTTCCCTTAACAATATTATACCTTCCCTCAAAACTATTACACCTTTAACATTACACCAGGGGTCTCAAAGTACCGGCCCACGCGGTTTCATACGGCCCCTCACGGGTTAACAAAATAAACATACATCTGGCCCGCAATTCAATTTAATTATTTATGCTTTATTATGTTCGTTTTCATATTTTATCTTAACTTGTATTTTGGTGTGTGTGTGTTTTTTTTTTTTTTTTTTTTTGCTTACGCTGCGTTGCCTGCTTTAGTAGTCTTCAGTAGCCTTCAACAGTCTAACCTTGCTGCCGTGGTGTGTCCACTAAACTCCGTAGTTATAAACATCCTGAGGTTAGCAGCGCGCTAACTAACCTGTTTATAATGTAATCCCAGCAGTGCCTCCGTGACGCTGCTCTAAACTGCTGCTGTTAGCTGCTTGGGCTGAAAGATGAACTGTAGAGAGCTGTATTATCCGGTTAGTGGGGTTATTTTATTTCATACACAGAAGAACTTACACATTTTTAAAAACGCTCCAGACTGGCTAAGCTGAGTCCTGTAGCCCGTGGCTGGGCTGTAGCTCTGACTAAGCAAAGACTGCGGGCTTGTGCTGCTGCTGCTGCAGCTCCGACTAGTGGTTGGATGAGGAACTGCTAAATCTGAGGAAATGCTAAATCTGTCACAGCTCACAATTTTTGATTTTATATTTATTAAGCCTTATTTCAGTATCAAACATTTTGATCAAAGTTAATATAACTTGATGTCATTTCTATTCGCTTGAATAGTTTGGTTCTTGATTGATGGAGTTTTTGGATTTCATAACATGACAAATTAAAAGGATTTATGTTAATAGAGCAACAAGCAAACATTTTTCCATGCAACTGTAATATTTGATTGAATAAATAGTATATTGAGAGTTATTTAACATTAAGGAGTAATTACATTCATTTTATATTACATCTGGTTACATTTTCTTATATTTATAAGTTACATCTGGCCCTCAGAGGACAGCCAATATGTCAATGTGGCCCTCCGCAAAAATGAGTTTGAGACCCCTGCATTACACCTTCCCTTAACAATATTATACCTTCCCTTAACACTATTACACCTTTAACATTACCCCTTCCCTCAACACTATTACACCTTTAACATTACACCTTCCCTCAACACTATTACACCTTTAACATTACACCTTCCCTCAACACTATTACACCTTTAACATTACACCTTCCCTCAACACTATTACACCTTTAACATTACACCTTCCCTCAACACTATTACACCTTTAACATTACACCTTCCCTCAACACTATTACACCTTTAACATTACACCTTCCCTCAACACTATTACACCTTTAACATTACACCTTCCCTCAACACTATTACACCTTTAACATTACCCCTTCCCTCAACACTATTACACCTTCCCTCAACACTATTACACCTTTAACATTACACCTTCCCTCAACACTATTACACCTTTAACATTACACCTTCCCTCAACACTATTACACCTTTAACATTACACCTTCCCTCAACACTATTACACCTTTAACATTACACCTTCCCTCAACACTATTACACCTTTAACATTACCCCTTCCCTCAACACTATTACACCTTTAACATTACCCCTTCCCTCAACACTATTACACCTTTAACATTACCCCTTCCCTCAACACTATTACACCTTTAACATTACCCCTTCCCTCAACACTATTACACCTTTAACATTACCCCTTCCCTCAACACTATTACACCTTTAACATTACCCCTTCCCTCAACACTATTACACCTTTAACATTACCCCTTCCCTCAACACTATTACACCTTTAACATTACACCTTCCCTCAACACTATTACACCTTTAACATTACACCTTCCCTCAACACTATTACACCTTTAACATTACACCTTCCCTCAACACTATTACACCTTTAACATTACACCTTCCCTCAACACTATTACACCTTTAACATTACACCTTCCCTCAACACTATTACACCTTTAACATTACACCTTCCCTTAACACCATTACAACTTTACATTACACCTTTCCATTACACCTTCCCTTAACATCATTATACTTTCATTAAGATTCTAGGTCCTGAGAGACAGCGGTGTGTCCTCCACGTCTTTGTGGTGCATGTTTGAGATGCTCCGAAGTATGAAGTCCTCGGTGGCTGTCCCGTCACATTTCATGACTCCATCTGCACAAGTAGAAAAAGACAAATTAGAAATCTCAGAAAATGTTGAAGATGGCCATTTATTTTTTTCCCACAACAAACTATTTTAAATTGCCTTATTTATGTAATATTCACATAAACTTACTTCTTCATGCTATGGCTTAGCTAACGCTAAGCTAACGATAAGATAACGCTAAGCTAAAGGCGGGAATACACATTTAACACCTGACGAGAATTATCGTGCCGTTTTAATTCTCACACATCATATTAAGCTATTTTAATAAATTTTTTTTCCCACAACAAACTATTTTAAATTGCCTTATTTATGTAATATTAACATAAACTTACTTCTTCATGCTATGGCTTAGCTAACGCTAAGATAACGCTAAGCTAACGGCGGGAATACACATTTAACACCAGACCAGAATTATCGTGCTGTTTTAATTCTCACACATCATATTAAGCTATTTTAATAAATGTTTTCCCACAACAAACTATTTTAAATTGCCTTATTTATGTAATATTCACATAAACTTACTTCTTCACACTATGGCTTAGCTAACGCTAAGCTAACGGCGGGAATACACATTTAACACCTGACGAGAATTATCGTGCCGTTTTAATTCTCACACATCATATTAAGCTATTTTAATTAATTTTTTCCCACAACAAACTATTTTAAATTGCCTTATTTATGTAATATTCACATAAACTTACTTCTTCATGCTATGGCTTAGCTAACGATAAGCTAACGATAAGCTAACGCTAAGCTAAAGGCGGGAATACACATTTAACACCTGACCAGAATTATCGTGCCGTTTTAATTCTCACACATCATATTAAGCTATTTTAATAAATGTTTTCCCACAACAAACTATTTTAAATTGCCTTATTTATGTAATATTAACATAAACTTACTTCTTCATGCTATTCAAAATGCACTTGATATTGCCCCCAGTTGCCTAGGTTAATTGTGGGTGCCACAAACGTATATAACTTAACGCTAGCTTAGCGAATTTAGCCAAAGACGGTTCTTTGATTTAGCTTAGATTGGCTTATCAGCCTAGCTCTGGTTAGTGCATTGACTTAATGACCGGACAATGCTTCTACGTTAAAGCTTCGGTTACAGTAAATATTATTTGCATTACGGTCGTTCTCAAAAGTAATTCCAATTCCATTTTAACTATGGCCACTGTTTAGCTATCGTTAGCTAGCTAGCTAGTTAGCTAACTGCCTGGGAAGAGAGGCAACGCCAGCAGGTTCAGATGATTTAAGACCACAGAGCTAAAACAACTAACACTACAAATACATTAACTTATACATATCGTCTTACCTTATAGCTTGGCAGCTGAGTCCGGTCCGGAGCGGAGCTGAGCTGAGCGAGCTGAACTGAATGAGCTGAGCTGAGCTGAGCTACTGCAGCAGCCAAAAAATGTTTAGCGTGTTTTGCCTCGGCATATCAGAGTGGAGTTTATGATGACGTGCGGTCTCAGCAAATCAGAGTGGCGTTGACTGGTTGAAATCAACTTAACAATTTTCCACATAAATTGCATTTCCAAATAAAAATAAAAACATACGTAAATAAATACCTACATTCATTCATTAATTAAATAGATAAAAAATATAATACTCAAATAAATAATTAGAAATAAATGATGCTTAATCATAAATAATCTATATTCATAGTGATTAACAATATTGATAACAACAATTTTGACATACATTTAAAAATAAATATATTCTTAAATAATGTTAATTTCCTGCACCTGTATTAGACGTCCCCATGACGCCCAAAAAAGTGACCTAGTCCGACGTTCAAATGTTTAACTGCATATTGACGTCCAAGTGGGGTCATAGTTAGACGTCCAAATAGCGGACCTAGTTTGCACGTCGTGTAGACGTACAGAATTGGTCTTGGACCGACCGACGCAATATAGACATGATCTTCACGTCCATAAGACGTCTAATGTTTAGTGGGATTGATTGAGTTCTATATTTTATTTTACCAAAATACCAAGTACCAAAAGCGTTTCAATACCAGCAGAGTTTTTTTCTGTTGTAACACATGATACAATTTTCTTATGTATGTAAAAGCTGAAGTATAATTAATTTGTTTTCTGTAACAGATGCAGTAATGGAAGAATTTACCAACACATCAGCCTCAGATGTGTGGACTGCAATAAGGAGAAAATGCAACAATGAGCAGTTCACAGGGAAAAAAACTGATGGACTGATGCTTTTTATGTAAAACATTTGCCAGTTCATTTAAATTGCATTGGAACTGTTGCAACAAGTTACAAAGTGAAGATATTTCTTTAGTTTTGTTTTCATCATTTGTCGTTTAAGTTTTTGCCCCTACAGAGAGTTAGTAAAGATTTCTGTTTTCTGAAAACGTTAAGATAAAAAAAAAAGGTGTCGAAAATACGGAGCAGTTTGTTTGTTTGCTTTACTTGTGTTGATGTGACCTGTTGCTGTAATAACTTGCTAATTTCTCCTAAGACTGTGGTCACTTGTAATGGAGTGCTGCATAGTCAAGCAAAGATGTACAATTAAATGTTTGCATTAATCAGCATACGTATATTCTTGTTTCTTTTTACAATCAGTATGAGCAGTGAGTGAAAAGTCAAATATTATGTATTTGTATTCATGATATAACTATGAAGTGAGCTTAAAATATATTTTCTGTAACTAAATAAACTGATAGAAATTAATACATTTGTAATGACATTATAAGCTAATAGATTCTAAACACTTTAAGCACATTCTGCATGTGTATTTGTATATTTAATGTATATTTAAAAAGTTAACTTAAAATATATTTACCTTTAAATTTAATACACAGTAGTCTTAAGAAAATATGGTCTTGCTTTAGTTAAATTAAAATACATTTTAAATGTCAAATAAAAAAAATTAAATAAATTTGTAACACGCTAAAAATTGTAGTACAGTATATTTAAATATATTTTTATACCCAGCAACGTATACTAGAAGTGTGCTTCTCACAAAAGACATCATATTTGAAGTCTAATGTAAATATATTTAATATCAATTTTTAGTGCATTGCTTATATACTTGGTGTATAATAGTGATACTATTGTAATACGCATTAAATGTATTATGATTTTACTGTAAGCATATTTAAAATAAGGGGTTACATACATGAAGTAGTATATTTAAATGTTACTTAAGTATATTTAAAATAGTTCCATTTTAGTACAGTTAAATACACTTAGCACAATTTAAGTAGAACTTTTGTACAATTTTTTTGTACAATTAAAATAGTTGTTCCATTTTAGCACACTTTAAGTATACTGACAAATCGTGCGGCTACAAGTACACTTTAGTGCACTATAGCATAATGATGTTTAGTATACTTTAATCTACTTTTTTTTCACCAGGGCACCCTTTTGTTCTTTTGAAGGATAGAGGTGGTCTCCAGAAACCATCAACAGGCATGGTCTCAATCTGCCATACCACGGAGAAAATGATTCAAAGGATGATCAGAACAAATAGTGGTCAGCTTCCTCATGGACGTGGGATTACTTTAGGCATTGTGGTTCAGGTTCTTGCTGAAACTGCTGGACAAGATCTCTTCCCACAGCTCAGAGATCACATGTTTGACGTGTGTGTTGAAGCCAACCATGTTCATGTTCTGGTGAAGATGGCATCCTCATGGTATTGCAAAGTTCGATTTAATCACTTTGCAAGAAGACAAAGTGAGATGGCCAAAAGCGGGAAGACTGTACGTAGGCAACTAAGCAAGCTGATTCATTTTTATGGAGAATAATGAGAGGACGTCTGCTTTCAATGTGTTGTCTTGTTTGATACATATATGTGTATATATGTTTGTGTAATTTATTTGTGTATATATGTTTGTCTATTTATGTAATTTATATTTTATTATTATAAATATAATTTTGGAATGTAGTGTCATCCTCTCATTATTTTACGCCAATTTTCTGGAATAAGTGAGCACTTGCTTTATGACACTGCCTGACCTGGCATATTGCTCAGGGGATAAATGAGCCATTAGCAATAAATGAAGAAGCATTTTCACCTTTCCTCTCATGACGCTTCTGCAATAGCTGAAGAAACTACTTCATCTGGTCCTCTAGTTATTATTTGAAAATGTTTATTACAATTGCAAGTTTAGTTCTTTTAAAATGTTCATGGTTTATGTGTTGCAACCAAACAATAAAAGACTTCTACTTATGTGTGTTGATGTTCCT
The DNA here is from genome assembly GCF_023375975.1 of Astyanax mexicanus. Classification (NCBI taxonomy): domain Eukaryota; kingdom Metazoa; phylum Chordata; class Actinopteri; order Characiformes; family Acestrorhamphidae; genus Astyanax; species Astyanax mexicanus. The sequence goes on from NW_026040046.1 coordinate 760,219, forward strand.
TCAAGTTCTTGTATTCTGCATGTCTACAAAAAGTTTTTTTTCATCTTTTTCAAATGTATTCTTATAAACTGTATAAACTTCATTTACATTTAAAGTGTTCTGAATATTGTTCGTGGTTCTTTTTTTTAAAAGACCACATGTTTCCATGTATGTTTATGTAATTTAAGTGGTTGTGGCGTCTGTTTGTGACGTATGTCTTGTCCTGTGTTCCCACTCATGGTCTGCACCTTGACGTGGTGAGTGGGCTTTAAACTAAGCCAGGCCAGCAAAAAAAAGTATTAAAACTATTTGCAAAAGTTTGGTTATGACTGTTTCTCTTTTAGATTTGTTCCAGGTGTGAGTGGTGGTTCATGATTGAATATTTACATTTTATTTTTTTATATTTTTCTCATTATTCTGCAACTGAATCATCTGCACTTCTTTAATTGCCACTGACTCAAAATCAAATGCCATGGTGATCTGCAAACGTAACAAATCCCAAGATCTAAGAGTACAAGACTGCTTTTTGAAAATGTGCTTATATTTAATAAATAATTTATTAAATATCCATATTAAGTATATGCATCATATTATTTAATACATTTAGTGTATTGCAAATAATATATTCACATCTTTTTGTAAACTTTATCATTTACTCAAACTGTCTGAAGAAAATAAAATTGATAAGAGGAAACATGTTCAAGTATATTTGTAATCTGAAGGCAATTGAACAAAGTAATTAATTTTGTCAATTCACAATACGTGGTAGATCTTTTTAATGTGAGCTGTGTTTTTTAAAGACAGTCCAATAACATCCCATTGCAGTACAAATCAAGACATAGTCAGCTGGATGTGTTGTAAAACATTTTATTGCTAAAAAAATAAATCATATTAAATAGAATATATTCTTATTATTATTATATAAAAATGTAAATATTTTAACTTTAAACTTTTAACTTTAAAACCCCAAAATCCCATGATACACTTGCCATGGGGAGAAAAAAGGAGGAGATCCCAGTGGTGGAATGATCTGGGTGAATGTGAGCTCAAAAATAAATACATAAAGGAGACATGGGCTAGAGGGGCAAAAAAGGATAAGCAAAGGAAGAACAGTGACAATGTTGAACAGTGTTATGGCTAAAAATGTTTTTGTAGTTAAATAATACTATGAAAGATGCACATCACACCACACACAGAGTTTAAAAGCCTGAACTGTTTCAGCCAAAACTGTCAGCCTGAAAGATTAAGCCAGCATCACCCTTACTGGATTAAGGCTTTCAGGCATTCGGCTAAATTACATAAAAAAAATGTCATTTCCCAAAGGCGACAAATGAACATCATCTTTTAGAAACAGCCAAGACTTGTCAAACACTATGTCTGGATGACATACAATACCCCCCCTTTACTCCCAAGACAAAATTAGCCATCACACTGTTCACAAATTTCCAGGACCTGTCGATCTTTTTTGGCCTTGTGGATCCACATCGACGTCGCTGGGTGATTTCAGAGATGATGATCCTCATCTGTGGGTGACGCCGATGAAGATCACACAGATCCTCCTTCATCTCTGCGACGAGATGGACACTTCATCCGCCCAAGGTCGTTCCCGCCGCAGTGGATGACCAGGACATCCGGAACTGTTCTTCCTCGCAGGGACTGGTAAAAGAACCAGGTGAGGGCACGCCACCTCAGTCCACCCAAACCAAACCACCGAACCTTGGCATGTGTTCCCAGGTCTGTTCCCAGGGACCTCCTCGCTCTGTCCTCCCCACGGCGAATGTAGCTGTCCCCCATTATCCATACAACTGTAAAAAAAAGAACAATAAAGTATATTAAATCACATTTTATTACAATAACAGCAATATATACTAAAATATAGTACAATTAAACATGTGAACAGCAATACACCAATTCATGCTAAATCACCACTAGTAATGCTGTAGTTAATTCCTACTTAAGTAAGATTTGTACACAACTAAGTTACATTTCACTGTGAAAACGTTCTTTTTATCTATCTATCTATCTATCTATCTTACCTTTTGCTTTTTCCTTCACTCCTTCACCTTTAGCCTTCACTCCACGTGAACTCATTTTTCTCTAAAAAAAATATAATAAAAATAGTTTGATTTAGCTAGTGTTCCTGTGCCACATAATGCAATTAAACATACTATTAAAGACAAAAGGCAAAGCATCAGAGTTTTAGTTAGCTAATTAGCTAGTGTAGTTTATCACGCAAGTCTACCTCAGGCTCAGCTTGTCTTTCTGGTTAACCACCGCCTCACGTTAACAAATGACTTGGTCAAACACGGTCTCCCTACTTTATGCCTACTAGCTAGCTAGCTAACATTTAAACCACGAAATTAATATTCACTGTATTTTATTCACTTCCACTTGCTACATACAGAACTATCATGTGGCTGGGTACACTGTTAATATCCATAACGTGCACAGACTACTGTTACTATGAAAATATTAATCGTATCATGCTGCAGATAAGTTCTCCGCTCGGCTCGACTGGACTCGGCAGACTGTGTGAGCTCTGGAGGCAGCCCTCAGGGGCGGGGTTATTTAAAGTAGGCGGTCTCTCCACAGTCTTTCTCCCTCCTCTGGTCTCTACTGAGCAGACTCTGGTCTCTGAATCGCCAAAATGGCGGAAGATTTTGGCTTCATTTTCGTTGAATGAATGGGAACGGCGACACGGCGTCCATCTTTATATACCGTCTATGTGCTATACAGTTCACTGCGCTTAGCGCGAGGGGAAAGTTAGCAGCCTGAGCTAGCCTGCTACTCAGTTCAGAAACAGTGTGATAACATCCAATACTGGTTCTCAGTCCGACAACCACACACAGAATGTACTCACATAACTCTCCCACAGTTACTGACTCGAAAATAATAAACACTACTGCATGTTTTTCCACTTATTTTCGTGTACTTTCTCATCCCATTCACGTCTCTCCCTCTCCTGGCTTCTGCTTCTCTATAGTTCCCTCTCGACTTGCTTTCTCTGCAGCCCAACCTAACCCGTTGTTCACTGCTCCCGCCCACTCTCAAAGCTGATTGGCTGTTAGAAAACAGACCACAGAATCTTATAGGCTCAGAAAGAGACTAAAGTTCTCAGAGCTGAATATAACAGATTAATTAAACAGAAAATATACAGGAACATGTATTACAAATTTAAGAACAGTTTTCTTTAAACAAAATATATATATAAGAAATAAACTCTTATTTTTAACCTGAGCTACATAGCAATAGCTTTAAAAACTGCCTTTTAAACAGTCAGCTTTAGTCTTTGTTCTGGCTCAACAGAAAACATGATAAAGAGCAGCTGAACTCAGTTACAGTGGAAACACCACGCTCCACGTTTAAACTCAACGCCATTATTCTTTCTTTCACAGCACACGCACGCTCCACCCGTGCAAATGTCTGAGCACAATTTATATTTATTTTAATAAAATATTAAATATAATAATGTTTAAAGTTTACCATACAACAACATAAAACAAAATATGTCACAACCCTTTTAAATCCAAATTATATATGTTCATGTTTGGTTTAATTCTGCATAATCCAGTAATTCTGCATTTAAATGTACAAAACAGTGTTCTCTGTATTCCAAAAAAATCAATAAACAAAATAAGTCATTTTACAAAACTGCATGCAGATAAGTTATGTCACAGCAGTAAAGCAGTTAATAATATTCTTTTTTCCACCTTGTTAACGTGCGTTTTGGAATCTTTCTTTTTTCTTCTTTATTAAAATAGCAATAATGTTTTCGTTTGTGCATTTCATTCAGTTAACTGTCTGTTCTCTAAGTGGGCTCACTTTCACCGCGGGCTTTTTAAAACGGATAAAAGCGGTCTTTTTTATACTTATAAAAAACTGTAAGACCTAACGTGCTGATTGGCTGTTAGTAGGGCTGCTGGGTGGAGCCTGTGAGAGTCTGGACTGGATACTTCCAACTCTGCAAAGTTCAGGGCAACGTCCACTGCCACCTCCACTGCGAAGTTCATGTAGGAAGATATTTTATATTTACATGTGTTACTTCAAATAAGGTGTATTTACTTCGTTTAGAGCACAACAGTTAATGTTGTGGATATTATGTGTAGTTGCTAGGTTTAGAGTTAGTGTCATTCACTCTGGGGTGCGAGTTAAAGCAAGAGTTTAACTTCTTCACTTCACTTCAGTTAGTTGCAAGCGTACGTCCTTTACATAAGTCCTATTCCATATTTAATACAGACACATTAGAGAAATAGCTCTCTATGGTCTAAACTAACTAGCTAGTAGTTTTCCATTCTTGACATGATGCTAACCGCTAGCAGCTAATCGCTAACCGCTGACGACTAATTGCTAATTGCTAACAGCCACCTTCTTATAACATTGCGTGTATAATTTCATAAAAATAAAGTATAAACCTTAGCTTAATAACATTTATGAAGTGTCATTTAGACAACATGTGGATGACTTGGAGAGTTTAGTGTACATATGTACATGTAGTGGGCATTTTTAGCTAATGTTTGTTAGCTAAGCTTTCTAATGTAAGGTTAGCCGACCCCCCTTATGGTAGGTTATGTAGCGTGAGTTCTCAGTTTCTAGTTTCTACGAGCTTGAGATTCTAGTTTTTACGAGCTAGACATTTTTTACTTTGGATACCCATAATGGATTTCTGTTATATTGTCTGTTTTTAACACTTTGAACATGCCTTTTCGACTGCATTGCTGTAACACGAGGTAGCATTAGCTTACAATTATTTGTAATTATAGTTACACTCTGTTAGTTATACTCTGGTTATACCAGCGAAGTGTTGTATCCCAGTGCCTTACAATAGGCTCTTGAGGCTTTAAGAATTCAGGTAAAATGTAGTCTCATTTTTATCATTTTAACCTATATTCCTCGTGTTTATTGAGCTACCCATCGTAATACACTACATAAACACCCTTCAACATTGACTGATATGAGACACAAAGTCTAGTTTAGCTAAGAAACTTGCAACATACAACGTTTCTGAGCCCTGGTGCTCTCACACCCTCCTCCACCTTCCTTCTCACTTGCACTTGAAATGAGTGTTACACACACTGGTGAGATGTGCACTTTGAATACAGCCAGTATAGTAGCTGTGACAGCATGTAGCTAATATGCATTTCTCTCAGTCTTTCAGGCAAGATGAGAGAGTTTGTAGTGGAGTGATGGAGAAGATGCTGGTAGCTACAGTGAAGTCAAAACTGAAGCAATTAGGAAGTATGGCGACAAAAAGATGCTCCATTACAGACTACTAGCATGGCTGGCCATTATACAGCGCCTCTATCCAGTTTGTGAGCAGTAAGTAATTTCTGTGGAAGCATGTTTTAAAAAGCATGCTTATTACAAAAAAAGTATGAACAGGGGAAATATTCCCTTATGCCAGCTATAAAAAGGTATACTTGATAAATCTGCATAATGAACACATTTGTGGCGTAGCAGTTTTTAACCCTGATAACCTTATTTTAAAATATTTGTCAGATAATCGGTTTCACATCAACAAGATAAGGGAATTCCTGCTCCCACAGTCCGAGGAGAGAGAATAGCCCATGCCCAAAAAGAGGGTGTCTGTTCCACCAAAGAAATTCACTGAAGATGACGGTACATGTTATATTAAACTATGGACTGGAGTTATTACATTTTGTGCCACACCCTGGACTTTTCTTATCATTGTTAATTTGTCTTTTTGCACAGTTTAGTAATGTTGGTGGAGTAAATGTTTTTATAAAAGTGGTGTTTATATGTGTGATACAGTTAAGACTAGTGCAGTGTATCAGGTCTCACAGACTACTGCAATATTTAAAAAAAAACATTTTTTTTACATTCATGAGAACAAGCTATTAGAATTGCATGTAATTCTATAACTAACATGCATTTCTGTAATTTTGTGTTTCTAGAACTGCCAGAGATTATAAAGGAAATGAAGACTATCCTGAAGGCAAAAACCTCAGAGTCAGGGTCAGGAATCTTAGGGGTCTGTCCTAAAAGCAGAACAGGTAATATGGTAATTCTTAAAAGTGCTTCCTTATATAATGTATTTTATAGTTTAATATATTACAAGTAGCAGTTAATTCAATAGTAGTAGTAGGAACACTGTATGCCTGTAATAAGTCACTGTTATTGTTCATATCTAAAATAGGTGGTAATCTATCCTGGATCCAACATCTTCATTGATCGGCTTACCTGGGCTGTGGCCCAGAATGCAAATCTGCCTCATCTTTTGTTCAAACACTCCTAACAGCAGTGTTCCCCATGCATGTGCTTCTCGTGAGCAACCTTCGTGGCAAGTCAAGGGATTCTGGAGATCAGCGTCAAGCACTGGAGAAAAGCAAAGTGGATGCAATACATAGTACGTTTTTAAGTGCGTGATGCGCACAGCGCAATTTTGCATGAATTGCATGACTGTTGACTGTTGTCAGTGGTGCACCTGTATTTCCTACTGCCAAGATAGAAACACGCCAGATATTAACCTGAACACACCTCACTTCAAGACCTCCACACCCACCAGTGTAGATTTATTCCTAAACTCAGATGCTATTATAACGGTGCAGGTGCAAGGTGTGAAATTAGACTGTTGACAGGGTGTAAGATAGCAACAAGCATCGTGACGGGCCTTGCGCAGGGTGTATGATAAGGCTTTGTGTTTTAAAACATAATCTTAAGCGTTACTGGGGGTACAAATGTGGCCACCAAATATAGACATATATACAACTGCATGTTTACGGTCTGTATATGTAGATTTTTCTTTATATTTTCTTTTAGGAGCAACTCTGGCTAAGTGGCCCCACGTGATTCCTTCAACGATTGGCACTACGATTAATGCCAAGTTGACAGAACTGAGAACAAAAAAGAAACTACAGTAGCCTCAGGAAACACTCGTGCTGTTGTGATGATTTTCCTTTAACACTGGTCAGCAAAACATTTGTTTTAATTCATTTTGAATTATAGCTGAAATAAAGTCCACTGAATTGCTATGCACTGTGTGTGTGTGTGTGTTTAATGTATCTTTTGAATACACATTAACATATAGTGTATCATTAAGTAATCATATAGTAATAATGCAGAAATCATGTAAAATAATGAAAAGTCAGACCCTCAATTTTCATGTTCAAAACAGATTCAAACCATCGTAAAAAAAAAAACTGAAGTATAATATGGAAATTTACTAGAGATCATAAATGTTTTTTTTTTAAATCAGTGTAAATTTTTGTGAGGAAACAACAATAAACATACATATTTCCTATTAAAATCATACGTTAGAACATACAGTTAAAATTTAAGATTTAAACAAAAAATATATAGTTTTTGTCAGGTCCTTGGTCTGTCTGCTTCGTATGTCTGTGTTATTCTTAGGTCTGTGTTTCATCTCCAGTGTTTTTCCACTCACCTGTGTTCCTTTGTAGCTCCGCCCCTTCGTCCCAGGTGTTTCCTGTTCCCTGTGTGTGTGCACCTCTATTTAAGGTCCGTGTTCCATTTCCCCGCTGTCGATCCTTGTACGTTTATCGTCTGTCAGTGTTCCATGTGTTCCCCAGTTCCTCAGTCCTGTTTTTAGTTATTCCCGGTGTGTTTTGTATTTGTTTTCTTGAATAAATCCCTTTTGTTTGCATATTGCGTCCGCCTCCTCGTCTACCCTGCACCCCCGCCCTGACAGAAGGATCGACCTCATAATGGACGCAGCAAACCCATGGACCGGCTCCAGGTTGGCGATTCGCCACGCTCCATGCGGGACCCCGGCGTTGGAATCCCCGAGGCCTAAAGGACGCCACAGGCCTCGGGGTAGACGTTCTAAGGGGTCCCGCCAGCCGAAGGAGGATCCCTTTTCCGGGGAGGATTTGCTTGGGGGGGCGCTGCGGGTGTGTGCGGGGAGCCTCGGGACTCGTCTCAGGTTGGGTGAAACCTACGAGTACCCGAGGCTCGTGGAGCGGAAGCCGTGGGACTTCCTCGGTTGCGCTCCCAGCAGCTCCGAGGAGGAAGAGGAGCTCTACCCTGCACCAGCCCGTACTCCATTGCCGTTTCCCCCAGGGGCTGTACTCTACCTGCGCTCCGAGAATCCCGCGACCGAGACGCCACGCTCCGAGAAGCTCGTGGCTGGGGCTCCGCGCTCTGAGACCCCCGCGACTCATTCGCGCTCCGAGACCCCCGCGACTCATGCGCGCTCCAAGAAGCACGCCGCTGAGGCTCCACGCCCCGTGACTCCCGTGGCTCAGCTGCTCCCCGAGACTTCAGCGGCGGCCGCGCCGCTCCCCGAGACTACAGTGGCAGCGGCAACGCCGCTCTCTGAAGCTCCAGCTAAGCTAGCTAGCCTGCTAGCTCCACCACGCTGTCCAGCCCGGCCGGCTTCCAGCTCTCCAGCCCGGCCGGCTTCCAGCTGTACAGCCCGGCCGGCTTCCAGCTCTACAGTCCGGCCGGCTTCCAGCTCTCCAGCCCAGCCGGATTTCAGTTCTGCGACTCCTGCTCCAGTAACAAGCTCCGGTCCGGTTTCTACAGCCTCGCCCACTGCTGAATCTGCGGTTCCAGTCCGGATCTTGGCGGCGGCCACACTCTCAGCTCCCACTGAATCGGCGTCTTCGCCAGCTGTGCCAGCCGCTTCCAAGCCTGCGGCTCCCACCGCCTCTGGATCAGCGCTGCCCGCGGCTCCCGCCGCCTCTGTACCAGCGCTGCCCGCGGCTCCCGCCGCCTCTGGATCAGCGCTGCCCGCGGCTCCCGCCGCCTCTGGACCAGCGCTGCCCGCGGCTCCCGCCGCCTCTGTATCAGCGCTGCCCGCGGCTCCCGCCGCCTCTGACTCTGTGCCCGCGGCTCCGGCCGCCTCTGACTCTGTGCCCGCGGCGCCGGCCGCCTCTGACTCTGTGCCCGCGGCTCCGGCCGCCTCTGACCCTTTGCCCGCGACTTCGGCCGCCTCTGACTCTGTGCCCGCGGCTACGGCCGCCTCTGACCTTGTTCCCGCGGCTACGGCCGCCTCTGAATCTGTGCCCGCGGCTCCGGCCGCCTCTGATCCTGTGCCCACTCCTAGAACTTTGTACACCCCCAAGCCAACTCCAAGAACAATGTTTGGCCCTAGGCCCCGTGTCCCTAGGCCAGCTAGACCTCCTGAATTTGCCCCCAGTAATGTGCCCAGGCTAACCCCACAGACTTTTGCTGGTCCTGGGCACCCTCTTGTGTTTTTTGTGCCCCTGTCTCTCCCTGTCATGGTTCCCGTGTCTGTCCATGTTCCAGTTCCTGTCCCCAGTGGTTTTTCTGTTCCTGTCCCTGTGTTCGTGTCAGTTCCTGTTAATGTACTTGTTCCAGTTCCCCTGTCCAGTTTTGTCCAGCCCCCCTGTCCAGTCTCAGCCCCGTGTCCAGCCTCCTGTCCAGCCCTGTGTCCTGTCCCCTGTCCAGTCCCAGTCTCCGTTCCCTGTCCAGTCTCCGTCTCCTGTTCGGTCCCCTGTCCAGTCCCAGTTTCCGTTCCCTGTCTTGTCTCCGTTTACGTCCCCAGCCCAGTCCAATGTCCAATCTCCTTTCAAGTCCCCTGTTCAGCCATGTGTCCTGTCCCCAGTCCCAGTTCCCTGTCCAGTCTCTGTCTTCAGTTCCGTCAATTTCCCCGTTTGTGTCTAGTCTCCAGTCCCAGCTTTTCTTCCCTGTCCAGTCTACGTTTCGGTTTCCTGTCCCGTCCTCTCTCTTCTGTTCTTAGTCTTGTTTGGTGTCCTGTTGTGTTTTCCACCCCCTCTTGCCCGGCTCCCGGAGATCTGTTTTTACGTGCCCCGGGAGTTGCGCGTTAAAGGGGGGGGTTATGTCAGGTCCTTGGTCTGTCTGCTTCGTATGTCTGTGTTATTCTTAGGTCTGTGTTTCATCTCCAGTGTTTTTCCACTCACCTGTGTTCCTTTGTAGCTCCGCCCCTTCGTCCCAGGTGTTTCCTGTTCCCTGTGTGTGTGCACCTCTATTTAAGGTCCGTGTTCCATTTCCCCGGTGTCGAACCTTGTACGTTTATCGTCTGTCAGTGTTCCATGTGTTCCCCAGTTCCTCAGTCCTGTTTTTAGTTATTCCCGGTGTGTTTTGTATTTGTTTTCTTGAATAAATCCCTTTTGTTTGCATATTGCGTCCGCCTCCTCGTCTACCCTGCACCCCCGCCCTGACAGTTTTCATATAGGAGTCACTTATATGTCATGTGTGTTTTTTGTATGAATGTGGCCATAATCATATAATAAAAAACACTGACTTGTAGTTAACATATACAGGTGCTGGTCAACGAATTAGAATAATTTGAAATAGTGCAATCATGAAATTCTTTGAATGCATTTTTTGTGCAGAAAGCAAATCAGGTGTTCACCGCACCTGTCCTACTCGTTAGACTAATCACAGAACTCCTTACCTGGAAAAACATTTGCTCAGCTGAGCTTTCCAAAAGGCCCATTTAGGCCATTTAACTGTGACACTGCTGTTTTATTGAATTAGAATAATGGAGAAACCGTTTCATTGAATTAGAATAATTTTTATTATAATTACAATCATTACTTTCTCAGTATTTTGTGGCTGCCCCCTTGGCTTGTATGACTGCCTGAAGTCTCCGCGGCATCGATTTGACCAGCTTGTCGCAAGTTTCCGCACTCACAGCTTCCCAGGCAGTGGCGATGTTCTGCTTCAGTTGGTCCAGCGTAGTAGGCTTTCTGTCGCGAATTTTCCGCTTGACGACGGCCCAAAGGTTTTCAATGACATTGAGGTCAGGCGAGTTGGCCAGCCATGCCAAAACTTCAAGCTGTTTTTTAGTGAACCAATCTTTGGTCGACTTTGTCGCATGAGCCGGTGCAAGATCCTGTTGAAATATGAAGTCTTCTTCGCCGAACTGTTCCTCAACAGTCGGAATCAGGAACGTTTCCAGAACATCTTGATATACGGCAGCATTGACAGTCTTCTTGAGGAAGCAGAGTTTCCCTACACCTCGAGCGGACATGCATCCCCAGACCATAACGCTCTGGGGAAACTTGACGGATCTTTTCACGCACTCGTGGTTGTAGGTTTCGCCACCATGACGCCAGACACGAGGACCTTGGTCACCGAAGGAGATGCAGAAGCGTGATTCGTCACTGAAGACCACTTTCTGCCAGTCTTCAGCAGTCCACTCGCCGTGTTCTTTGGCCCACTTCAGCCGTTTCTCCATTTGTTTCTTGTTCAGCATCGGTTTTACTGCTGGAACGCGAGATTTGAAGTCGAGTTCGCGCAGACGACGGTAAGTGGTTGATCTGGAGACGTCAGCGCCGGTCTGCTTGTTCCACAAGTCGGTGAGCTCGGAAGTGGACTTGAACCGGTTGCTGACTGCGATCTTTCTCAGCTGCTTGTTGTCGCGAGCAGAAGTTTTTCGGACGCCGGAACAGTTGGTGCGCTTGCTGCAGTTTTTCTTGAGAGCTTTGCAGACGGAAGACTGGCTGATGCCGAGCTGCTCAGCAATTTTAGTTTGGGTCAAGCCTTGTTGGCGAAGGGCTTGAATTTGAGCCACTATTCCGGTTGAGAGGTCGCGCTGCTTACCCATGATTGATTTTACAACTTAGAAATTCTACTCAACCCTGACTTTATACTGCACAGTGAACACTCTTCACAGAAAACAAAAATTCGAGCATTTATTCTAATTCAATGAAACAACAGTGTCACAGTTAAATGGCCTAAATGGGCCTTTTGGAAAGCTCAGCTGAGCAATTTTTTTTTCCAGGTAACGAGTTCGGTGATTAGTCTAACGAGTAGGACAGGTGCGGATTTATTATCTGTTGTTTGTTTAGGTTTTTGTTCTTTTGTTTCACTGGTTTGTTTTAGTTTTTAGTTATTTGTTTATCTAGTTTCAGTTATTTAGTTCACTCCCTGGTTCCTTGTATATATCTCCCTGTTTTACGTTTACGTGTTTACTTTTTCCTTGTTTATTTGTTATTTATTTATTAAATTAAATATTTCTTTCTTACCTGCATTTACGTCCGCCTCCACGTCTTCCCTGCACCTCACCCTGACAGTCTACCTTCGAGAAAAGGTAAGAGATGGTCAATACAAACAAACCCCTTTGGTGCTCCAAAGCAGTAGAAGCTTGGTAGCTTTCCGAAAAAATCCCTTGGGATATGTAGGAAAAATACCCGCTGCCTTGGACACCACCTCAAAGCCAGCAGAAAGACGACTGAAATATTTCTGCCCTTTGAGTCAATTGCTTGGCAACAGGCAATTGGGGGCACAGATTATGGAAGGAAAAAAAAATCATATGTATGGGATTTTTTGGACTTTCATGTCCTGCTTCCAGTAACACTGGAATAGGCCCCTCCCATTAGGGAACCTTGCGATGCTAACAGAAGGCTAGCTGGGGGCACAGACTCCAGTCCTGGGAGCCCTGGGAGGCAGTGATCTGTTCACAGCTGGCCCTGGGCTCTTGGCCTCTGGTGTCCTGCCAGAGTAGCCCCCAACTTAGTGCAAAGTTGCCTGCTTGGCAAGCAATTTGGGCACAGAATCCCAATATCCTTGGAGTCTTAGGAGGCAGCGATCCATTCGTGGCTGGCCTAGACTCTTGAGGTGCTGGGAGACTGGACCTGGGCTTTCTTCCTATTGAGGAGGTTTTGCTCAGGGTTAGGCCCCAAGATGAGACCATTCTTCAGGCCCTGTTCGGATGACCTTGGATACCTTGCGTTGTTAACGAAAAGGTCATTTGGGCAGGGGGTATGTATCCAGCCTCTCTGGGTCCACTAGGACAGCATGCAGGGAAGGTGGTCTGAGGTGAACAGACCTTAAATGGGTGCAAAGTCTTCTATCGGTGAATAGCACCACTCACACTCCACTACATACTGTACTACACGTTTTTTATTTTATGAGTTAGTTATTTTCTTGGGAGTCACCATCTTGGATTAATCTGATTTTTTTTTCTAGGTTCACCATCTTGGATTCATCTGATAAGTGGCACCAACACAATATTAACTATATTTTGTGTATTTTAGAAGTGCATAGTAAAACACTAGTAGTTATACATTCATAATAAGAATAATTTAAGTGTTTTACTGGTTAATTACTTCAAATATCAGATGCCAATACAATATTTTACTGCAATAGCTATCCAATAAATTAAAGAAATTCTATTTTTTCTCTTTTCTTTCTGACACAGCCTTCACCATGCCTGTGGAGCTATGTCCGTTGTACAACAAGTAAAAAAAATTCATTCAAAAAATTTCCAAACTTGCCGTTGGGGAAGTTGTTTGGGACTACCACAGTAAAGTGGTGTCAAAACAGGAGCCACAGTTCGACAGTAGAGAGGTAGAGTAGCTACATGTTTTATTATAATTCTGGACAGGAAGCCAGGTGTGTTAATGCTCATGGAGGAGTGTCCGTGCCATCCAGGAATGCGCATATTTGGCCAGCTAATTAACCACTCCTCAAAGAAGGCCAAACTAAGGCCTAGATTATACAGTGTAGATGGCAAAGACGTAATCCTCTTCATCGCCATAAGCAACATTAAAGTAAATGAGGAGCTCCTGTTCGATTACAGCATCAACAGAAAGTCCTTTGCTGGGGAGGGTTTAGAACCAGCAGACTGCAAGACAGCTCCATCCATCAGGCTGTGAGGATGCTGAACTCTCTTCCTGCTCTACCCCCCATCCCAATCCTGCCCCCAGCACACACTCACTCAGCATCCTGACCCCTCCCATCAACACAGTACTGAAACTCTGTACTAGAACACACACAGTACAGGAACCTTTCCAAACGGACTTGCACTACACACCCAATACCTGCACTACTGATATACTTACACTGTCAATACTTACTTTAATTCCCCAAAAACTGTGAACTTTAAGAACTTTACGTGTAGCAAAGGCTCAGATGTTTTAATTATACCACGCAAGAGCTGACTCCCTGGAAATGCATGAAAAGGAGGAAAATGGACAGTATTTGAGAAATATCTGTTCTCTAATACAGGATGTACTGTTAGTTGTTTGTTTGCTTATTATCCTGACTGGTTAAGGCTAGCTGTTTAAGTGAGAAAATGGCTGCTGTATATAGACATTGAAGTGCATTACCTATATTCGCCACAAGAGGCCGCTATTGCCCTCCTAAATAGCTTGTGTAGGTCAGACTGTGGCTGCGTCCGAAATCGCGTACTTCCATACTAAACCGTATGCGAAAGTTCCCGGATGACGTACTGCACTGGGGGAGATTTGGAAGTATGCAAGCCCAGCACACTTCATCCCCTAAACTTTCCCATAATTCCACTGGGGCGGCAGCGGAGCTGAAGGGGAAATGGCGGACGGAGGAGATTCGTCTCTTTACAAGTGTAAGTAAAATATACCAGCAAAATAAAAATATCGAGACCAAATACACCAAGTAACATATGAATAGTGTTGTGAAGAATAATATGCTCATTTTGTCCGATTATACGTTTTTAACTTCGCTATCTTGTGAGTTTTAAATCAGTAATCAACCTGAGCCTGCATTCACAGCTAACCTTAAAACTAGACAGCCACGCTAACGTTAGCTAAATGTCCTATTAATGTGAAAGGAATATATTTCAGTTACCCAGTTACACAAATCGGGTTAAGTTAAGTATTTGAGTGTGTTAAATTTGCCAGATTAGCTGCCTTCGGTGTTAATTATGCGTGTTATCGTCGTCTCAGTAGCCTTTATCTAGCTATCCCAGTTTAGTTAAGCTAGCTAAACTATAACGTTTTATAGTTCATTCTGCCTATGTCAATTTCTGCTGATCTGAAGTAGTTCGTTTTGTGTAATTCTTGACATGCCTTCACCCACTGGCAGGTAGAAATCAGTCAATTATTTTATTTTATCTGAATTTCTAATGCTGTAGTTAGGTCTCTGTTGTATTACTGGGACAATGCAGGCAACCTGAGATAGATAGATAGATAGATAGATAGATAGATAGATAGATACTATATTGATCCCCGAGGGGAAATTCTATCAGAAATCTTTTTAAACAAGATATTTCTGTTAAAATCTGAATCTGTATATTGCAGGGTCTGATGAAGACACCAGGCAGCTGATCCAGTGGAGGGTGGTTAATGAGGCCCTATTCACTGGAAGAAGAAATGCTGCAGTTCGAGGTTTTGAGTAAGTGTTAAATTAATTTAACTTTATATGCTACACAGCTCAAATAAGCCAATTTTAAGTCAATGCTGCGAGTGTTAAAATGTTATGCTCACAGTGTTCAATTAACAAATGAATACTAGAAAGTGTTGCTTTAACACTGGCATTTATGAGTCATGCAATAAATTATATACAAAATATAGTATGTAGTAATGTGATAAGTGTTTCTTTATTTCAAAACATTTACAGTTTTAATTAGATTTATTTTGAAACAATGTACGTACTGGACTGAATTCTAGTGTGCTTTATGTTGTAGAGCATTCGTGTCAGAAAAACAACTGCAGGGGAAGGTGACATCTGCCTTTATAAAAAAAAAAAGGGAAAATCTAAAACAAAAATACAAGGTTATCATTTTTATTATTTTTGTAGGAACTCAGGTGAGTACAGGAGGGTGGTGAAGCAACAGCAGCATCCTGGAAATGGTATGCTGCCATGGATGAGGCAATAGGTGGGAGGCCATCTGTAAGCCCACCCAATTCAATTCAATTTGTTTTATTCAATTTTATTTATATAGTGCTTTTTACAACAAAGGTTGTCACAAAGCCGCTTTACAGGAAAAACAGGTCCACGCCTCTTATGAGCAGCACCACAGAGATGCTGATTTTATGGTGACACAGTGGCAAGAAAAAACTCCCTTTAAGAGGAAGAAACCTTGGAAGGAACCAAGACTCAGTCCGAGGAACCCATCCTACTCGGGTCGACCCGCTCAGTACAAACAAACAACAAACAAATAACAGAACAAAAACAGTACAGAGAATTAATGTGAACTATGGCTAATATAACAGGTACTAATTTATGAATATAAGAATGTGATGGGCACAAACTATAGAGCTATGGCTAATACAGAAACAGATACTGAGTGTGTTAATGGTAATCAGTGCAGGGCTGCAGAGCCGGAGAACAACACAGCGGGCAGTGGAGAGCCAGGCTGGGAACATCAGGAACAGGGCATCTCCATACATGTAAAAGAGATAGATAGAGAAAACAGAAAGGAAAGGAAGAGAAAAAAAGCAGAAGTTAGAAGGGCTGTGTAATAATTCTGATGAGTAGAAGGACAGGGCTGATTCCTGAAAGCTGGAACCACAGACGGACACATCCAGGAAGACCGGCCGGCCAGGCGTCTCAGCACATGTGAGAAAGACAGAGAGAGAGAACAGAGAGGAAAGAAAGAGGGGTTAGAATGGTTTTATAAAACTCTGCTGGAGTGGGATGGGCACTGGTAGCAGCAGCTCAGGACATGGGGAGAGAAAGAGAAAGCAGATGATTAGGACAGGGTTTATATTTGCTGGATAAGCTGTAAGAGGAAGAAAATTGTAATGAGACATTACTCAAAAGCTTGAGCAAATAGAAATGTTTTGAGTCTAGATTTAAAGATTGAGAGTGTGTCTGAGTCCCGTATATTAATAGGGAGTTTATTCCAAAGTTGGGGAGCTTTATAAAAGAACGCTCTTCCTCCTGCATAGTTTTTTCTAATACGCGGGACTAATAACAGGCCAGCGTCTTGGGAGCGGAGTGAACGCGGCGGATTGTAAGGAGTTCCTGTAGATAATGCGGGGCCAGACCATTGAGGGATTTATACGTCAGGAGAAGTATTTTATAATCTATACGAAATCTAACAGGTAGCCAGTGTAGGGATGAAAGAATAGGTGTAATGTGATCGAACTTTCTAGCTCTGGTAAGCACTCTTGCGGCTGCATTCTGAACTAGCTGGAGTTTATGGAGTAATTTATGTGGACTTACAGCCAACAGCGCGTTGCAGTAGTCCAGCCTGGAGGTTATGAATGCATGTACCAGCTTCTCAGCATCTTCCAGAGAGAGTATACTGCAGATTTTAGCTATATTTCTTAAGTGGAAGAATGCAGTTTTGACTATGCTACATATGTGAGCATCAAACGAAAGAATTGGGTCAAAGATGACCCCAAGGTTTCTCACAGTTTTACCAGGTATAATTAAGTGACCGTCTATGTCTACAGTATTAACATTTATGTTTTTATCAATATTAGGACCTAATAGAAGGACCTCAGTTTTAACAGAATTAAGTAAGAGAAAGTTGTGTGTCATCCATTTTTTTATGTCTTTAATACAGTCTGTTACTTGATTTGTACAGAGCTCCTCGTTGGGTTTAGCAGATATGTAAAGTTGCGTGTCATCAGCATAGCAGTGAAAGTTAATACCATGCCTACGGATAATTTTACCCAGTGGTAGCATATAAAGAGTAATGGACCCAGTATTGATCCTTGAGGGACACCATATTTTACTCTAGACTGATACGAGCATTCGTTATTTAAGTAAACACACTGGAATCGATCTCTCAGATAAGATCTGAACCAGGTGAGGGCTGATCCTTTAATTCCTATAAGATTTTCTAACCTATCAAGTAGAATAGCGTGATCTATGGTGTCAAAGGCAGCACTTAGATCTAGCAGTACAAGGATGGCATTACTGCCCCTATCAAGATCTGAAAGTAAATCATTAGTTACTCTAAGTAGAGCTGTTTCAGTACTATGGTTTTGTCTAAATCCAGATTGAAAAACCTCATGCATACTATAACGTTGTAGATACAAGTGCAGCTGGTTAAACACAATTTTTTCTAGGATTTTGGCTATAAAGGGAAGATTAGAAATTGGTCTATAATTAGCAAGCTCGCGGGGGTCCAGATTTGGCTTTTTGATAATGGGCTTAATGACCGCCAATTTAAGAGAATTGGGTACGTACCCATGCTAAGGGATGAATTTACTATTTCTAGTAATGATTTTCCCACCTTTGGCAGTGCCTGTTTCAATAATTGTGTGGGTACTGGATCTAATATACATGATGTTGATTTTGATGAGTTAATTACACTAAGTAAATCTTTTTCTGTAACCGGGCTGAAACACTCTAGGTGTGCCTCAGAGCTGGAGCAGCATTCATCGATATCTATAGGTAAATTTTGGGGTTGATACTGAATTTTTTGTCTAATGCTATTAATTTTATCATCAAAGAACTTCATGAAATCATTACTATTAATGTCGACAGGGATAACGGAGCTAGTTTGTTTTTGACTGCCGGTGAGTTTAGCCACAGTAGTGAAAAGGAATCTAGGATTGTCTCTATTTTTCTCAATAAGCGATGAAATATACTGGGATTTTGTTTTAATTAGGGTTTTTTTGTAGTCTGTGAGACTATGCTGCCATGCGAGCCGGAAACATTCCAGTTTTGTGTGTCACCATTTACGTTCAAAGTTATGAGCGGTTTGTTTTAATGTGCGTGTGTGGTCATTATACCACGGTGCTAGCTTTTTATCCCTGATTTGTTTTATTTTTGTTGGCGCTACGCGGTCAAGGTTAGAGCGGAGCAGTTTGTAGATTTTCTGTTTTGTGCAACCCTTGTTGCCTCATCTGGCCAGGGTGCTGCTGAAGCTTCACCATCCTTTATTAGACCTGGAGGCAAAACCCCCCAAAAAAGAAAGAGCAACAGGGATGTATTTCAGCTGTTGAGGGAGATGGAAGAGAGGGAAAATGAGAGGGAGAACGAGGCAGCAGAGAGAGAGGAGAGGAGATGGAGAGAGGCAGTAGCGAGAGAGGAAATAAGGGAGAAAGAAAGAGTCGAGCGAGAGGAAAGGCGAGAGCAAGAGGCAAGAGAGAGAGAGGGCCCAGGAGCGAGAGGAAAGGAGAGAAACAGAAGCAAGAATAAGGGAAGAACGTAGAGAGAGAGAGGCGAGTGAGAGGGAGGAAAGATTTTTGCGCATTCTGGAGGTTCTTGCAAAAAAATAAAGTTTAAAAAAATCAGTTTGCACGTTTAATCGTATTATTGTGTTTTGATAAATAGCAGTTCATATTTCTGCATTATGGAAATATTAGCATGTTAATTTTATTTGGATAGATTATTTTAGCTTTGAATAATTATATTTAAAGTGTACTCACACCAGTTGACAAAGCAGTAGAATTTGGACAGATGGGACTGGATTTTTATTCTAATCAAACACAGGATCTCTACCTATTCCATTATTCAGCTTCATTAAATCGACTGTAGTCCTGCCTAGTTGGAATCAAGACCACTGGTCCTAATAAGACTGGAAACCATTGGTCCAGTTTACTTTGGTACATTGGTACTAGTCTCTTTTCAGCCTTTTAAACTGTTAGAAACTTTCAGTTATGTAGATATTTTGGTTTCTTAGTATCTTGAAGTTTGAGTACATTGTATTGGTTTCTTAAGGGTGATACACCCTTTTACATTGTACATCATTATCATGATTTGGAGAAAACATGGGAGGTAAATATTTTGTTCCCTAAAAACCTGACAACAACACCAAAAGTCTTATACATTGTTATATGGAAATTCACTGGCATGTGGGATATGTTGTGAAGTTATGAAAAGTAACTTCAGGAGCTAGCTATTTACATACAGTTATTTCAACTCTTAAATGAAGTTTATCATTTAAAATAGGAGCTAAAATGTATAAATAGCACATTTTCAGGTCTGTTAAGTTCACCAAGCATAAGCAGTTAGAAACTTGTGGTTTTACTTTCCCAGAGCTGCAAAGAAGACAGAAGAAAGCGCTGGGAAAACAGGGCGGTCTTTAGTTAGGAATACAAGTGTGGAACTGTCGGAATTAAAAATGAATAGCTTCTTATTTTGACTGAGTTTAAACTTATTTTACTAATCCAAATTGTACTCTAAACTGGAAAGGGTATGTCAATGTGGTATTTTGCAAAACATACAAAAACAAGGCAACTGCATTGACAAATAAAGAAAGTAAATGTAATTTTGTATGTATCCTCAATTAAATATGCAGGTTGAAGGGGGACAGCAATTAAGAATAGAAATTACAACATCCAATAACTAATTAACCAGGATTCTAACTAGATTTAAATATTATTAAAAAAAAATAACTGTATTGCAATATCAAAATGTGGAAAGGGTTCTTAACATACACACAAATATTTAAAATATGAAAAATGTAACAGTAAAATGGTGGAAATTAAAATATATACAACAATGTACATATAAACAATTTATACAACATAAACAAAACACCTCTAAACGTAATCATGCTCATGAAGAGCTAATATGGCAGTCTGTGGTGCAGACACAGCTGCAGCAAGGTTCTCCCATGCATCCTCTCATGACCTCTGTACTATATTCACAGGCTCTGGTGCTGCATCATTCTCCTCTGAAACATCTGGCTCAATGATGTCACCACACGTGATACAGAGGTTGTGGATCACTGCACAACATGCCACAACTTCTGGGGCAAAGACAGGGCTTACCTCAAGGGCCTTGAAGATTGAGCGCCAACGTGTCTTCAGCATCCCAAATGCTCTTTCAATGACGCACCGGGCCCGAGAGAGCTTGCCGTTGAAGCGAGCCTGTACAGGGTTCTGCACAGGCTCTCTGTACGGGCTCAGGAGCTTGATGGGTGCACTGATGCACGGGTATCCCCCATCCCCAAGGATGCATCTTCCTGCAGGTGGGTACAATGCCTCTTTGTAAATAGGGCTGTTTTTTAAAACCCTTGCATCATGAACCGACCCAGGATACCCAACAAAAATGTCTAAAATTGTTCCCTTGTGGTCACAGATCGCCTGCAGCTGGATGGAGTGGAAAAGCTTTCTGTTAAGGTAGCACTGTGCATTAGTGGATGGGGGTTTTATGCGGATGTGGCACCCGTCAATGGCACCCACAGCTACCGTGAAGGACGGAGATCCTGCCAAGTGAGCAAACCCTGCTCCTATCACCTCCAGATCATCACCAGTTGGCAGAGTGATGACCCTTCTGATGAGCCCACTGACAGCTCTGCTCATTCTGTGCACAATGTCGTGTACAGATGACTTGGGTATGGCAAAGACCCGGGAGACCACACGATAGGATGCTGCGTGTGCCAGCCAGTAGAGGAACACCAGCACCTCGATGTTCCTGCTCCAGCCGTGGTCAGTCTCCTGCCGTAGTGCACAAGTGAGGGAGGTGATGGTCTCTCGGGAGAGTCGGAGGTCAGCCCTGAGGTCTGCACCGCTAAAATACAGCTGCAGGATGGGCACAGCTGAATTTAGTGGGCAGTATGGAGTCAGGCTTCCAAGCTGTAAATCAATGTAAATAGTTTGGTTAATTTATGTTTGGTACTTTTATCTTTCTTTTTTACATGATTTTATAAAATTGAGTTTTTATTTATATAAGGAAAAAATAAAATATATTGCTTTATACATCCTCAATCATAACCTATTCTGTAATATCTTATGTCTTTTTACAGTATGTACATATTTTTTAACTGTATATAGTAGCTTATATTGTGTTTATATATATATATATATATTTTTTTTTTACTGTGTAATCACAGCAACTGTGTATAGTAGCTTATATATACTATTATAGTAGCTTATATACACTATATAAGCTACTATGTACAGTTACTGTAATTACACAGTAAATACAGGAAAAAAAATATATATATGTAAATATATAAATATTTTTTACTGTACACACGTACGTACATACATATAGTAGCTAGTACTAGCTAGCTGGCTATTTACTCACATTTTTTCTGAGGTAAAAAATCAATACCTTCCTCCGAATTTGTCTTCTCCGAGTTGCTGCTCGGCGCTGTCTAGCTGTGGAGTCCGGATACATTCCAAAAAAACAGGTAGGTGGCAAAAAAAATGACAAAAATACTGAAATATTTGCAACGGGGCCTTTAAATGAGCAGGGGGCTTTTAAGTTGTAGAGTGGCGTCATACGTCACGTGACGTTGGAAACCATGGCCGGCGTAGTGCGTCCGGTGTGGTGCCTACTCGTAGATATACTGCCTTACCGGTCGAGCAGTACGTACTGCTTGAGTACGCGATTTCGGACGCAGCCTGTGTTTATTGTCTAGAGCCTTTATATGCTGTTTCAAGCTCTTATTTCTATTGGAGTTGAATGTTGATACTCCTATCCTTGTTAAGTGTATATTTGGATTACAAATTACTGTATTTTCTTTAGAATAGCTACTGATATTGATTATTTGTTATTTCAGACTACCAAATAATGCTGAATGTCAAGCCGTACACTGTTGGATTACAATACAATTAATAGAAGGAATTAGGTCTCCTCCCTTTATTCCTGTGTCCTGACCGATACACCATCCTGTTTACTAGCAGAAACCTTAAAGAGCTATCCATATCCTTTACTCTCCTCAACATTACGCACTCATTCACTTTACCAGCCTTAAGCTATATACCATATTTACACTACTGTTATACGGGTTCTATTTCTACTGTCATTCCATCTCAATCACCATCAATATTGCACTATTTTTATATTATATATCTTAATTCTTTTTATTTATCTGTACATATGCAGTATTGACAATAAAACTACTTGACTTGACTTGATTTAATTTGGCTATAATCCCTGCAGCAAAAATCTAAACTGCATTATAAATGTAAATATATATATGTAACTGTGTAGATACTGTAAATATTAGGGTTAGGTTAGGAATAAGATTAAGATTAGGATTAGTAATACTTGTAATGTGTAATATATGTTCACAAAGTTGTGTGTGTACACATTATCCGCAAATTTGCAAAAAAGAATTTAATAAAGCAACTGTTTGCTGATATTTGTCTGGTCTTGTTTGTTCTTTAACATGCAAGCAGCAAGGTCTAGTCTAATCTAGTCTGTAACCCTTACTTCTCTGCACAAACCGCAAATTAATAATGAGAATTGTATTAATTTCCATTTAAATGTTAGTATTTGGAAGACTCCAGATATCACCCGTCTTCAGTACTGCTTTTCTTGCTGTGGCACTGTTTTGAAAGTGTATGTTTTTATGCACTATGGGCTAAAGGTTGATTGATTTGTAGTCCAATTAAAAAAATTCTTAATTCTGTAAATCATTAAAACTGCACAGCTTCGATTTGGATGAGTTATGGCCAATCAAAGTTGGTGCAGCAGGCCAGCTCACCTCAGCTCAGATGCTTTATTTACAGGTCTTGCCTTTTATTGGTTAGAACTAAAACTATCTGATGAAACTGATGCACAGCTGATCCTGTAGTAAATTCACACTGATGTAGTGATGGGACGAAGGACACTGGTGCTTCAGCGCTGTGCCGAGCACACAGTTGTGAAACCCCTTATTGGTGCGTGTGTTGCTTTGAACAAAAATCATGTGACCGATACAGGAAGTGTATCGTTTGGATGTGCTGCGCCAAATTGTGTTTATTAGGAAACAAACTGTATCGACATGTAGCGGATTTTTTCCGATGGAGTTTTGCCGTTGCTTTTGGATTTTGTATTTTTGCTTGCCTTTACTGATCATGGATCGAACCAGGAAGTTTAACTGTCTGGAATTATTTAGATTTTTTGACACCAAATAAGGTATTTTTTTTTCTTTGGAGATTTTTTTAACAGTTTACTGTTATTTTTTATTATTAAATATGTGTGTACTCTTACCTGGTAAGTTTTATTTATATTCAGATAAATTAACTTTTTATTTTGTTGTAGGTGAAGTGTCAACTCAACAAGAGCACTTCATCAATACTGAGGCATTATAGAGCTCGGCAAGGCAATGAAGAATCGGCAGATACTGGTGTGAGTATTTAAAATTTTGTATTACACACAAAAGGCTTTGTGTAACTATGTAATATAGTTCGTAAACTTTATTACTTTAAAAAGGCAAAAAACACGTGCATATATTTATGCTCACCGTCTTCATCTGTACCCTGTAAAAGAGTTTTTTCTAAGGCAGGAGAACTTGTATCTAAAAGGAGAAATCTCCTTGGAGAATGTTTGTTTCTCAATAAAAATACAGAAATTAAAGCATTTTATTGGCATTTTTTGTCTTTTATTTTATATTATTTAACACTTTCATTAATAAAAATCCATACCTAAGTTGCACAACAAATTGAGCAAATTAAATTATAAAATTATGAGATCATATTTTCAGTAAACAAATGTCGATTAAATATTTCACAACTGGATGTTTTCAGGATGCTTTTCCAACTTATTTTCATTTTGTTTACCTGCAATGATGTCATAACTACTGCAGGGGTCACTATTGAGTGACCAACACCGTGTCAATACAGTGATAGATAGATAGATAGATATTTACTTTATTTATCCCAAAGGAAATTTAGGCATCCAGCAGCAACAACACAATACAATAAGAAACAGATTCAAACATAAATTAAAACAGAAGAATAGAGAAAAAGAAAAAGAAAAAAAATATATATATATATATAAGGCTATACAAAAACGTACTATACAAGGTAAGATACATATCTGTAAACAGAGCAGTGCAGTTGTTGCTGATGTTCATTAAATAATTAACAGAGCAAAGTGCAGTGTGCAATGACATTGATTATGAAAGTGGCTGATGTTACATAGAAATATAATATAAATATGCATACATTAGAAGACAGTTCTAAAAAGAGAATATGAAAATGTGAATACCCAATCATGAGTAAAGTGTACTTGAATGTAAGCGAGGTTGGGGAAGTGTTAGTGTAAATAATTAAGTGGTGGAGTAATAAAGTCCATGTGGTGTGACTGAGTTAAACTCAGTCGTCAGCAGCATCCCGTCCCCGATGGGAGGAGTTAAAGAGTCTGATGGCTCTGGGGATGAAGGATTTTCTGAGTCTGTCTGTTGTGCAGCTCTGTGACAGCAGTCTGCCACTGAACACACTCCTCTGCTTCATGATGGTGGTGTGAAGTGGGTGACTATCATTGTTCATGATAGAAAGCAGTTTATCCAAAGTCCTTCTCTCAGCTATTGTAACCAGAGAGTCCAGCTCCATTCCAACCACTGGCCCGGCCCTCCTGACCAGCTTGTCCAGCCGTGATGCATCTCTCCTCTTCATGTTGCCTCCCCAGCACACCACAGCGTAGAAGAGAATGCTGGCCACGATTGACTGGTAGAACATCTGCAGAAGCTTCTTACAGATGTTAAAGGACCGCAGTCTCCTCAAGAAATAGAGCCGGCTCTGTCCCTTCCTGTACAGGGTGTCTGTATTTGTTGACCAGTCCAGTTTGTTGTCCAGCTGCAGACCAAGGTACTTGTAGGTCTTTACTGTCTCCACATCAACCCCCTCGATGGAGACTGGCTGCAACGGAAGTCCAGACCTACGGAAGTCCACCACCATCTCCTTGGTCTTGGACATGTTTAACTGCAGTTGGTTCAGTCGGCACCAAGCAACAAAGTCATCCACCTGTCTCTTGTACTCCTCCTCCTGACCACCCTTCACACACCCAACGATGGCAGTGTCATCCGAGAATTTCTGCAGATGGCACATCTCAGAGTTGTACTGGAAGTCTGATGTGTAGAGAGTGAAGAGGAAGGGGGAGAGCACAGTCCCCTGTGGTGCTCCAGTGCTACTGACCACAGTCTCTGATGTGCCGTCAGTGAGCCTCACATACTGTGGCCTGCAGGTGAACACAGTTGTCAAACTGTGTCAACACAGTTTGTGTAGTGTGTCGAAACACTCCTTGAGGTATCATCTTCCCATCACTACACTGATGTGGTTCAGCTGGAGATCTAAATATAGATAAACACTGAATTCCAAATCATAAACATTTTAATTCAACAGGATTTCTGTTGTTTGAAGCTGATAAATCATCACTGTTATTATAGACTGTGGGAGATTTCTCATGAACAGGTGATTCTCCAGGTACAGAGGAATTCAGATCTGTGCAGTATAGACAGAATCCATTATCAGGTGATCAAGCTCCAGTTTCTGCTGATCTAAAGGTGAATGTTCTACCTGAGAACCACGGTTCTCTCTAGAGATGCCTCTAGAGCTTTTGCAGTCTCATATTTAACACCTGTTTACTGCAGTAGTTTCATCATCAGTCTTCAGATCATCCCTGTATCTCCTCTACTGATCCTCCTCACTGTGTTCCAGTAGCTGCTCAGATCAGATTAAAAACCCTGACTCTGTCCTACAGACTCCCTCTGTACTGGATAGCAGTGATCAGACTCTGATCTGAACTGAGATTTAACAGGATCTGATGGAGCTTTAGGTTCTACTCTCGACTAGTTAAGGAGATTTTATTAGTAAACAGTGAAATTTGAAATTCTGAGTAAGAGGGTCTTTTAAGAGTTGCTGCTGTCTGTATACATCTTGCCAGTGCCTAAACAGTGCAGGTGAGAATCTAGAATCTAGATCATAAGGGACTGTTTTGAGAAGAAAAAGCTTTAAAAAGCTAAAATATTTGATAAGTCAGATAAACAAACAAAAGCCCCCAATAACAAAACCCACATTAACACACATTTCATCAGAAACAGGAGAAAAAGGTCTATATATAGACTAAACACAGACAACACTCACCTGGGAACAGTAACGAGTGGGCGGAGTTACAGATTACCAACAGGTGTAGAGGATAATGAGGGGGCGTGGTTAAGGTGAATATAAGGCAGGACTGGGGCAGATAGACAGAGGGATGTTCACTCTGGAGAGTGAAGCTGTGTTAATGACTGTGTTTACTGTGTTTATTGTGTTTACACATCAACAGAAACTCTATAAAATCTGATTTACTGCCCAAACTCTTCTTACTGTGATCAGAACCAGACTTTATTTCTCTCAGTATAAACTGAGTAACTCTGTGCTCTTTATCAGCAGAGTCTCTAATGGAGTTCAGTCTATAATCAGATCTTACTGTTTGAAGAAAACCAGAAGAATGTCTCTTGAGCTTTTCTGAATTAAATCAGGTCTGAACTAGTTAGAAACAAGAAATGAATTATAAGATATTTATCCATCTTTATTTATTTATATCACTATCATCAGGCCTGTGTCTCCAGGCACCAATCTATCAGACTGTCTTTGGGAATTCCATGGTGAACAATGTTATGATCACCACACATATATTACTAATTATCACATGCAGGTTCCTCCCTCTCTCCAGTTTGAACTAAGCTGAGTATAATCACAGGTTTAGAGACAGTCGAGCACAGTACTAAGTTTGAACTGTGTTTTATGGAGAAGACATTTCATCAAGTCCTGCCTAACTAGCATAAATAAGGGAGGAATAGAACATATATTAGATGCACAATCTTCACCTTTTCCCCACTTGGCTTTGTGTTTTTACTTAATCTCTCTAATTAATCGAACTTCAATTCAATTAATGTTTTTGATGAGTGAATCACTCTGAATCACTGCTGGATAACCCTTATTTATCTGCACATAGCATTTATTAAGGATTGAGTTTTTAATAATTTCTATTTAACTGCCCGTCTTCACCCCTGCTTTTCTTGCTCCAGTACTGTTTTGGAAGTGCATTATTATCAGGTACATGCATTTATGTGCTTTGGGATAAAGGTTGACTTGTATTCTATTTTGAAGGTCCTTAATTCGGTAATTAATCACAAATTGCGCAGATTAAATTCAAGATTAACAGAGTTTTAGTTAGTCTGGTTTGCGTCCTGCGTTCAGATCAACAGTGTTTAATATTATCACGAGTCTTGAGACTCGACTCACTCAAATAGTGACGTGAACAATCTATAGGAGAAGAGCTACGGGAAGCCGCAAGGCAAAACGCGGGACCGTTACGTTCACTCAACCAGGGGCGTGGCTCCATTCTGCAGTGTGTGCGTGCTTTTTTTTTTTTTTTTTTTTTCCCTTTTTAATTTGCTGTTTTGTGGGTTTTTTTTTTAACTGCACACCAAAGCAGCTGAGGCCAAGTGCTTCTTCTGTTTCTGCTCCTTCTCTTTCTGTTAAACTCCACCAGAAGCATGATGGGAAATACTCTCAGAAGAATCTTGTTGCAGTAAATAGTGACCCCCAGTCTGTGACTTGTCTTTAGATGTGAGAGGGTATCTGACTGTGTAGTGTACGGACAGCTTTATGTGCACTTTTTTTCAGAAGCAGTATTGCTGCTGTATTTATGGGTCTATCCAGCCTTTTATTGGTTTTGGAGAAGACGTGTCCGTGAAAAGCATTTCCTCTTTTCTATTTCTCTTTTTGTTTGTCCTATGAAGATACAGAGCTTTGGAATATTTAATAAACACAATGTTAAACCTGATGTGCGATCAGGTTAATATCAGTTAAATAATGTATAATTACTTTGTTTATGCCACAAAAAACATGTTACTTGTGTTTAGAAGTTTCTCCCCTTTTGTGAATTTCACTTATTTGTAATAAACTGCAATACGCTACATGCCTGTTTAAACTGACCCTCGTTCTTCATTGAATAAAACTGTCTGCTTGTGCGTCGGCCATTTAAATAAGCTATAAGTTCTTTATAGATCACGGAAGCCCGCACTCAGTAAGAAGCAGGAGTTTAGCTGCTTAAATCTTTTTATTCAACACACATACGTGACCTCAAATACTCACGTGGCATGTAAACATGACCCTCACGTGATCTTCTAAGCCCCAACTGGCAAAATAACATCATAAACATCAGAAAAAGCTATATTCAATTATTTACAAGACATCCCAAAAACATCTATTTAAAAAAACATGTAAGATTAAATTCATAATTCATCCAGCCTGCTGACATAGTGCCAAAATATGAATCCAAAATCTTCCATTTAATGAGATCTTTACAAATGTAGTGGTGTTTTGATAACACTGAGTGTCTTACTACAAACTTTACAACAAAATAGGCATTTCTTTCTACATTACATCACAGTAATTCCTACAGTAGTGTAATATGAAATTAAACATGAACTTTACTATGGCAGGTGTTTTTAAAACATTATCAGTGGTTTTCATTTCATAACTCTGATATTCTTCTGTTAGACAACAATCAGTAAATCAGATCTGATCCACATGTGTGAACAGAACCATTATCAGAGTTTCTCCAGCCAGATTACATCCCTGCAGCCACGTAACAGTAATAGAAATTATCCCGACATAACATTTTTATCAATCCATACAACCAGTGTTATTTACAATATATACACAATATACAGTTGCTTGCAAAATTATTTAGCCCCCCCCCCCCCCCCAATATCAATTACAGCCTTATGTCAGTCCTGACTCTTTGAGTCTGCTTGTGCCGGAATCTGAACTTGTCACTCATTTCCCAGCATACACTAGGTGATCATGTGATCTAATGATTGTCACCTGATTTCCTGTGTGTATTTATACCCCTCAGTTTAGCCTAGTCTTTGAGTCTTGAATAGATTTCCTCGCTCTTCTACGATGCATTCTATTTTGCCTTTTGTTACCGGCCTCTTTGGTTTTCCCGCTTTTTTTTGTCTTGTCTCTATTCTATTGATTTCCTTTTTGCCGTTGCCTTGTTTTTGATTTTTATATTTTGACTCCTCAGGGGTTTTGCTACAGTAAGTTAGAGCAGAATCCGAATTTTTTGATTTTTGATTAAGTGGATCCACTTAATTATATTAATATGGTATGATAACAGAATAACAGAACACTGACTCTCTGTGAAAACAGATTGAAAAACAGCTATTTATTATACACTTTAATTTAAATCAATGCACTACAAAGAGCAGTTCTGGAGGTCTCCACCCACTTACAGTCACGGCAATTTAACAATCACACCTGAAACCTGATCAAAAGGAGAGAAGATGACTCACACTTTGCATAGAGAACAGAAAGAGGAGAACTTTTTTATATTGTGGAAAAATATCAATCTCAAGGTTACAAATCCATCTCATTTCACTGTAGCTGATCTCCCTGGACGTGGACGGAGGAGAAAAACTGATAAAAGGTTGCAGCGCTGGATTGTCCGAACGGTGCATAAGCAGCTCCAATCAAGTTGCAAAGAAATGAAGCTGTCCTGCAGGCTCAGGGTGCGTCAGTGTCAGCTCCAACTATCCATCCACATTTGAATGAACTGAAACGCTATGGCAGGAGAACCAGAAGGACTCCACTGCTAAAAAAGCTAGACCGCAGTTTACCAAAATGTATGTAGGTAAGCCCAAATCCTTCTGGGAAAAACACCTTGTGGACAGATGAGACCAAAATAGAACTTTTTTGCAGAAGGCATGTTGAGGTGAGTTAATGTGAGAAATATGTACACTGCTCAAAAAAATAAAGGGAACACTCAAATAACACAATATAACTCCAAGTAAATCAAACTTCTGTGAAATTAAACTGTCCACTTAGGAAGCAACACTGATTGACAATCAATTTCACCTGCTGTTGTGCAAATGGAATAGACAACAGGTGGAAATTATTGGCAATTAGCAAGACACACTCAATAAAGGAGTGGTTCTGCAGGTGGGGACCACAGACCACGTCTCAGAACCTATGCTGTCTGGCTGATGTTTTGGTCAGTTTTGAATGTTGGTGGTTCTTTCACACTCGTGGTAGCATGAGACGGACTCTACAACCCACACAAGTGGCTCAGGTAGTGCAGCTCATCCAGGGTGGCACATCAATGCGAGCTGTGGCAAGAAGGTTTGCTGTGTCTGTCAGCGTAGTGTCCAGAGGCTGGAGGCGCTACCAGTACACCAGGAGACGTGGAGGAGGCCGTAGGAGGGCAACAACCCAGCAGCAGGACCGCTACCTCCGCCTTTGTGCAAGAAGGAACAGGAGGAGCACTGCCAGAGCCCTGCAAAATGACCTCCAGCAGGCCACAAATGTGCATGTGTCTGCACAAACGGTTAGAAACCGACTCCATGAGGATGGTATGAGGGCCCGACGTCCACAGATGGGGGTTGTGCTCACAGCCCAACACCGTGCAGGACGCTTGGCATTTGCCAGAGAACACCAGGATTGGCAAATTCGCCACTGGCGCCTTGTGCTCTTCACAGATGAAAGCAGGTTCACACTGAGCACATGACAGACGTGATAGAGTCTGGAGACGCCGTGGAGAGCGGTCTGCTGCCTGCAGGTACTCTTCCTGCTTCTGTGGCGTTCAGACGCTTCTCTGCTTAGCTCTGCTATCTCTGCTATCTTTCATACTTTTCTTTATTTTCAGATATTTTCGAGCTACAGTGTCTGAGCTCATTATTTAGATTAGCACTAGCACTACCATATTTTGTTTCTTATTTTATTTTTTTCTAGTTTCTTTTGGACATTTTATAGTAGAGCCATAGGCACAGGAATCAGAAAAGTTCCTGTAGAGTACTTAAGAAGAAATCTGCAAGATGCCTCCTTGTGTGGGTTCAGAGCACCTGTGCTGCCAGAACTGCTACAATCTTCTACAAAGAATGACTGTTTTGAAACAAATTTTCGGTCCTTGTTATCAGAGTTTAAGGACTGGCATTTCTGCGCTGTTCGAGGACCAGCGGAGTGTGGGAGTGCTGCCAGCGGACAACGGGCAGGGATTTTAACGGAGCAGCGAGCAGTGGAGACGAACAGAACTGGACCAGCAGATCATGTGGACATTCCTAATGTGAGTACAGCTGAAAGATATGGGCAAAACCAGCAATGGGTTCGCATTGGAGCTAAACCCAAACGCCATGCCACATACAGCTCTGTAGTATCCTCCACTCCTGCTAAAATAGCACATCTGGCTAATGCTAATGCTAAAGCTATTGCTCGGAGATCAGAGCACAGAGCCAGAGGAAATCAGTTCCAGTCACTTAGTTTGCAAAATAGATTTGAGCCACTGCAAGACCTCAATGACTTCCCTAATACCAGCCAGTATGATACAGAAAGAACCAGAAGATTCAGCCATTCAAAAAACCCCAGGAGAGCCACAGGGCTCCAGGCTGGGGCCACAGCAGACACCCTTGTTTTGGGGGATGACTCTGTTCATGGCATGAACAATAATCAGAAACTCATTGTTCGATGTGAGCCAAACATCACAGTTTCTGAACTGAATGAGAAGCTTCCAACACTACTGGCTGAATACAGAACAGTGAAACGGATCATTGTTCATGTTGGAAAGAACGATACAAGGAAAGAGGAGTCTGAGGTGTTAAAAAGGGACTTTAATGATCTTTTTACCACACTGCGCAAGTTCAACATTCAGACATTCATTAGTGGTCCTCTACCTGCAAGAGGCTGCAATATGTTCTCTAGGCTGTTGGCTTTAAACATATGGCTTCAGAAAACCTGCAGGTCAAACGGACTGAACTTCATTGACAATTTCAATCTGTTTTTTGGGAAGAGAGTTTTTCAGGAGAGATGGACTGCACACCAACAAGAGGGGAGTCAAATTCCTGTCAGAGAACTTCATTTTTTCTCTGTGCAACTTCTCTGTTCCCACTGGTGAAGACACGTCAGCTTTAACACCCAAGGACACTGTCTGCACTACAGAGACACAACATCCTCCCCCCACAGAGACTGCGGAGTTATCGGACGGGAGCCATGATCTGCTGTATCAGCTGCCGGAAACACCGCAACTGCATGAACACTCCACACCATCCTCCATCTCCACCTCATC
Source organism: Astyanax mexicanus (assembly GCF_023375975.1). Taxonomy (NCBI): domain Eukaryota; kingdom Metazoa; phylum Chordata; class Actinopteri; order Characiformes; family Acestrorhamphidae; genus Astyanax; species Astyanax mexicanus. The sequence continues at coordinate 792,547 of NW_026040046.1, forward strand.
ATCATCATCCTCCATCTCCACCCCATCATCACCCCACCTGAACTTCCCAGCAACCATGGAGAAGCTGGTATCTGCAGGGACAAGACTGACGCTTTCTCTGTCAGCGAGTCCTCAGGTACAGCGGAAAATCAGCACAACTTCTCCTCCACAGTCACCTACTGCCTCACGGACACAGCAACCCCCATTCACACCACCACTACACTCCCCAATCAAGGAGTTAGTAAAGGGGACCAAAATGAAGCCCAGTGAACATGAACATGAAGTATCAAACAAGCTCCCCCCACAACCCAAAAAGAAGAGACAAGCTCCTAAACCACCGGACAGACAGCTCCGCTCTCGACTTCTTCACCAGCAGGAGCCCCTCCCACCTCCCTCCACCATAAGGGAAGAGGCCGCCACAAGTAATCCAGCAAACTGATATATTTTGGGTCCGTGCTGCTACAATGGTGAAGTCAGCAGTACATGTTTTCAAAACAAGTACGGACCCTGTGTGCCAGTTATCTCCCCCATTCCAGTTCTTATCAGAAGCAGAAAGAAAAGAGAGTATAGGTCACATAATGTGAATATATCCAACTTGCAGTATATAAATTGTAACCCACAGTCTTTGGAACAAAATGCACAGGTTATTAAGTTAGCTCTACTAAATCAGATCTCTTACAAACAAGTCCTATCTAATTAATGATTTTATTACAAATTATGGGCTTGATTTTCTGTTTTTAACAGAGACATGGTTAAATTCTTGTAGTGCTGAAAGTGTATTAATTGAGTCGGCTCCACCAAACTTTAACTTTTTAAATGTCTCACGTACCGGCAAGAAAGGTGGAGGTGTAGCTATGCTGTTTGATGATACTTTCCAATGCAAGCAGTTATCACTTGGTGATTTCACATCTTTTGAATATTTAGGTGCAGTTTTAAAAGGGGCACCAAGAATATTACTAATAATTGTCTACAGGCCTCCAAGGTACAATGCTGATTTTATTGATGATTTTACAGATATGCTGTCTTTTATTTCTACTGAATTTGATCATTTTATTATTGCTGGTGATTTTAACATTCATATTGATAATCCCAAGGATAATTATGCCAGAGAACTCTATGATGTATTTGACTCTTTTGAACTCTCTCAGCATGTGACTGGAAGCACACACTGTCATGGTCACACCCTGGATTTGGTTATTTCGAAGGGTCTCAACATATCAGCCTCTATTAAGGATGTTGCACTGTCAGATCACTACTGTGTCTTCTTAGAAATGTGGACTTCAATACACAGTGAAACCAGACAGATTAGGTACAAGAAAAGGCAGATAAATGACATGACAGCTGAACTTTTTGTGAGCAAAGTGTGCTCTGCACCATGCAAACCATCAGACTCTGTAGATACTCTGCTGGATAGTTTTAACTCAAAAACTGCTAGAGTTTTAGATGAGATTGCACCAGTTAGAGTTAAAACCATGCCATGCAAGCAGAAAGCACCATGGAGAAATGATGCTGCAGTTCAGCTCCAAAAGAGAGAATGCAGAAAGGCTGAGCGCAGATGGTGTAAAACCAAGCTTCACATTCACAAAGAAATTTTTAAAGATAGATTGCGTGATTACAATAAAATAATGTGCACATGTAGACAAACCTACTTCTCCAGCATTATTAACAATAATATTAACAATAGCAAAGTTCTTTTCACTGTGGCTGACAGACTAACTAACTCACCTATATATATGACCCCTGAGCTAGTTTCAACTGAGAGATGTAATGAGTTTGCTAAATTTTTTAATACTAAAATCCACAATATCAGACAAGCCATCAGTACATCTCTATCCACCAAGGAGCCCATGTGCTCTCCAAAACCATGCAAAAGCATCATAGTCAACATGTGCCAGTTTAGCACTATTAATGAAGAAGTTTTAATTGATACAGTGAGTCACCTCAAATCATCCACCTGCAGTCTTGATACATTACCAACCAAGTTTTTAAAGAATGTTTTTTACTCAATATCAGCAGACATTCTTCAAATTGTAAATACCTCACTCATGTCAGGTGTTTTCCCAAATGCATTAAAAACTGCCGTTGTGAAGCCTCTCTTAAAAAAGAAAAATTTAGATACAAACGTATTGCACAATTACAGACCAATCTCTAATCTACCATTCATTGGAAAAATAATTGAAAAAATTGTCTTCAAGCAAGTTATGCACTTCCTGTCCATAAATAACTGTCTAGACCAATTTAGTCAGGTTTCCGGCCCAATCATAGTACTGAGACTGCGCTTATTAAGGTTATCAATGACATTCGCTTAAACACAGACTCAGGAAAAATATCTATTCTACTACTGCTTGATCTCAGTGCTGCTTTTGACACCATTGACCACAACATTCTCATAGATAGACTTGAGAACCGGGTTGGAATTTCTGGAACTGTCCTAAAATGGTTCAGTTCATACCTTCAAGGAAGGAAATACTTTGTGGAAATGGAAAATAATGTTTCTGAGACTGTGCCAGTGACCTGTGGTTACCCCAGGGTTCAATTCTTGGGCCACTCTTATTTAATTTATATATGATTCCTCTGGGGGAAATCATGCGTGACTATGGGATATCTTACCACAGCTATGCAGATGACACTCAGATCTACATGGCCCTCTGCCCAAACAACTATGGTCCCATTGACTCACTGTGTAAATGCCTTGAGCAGATAAATAAATGGATGGGACAGAACTTTCTGCAGTTAAATAAAGATAAAACAGAGATTATTTTATTTGGGAATAGTAATGAGAGGCACAGACTAGCTGATTATCTGGATTCAAAAAGCCTGAAATCTAAAGAACTAGTGCGTAATCTTGGTGTACAAATGGACTCTGATCTCACTTTTAACAGTCACGTCAAAGCAGTCACCAAATCAGCATTTTATCACCTCAAGAACATCAATAAGATCAGAGATTTTCTGTCTAAATCAGACCTGGAGAAACTCATCCACGCCTTTATTTCTAGTAGGATTGATTACTGTAATGGACTCCTAACTGGACTCCCAAAAAAGACCATCAAACAGCTTCAGCTGATTCAGAATTCAGCAGCCAGAGTTCTGACTAGGAGTAAAAGAAGGGAGCACATCACCCCATCCTTAAATCCCTGCACTGGATACCAGTCTGTTACAGAATAGACTTTAAGGTACTGTTACTGGTCTATAAATGTGTTAATGGTGCAGGACCAGCATATTTATCTGATGTGCTCCAGCAGTATGAGCCGAGCAGAACTCTCAGATCATCAGGAACTGCTCAGTTAGAGCCGCATAAAGTAAAAACTAAACACGGAGAGGCAGCATTTAGCTACTACGCTGCTCTTAAATGGAACCAGGTAACAGAGAGCATTAGAAGAGCTCCAACACTAAACATGTTTAAATCCAGACTGAAAACCTACATGTTTGATCAGGCTTTCAGCTCAGCTTAAAACACTGCAGCTCCGCCCACTTTTATTCTGTAACGGCACTTTTATATTATGTTTTATTCATGCTTTATTCTTATTAATTCCTTGTTGTTCTTTTACATGTTTTTAATTTAATTCTCTTTGTTTTAATCATGTTTTAATCAATCATCTTATTTTAGTTTTTATTTCCATTTTTACTGTTAATCTTTTACATGTTGTTTTTTTTTATTTGATTTCTCTGTGTATTTTCTAATTTGTAAAGCACTTTGAATGACCGTTGTGTATGAAAGGTGCTATATAAATAAACTTGCCTTGCCTTGCCTTGCAACATCCTTCAGCATGACCGGTTTGGCAGTGGGTCAGTAATGGTGTGGGGTGGCATTTCTTTGGAGGGCCGCACAGCCCTCCATGTGCTCACCAGAGGTAGCCTGACTGCCATTAGGTACCGAGATGAGATCCTCAGACCCCCTGTGAGACCATATGCTGGTGCGGTTGGCCCTGGGTTCCTCCTAATGCAGGACAATGCTAGACCTCATGTGGCTGGAGTGTGTCAGCAGTTCCTGCAAGATGAAGGCATTGAAGCTATGGACTGGCCCGCCCGTTCCCCAGACCTGAATCCGATTGAGCACATCTGGGACATCATGTCTCGCTCCATCCACCAATGTCACGTTGCACCACAGACTGTCCAGGAGTTGGCGGATGCTTTAGTCCAGGTCTGGGAGGAGATCCCTCAGGAGACCATCCGCCACCTCATCAGGAGCATGCCCAGGCGTTGTAGGGAGGTCATACAGGCACGTGGAGGCCACACACAATACTGAGCCTCATTTTGACTTGTTTTAAGGACATTACATTAAAGTTGGATCAGCCTGTAGTGTGTTTTTCACTTTAATTTTGTGTGTGGCTCCAAATCCAAGCCTCCATTGGTTAATAAATTTGATTTCCATTGATTTTTTGTGTGATTTTGTTGTCAGCACATTCAACTTTGTACAGAACAAAGTATTCAATGAGAATATTTCATTCATTCAGATCTAGGATGTGTTATTTGAGTGTTCCCTTTATTTTTTTGAGCAGTGTATTAACTTAGCTGTCTCAATTAGTTGGAGAGTTATATAAAAATACGTTTGCAGAGAATTTATAGTAATTTTATTGTTTAATCGCTTGGTGTAGCCTGCCAAATAAAGAAAACAAATTAATAAATAAGACAAGGCAAGAAAATTTTATATTTTATGCTTTTATATCTTTTAGGGACCACAGCATGTTAGAGAGGCAAAGCGCAGGGAAGGCTGCTCCAATATATCTCAGTTCTTCTCCTCAGAAAAACAGTCTAATGAAGGTTACCACAGCTGAGGTGTATTTCACATCTTTTATTGTGGAGCACAACTTGCCATTTAATGTGTGCAGGCACACAGGCAGGTTATTTAGGAAAATGTTCCCAGACTCAGAAATAGCAAAGAATTATGCCTGCTCTTCCACAAAGACAGCAGCAATGATGAATCTGGCACTGGAACCTGAATGCTCAGAGGATGTGTACAAGTTACTTCGCACAGAAAAAGGCCATACAGTATTAAGGTTGATGAAAGCAATGACATCATGTGTGAAAAGGAGTGTGCCATTTTAGTCAGGTACTACAGTGAAACACAGGATAAGGTGACAGTTGGATTTGTAGATTACATTACATTACATTACATTACATTACATTACATTTGGCAGACGCTTTTGTCCAAAGCGACTTACAATATTGAAGTGCAAATAATAGAAGAGGTTAAGTACAAAAATAATAGAAGTTAAAAATAAAGCATCTATAGATAGGGCCTTAAGGAGGTCAGAGGGAAATAATGGGATAGAGGAGTAGAGAAGAGGAAGAAGGAGATGAGGTTAGAATTAGTTAGTTTGTTAGAGATGTTAGGAGAGTAAGTGCTCTTTGAAGAGCTCTGTCTTCAGGAGTTTATTAAAGATAGTGAGAGATTCTCCTGATCTGGTAGTTGAAGGTAGTTTGTTCCACCATTGGGGAACTCTGTATGAGAACAGTCTGGATTGCTTTGTGTGAATGTTTGTTTGGCAAAGCGAGGCGACGTTCATTGGAGGAGCGCAGCGGCCGGGAGGTAGCGTAAGCCTTCAGGAGCGAGTGCAGGTAGGAAGGAGCCTGTACTGTCATCACCTTGTAGGCGATTGTAAGCACTTTGAATTTGATGCGAGCAGCAACCGGTAGCCAGTGGAGCTCAATGAGCAGCGGAGTGACATGTGCCCGTTTTGGTTGGTTGAAGACCAGACGTGCTGCTGCATTCTGGATCATCTGGAGTGGTTTTACTACACAGACCGGGAGGCCAGTTAGTACGGCATTGCAGTAGTCGAGGCGTGAGATTACCACAGCTTGTACCAGGAGTTGGGTGGCCTGTTGCGTCAGAAACGGTCAAATTTTTCCGATGTTGTAAAGCGCAAAGCGGCAGGATCGAGCAACTGAGGCCACATGGTGCGTGAAGAGAAGCTGGTCATCAACCATAACACCCAGGTTCCTAGCAACCTTTGTCGGTGAGAGAGAGAGAGAGTCGATGGTTATGGCAAAGTTGTGTTGAATAGAAGGTTTTGCTGGTATGACCAGAAGTTCAGTCTTTGAGAGGTTTAGTTGGAGGTGATGTTCCTTCATCCATGCGGATATGTCTGAGAGACACTGTGATATTCGTGCAGAGATTGAGTGATCATCTGGTGAGAACGACAGGTATAGCTGAGTGTCGTCAGCAAAGCAATGGTAGGAAAAACCATGTGAGCGGATAACCCGACCTAGAGAGGTGGTGTATATTGAGAAGAGAAGAGGTCCCAGTACCGAACCCTGGGGAACCCCAGTGGGTAACGAGTGGGCTGGGGACAGCCGTCCTTGCCATGACACCCTGAACGAGCGCCCAGTGAGGTACGATCTGAACCATGACAGCACATTGTCTGAGATCCCCATGTTCGAGAGTATAGTTAGGAGGAAGTCATGGTTGACTGTGTCGAAAGCAGCCGAGAGGTCTAGCAGAATGAGCACTGAGGACTGTCCTGCAGCTCTAGCAGTTTTTAACGCTTCTGTCACAGACAACAGAGCCGTCTCAGTAGAGTGCCCTTTCTTGAAACCAGATTGGTTCTGGTCCAGGAGGTCATTTTGGGTGAGGAAGCCAGAGACTTGATTGAGAGCTGCTCTTTCTAATGTTTTAGAAAGAAAAGGCAGTAGTGAGACCGGTCTGTAGTTATCAACCTGGGCGGGGTTGAGAGAAGGCTTTTTAAGCAGTGGTGTGACCTGTGCTTGTTTGAAAGCAGTCAGGAACACACCAGAAGTTAAAGAGGCATTGATCGTGTGAGTGATAGCCGGAATGATTGCAGGTGCAATGGTTTGCAGAAGGTCTGAAGGAATCGGGTCAAGTGGACACGTAGTAGGACGGCTACGCGTTAGGAGAGCCAGTGTCTCGTTCTCAGTGAGAGGAGCGAACGAGGAGAAAGCGACGCCTTCGGTAGAGGGATACCGGGCAGCAGAGCATGATGTAGGACTGCTACATTTCGCATCAGTAAACTGTCTGCTGATAGCTGCCACTTTCCCAGTAAAGAATGAGGCAAGAGCTTCAGCCGTAAGGCAGGTAGCCTGAGGAGGAGGTGGAGGGTTGAGTAGTGTTTTGAATGTAGCAAATAGTTTCCGGGAGTCTGTGAGGGAGCTGTTTTTTTTGTGATAGAATTAAGCTTTAGCAGCAGTGAGGCTGGCTGAAAAAGCAGCCAGGAGCAGTTGGTAGTTTTTTAGGTCTGTCTGGTTTTGCTCTTTGCCATTTTCTTTCAGCAGCTCTGAGTTTGGAGCGTAGTTCCCTGAGCGTGTCATTTTTGAGCCATGGCTGCGGTTTGCTTGGTTTAATGGCTCGAGATGTTTGAGGACAGAGGTCGTCCAAACAGGAGCTTAATGTGGAGTAAAGAGTATCAGTGGCATCATTAACATTGAGTGATGAAAATGAGGCTAATGGAGGCATATTGTCAGTCACCAGCGAGGAGTACTGGTCTGCTGGGAGATCTCGAAGATTTCGGCGGAACGAGACCATAGTAGGAGTAGCTGTGGGTTTTTTCGAAATGCGAACGTTGAGTTGCATGAAGAAGTGGTCTGAGAGGTGTAGAGGAGTGACCGTTAAAGGGTCGGTGTCACAGTTACGAGTGAAGATCAGGTCTAGATGTTTGCCAGCTTTGTGTTGGGGGGCTGGGGACCTGCTCCAGATCGAAAGACTGCATGAGGGATGAGAAGTCTGTGAAGCTGGTACTGTCATGATGGATGTTCATATCCCCTAGAATGAGCATGGGGCAATCTTGCTCGGGGATAGAAGACAGTAGCATGTCAAGTTCATGTGTGAACTCGCCCATTTGTCCAGGAGGACGGTAGATGACAACGACAGTAAGTTTTGATGGAGTATTAACCAGTGTGGCATGATACTCGAACGAGTTGTATGAGTTTGCAGGTAATAGTGGAGTGTATTTTAAGCCATTCGCGAGCAATAGGCCAGTTCCACCTCCTTGTCCTGAGAGACGAGAAGTATGGGTAAAGGAATAATTATTTGAAAGAGCCGCCAGAGTAGCAGTGTTTTCAGGTTTAATCCAGGTTTCAGTCAGAGCCAGTAGTTGTAGTGAGATGATTTGCATAAGAGGCGATAATCTGCTTTATTAACCGCCGACTGGCAGTTCCACAGCCCAACAGAGAATGAGGTAGTAGTGGGCGTGGCTTGCTTAAGAGGACGCAGGTTAGTATGGTCCTGGCGCCTATGTGTGTTTTTACGCCTTCTGTGCGTACCGGAGATGACAGGAATGTGATGGGAGCACATTTTGTGAGGCAGTAGGACGGGCTGCCTTGTCAGTGGCCTTTGCTCGGTGGACTCGCGCAGGTAGACTCGCAGGTCTTTACCCAAGTTAGGTCTTCACACAACGGCTGACTCCTCGGCGAGTGTGAGTGACGACATAGGAGTCTGAATTTGCGCGCAGGTGCGGGCGATATAGGAAATCAGCTCCACCAGACTGTCTTTTAAAGCGTGAGTAACGCCCCTGAGGTATGTAGAAAGAGAATGTGTGAATGAGGGGGTTTGCCACGCCCCGCTCAAGTGAGAATCGCTCAGCCTTGTCCGAAAAAGCGAGCTGAAAAGCGTGTTTGCTGTTGCTCTTACAGCGTAGCTGCAGTTAAAATGGAGTAAAAAGCGCAGTCTGGTGTAGATATGCCAGTGTGTAATGATAGCAAAGCTGAGAACATATTCAACTGCATTGAATCATCCATGCAGGACAAAGGCCTTGAATGGTCCAATTGTGTAGGACAACTGCAATGTCATGATTGGTAAGAACAACTCGGTCTTATCAAGAGTGAAAGCACAGGCCCCTCACATATACAGTGTTGGCTGTCCAAGTCACTTGGTGAACATATGTGCCAAAACTGCTGCTAAAGAGCTCTCAATGTCACCTGAAGAATTGCTAATTGACATATACTACTACTTTGAAAAAAGCTCAAAAAGAAGTTTCAGGACTTCTGCAACATAGCTCAGCAGAGAGTACAGAAACACTGCCCCACACGTTGGCTGTCCATGGGGAAAGTTTTGGACCATTCTGAATCAGTGGCCAGCCTTTAGTTCTTATTTTGAGTCACACAGTGACAATCAGAAGAGGCTGGCAGACCCCACAATGAAGCTGTATGCTTGTTTTCTTCAAAATGTCACTCAGTGCTTTGACAAATTTAATCTAATTTTTCAAAACAAAAAAACATTGCAAGTAGGTTTGTTCCCAAAATATTGAGGGAGAATACACTGCAGGAGCTGGATGCAAGCAACCCAGAAATTCACTGTGCAGATGAAGATCTTTTTGTAGGATTCTTGACAAGAAGACATGTACAAAGTGAGAACACTTTCCCCCAACGAAACAAAACTGTTTGCGCCCTACTGGTCAAACAGCTTTTAAATTAAAATTTAAAAAGTATTTATACATCCACATAGGTTTTATATATTCAGGAGTATAATAGCGCCACTAATGGCTTATAGAGTAAGATGGATGATGAGCAGCTGATCTGTGGTGGGTGATGGATGGAGAAGAGCTGACTTCAGAAACTTCCAGTCTGGCCAGACAGGAGACGCGAGAGCCTGAGGGTCCAACATCCATCAGTATCAGTAACTCGGAGGAAGGCAGAGAGATGGAATTAGTTTTGACTGGATTTATGTAAAACAGAGAATATAAAACATTATCAGAGTGTGACTAACGACTCCGGCAGAACTGAATAAAACAGCCTAACTAATGGGAGAGAGCCAGAAGGATGCCAGGTAACATAGGTAACATAGACATGGAAGCTCCCTGAAACACCTGCATCCACCCACTCCACCGTCCACAAACTCTACGTCTGTGCAGAATTTGACTGGAAGCCAGTGCAGTGCTGATAGGACTGGACTAATATGGTCAAATTTTCTAGTTTTAGTAAGGACCATGGCTGCAGCATTTGAACTAGCTGAAGTTTATTTAAGTTACTGCCGGAACATCCAGACAGTAGCGCATTACAATAATCTAGCCTTGAGGTAATGAAGGCATGAACTAATTTTTCTGCGTCATGCAGTGATAGGGCATTTCTTAGCTTGGCAATATTACGGAGGTGTAGAAAAGCTGTTCTAGTAACATTAGATATGTGTTTATCGAATGCTAGATCTGGATCTATGATAACTCCAAGGTTTTTAGCTGCTGAACCAGGGGTGACTGAGAAGTCGGGCAGATTTAGCATTAAGTCTGATCATTTATTTCTAGTAGTTTTGGGGCCTAATAGGAGAACTTCTGTTTTATCACTATTTAATAGGAGGAAGTTGTGCGACATCCATGATTTTACATCTTCTACACAATCCTCCATTTTCTTTAATCTCATTCTGTCATCAGGTTTGGCTGATATGAAGAGCTGCGTGTCATCCGCATAACAAATGAAAATTTACGTCATGTTTTCTAATAACTTTGCCCAGTGGTAGCATATATAATGTAAATTAAAAAGGTCCTAATATAGAGCCTTGTGGAATTCCATATCTTACCTTGGTATAGCTGGAAGACATATCATTTATCCTCACAAACTGATAGCGATCGGTTAAGTATGATTTTAAACCATGATAAAGCAGTTCCAGTTACACCGACCATGTTCTCTAATCTTTCAGTTAGGTTTAGGGGTCAAGGAGAGCGGAGGTGTGGGTGCAGAAGTATATATGTGATAGCCATGGCACTCTGGCTATCGTGATTCGCCCGTCTGCCGTCTGATAGGATGGTGCCCAGAGATCCAGCTGATGGTAGTTAGGGGAGTCGGAAGAACTCAGAAGAACTATCCTCTAGACTATTGGCCCCAGATGTTACTCTGTACACCACACCTAGGTCCCAGGGTTATTCTGTAGGACGCCCTTATCCGCCCAGGATGTCAACCGGAACACTGCATCCTCTATCGAACCACCCGTGGGTGGCAGGAACCCCCCCACCCCCAACACCAACACATACGGCGAGGGGGGCCCCGTGGTCTCCAAGAGCTGATCTCATTGACAGTTAGTCCCTGGATGCTTCTCTGTACGACACATCCACTGCCAACCCGCATTGCGGCAGTAACCCCGTTTCCTACATCAACTGAGAGCCCAATAGTGTCTCGGGGGGGCCCCTCTAGGATGAGGGGAGATCCCTGTAGAAGGTCCCAAGTACATCCAGGGAGTACAGTAGGGTCCTTCTACTGACCAGTCTGGAAAATGTCTTCCTCCTCGCAGAGGGGAGACCCAGAGTCCTGAGCAGCGCCTCGTTAGAGCGTGGCCAGAGTCCCCTAGCTCCCAATGGGAACCCGAAGTACTCTATTACGTCCCCTAGGGGTAGGACGCAATAAAGGTTTCAAGTGAGTGCCCACTCAGCATCAGACCAAGCAAAAACAACTCAAAATAATTAAGTAAAATTTTATTTTGCTCTTAAATTACACATTTGACCATTTTGCAGCTTCAAAACTTAAGGGACACAAAAAGACAGGATTCAATAACTTCAGGGTGACCCCAGGCCAAAACAACAAACAAAATCATCTAAACAGAATGAAAACATTTAACTTACCCTGTAAAAAATAAAATAAAATACAAACAAACTACCCTGCCTACTCTCTTCAAAAAACAGAGACAAAAGGTATTAACAAAAAAGGCAGGTCACCCCTACGAATCCTAAAAACTTAACATAACAATAAGCAAACAAACTAAACAATACAAACAGGTTTGGTCTGTGCTGGTGGGCCTTCACTGGAGCAGCACATGTCGGCTCAGACAAGGAAAAAGGTGCAGCTCCCTGGACTCTCAGACAAAGAGGTTTTTCAAATCTCCCGCCAGTAGATCTAGCCAATAGAATGCGAGCATGGGCGGGGCAACAAACAGCTAATTGCCAACAGAGCAGCCAATCACCAAAGCAGCTGACCTGAGAACAGAAAGAAACAGATCTCCAAAACTAAAGGGACGTAACAACTCGACCTAGCTCACCCCGAGTGAGTCGACGATCGTACTCGTTAAGCAGGAGTATTGTGAGGATTTTTCCTTGGCGGCATTGGGGAGAGTGTCATCCTCGTACTCAAACCTCACCGTGACGTCCACCACCTTGGCTTCACTGCCTCGGACGAACACCAGGTCCGGCCGCAGCAGGGCGCCATTGGCCGCCCTGAAGGACTTTTCCCGGTGAACGTCCCAGTCCCATCGCTCCGCTTCGGCAGCAAGGAGGTCACAAACTCTGTGATGCCTTCTAATCCTGAACCTCTGAGTGGACGGACAAACACTCAGGATATGGGAGGCGGATTCCAGACTCAAAGAGCATCGCCTACAGAGAGAGGATGCCTTGTCCCTACCCCTACTCCTAAACTCCAAGGTAGGGTACATTTACATTTACATTTACATTTATGGTATTTAGCAGACGCCCTTATCCAGAGCGACTTACAACAGTGCTTCAAAGTTACTTAAGATATCCAAAGCTAGTTTGTAGACTAGGATCAAGAGATACATAGAGCTTAATCATGTTTAGAACCCTAGGAACCTTTTTTTTTATTTTATTTTTTTTTTTATTTTATTATTAGTTTAGGAACTCTTTGAAAAGATGTGTCTTCAGTCGACGTTTGAAGACCGTGAGTGACTGTTCTGACATCCAGTGGAAGTTCATTCCACCACCTTGGTGCCAGCACAGAGAAGAGTCTGGATGTCTGTTTTCTGTGTGTTTTGAGTGATGGAGGTTCGAGCCGAGCCGTGCTGGAAGCTCTAAGAGCTCTTGGTGCAGATCTGGCTTTGACCATCGCCATCAAGTATGAAGTGTCGGAAGGAGGAAAAGAAAGGATTAGTTGAGTGTCGTCCGCATAGCAGTGGTATGAGAATCCATGAGAAGATATTATTTCACCCAGCGAGCGTGTATAGAGTGAGAAAAGAAGAGGACCAAGCACCGAGCCTTGTGGAACCCCAGTGGAGAGTCTGCATGGAGCAGATGTTGCCCCTTGCCAAGTTACCTGGTAGGAACGGTCCTCCAGGTACGATGCAAACCACTGCCATGCAGAGCCAGTGATTCCAAGGCTGGTGAGGATGGAAAGGAGAATGCTGTGGTTGACCATGTCGAAAGCAGCAGAGAGATCAAGCAGAATCAGAACAGATGACAGGTTAGTAGCTTTTGCTGCATGAAGCTTCTCTGTAACTGCAATGAGGGCAGTTTCAGTAGAATGTGCAGGTTTGAAGCCAGACTGGTTTGGATCCTGAAGATTGTTCTGAGTGAGAAAGAGAGAAAGTTGGTTGTAGACAGCACGCTCAAGGACTTTAGAAAGGAAAGAGAGGAGAGAAACTGGCCTGTAGTTGCCAACATCCAAGCTGTCTAGAGTTGGTTTCTTCAAGATAGGAACCACTCTGGCAGTCTTAAAAGTTGATGGAACATGACCAGATGATAGAGAGGTGTTAATGATGTGAGTGATGAACGGAAGGAGGTCAGGAGCAATTGTCTGAAAGAGGGAAGATGGTAAAGGGTCAAGTGGGCAAGTGGTTGTATTGTTAGAATGTAGAAGATGAAGGATTTCATCTGTGGAAAGCAGAGAGAATTGAGACAGAGAGGTAGAATGTGGAAGATAGAGGTTGGTGGGAAGGGTAGAGGCAGGGGGAAAGGAATGTCGGATATTTGCTACTTTCTCCTCAAAGAAGTTGACAAAATCATCCGGGGAGAAGGTTGTGGGAGGTTGAGGAGTGGGAGGGTTTAGAAGAGATGAGAAGATGGTGAAGAGTTTGCGAGGGTCAGATGCTGATTCTTCCAGTTTCCTTTTGTAGAAAGAGGATTTTGCTGCAGTTACCTCTGTTGAAAATCGGGATAGGAGAGATTGGTAAGAGCAAAGGTCTGAGGATTGTTGAGATTTTTTCCACTTTCTCTCGGCTAGCCTTAGCTCTCTACGGTTGTTGCGTAGAACATCCAACAGCCATGGGGTGGCTGGAGAGGATTTTGCTGGCCTTGAAGTAAGAGGAGAGAGAGTGTTGATGGAAGAGGTGATAGATGAGAGGAAGGTTTTGGTAGCTGTTTCCAGAGGGAGGGAAGAGAAGGAGTCAGGATTCGGAAGAGTGGTCATGATAGTTGAGGCAAGAGAGGAGGGAGATATAGCACGAAGATTGCGATGAGTAGTGGAAGTTGAAGAGGTTGTGTTTGTAGGAAGAGCAGAAAGAGAGAGAGTGAAGGATAGGAAGTGATGGTCAGAGAAATCTAGAGGAGTCACAGTTAGATCCAGAGCTGGAGCAGGTCTGCTAAAGACAAGGTCTAGAGTGTTTCCTGCTCTGTGAGTTGGAGCAGACAGATTGAGGGAGAGAGAAAAAGAAGACAGAGGTGGAAGAAGACAGGATGACTGTAGTTTCTCTGAGGGCAGGTTGAAGTCACCAAGGAGGATAAGTGAGGATTCAACCGGTAACCCACTCAGGAGAGTGTCCAGTTCATCAATGAAGTTGCCCAGTGGGCCAGGAGGACGATAGAGAACAATGATATGGAGTTTGACAGGAAAAGAGATAGTGACAGCATGAAATTCAAAAGAAGAGATGTCAAGATGCAGAAAAGAGAGTACAGTGAAGGACCACTTACAAGACAGAAGCAGGCCAGTTCCACCACCCCTGCCGGTTGGCCGTGGAGAGTGGGAGAAGGCAAAAGCAGATGACAGGGCAGCTGGAGTTGCAGAGTTCTCTGGAGTGATCCAAGTCTCAGTCAGAGCCAGGAAGTCCAGAGATTGAGCAGAGGCAAAAGCTGTGATGAAGTCAGCCTTCAGAACTGCAGAATGGCAATTCTACTATTACGACTCCGGAAGCAAATTTAGTTAGTTGAATTATTTAATGTTTGAACAAAATATTTGTAGGCGAAACAAGTACACGTATATGTTCGTGAAAGTCGTATAGAAACAATTTCATGTATTAGAGTCTTTGGCGTAGGCCCGTCATCGGCCCAGGGCTTGATACATCTGGGCTCTGCAGATCCTGTCGTACACTGAAGACAGGGCGGAGCCAACCCCAAAAGTATAAATTATAAATATACCCACCGCAGATCTTTACCTGGTTTCTACTTCCTGTAATAGAAAAAAAAAATGTTTAATTAATAATAGCATAATACAATGTTACGATTTTATGTTGCACCGAGATTGTGGACAGTGGTGTGTTTTATTTATACCATGAATATCCCCATGCATGAGTGAGTTTATTTATCATTTAACTTGTGAATTGCGTAATGTGAGCACATGCTGGATGCATCTAAATGTGGGTGTTCTGTGCAATAACAAGCAGAGTTAACATGAGTGTAGTGCCCAGTGATGCGCTTGATCGCGCCAACTTTCCATGCTGTTAGTATGGGCCGATGCCCTCGTTCATACATGCGCTTGCTGCGAGCCTTGAGCGGGGTGCGCCCCCGAGGGCGTGAGCCCTTATAATTCATTCATTTCATCTTTCGTTATTCTTTTATGCGTAGAGGACGTCCCCAAAAGACATACGGTAGCATGCCTTCTTTCAGTCTTTCGTTCATTCATTGTATTCATCCGATCATACGCGGGGAATGCCACAAATATGTAGGCTGTGTGCCTACCTCATTCTTTTATTTATTTCGTTCATTTGTTCATTCTGTATTCATCGATCATAATATTACCTTGCATTAAATTACGTTTAGCCGACTTTTTGTCTGAAGCGACTAAGATACAGCACAAATATGTTATAAGATAAATACAGAAATAGTAGAAGGAAAACATTATACAATAGGGCCTAAAGGAGGTCAGAGGGAAACAACGGGATAGAGGAGCGAAGGAGGAGAGAAGGAAAATGAGGTTAGAAAGAAAGAGAAGAGGTTATGCGAGGGGTGCGCCCTCGAGCAGTCGAGCCACGGGCTCTACATTCATACACTTGGGCGTCGAGCCCGAAAAGCATGCATTGCTGTTAGTGAGGGCCAAGGGCCAAAACATGCATCTAGGTTGGGCGTTGAGCCCTCATGCGCGGGGACCGCCCCCAAAGCATGCGTTGCTGTTAGTAACGGGCTGCGCGCCCTGTAAAACGCTGAGCGCGGGGTTCGACCCCTGAAAAAACATGCTGTTAGTAACATGCAATAATCCTCATGTCATGTCGCCTGGGCTGTGAGCCCAAGATAAAGAGGAGATTGTCTCCTGGCATGTGTTGATGTAAATGACCACGGGCCATAATGCATTAAGCTATAGGTATAGACATGTGATAATCAGCAGTGTTGGGAGAGCATCACAGATCGTTTTAATACTGGTTAATACTGTTAGTGAAGCATTGAAACAAAAGCAAATGTTGATGTATAATAGATCATTTAAATCGCCGGATTGATGCACAAATCAACATACTCTAAAGAATGTAGTACTTCCACCGCCTCCAGTGTTTGCTTATAAATAATACTTACTTAGACAGTGTTGAATGAGCTTGCTGAGCGTTCAGCAGTAGGTCCAGTTCTGGTCTAAGTGTGTGACAGGTGTGCTGAAATTACCCGTCTTCTTCAAGTAGCAAAATGGTGACGTCAGCTTCGCTGAGGATGTGGCTGCGTCGTTCCTAAAGAGAGCGACCAGCGTAGCAGGATGGAGATGGTCAGAGTTTCCTAATTGACATTTGACAGGTGAAATCTGACCACTGTTTCGCCATAGGGTAGCTATTAGGTGAAACCAAACAGAGGCGCATAAAGTTTAGAAGAGCGTGAAAGCAGATAGCTGCCCCAGAAATGTAAAGACAGAAATCGGAGTGCACTTTTAGTATTTTAATTGTAAAACAGGGCCCTGTTATCTGCAACAGAATGTTTCGCGCAAACAGAAATGAAGGAAGGAGTAGAGCTTAAATCAGACAGCGTGAGGCATTGAACTGATCAAATAAATATTGTCGGCGCGCGCTCGTGAAATGCCTGTGCGCTTAAATCCATAAAAGCTGCCGTATGCAGTGGAAACATAGGGAGAATATATAAGACTTGTAAATTAGATTTATTTCTGTAAATGGCAAGCTATATAAAATTGAGGAAGAGGATTTTTGCAATGCCTTTGAGGAGTAAGCATATAGCTGGATTAGAAAACGAACTCGGATAATCTGACTATTACGACGTTCCTTATTAATTGGCATCAATAATTTTGTAGAGAGAAAGTTTGTTACCAATTATGAAATTAATTTATTATTACTGAGTCCCAGGTAATTAAATTGAGCAATGACATAATCGGAGTGCAGAAAGAACAACTTAAATGAGGATCGTGATCACAGCTTCGCGGTCACAACGTATTTTATTAATAATTTCAGAGAAAATAAAAATAATGAAACGCACGCGATCACCACCGATCATTTCGTACAGAACTGAGAGGCAGATCCAGGGGCGAGGGTCAAAATTAATAGCCAACAGTCGGCAAACTATCGCCCTTGGAAATAAATACCCAAAACCGACAAACAGAGCGGCGCTCGCACCGAGCGCAGCCGAAGAAACGGCGCCGAGGAGAACAATGAGAAATACCGGACCACAACCAAGAAAGCGAGACTAGAAAAGCCACGAACGACACAGCAAACAGAGAACACACGAAAAGCACCCAAGCGAAATCGCGAACCCAGAGACAGATAAAGAGACAGATACATAGATAGTAAATAGCCCTAAGGAAATGTAGACATCCAGCAGCAACAGCACGATTCATAAGAAATAAAGAACAGTAAGAATAAAGAAACACACTATATACGGATCAAAACACAGAAGAACAGAAAAGATATAAGAAGATTAAATAGAAAAGAAAAGGTAAGAAGAAGATAAGCCGGGAAGCAGGTCAGCAGCAAACAGTTTTAAAACGCAGAGGAAGACATATTCCTTTAAACTAAGCTTTAACAACTAATCCATTTTACAGGTACAATAATTCGTAAGAGTATCAGCAGTACCATTATTATTATTATCATTATGTATGGTTTATATAAATAAATATACCAATAAATAATATACTACAGTTGGACAATTTATTGTACATCAGTTCGTATTCTAGCATTATGTCTAATTAGTACTAGCACCACTAGCATTATCATGAACCATTACATATTTATTTTTCGTGCTTATTCTATGTACAGCACACGATGAGCTGCATTGTAACGTATGAAGGTGCTACAAAATAAAGAGTAACATCGGCATCATTATCAATATCACTATTAGTACTAATATTACTACCATTATCACTATTAGTACTATCAATATTATTACCATTATGAATACCGTAAACTAGGCAGAGCAGTAGATGATGCCAACTGCCATCAAATAATTCACGGAGCAAAGTGCAAGGAGCAATGACATGGAACGCGAGAGACTGAAAGCACCGAGAAACACAAACATGCACATGATACAAAATATGACGAAGAAGCGAATACGTGAAAACCCAATCATGAGTAACTGCACGTGACAGTAAGGGAGGCGAGGTCGGGGAAGAGACGACGGAAGAAGGAAGCAGTGAGCGGTAGAATGTTAGAATGTAGTCAAAAGTCCGGAAAATCAACAGAACAGCGAACAGAAGACAGAACAGAAAAAAGAAAAAAGAAAAGAGGTAGAAGAGGTAGAAGAGCGGCCAGCCATAAGGTCAAAAGACCGCGAAGAGGACCATCCACGCGCCGGGGGCAAACGGGCTTCGGAAGGAAGGCAAAAGAAGAACCTTACCTTGTAGGATGACAGCACGCAAGCGCGGGGAAAACCATAGCAGCATCAGCAGAAACAAACGGCCTACCAAAAGCCGGGCCAGGCACGGCAGTAGCTAAACAGGAGGAGGAAGAGGCCAAGCAGCAGAGGACCCAGGCAGAAACACACGCGGCAGCGCAGCAGCAGATCCAGCAGAAGCGCCAGGTAGGGCAGTAGCAGCAGCAGCAGCAGAGCTGGCAGAAGCGCCAGGTAGGGCAGTAGCAGCAGCAGCAGATCCAGCAGAAGCTCCAGGTAGGGCAGTAGCAGCAGCAGCAGCAGATCCGGCAGAAGCTCCAAGTAGGGCAGTAGCAGCAGCAGATCCGATAGAAGCGCACCAGCAGCGCAGTAGCAGCAGCAGCAGATCCGACAGAAGCGCACCAGCAGCGCAGTAGTGGCGAACGAACCAGGAGCGCGCTAGGCAGCACAGCAACATTAGAAGATCCAGGCAGGAGCGCGCCAGTCAGCTCAGCAAAAGTCAAAGTTCCAGGGAGAGCGCGCCAGAAGGAGAAAGATACGGGCAGGTCCGCGCCAGCCGCAGCAGCAGCAGAGGCCAGGGGAGGCGGAGCGAAGGCAGAGGGGCCGGGTGAACCGGTGCATAGTTACAACTTGCCACCCTATCGAACCGCGCTATTCTAGTACACAAATAAAGTAAAAACGCTAGAAAAAGCCCCATAGTCAAACATGCTTCAGCAGGAATACAATAAAGCCGAAACAAAATATCGGAGGACAGTTAAGAGTAAGGAGGGGAGACCACAACTTAACAGAAAACCACGAAATAAGAAAACAAACAAAGGCCCCGCGCATGGGCACTGGCGCCGAGAAGCACATCACGACGGGTTGCACAATACGACAGAACACTGCGTTACAGGGAGAGGCAACCCGGAAGCAGATCCACAGCGCTCTTCGACAGCAACCAAACCAGAGTCCGAACTCCACGCCGAGACAGCGACCGCCTGAAGGACCGGGACAGCCGGGGCTTATCTCCGACAGTGGGCTGGGGCGGCGGCGGGACAAAGCAGGAGGGGGTAGAGTAGCGGGCCGCCAGCCAACGGCGCGGCGCGTGGCAAGCAGATTGCGTCTTCCGTGCACAGCCTGACCGGACGTGGGGAGCAGCAGCCGTCAGTAGGAGCGGGAGGCGTCCGACGACAAAGCGGCCAGCAGTAGGAGGTTAGCAACAGGAGGCCAACACGAGACGCCGGTCGGACACACTAGAAGCGAGAACGGGACATAAGCGAGAGAACTGCGGACAACGTCAGGAAGAGCGACCAACAGCGTCTGAAATGCAGCAAGGTACTGAATGAGTGATCGTTATTTAAAGCAGAAGAGAAAATCTGATTGGAAAGGTAATTAGGTGACGTAGCATTGGAGTCTATAGTAGAACTTACGCTGCGCTTTCATTTCCAGAGTCCCCCATGCACCAACACCTGAGAACTTAGTGAACTAGGTGGGTACAACAGGTTGCTAGGATTGCGGTTTCTGCCCTGATGCCGGTGTCTACGGGTGTTGCAGGAGATGAGAGTAGGAATTTGGAAGCACATTGTCAAATCTTAAGTTTTACTGTTTGATCTAAATTTGAAAGACTAAAATTTGCTGGTCAAAGAGTCCTTGCACAAACCGCTACACATAAACCGCATAAACCGGTACACGTTGGCCCGAAGCCTAAGTGCCGCAATATAATGTCTCTGCTTCATCCCGAGGGGAGCAGTGAGCCAAGCATTGCTAGCACAGCTGCCACAAAACCCACGCATTCTGGTCGTAACGTCTGATGACCCAGCCAGGCGGAAGAGTAGCCTGGCTTGGATGGATGGGATGAGACGGGCTAGTCTCTGCACTCCCAGGCCACCATCCTGGTTCTGTGCATACAAAAGCCCGTCACAGGTCGACATTGGAAGATGCCTTCCTGATTATCACATCCGCGGTGTGCAACGTGGATAAACCAAGATCGCAGTGATCGGCAGAGTAAATGACCCGGGGTATGGCATGCCTAGTCAGAATGGAGACCTTCTGCGTCAGCCTGGGTTTGGCCTTGCCAATCCTGCTCACCCAATCAGAAATTCTCCCGACTATGTCCGGCCTCATCAGTCCGAGCCAGGGCGACACCGAGATGCCCAGGTACCTCACTGCCTCTCCGGGACAAGTCATATGGAGAGCCGCCCCTTCTACTCTCCACGGCGGGCAGTCGTTGAGGTACCTCGCCCTTGACTTATAGGACATCAGAAAACCGTGACACTTAGAGGGCTGAAGCCTCAGCCCCCTGCGCCGGCAGAAATCTTCAAGAATTTGCAGGTTCGAGGTCATTCCCTGCCATGAGCCAGATACCACTACCAAATCATCTGCGAATGCCAACACAAAGTGTTGTGTCCAGCACGCTGAACCCCTGTCCGTGGGTCTCAAGGTAGGCAATGAGGGGGTTCATTGCCAGGTTGAAGAGCAAAGGTGACAAGGAGTCTCCCTGCTTGACACCAACTCTGAGAGAGATTTCGGAGGTGGACTGGTCCCTGATCTCTATCTTGGTCGTACTTTGTTCATAGGAGCTGCGGATGAGTCCTATTGTGTGGATGTCCGCGCCTCTCTCCTGTAGAACATACAAGATATGTTAATGAGAGATGGAATCGAATGCCTTGTCGATGTCGAATACCATTTGCAAGTTGGCTGAGCTCTTCTGTACTCCGTCTTATGAGGCCTTGCAGAACCTCAACGTTCTCAGAACAGCCGGGGGCATTGATAAACCCCCTCTGACGGCAGTGAACCGAGCACCCTCTGACGAGTCTACTGTGGATCACCTTGGTGAAGAGCCTCAAGACTGTGGAACCGTTGGTGATCGACCGCCAACTACCGATCTCCGTCGCTGCCCCGTTCCCAGTGTTGGGAATCAATACCGTTCGGCACCGCTTCAAGCACACCGGCACGACTCCGGTTAACATCCACACATTCGTGTGACCATCTCGCACTCTGGATCCCAGTCAAGCAAGAACTGCTTTTTGATACCGTCTGGGCCTGGTGCGGAATCACTGGACATGGCTCGAAGGTTTTCCAATACATCCGTTGCCGTGAGAGCCGATTCGAAGGGACTGTTATCCGCGTCTCTCTCGGTCAGGAACCTTCCCAGCCCACCAAAGAACCCTGGGACCTCCCATTTTGCTTTGTAAGCGGCCTCAACAGCTGTGAGGGAAATGGGGCAGACGGCCGAGATAGCTTCGTCTAGGATTTCTTTTGCTAGGCGGGCTGGGTCACTCCTGAAAAGCTGTTGGCACCTGCTGAAGGTAGCTTCTTACCTTCGCCCTCTGGTGCCAGTCTCCCGCACCTTAAGTGACTCCCGTGAGACGAGATGTTTCACACAGCCCTTCTCCTCGACACCCCCGAGCGTCCGGAGTACGGACCGGGCTGCAGCTTCAAGACGAGCGGGCCACTCAGCTGCCCCCTCGAGCCATAATTTAAGGACTAAGATGTGTTGGTCCTTGGAGGATCTGGCCGCACCGATCATCTCTGCTGCCAATCCCCTGTAAACCTCCAGGAAACCAGTCAACGGGACTCTCAATACGGGCTCAGACTCCTGACCCTCAGTCCTTGTGTCCAAACTACGTTCAGTGCCCTTTTGCCTCTTGTATCCACAGAGTCGGGAGACAGAGCCAGGTCCCCGTTCACTCCTGTGCTCTTTGACAAAATCCTCAATGACTTCGTCAGCTCCTTCCTCATCGACCCTCCGTCACTTGACAGCTTCCCTTTTCGCTGCGGCACGCGCCCCAGCCATCCAACCTTCTGGGACCTTCCCATGGACTATGCGCCGGTGGGTACTTAGGCCCCCTCCGGTTGGGAAGCGAGCCGGTTGCACTCCCGGACACTTCGGGATGTGGCAGGACACTGAGTGGTGGTTGGAGGAAACTTTTTGGCATCGGCGGCATCTGTACAAGATGGACACCTTATTATGACGTTCGGCAAAGTGCCTTGCCGCCCGCTGAACAGTACCCACCTGCACGCCACAAAGTTCGCAGTGTATGTTGGGATCCGGTCCACAACAATACTTTGAGCCGGGTCCGTAGTCGACTCTTGAGCCCTACTATCCATGGTGGTGGCGTTCGGGCTGGGGAAGGCCAGTTCTCCTGGTCTGGGCCGGTTATAGGCGTTGCCATCCCTGACATTGAGGCTGTGGATACTCCCGTCAAGCGTCTAATCCCCGGACCAACCGCTCCCTACCCATCTCGGGTCAGAAGGTCCCGCGACATCAGAGCTTGGGGGATGAGTTACCCCTCCAACTGCGGCATCGGGGTTTCGGGTCCCGGCAGGGCCGGATGTAAGAAATTTCTCGCTCTCCATTTTTGGCATTTCGGGCCTCGCACCCTGACAATTACCTAACCAAATGACAACAGCAGATCAGTAAGACACTCGGACTTCCGTCACACGTATCGCTGACCAACCGCAATCACCAGAAAGGTTCTTACGGCCATACTACCCTGAGAGTTATGGTGTCAGGTGTTCCCTGTGGGCTCCCTCTTACCCACTGCCCGCTTGCGGCGAGATATTCTCTCCACCAACCTCCTGATTCGAGAGTCTCGAATTATCTTGCGAGGTTGGCAGGTTAGTGTTCTAAACATGTGAGAAAACCCCCCGTTCCTGGGGCCCCTCACAAGTGTGAGGTTCTCCGCACAACTCTTAACAGTTGGCAGGCTGCGTTCAAATGGCCTCGCTTAGCCATCCTTAGCAAGCTAGGATGTTACCAGGTGTACCACGTGGAGGTGGAGGCCTAAGACACAACGCTCAATGCTCTCTCTCCGGAGTCCGCCTCATTCCAGTGACGTCGGGGTGTGCTGAGAGAGTCATAGTTACTCCCGCCGCTTTCCCGCGCTTCATTGAATTTCTTCACTTTGACATTCAGAGCACTGGGCAGAAATCACATCGTGTCAACACCCACTCACATTGCATTGTTTTAAATAAACAGATTCCCCTGGTCAGAATCAGTTCTTAACCCTTTCTAGACGGCGGATGCGCGGACGCGTCAAACGCAGCGTTGCTGGGTGTTTCTATAAATAGATTTCCTGAATCAAGAGTCCGCCCTTTTATGATACCCAATCCTGAGTCTGTACGTCACTCATGTCCGAATTTATAAGCCTTTAGACGAGCAATACAGTCTGCCTCTCTCTGTGACTGGTGGATTCGTGTGTCTATCACCAGCCTCTCATCTATAATTGGTGGATTCATGTGTCTGTCATCTGTTGGTTGTGTAAAACTGACCAATGGGCTTTCAGAAAATCACTAAAAACCCTCCCACACATGATTACATCAGTCTTAGTCATATAGAAAGACACGTGGGGGCGGGGTGTAAACAGTTCACCGCAGCTCAAGTTATAGCAGCGTTAGAGAAACAGCGGTTTTAGGTAGAAGTGCATCAATTCAATTCAATTTTATTTATATAGTGCTTTTTACAACAAAGGTTGTCACAAAGCCGCTTTACAGGAAAAACAGGTCCACGCCTCTTATGAGCAGCACCACAGAGATGCTGATTTTATGGTGACACAGTGGCAAGGAAAAACTCCCTTTAAGAGGAAGAAACCTTGGAAGGAACCAAGACTCAGTCGGAGGAACCCATCCTACTCGGGTTGACCCGCTCAGTACAAACAAACAACAAACAAATAACAGAACAAAACAGTACAGAGAATTAATGTGTACTATGGCTCATATAACAGGTACTAATTTATGAATATAAGAATGTGATGGGCACAAACTATAGAGCTATGGCTAATACAGAAACAGATACTGAGTGTGTTAATGGTACTCAGTGCAGGGCTGCAGAGCCGGAGAACAACACAGCGGGCAGTGGAGAGCCAGGCTGGGAACATCAGGAACAGGGCATCTCCATACATGTAAAAGAGATAGATAGAGAAAACAGAAAGGAAAGGAAGAGAAAAAAAAAGGCAGAAGTTAGAAGGGTTGTGTAATAATTCTGATGAATAGAAGGACAGGGCTGATTCCTGAAAGCTGGAACCACAAACAGACAGATCCAGGCAGACCGGCCGGCCAGGCGTCTCAGCACATGTGAGAGAGATAGAGAGAGAGAACAGAGAGGAAAGAAAGAGGGGTTAGAATGGTTTTATAAAACTCTGCTGGAGTGGGATGGGCACTGGTAGCAGCAGCTCAGGACATGGGGAGAGAAAGAGAAAGCAGATGATTAGGACAGGGTTTATATTTGCTGGATAAGCTGTAAGAGGAAGAAAATTGTAATGAGACATCACTCAAAAGCTTGAGCAAATAGAAATGTTTTGAGTCTAGATTTAAAGATTGAGAGTGTGTCTGAGTCCCGTATATTAATAGGGAGTTTATTCCAAAGTTGGGGAGCTTTATAAAAGAACGCTCTTCCTCCTGCATAGTTTTTTCTAATACGCGGGACTAATAACAGGCCAGCGTCTTGGGAGCGGAGTGAACGCGGCGGATTGTAAGGAGTTCCTGTAGATAATGCGGGGCCAGACCATTGAGGGATTTATACGTCAGGAGAAGTATTTTATAATCTATACGAAATTTAACAGGTAGCCAGTGTAGGGATGAAAGAATAGGTGTAATGTGATCGAAGTTTCTAGCTCTGGTAAGCACTCTTGCGGCTGCATTCTGAACTAGCTGGAGTTTATGGAGTAATTTATGTGGACTTCCAGCCAACAACGCGTTGCAGTAGTCCAGCCTGGAGGTTATGAATGCATGTACCAGCTTCTCAGCATCTTCCAGAGAGAGTATACTGCAGATTTTAGCTATATTTCTTAAGTGGAAGAATGCAGTTTTGACTATGCTACATATGTGAGCATCAAACGAAAGAATTGGGTCAAAGATGACCCCAAGGTTCCTCACAGTTTTACCAGGTATAATTAAGTGACCGTCTATGTCTACGGTATTAACATTTATGTTTTTATCAATATTAGGACCTAATAGAAGGACCTCAGTTTTATCAGAATTAAGTAAGAGAAAGTTGTCTCATCCAATTTTTAATGTCTTTAATGCAGTCTGTTATTTGATTTATACAGAGCTCCTCGTTGGGTTTAGTGTCACGGCCTCGCTCTGTTCCCCTGCGTTTTCCCCGTTTCCTAGTGTGTGTCTCCTGTAATTTTCTGTCACGTGTGTCTAATTTGTAGCTCCGCCCCTTCCCCAGGTGTTCAGTGTTTCATGTTAGTATAAATAGTACCTGTTAGTCTATGTTTGCTGTCGGTTTTTGCACCTTCCCATGTTGTCTGTCTCGCTATGTTATTGTTATTCCTCGTTTCTTGGTTATTTGCATTTATACGCTCTTGTTTATTTCTAGTTTGTTGTTTTCATGCTTATTTTCTGTCACGTTTAGTTCCAGTCTGTTTCCTAGTTTATTACCTGTATATATTTACATATTTATCCCTTGTATATATTCCCTAGCCCTGTTTAGTTATCTGTTTTACGTTACTCCCTGTTTGTTTGTTTATGTATTTATATCTCCTCGTTTATTCCTTATTTGTTTGTGTTTATTTGTTATTTAATAAATTCGTCTGTCTTACCCGTTTTTACGTCCGCCTCCCGTCTGCTCCCATTTGTTACATTTAGCAGATATGTAAAGTTGCATGCCTACGGATAATTTTACCCAGCGATAACATATAAAGAGTAAAGAGTAATGGACCCAGTATTGATCCTTGAGGGACACCATATTTTACTCTAGACTGATAAGAGCATTCGTTATTTAAGTAAACACACTGGAATCGATCTCTCAGATAAGATCTGAACCAGGTGAGGGCTGATCCTTTAATTCCTATAAGACTTTCTAACCTATCAAGTAGAATAGCGTGATCTATGGTGTCAAAGGCAGCACTTAGATCTAGCAGTACAAGGATGGCATTACTGCCCCTATCAAGAGCTGAAAGTAAATCATTAGTTACTCTAAGTAGAGCTGTTTCAGTACTATGGTTTTGTCTAAATCCAGATTGAAAAACCTCATGCATACTATTACGTTGTAGATACAAGCGCAGCTGGTTAAACACAATTTTTTCTAGGATTTTGGCTATAAAGGAAAGATTAGAAATTGGTCTATAATTAGCAAGCTCACGGGGGTCCAGATGTCGGCAGGGATAACGGAGCTAGTTTGTTTTTGACTGCCGGTGAGTTTAGCCACCAGGGCCGCCGCTCTGCATACGCAGACAAAGCAGCCAGCGTTAAGCCTCAACCATTTTGCAGTTGCAGGGAGCCAAATTGACTGAGAATGAAATGTGTTGAAATTATGACATTATTAAATTTAAAACCCAATGTGAATTATTTATGATACGCTCATCTTTTTTGTCTTTAAACATTGCATGGGGCACCTACTCTACTACTTAAAAGCGGCACGTTATTATTTTTGTGCATAATATAATGCCCCCACCCCTATTGCCTGAAATGGCACGGCTCGGTTTGCTCTGTTGGTTGTTGCCAGATGTGACATTTTCCAGTCAAATAAATAATCAAAAAATGCATGGAGGCGCTAAATCTTGCGCATGTTTAACCATTTTTAAAGTGTATGTGGCCATTCTATACAAAAACTTGTCCAGTGCAATATTTGTGTAAGTTAAAAACTTAAAATAAAATAAACAAATAGGATGAAAAATCGTAACTTATCTGGCAACCTTAGTCCTACTCCTAACTAAAGTAGCAACGCTACTTGAGTTTGGCAGGAGACAAGTTCACCGCGCGAAGTTGCTACTAAATGGTAATTCAACTATGAAGCGACGGTTTGAGTCTGGAGCTGAGAAGAAGAAAAAGAAGCAGAAAGATGAGGCCCATGCATCCCTTTCTGGTGAGTAACTTCGATGATAAAGGTTTAAATAGTTTTGATTACTTCATGTTCAGTGGTGTTGCCTGAGCTAGTTACGTTGGCTTTGCTGATTTGGTAGCTTTAAACGCTTAACTAGAAACTAATCTGGGTATTGCAAGGCACGTGGCACGTTTGCAAATAGTAGTAGTGTAGTTTGAAGATTTTTAGTGACTTTAATAAAAAATTAATAAACAGAGTAGCCTACCTATTGACTAATGCCGCCAGTGCACTATCCAAATGGTCTGTATGACAGCAGGATCAGACAGCTCTATAGATTTTGACAGGCTGATATAAATACACCACGAATATAAACGATAATTTCATAACCTTTAAGGCTGGCTTGTGTAAATGACGTGTCCACTGCTTAAAATAGACATGCATCGTTTCATTTATTATTTATACATTATAAATAGTACTCTTGTGCTGTTCTTCACTGTTATTGGCCTTACTTATAACGTTGTAAATATTCAGTTACATGTGTAATTTTAATAAATAGTAAAATTTTGCGTAAACCTTTTGTGTTTGTGTGTGTGTGTGTGTGTGTTTTTTTTTTTTTTTTTTTTTTTTGGGGGGGGGGGGGCTCCCTGACCAGTTATGCTTAGGGCCTCCAAAACCTTAGCAGCGGCCACTGTAGTGAAAAGGAATCTAGGATTGTCTCTATTTTTCTCAATAAGCGATGAAATATACTGGGATTTTGTTTTAATTAGGGTTTTTTTGAAGTCTGTGAGACTATGCTGCCATGCTAGCCGGAAAAATTCTAGTTTTGTGTGTCGCCATTTCCGTTCAAAGTTACGAGCGGTTTGTTTTAATGTGCGTGTGTGGTCATTATACCACGGTGCTAGCTTTTTATCCCTGATTTGTTTTATTTTTGTCGGCGCTACGCGGTCAAGGTTAGAGCGGAGCACAGTTTGTAGATTTTCTGTTTTGTGCTCGAGATCATGCTCATAGGACGGAAGGGAGATGGTTAAGTCGGGGAGTTTATTTACAAATTCATTAGCAATTGCGGTTGTTATTTTACGCTTGCTGATATAGCGGGGCGGGAGGAGGATATTTTGATTAAAAACTATTTCAAACATAATTAGATAATGATCGGATATTGAGTCATGTTGAGAAAGAGTAACTATATTCTCAGCCTCAATACCCAGTGTCAAAACTAAGTCTAATGTATGACTACATCGGTGAGTGGGGCCAATTACATTTAGTTTAAAGCCTAGAGCATCTAAAACTGATTTAAACACAACCTTTAGTGGATCCTGTTCCTTTTCAAAGTGCATATTAAAGTCTCCAACAATTATGATCTTATCAGAAAGAAGAGTTACTGCTGCTAGAAAGTCAGCAAATTCACTAATAAAATTTGAGTATGGTCCAGGAGGACGATACAGTGTTATAAGCAGAAACGAATGCTGCGTTTTGGAAGCAGGAGACGGGCCTGCTACTTTAAGACTAAGAACTTCAAACGACTTAGCATCCAATTGTGAGTTTTGAGATATACCTAACATTGAGTCATAGATTGTGGCAACACCACCGCCACGACCAGAGCTGTGTAGGTAACTGAAATAGCTAAAACCTGGGGGGGTAGACTCATTTAAAGCCATATATTCATCAGGTTTAATCCAGGTTTCACACAGACATAGTGCATTAAGGTGATTATCAGTAATAATATCATTAACAATAACTGATTTTGGTGCTAGCGATCTTATATTTAATAGCCCTAGTTTCATACGGACGCTGCTGGTACTCTGAGAGACGGATGCTGTTTTAATTTTAATAAGATTATTAAAACAGATTTTCTGAGTTTTTCGGTTTCGAGTGACACGGGGGACAGACACAGTCTCAATCCTACAAGGTAAAAATGCACTTGTATCTGAAAAAGGCACATAATTAAAACTCACTGCCTTATGCACAGGAAAGTGGCAAGATAACTCATTAGAACAATGTATATTACTAAACTGCCCATTACTTAGACCACTAAGATGGCCGGTATGACTGGTTAGAGCCAGTCAGTCCCGGCGTAGCACCCCCTCAATGTTACCAGAGAGGACAGCAGATCCCAGGCGGCTGGGGTGAAGCCCGTCTCGGTGGAAGAGGGCTGGACGTTCCTGAAAACTCTCCCAGTTGTCCACGTAGCCAACTCCACTAGCAGAGCACCAGTCCCGCAGCCAGCAGTGGAGAGCGTAGAGGCGGCTGAACGGCTGGCTCCCGCGGCGGTAGGTGGGCATCGGACCAGAGATGAGGAGGCGGGCGCGGGTCAGTCTGCGAGCGGTGTCCAGAAGAGTGCGAAAGTGCTCCTTCAGGACCTCACTGCGCCGGGCAGACGTGTCGTTGGTACCCACATGCAGGATGACTGTGCCGGGGTCCCCGCGATGCCGAAGCACCGTAGGAAGCCGCCGGGCGACGTCCAGGACCCGAGCTCCTGGAAAACACGACACTGCAGCATTACTCTTAGCGTTAGACACCTTTAAATGCCTGACAATGGAATCTCCGACAATGAGGGTACTGCCCTTATCTGTTTTCCTCGGGGCTGGGGGAGGTGACGGAGGCGATGGTGACGAGCTGAGGACCTCAAACCGGTTTGCGGATGCAAAATCCGGCTGAGAAGGTAGAGGGGAAACCCGCTTTCCTCGGCCGCGCTGGCGCTCCCAGGCAGCACCGGGGTGGAGACGGGCGCGAAGGCGGCGTCGCGGGATTCCTCCAGCCTCGTCCTCTGCCTGTGGAGCTCCAACTGCCTCTCGAGCAGGCGGTGGATCTGCTGATCCAGACGGACGAGCTCCTCGCTGAGTGTCAGGAGAGCACGGTCCTCCGCACACGCCATTACCTCGAAGTAAGCACAAACACACAAAAACAACGGCAAAAATCGAGAAATAACACAAAAATAATGGCTACCTGAGGGATTTTATAAGTTTAGGAAGGTTATAAGACGGTTAAAAGTTAATAAGTAGTAGAAAACGTAAACAAATAGCTAAAACAGAGAGGAGCTAAACAAACAGTAAGCAGGTACACAGGCCGGAAGTTGCGTCCCTCACAGCATCACTTTCCGTCCATCAGAGGCTTTGATTCTTATAATGAGGAAAAATATAGAACCAGTTAGGATCCAACTGAAGATCTGTGAGTGTATTTAGTGTATTTATAAAACTGTCACTCATTAGGGATGTTTTGTGATGTGAGTTCGCGAGCTAAACGCTGCTGCCGTATGTAGAGAAAGGATCTGAGGGGAAACGCAGGGCTGATAGAGAAGCTGGAATCTCTCTCTCATACACACACGCGAACACACTCACACACACTCTCTCTCTCTCTCTCTCTCTCTCTCTCTCTCTCTCACTAATACACACACAGGAAACACTGAAGCTAGTTAGGTTTCTATAGTCATGATCTGACAAAATTGATTAGTAAACAGTAAATATTTACTTTGCTATTGGAAAATTCATTTTCTGCCCATTAGTAAACATTTATTGTATAAAGTTTTTTTTCTTTCTTTTAGTAAAAGTAAGCTTCACTTACAAATTGCATACAAATAAACATTTTATGACCACTGATGGATTGTGATATATATATATATCATACTGTTATGTTCAAATGAGACTTTGTTGTATTTAGTTTTATTCTTAATTTTTATTTGTGTGTGTAGTGAATGCAAAATCACCGGTAGTCTGTTTAGGTGTAAAGTGAAGTGTAGTGAAATAAGAGAGTAAATCTCTTCAGGTGGGCTCTTCTGCATTCCACTTAGGTGTGTGGGAGAAAGGGAACCTTAGTTAGCTTTTATATGTGACAGTAAGCATTTTCTAATGAACAGACAATGTTTTTTAATACAGTAAAGTAAACATTTACTAATGAACAGTGATTTTTTTTTATGTTTATGTCCAAGTTTATGGCTGTTTGCTGTTGTGTCAAGTAGAATGGCAACATGCTACTGAATAAACGTTTTTACAAAAATGTAATTTTATATATCTTTATTTTACATTTATATATTATTTTATATATAGTTAACTACTGATGTGAAGCTACGACTCTGGTAAATCAATTTCAAGCACCACAACAGTTTATCCACATGTAGCGGGCTCAGTGGTTTAATACCTGGTGCTAATTGCGGTGTTGAAATATTTTTAATTGGGCGCCAGTTATTAAATTAATTTAATTAGATTAATTAATAAATGAATTAATCAAATTAATTAATAACACAAGACATCTCAGGGTGTGGTTTCTACAGGTGACAGAAATTTTCATAACCAAGTTATCCAGAAAGACACACTGAAATTACAGGTTTTGTAAAATAAAAGTATTTTATTAAATCACACAGATATGAGTAAATAATTCATTAAAAAGTCATAAATGTAGCCATTAGATATCAAATCATAATGTAGAATGATAAATGAGAAATAAAAGAACAAACACGTTATAATGCTGATATGAAAGGAATAAAGATTAATATAACTATTAAGTGAATATTTCTAAATAAGGGTCTAAGGCATTTTAAGTCTACGAAACCAATTCTTATTTCCACCCAAGACACTAAAAATGAGTCATCTATACTAAAGACGCTCTATTAAAGACCCGACCCAAACCATGACCAACAGACACCATCTGCCGAAAGATTAAACCCAGCTCTGCCTTACTCTGAGGTGTTGAAGTGGGCCTTGGTGACGTTCGTCTGTGTTGGTCGTCTGCTGCTTCACCCCGAAAAAGGATCACGTGAGCCTGTCTGCAGGATGGTTTGACTTCCTGTGTCAGCACAGAGCCCCATTAGAACCCACAGGGTAAATCCCTTCTCTCAGCTGGCTTGCTGGTGGCCTCCGGACCGCAGGTTTCTGGGTTGGATCTGGCGGATCTCTTTTTCAGCCGTACTTTAGCTAAACTTAGATGGAATAATGCTTGGCTTCGTAGATTGTAAAATAACCTTAGATACTTTAACTAGGATAGCTAATATTAATATACTTGAAGATTAAATGCACTGGTCTAAGAAAACTTACTAAGATGACTAAACTAACAGTCTATCCTTTCTCCATCTCTGGGCTTCCTAACCTCTCTACTCTAACTTCTCCCTGATCCTCTCCTCCACAACTCATCTTCTACTGCTTCCTTCAACTCATCTTCTCCCCCTACTTCTACAACTCCAACTGCTCTGACTGAACTCCAAAACTGAACTGCAAACTGAACTGTGTCTGCCCAGTTTAACTATTAGTCTCTGTGGCCTGTTTGGCCCTTGAGCTACGATTGGCCCTGTGGCCCAAATGTCTGTGTTTTGATTGGTCTAGGAGCAATTTCAAACTTTGGCAGGGAAGATGATCTTATTCACAAAGGGCCATAACCCCCCCCCCATGGTCACCATGCTTCAGCTATTTTTCTAATAGACCAAACCAAAAGAAAACTCAACTAAACAGTGGATCAAAATACATTCTTCAGCATACCAGTTTGTGAGGATAAATTCAGGAAACAACAATCTTACAATTGAATCACAATAAATGTAATATATATATATTGCCCACAAACAGTTTTGTAATATTCAAGATAATCTTAGAAATACAACGATGGATGGTACTCTGTCAGAAAGAGATCAAGAGTCATGTTATTATTTAAACCCAATTAAATCACTTAAAAGATAATACATGGTTAAACCACTGATAACCAAATAAAGCTAAATTATCAAATGCTAGTTAAACCTTGTTGATTCAGACTTGAATGTGTAGGAGAATTTAATCAGGACACATCCAAACACACATACCATATACCAGACACATATACCATTATTTAGTAAACATTCTATAAAACACCTTTTTTATATAGTCAATATATATGTATTTTAAGCAAAATCTTTTTAGTGAGAAATTTCTCCTCTCTGCTGAGTGCTCAGATAAGGCTTGGTCCTTGCCTGTCGGAATTTACGACGGTTGGGGAGGTCGGTGGACAGAGAGAGTCTCACTTACAAACGGTCAATGGAATTTCCAAGCTTAGAACATTTCTCTTAATTTCATTAATCTTATTTCTGAGTGATTGCAGAAATAACTAGGCACAAACCCCTAAATTGGTATAATATTTGGTGAATTAACAATTTCCAAGGCATTAATTAAGTTTTGACACTCTCTTAAGTCCGCAGTCCCGTCCTAGTGATGGTGTTCATTTGGTGTTCCAAATGTTTAACATTAACTCTGAGGTTTACGACTTGGAGGAATGTCAACAGAATTTTACCCTAAACTCGCATTTAGGGCTCTTGAGCGAGGCTGAGTGAAGAAATAGTCAGGAAATGTCATTTTGAAATTTAAGGTTGTTTGAAAAAGATTACTCCAAGGCTTCTAGAGTGTTCTTCTGGGGGTGATTGTAAAGTTAGAACATTCCTTTTAGACCATAAGATGGGGGTAGTGTGTGTGTGTGTGTCCAAGCAATGAAGAAATCCTCTGTTTAATCCACTACATTCCCCCCCCATCGATCGATGGGCCACTGGACGTTGGGTCATCGGTCGATGTCAACGTGGATTTCTGTAGACAGAGCATGTTAGGGTACATCTTTCATGCAATTGGTGTCTTGTTGGTCATGCTTTCTTAAGACAATCTACTACAAGGTAGCTGACAGAGTTTTTGGTCTAATAGATTTCTCTGATGATCAGTTTTTTTGTTGTAGCTATTGGCTTTTGGTTCTGAATAAAATAGTTAATTTAATGTGATAGGGTGGCAACAAGCATATGAAAGGGTCACAAATAGTTTGCTATCTATTTGTTCCTTTATACCTTTATCAAGACAACCTACCCATAAGGTATGCTTCAATAATTAGCCACTACTTAGTCAACAATTGAGAACAATATAGCGGAGCAAACATAGTCAGAAGGGAAACAAAATATGTTTTGGTCGACCTGAAGAGAGGAGAAAGAAAAAAAAAAAATTGGCACCCCCCCTCTCCACGTATTTATTATACTGCTATGCTAAAGGTTTGAAATGGTGATTCAAACACTAGGTTTAACAAAATATCCAATTTGTTGTGAGTTATGCTACTTGGATAGGTGAGTTCCAGACAGTGAATGTGTGGTACTTTCTCAATTTAACAATTGCGTCAGGTCAGAATATGGTGGACAATGAACACTCAGTGTGTCGAAGTATTTGGCCCAGTATTATGATTTAACCTAGGGCATTATTGGTCCCGACTTGTCCCATGG
Organism: Astyanax mexicanus; assembly: GCF_023375975.1. Classification (NCBI taxonomy): domain Eukaryota; kingdom Metazoa; phylum Chordata; class Actinopteri; order Characiformes; family Acestrorhamphidae; genus Astyanax; species Astyanax mexicanus. The sequence continues at coordinate 827,033 of NW_026040046.1, forward strand.
GGCTTTTGCATAGTTTAATTGGGTTACATTGAACTTGTTTGAGAATCGGTTTAATAAAACACTGACGATGCGGGATTTGGTTCCAGATGCGAGGCAGTTTGTCTGCCTCTGCATGAGGACCAAACCAATGAGACCTGAGCTCGCGAATTGTTTTGCCAGTGCTGTGCTGGGACCTCACCAGTAGCTTGTCAGCAGTGTAGCACAATGGTTGGTAGCCAAGCGTGCTTTTTCCCAGTTTTGGGTGTTTCCGCAGTTCACCGCTAGAACGGTGAGATATACCAACACCTGAGAAAGTGTGGTTCAGCGAAAACGTTGTGGCCTGGGCCATTTCAATAGGGTCTGGGGGACGTCCCCCCCATCTGGCAAATGCACCTGCCACAATGATGAGATGTTTGTTCCTTCGAACAAATTTCATGAGTCTTTCAACCCAATCCATTTGTGGAATTGGCCATATACCACACAGATCTTCTGAAGATTGGGGCTGAAAACACACTAGCCTTTTCCCAACAAGTGGCAGATATGTCAATTGTGGGAATGCTTGGTGTGTTTCCCCCATCATTTTGTGGTCCACCCATGGGTGATCGAGGGCCTGGGCCAGGCTCTCCCCCCCCATGGCGCTGAGGCACCACGAATGAAGATGAAGCGTGTGTATCTGGGGCATAAACAAACAGGCCCTTGAGCATCCTGAAAGACGCACAGTAAGTGGCAAGTGGATCAAGTTGAAATGCCAGTGTTCTGAAAGAAGTGTTGCCACATGCACCAATTGTCATGTTAACTTTCCATTTGATCTGAGCATTCCGAAAAGCCCATCCATCTGTGTAGATGGTGGGAATGTTTTTACATTCATAAGAATCCAAGGGACTGTGTTTGTGTGGAACCACTGGTGCAGGAACAAGAAGAGAACAATCCTTTTGGTGCACGAACAGAGGATCACAGTTAGTCCGTGGCAAGGAACCTGCAGGTGGTCTGTGAACAGCTGACTTGTCAGCCCCTGGAACAAAGATTTCACCGTTGACCGTTGTGTTAAAAGTGAATGACTTTCCAGCTTTTGGGTTGTACTCATCTACAGCCTTAGAGGGAGTCAATGCCCATGAACAGGTGTTTTGTTTTAGAATCATGGTAGGGGATTCTGAGGATGGTGGTTTCAGAATCCTGACAGTGAGCTTCTCATTGATTCCAGTGGAATTTGAAGGTTCAATGAGCTTGTGTGGCTCAATGTTGCTAGCAACATGATAGCATTGAACTCTATCCTGTGCCTTAGGACAGGGCAGGGGTTCGCAAACCTGTGCCCAGATTCTACGATGCTGAAAGTCAATCAATGGTTTGAACCGGTCAAGGAGGTCTTTGCCAAAGAGCAATGGGACGTTCTCCAATGGAGAAATGTGAATTGGATGGGTGAGGCTCATTGGACCGATGGCAACGTGCACCAGGGCTGCAGAATGCAGAGTGATACCAGTGTGCGAATATGGTTGAAGGTGAAGAGCACACTTTTTCAGAGGTATCTCTTTGTTGTTTCGGCGGGCTGTCGCCCTCACCTGGTCAAAAAGTGAATTTGACATTAAAGAAATGTCTGACCCCGTGTCCAAAAGAGCTTCATACCCGAACACATTTTCCAGCCAGGTGGCTAGGTAGAATTTTGGTGTTGAACCTTTCTCGGTTAAGAAACCCAAGAATTGTTTAGGTGGTGGATCCTCCAGGCTGAGGGAAGAAGCTTCCTCAGTGTGGTTGTTTTCAGCGTCTGGCTGTACAACCAAGGCTGCATTGGGGTGGATGGATTTCGCACCCCCCCAAGCAGGTTGATCTGGAGCTTGGACAATTGGCAAGAATTCAGATTCAGCATTGTCCTGCTTGCGTATTTCGTCACGAAATTGTCTGAGCAGACTGCCGTCTTTAGTGCTCAGGTTAGTTGGATATGTCTCATGCTTGTGCCCTTTAGGTGGACACCAACGTTTGTGGTGCTTTGGGCTCTTTCCCCTGAGCGGAGATTGAAGTTTGCTGGAGCTCTGTGCTCGAGCATGGTGCTGTGAGTGTTTGCCATTCCAACTGCGTTTTATCCTACCTTTCCTTCGATAGGAGGGCTTTTGGTCACTTTGCTGGGCCCAATGTAGGGACGAGCGACACCAAGAGTGGAACACTCTCTGGTTTTTGTGGTTTAACTGGGTCTTAGGTGGCATTGGAGCCTTGTGTGCCCCTTTTTGCTTGGCGTGGGAGGACTGCTCATTAATTATCAGGACGTCATTTGACTCTGATTTTTTATTAATGTTTTGTTGGAACTTAGCAAATCCTCTGAGAGCCAAATCACGCAGCTGCCGGCTTGTTAGCATACGAGGGCAGGCTGCGACTCCAAAAGAGTGACTGGTGGAGGGATGGAGGTTTCTCATGAACAATGTTTTGAAAACTTCCTCTTCCTCCATTCCAGGCTCATTTCTATAGCCGAAATAAGCGTGCCTGAGGCGGTGACAGTACTGTAGGGGTGTTTCCTGGCGACTCTGCTTTATCGCAAGAGCTGCAGCAAGGCCGGTTTGAGCAAGGAGGTTGGAGAACTCATTCTCTAAAGCCTTGCAAAGAGCAGGATAATCTCTCTTAACCTGGGGTGGTTGGCGCTCAATGAAACGTCCAACTTCCCGACTAGAGGACACCTTAATGAGGTAGATTTTATCATTTACCGTGGCCTTGGGGAAACGGCGTAAGAAGAAGTCAATGTCGCGAAGATACTGGTGGACATCATTAGAACCGTCCGGTTCTGGTTCAAAGCGTGGGATGTTACGCACAATTTTGTCCAAATCTCTATCAGAGGGTGCTTGAGGTAGCACAGAGGTCCCATATGGCTGGGAACGCTGAGTGAACCTTGGTTCTACTGGCGCTTCAGCACCTTTAAGGGAGAGTAGAGGGAATGTATTTGTGGATGGTTGTTGCTTAAGATCCGGAACCCCAGGGGTTCCTGATTTACCAGCTGGATTGATGGGGGAGTCTCCCTCCATCACCAGCTCAAATGTTAACTCTGTTTGGTCTCGAGTTAATTTGACTGCATTGTTAGCATGTGCTAATTCAGTTTGTAGCTCAACCTGTCTTGCAATAGCATGTTTTAGTTTTTCCTGTGACTGAGCTGCAAGTTGGGTAGCTATGTTGGCTTCCTTTTGAAGCAGCTGCACTTCGGTTTTGAGGTCTCTTTGGTTCATTTCAGACTGTCCATTTTTATTCTCTAGGTCTGCAACTCTATCATTTAAAGTCACAATCTCTGCTTGGAGATTTTGAATGGTTTTGGAGGAAGCAGCAAGTTGATCCTGTGACAACAGTAGTTGTTTCCACAGTATTAGGGAAATCGGATCCACTTGTTGCTTGCTCTCAAGGATTTTAGATACACACTCATTGAGGCTTTTGGCAATTAGTGCATGGAGACCCCCACTGTCCATTTGTTGGACTGGGATGGTAAGTCCTGGGGGTAGACCAGCTGTAAGCTCTAAAAGAGCTTTTTCGGTGGCACACATTTTGATTTACGTAAAGCACGTGGAATCAAACGATTTTGGTGACAAACAAGTTTATTTTATGTACGAGTTAATTAGCATTGTGCCTTTTCTAAGAAGAAAATCTGTTAAAAGGGGGCGACCTAAGGTTACAATTAATAGATTAATTTTAAAAGAATAGTTAGATTTGTTGTCAGTGGTGCTAGTGAACAGTTTAATAACTGTAGGGCACTATACACAATATGTCTAAATATGGGTATAGTTATTAACTATGTACAGGATGGGAGAATTTAACTATGTATTAAGCACAGGTGTGCTGGGTATATGGTTGAGTAACTGATAACTGGATACGTTTTTTTATGGTTAATTAATTAATTAATTTCAATTAGTTATTAATAATTGATCTTAATCGATCAATAATTAATCTTAATTTATTTGAAGATGGTTGAATTAAATTGAAAATAATTAATTAACAAAACTTTAATTAACTTTACTTAATCAAATTGATTAATTAATTAGTTAATTATTTTATGTTGTGATTAGTTACTCAATGGAGATAGCTATTTAGCTTGGTTCAATGTAACATAAAGAGTAATGTTTGAGAGAGCAGACCTGAAACTTAAATTTAACTATTTAATATTAACCGATTAAATGAATTCAGTTATTTGTTTACTTATTTACAAACCATTTAACCCAACCACAATGCAAATTCCCTTTATTAACTTAACAAAAAGTTTGTTTGAAATTGGCACCCTCTGGCGACAGAAACTCTAAATGCACTCTACAGGATGATAGCAATTACACAAGTACAACACCAGGTGGCGACACGGCTATGTGGCTAAGTGGCTCCCTCTGGTGGTCAAACAAATGAGATGCACCTTTCTGCACTGTATGCAGTTACCCAAATCAAACACCAGATGGCGATGTGGCAGTGTACCCCCCCCTAGTGGTGAGGGGTAGTAAAACACGCTTTGAGTTTGAGTGTAAATAGTCAGGCTGTCCACCAGATGGTGGCAGAGGCCGACTGGTGGGAGTGGTCACGCCCACTGATGATGCCACGTTAAGGACCGCCCCTTGGGTCTGGGACCTGGTCAGCAGATTTGACTGACTCAGTCGACTGTGAATAGCAGAGGAGAAGGACTCGGCGGTCCGAAAGTTTAACACAGCAGCAACACACTGACTTCACAAGATGAGCAAAGAGGATTTACATCCTGGCGTGGTTAGTTTAATCACGCACACAATAAAGTTCCTGCCACTCAGGGTGGTGTTACGTAAAAGATAGCTACGCTTTTACGCACGTGGAAGTGTCCAGTACTGCGGGATTTTACGGATTTCGCGCAAAAACCGGCAGTTTTAACTGGAGCGCGGAGTCAATGAGCCGGAAATCCGCGACTCAGAGCTGCGCGAAGGCCTTATCAGATCAACACTGGCAAAATATGTCTATTTTACCGGAAACAGTTCGAACTTTATGTAAGTACACACGTATATACACGTATATACACCCGGGTTTAAGGTTACCCACACACGGCGGTGTGTCAACCAAGCTTATTTTACAAATAAGCGTAATGTTTTCAAAAGCGCTCGCATACCACACACACACACAACTGTACACGTTATACAGACACACAGGGGACCGTGCGCATGAAACATACACACAGCGGGGACTGTGCGCGTGACACGTACACAGACAGGGGACTGGCCAGTCCTGAATTGTAAACAAAAAAACACGTGTAGAACATGTGAACGTGCGTGTGTTTCTAACACGCTGGGTTTATGCAGTTAACTCCAGCTAGGCCAGCTAGCCAGCAGCTAACGCATTTAATAATAAAAACAAAATACACTTTATTCTGCAACTTACAGCGCTATTTTCTGGAACTGGTTATGAAATGTGTATACTCTGGTCCCGCGGCGGAGAGCCAATAAGAATATAATCCTGCCCCACGTCGGCGCGCCAAATTATGTAGCGGGCTCAGTGGTTTAATACCTGGTGCTAATTGAGATGTTGAAATATTTTTAATTGGGCGCCAGTTATTAAATTAATTTAATTAGATTAATTAATAAATTAATTAATCAAATTAATTAATAACACAAGACATCTCAGGGTGTGGTTTCTACAGGTGACAGAAATTTTCATAACCAAGTTATCCAGAAAAACACACTGAAATTACAGGTTTTGTAAAATAAAAGTATTTATTAAATCACACAGATATGAGTAAATAATTCATTAAAAAGTCATAAATGTAGCCATTAGATATCAAATCATAATGTAGAATGATAAATGAGAAATAAAAGAACAAACACGTTATAATGCTGATATGAAAGGAATAAAGATTAATATAACTATTAAGTGAATATTTCTAAATAAGGGTCTAAGGCATTTTAAGTCTACGAAACCAATTCTTATTTCCACCCAAGACACTCAAAATGAGTCATCTATACTAAAGACGCTCTATTAAAGACCCGACCCAAACCATGACCAACAGACACCATCTGCCGAAAGATTAAACCCAGCTCTGCCTTACTCTGAGGTGTTGAAGTGGGCCTTGGTGAGTCCGCCTGGGTTGGTCGTCTGCTGCTTCACCCCGAAAAAGGATCACGTGAGCCTGTCTGCAGGATGGTTTGACTTCCTGTGTCAGCACAGAGCCCCATTAGAACCCACAGGGTAAATCCCTTCTCTCAGCTGGCTTGCTGGTGGCCTCCGGACCGCAGGTTTCTGGGTTGGATCTGGCGGATCTCTTTTTCAGCCGTACTTTAGCTAAACTTAGATGGAATAATGCTTGGCTTCGTAGATTGTAAAATAACCTTAGATACTTTAACTAGGATAGCTAATATTAATATACTTGAAGATTAAATGCACTGGTCTAAGAAAACTTACTAAGATGACTAAACTAACAGTCTATCCTTTCTCCATCTCTGGGCTTCCTAACCTCTCTACTCTAACTTCTCCCTGATCCTCTCCTCCACAACTCATCTTCTACTGCTTCCTTCAACTCATCTTCTCCCCCTACTTCTACAACTCCAACTGCTCTGACTGAACTCCAAAACTGAACTGCAAACTGAACTGTGTCTGCCCAGTTTAACTATTAGTCTCTGTGGCCTGTTTGGCCCTTGAGCTACGATTGGCCCTGTGGCCCAAATGTCTGTGTTTTGATTGGTCTAGGAGCAATTTCAAACTTTGGCAGGGAAGATGATCTTATTCACAAAGGGCCATAACCCCCCCCCCCCCCACCCCCCACATGGTCACCATGCTTCAGCTATTTTTCTAATAGACCAAACCAAAAGAAAACTCAACTAAACAGTGGATCAAAATACATTCTTCAGCATACCAGTTTGTGAGGATAAATTCAGGAAACAACAATCTTACAATTGAATCACAATAAATGTGATATATATATATATTGCCCACAAACAGTTTTGTAATATTCAAGATAATCTTAGAAATACAACGATGGATGGTACTCTGTCAGAAAGAGATCAAGAGTCATGTTATTATTTAAACCCAATTAAATCACTTAAAAGATAATACATGGTTAAACCACTGATAACCAAATAAAGCTAAATTATCAAATGCTAGTTAAACCTTGTTGATTCAGACTTGAATGTGTAGGAGAATTTAATCAGGACACATCCAAACACACATACCATATACCAGACACATATACCATTATTTAGTAAACATTCTATAAAGACCTTTTTTATATAGTCAATATATATGTATTTTAAGCAAAATCTTCTTAGTGAGAAATTTCTCCTCTCTGCTGAGTGCTTAGATAAGGCTTGGTCCTTGCCTGTCGGAATTTACGACGGTTGGGGAGGTCGGTGGACAGAGAGAGTCTCACTTACAAACGGTCAATGGAATTTCCAAGCTTAGAACATTTATCTTAATTTCATTAATCTTATTTCTAAGTGATTGCAGAAATAACTAGGCACAAACCCCTAAATTGGTATAATATTTGGTGAATTAACAATTTCCAAGGCATTAATTAAGTTTTGACACTCTCTTAAGTCCGCAGTCCCGTCCTAGTGATGGTGTTCATTTGGTGTTCCAAATGTTTAACATTAACTCCGAGGTTTACGACTTGGAGGAATGTCAACAGAATTTTACCCTAAACTCGCATTTAGGGCTCTTGAGCGAGGCTGAGTGAAGAAATAGTCAGGAAATGTCATTTTGAAATTTAAGGTTGTTTGAAAAAGATTACTCCAAGGCTTCTAGAGTGTTCTTCTGGGGGTGATTGTAAAGTTAGAACATTCATTTTAGACCATAAGATGGGGGTAGTGTGTGTGTGTGTCCAAGCAATGAAGAAATCCTCTGTTTAATCCACTACACACACAAGTAAAATATATTTTTAACAATATATAGGAATAATTTTTAAATCGGATTTCACATTTTTGAGGTTTAGGGCCACATAATCTCTTCATACATCCTCCATGCCACTTATTTCCTCATTATTGAGAGAGCTGAATTTTTTTATATAAAATATGTGGGTATTATTTTAAATAAAAGTGCCTTTAAAGGCAAAATTAAGAAAATATCCAAAAATCGAGATAATGCCCCTAGACTGGAAAGGATTAAGCAGCTTTTAGGTGCCGCAACCCCTCCAGAGGCCCAGAGTAACGGACAGGTGGTCCCGGACATGACCAGGGTCAGCAAAAATCTTCAAGGATTCCCAGGTTGAAGCCATACCCTGCCAAGAGTCCGATACAACCACCAGATCATCTGCTAACGCTAGAACCGAAATCTTTGTGTCCACCACACTGAACCCCTTTATGGGGGTCTCAATGGTGGCAATGTGGGGAGGTTAATTGCCAGGTTAAAGAGCAACAGTGACAAGGAGAGTCTCCCTGCTTGACAGCCACCCTAAGGATAATCTCTGAGGTGGACTGGCCTCCGATCTCTTCTTTGTCACACACTGATCGTAAGAACTATAAATAGTCCCTATTGTATGGATCTCAACACCTCTGTTCTGTAAATCATACCATATACGTTTAAGAGATCAAGGAGTCAAATGCCTTAGCAACGTGAATGAAAACCACTGCATTTAGGCTGCACTTCTCTTTTCTCCATCTAATGAGGTCTTGCAGAACCTCAAAGTTCTTGGAACATCTCTGGCTGCAGTGAACTGGGCACTCTCTGGCGAGGCTACCATGGTTCGCCTTTGTGAAGAGTCTCAAGACTGTGGATGGTGATCTGCTGCCAACCCCAGCCTTGGGAAACAAAACTATTTAAAAATAAAATATGCAGGAGGAAGAGCTTTCTTTTAGAAAGTGCCCCAACCTCCCTATTAATGTACAGGACACACTTTCAATCTTTAAATCTGGACTCAAAACATGGAAAGCGAATGTGGAATGTGAGGTTCTCCTGCTTTTTTATACTAATTCTTCTAATTTCCAGTTAAAACCATGTGCTGCTGCAAATGGATCATAATACAAATCAGAGATAGAAATTATTTCTGGTTGTTCACTGTGCTGCTCATAAGCTGTCAACCATATTGGGGGTCAAATGAGGTACCTTGTAAAGACGGAGGATTTTCCCATTTACTTTTGAGAGTTGAGTTTCATACAAAGGATCATATACCGTTTGCTCTGCTATATCCCAAGTGTATCTTACTGGGCTCCCATTAAGGGGAATTAACCCTATTTTTGAATTTGTGATAGAAAATCCTGAATCTGTACTTTGTATGTTCAAACTGAAAACCCTCAATAAATCATGTCCTAGTTCACAGGGCAATGTGGAGAGACTATAAATCAATGGTTATAAAAATATGATTATAAAAAAAAAACTAAAATGCCCACAGTTAAAACTGTATCAGTACTAAGATGTTGGTACTGACCGGTCTCTTAATACTGAGACGGCGGCTCCGGAGTCTACTAAATTTCAAATTAATTAATCTAAATTAATCTTGGGTTCCTCTCTGGGGTTCAAAGTCATCTTTAAAAAAACTGCCTGTATTTACCTCCCTCCCTATTCTATTGTGTAGAATCAGGTTCACTAACTGTGAACCCTGGATGCTGTCCCTGCTGTAGGTACTGGTGGCATAAAGCTCATTAAGTAATCAGTCTCATAAAATTATTTGCACCTTATAAATATTGTAGTTTAAATTAATATTAACACTAAAATTGTTTAAATTGTTAAAGTTAATAATCAATAAGCCACAATTTCAGGATTTTATTTAATGATTAAGATATTCTAATATTGCTGACTCAAATACATTCTGAAGGTTTTAACAAATGTGAATTCTTTTATATGGTTATTGGCAGCAACCAGCATTCATGAAATCAACACAGAGAACTTGGTGAAAATAAATAGACATTTATTAACACACAAACTAATCTAAACACAAATATTACAAACAGTCAGTATATTTACAATATGAGAGCTAAACGGTTATTTAGCTAAGGGTGTGTGTGTATAAGAGAGTGAGAGAGAGAGAGTGCGATAGAGACGGAAGGGGGGGGGGTTCACGGTGTGTGTGTGTACGAACAAAGAATAATGACGCTGAGTTTAAACGTGGAGCGCGCCTCTGCACTGTAACTGAGATCAGCCGTTCTTTGTTCAGGTCTCTGTTGAGACTGAAGCTGACTGTTTAAAGGACAGTTTTTAAAGCTATTGCTAGATTGTAGTTTTTAGAAGGGAGAAATACAGAAGCTGTATTTCAGTGTTAGAAAAGAGAGAGATATAGGTTGGTTTGTTCACAGATTTGTCTAAACAGTTGCAGATTTCATTAATAAAAATAAATTTATGTAAAATGTAAAATACAGTAGGTTTTAAGATAAAATGTACTTTATCTAAACTATGCTGTACATTATCTAAACTATGCCCAGATGCTTTAAGGTTCAGTCTTACGCAATGGATATGTTAGAAAATATCCATGTTTTCGTCCTCACTGAGGGAATTTTCAGCTTCTTGTAGAAAGGGTTTTGACGTCATCCAGATAACTCTTCTGGGAATGGTTCGTCCTTCTGGCTTTGGAAAAATTGTACACAGTTAAGAAAAAGGGATCTGGCCGCTTCCCTTGTCTTTTCCGAGCTGTGTTTCCCGATGTAAGCTTGTCTTGAAGAAATAGCCGTGTGGAAACGTTGATCAGACGTTTGGCTAAAGTTGTTATCTTGAAGATGTAGGCCTAAAGAGGTTTTCTTTGTTCTCTGGGTAGAAAAAGGAGAGGCCTTGGTCTTGATGTTCTTGTCTCTTTGTTCAGACGTCTGCCTGTTGGTGGCAAGCTCAAAGAGTTTCTTCCTGACTGACCAGGGGTTTTGTTCCCTGTGAAGTCACACCCCTATTTCTTACTCTGGAGTTGCTTGCATTGTGCATTATTGGTGGTGCTGCCACCTACTGGCTGGCTAGGGTACCTACATCCCCCCCTTGGTCTTCATAGATGTGATTTATCATATCTATGGGGAGCACTAAATGTTTACCCTTGCAGTCCACGATGGTTGAAATGTCCACTGGGAAATGTCAAGTTCATGACGGGTCAAGTCCTTTCTATTCTTGGCAGGTCCATGATCAAGATGTGTTTGATGAGACTGTGAAAACATCTGGGCAGTTCTGGTAGTAACTAAAGTTATCTAACCAAACCTAAACAATATTGCATAACAATATGTGACAAAGCAATTAAATGATTCCTAAATTGCACCATAAAAGAAAACTAATAGGATTCACTATTGTAGATAAGATGGCTTTTGATGGAAAGGATGAAAGCACCCCTAGATTGACCTGGAGGTTGTTTTCCAGATTACTTTAATTTTCTCTCGGTGGGTTGCGTTAGGCAGGTCCGAGAGGCTACACTCAAATTCTGAGGTAGTCTTCAACAGTATAGTCTGCTCCTGAGGAATCAAACTGTTCTATGGCCTTGGCTAGGACATCTAACTGTTTTAAACGGGGAGCAGGTTCTGTAAACTGTTCACGGTTACAAGGAGCTAGGTTCTCACTGCTTGTGTGGAAAAACTGTTCTCTGTCTCTGGGAGGTAACAGTGTGCCATTGCGCATCTCAAGATCAGAAATGTTTGCATTTCTGCTTGAGGGAAAAGAGGGAGCATTGTCATCACTATGCCAGTGGCATGTCGCTGGTGAGTGGAATGATGCTCATGCAAGGGTTGTTAGCTGTTTTACCTTGTGAGATGTCCTTGTTCTGGACATCTTGCACCTGATTAGGGCTAAACGACAAGAGAGGATGAGTTTGATATTTCTCCTTGTGTTGGAGAGAGAAAGCAGAACCTAAGCTGTTATAAGCGGAGTCTTTTTCAGACTCGCAACAAGAGGATGCAGTGGGGGAACCTGTTTTTGGACATTTACTCTTTGCAGAGTCATCACTGTTAGATTCTGAAGCTGAATAATCAGTGGAATTGAGATTCTCTGAAGAAGAGCTACTGACTGTCTGGTTGAGGCTTTCCTCAGCTGCTTGGCTGAACTGGTTTGATGTAACTGGTGATCTATTGCTAGCATTACCAGATGTAATGGCCAGAAAATCTTCCGCTCTTACACGGGCAAGTTCACTCTTCTTTTGGAGAAGGCAAGTTACTGTTATGCCTGCATTATGTTCACTCTAAGTGAGCACTTTATTTAATGTAGCCATAGTTAGCTTAAGGCTTTCAACCTCAGAGCTAAGCTTAGCAGTGTTTTGGCTAAGAAGTATATTTTCATTACGCAGTGCTTCTAGTTCTAAACTAGCTTGCTGCTGAAAATTTAAAAACATTTGTAAAAATGTCTCCTGTACAGTAGGTGTTTCTTTAGGGGAGTCCTGAAGAAGCTTACCTAGCTGTGCAGGCTGAGCTGTAAACATGTTTCCGGATGCCATTGTTAAACTTCTAGACTGCAGCTTAAAATACCAATAAATTAGTTCAGCAAGGATCAAAATCTCACCTGACCAGGGTTCTGATTGGTTTAGTACACAAATGATTACAATGTCCCTAATAAGCTAAAACTTAAAAGGACAACATAACCTAGGACTAGGAAAAGCTAGACAAAAGAGTTACTGATGGAACAATGCCTCTTGTTTTCAGGCTGATAAGGTCAGACTTAACTGTGGCAGTGTCAAAGGACAGCTAGATAAGGAAAAATAAATAAATAAAAATCAGATGATCAGTCATCTGACAGGATACTGATTGAAACAGTACAAAATATTTGTAGCTGGCTAGAGCTAAACTAACTATGGTAGAGTTCAGAGAACTGCTACCTAAATAATTATTCTAATGCCTCTGCAATGCAGGAAAAATTACAACTGTATCTGTGACTAAATGCAATGCAATCTCAAATTGATAAGATGAAATGACTATGAATATAATCAAGTCATGAATTAAAACAGTACAATAAAATATATAAATAAACTATGCTGTTACATAAAGTGAATTATTAGCTTTTTAGCTTCTTGCTTTTTTGCAAGTATTAAGGCAGCTCCTTTAGCACCCTCTGCTGTCGAGTTTTGGGGACAGTTTTATTTAACTGGCTGAAAAAACTGCCCTTTATTACAAAAGAGTATTGAAACCACAAATTCAGGTTGAGCCAATATACCATATCCTCACACGGGGCACCATTATTGTAGGTGCTGGTGGCATTCATAAAGTTCATTAAGTAATCAGTCTCATAAAATTACTTGCACCTTATAAATATTGTAGTTTTACTATTAATACAACAATTGTTTTTATAAAGTTATTAATTAAAGAGCCACAATATCAGGATTTTAATCTATACTTCCTGTTGGCAGCGTGAGCAGTCGCAGCGGCCACTCCGGAAGCAAAACACGGTGCTTTGTTTGTTTGTTTTGTTGTAAAAAATCCGATCTGAACTCGCAACCATGCAAGAGTCCGCTATGAGAACAACTGGCACCCATATTTACGACCGACAGACCCTCCTAGATCTGCAAAATCAACCAAAAACTGGACTTACAGACGGTCTACGAGCTGCGCTAGGCCTGCTAAGATCCGCAGCATTTCCTGAGCCTGCTAGCCGGAAGAGGGCTCCCCGCTAGCGGTGCGTGAGGAGCCGGAAGCGCGGTAAGAGAGCCGGAGAATGGCTAACTCCAGCCGGCCAGCGGTGCCATCCATCCTGCTCTCCAACGTCTGCTCCCTGCAGAACAAGCTAGACTATCTCCAGCTCCAGCGGACAACTCAGCGCGAGTTCAGAGACTGCTGTGTGTTCGTTTTCACGGAGACGTGGTTAACCGACTCCATCCAGGACTCCGCCATTCAGCTGAGTGGCATGATATGCTTCCACGCCGATCGCGGCACCGACCTCTCCAGTAAGATTCGTTGAGGTGGGGTGTGTGTTTACATCCACACAGCATGATCTCCAGCTACTGCTCGCCGCTGGTGGAGTTCGCTGTAGTCAGAGCCAGGCCATTCTACCTGCCCAGAGAGCTTAGCAGCATGTACATAATAGCAGTGTATGTAGCACCCAGTGCTAATGCTAATGCTAACGGTGCTAATGCTAGAACTGTACACAGCTATCTCCAAACTCCAGAACTCACACCCCGACAGACTGTTTATTGTTGCTGGTGATTTCAATCACAGTAACCTGAAGGCTCTGCTGCCCAGCTTTCACCAGCATATGGATTTTCCAACGCGTGGAGCTAACCTGCTCGATTGTGTTTATAGCAACCTTCCCGGTGCGTACAGAGCAGAGCCCCGCCCCCACTACGGCTACTCGGACCATATTTCTGTCATGCTCATCCCAGCATACAGACAGCTCATCAGACGTGCCAAATCAGAGAAGCAAGTAACAACCTGGCCTCCAGGAGCCATCTCTGCTCTTCAGGACTGTTTTGAGCACACTGACTGGGACATGTTCAGAGAAGCTGCTACCTCTGATGACTCCATCAACTTGGAGTACACAGATTCAGTGACTGGCTACATCAGCAAGTGCATTGATGATGTTACTGTCTCCAAAACCATCACAACCCGCCCCAACCAGAAGCCGTGGATGACTGCAGAGGTGCTGCTGAGAACCCGAGACAAGGCCTTTAAGTCAGGGGACAGGGCTGGCCTCAGAATAGCTAGAGCCAAGCTCTCCCGGGGAACCAGAGAGGCAAAGCGCACCTATGCAAAGAAAATCCATGCCCACTTCCAGGACACTGCTGACACTCGGCGCATGTGGCAGGGCATCCAGTCCATCACCAACTACAAGTCACCTCCACCTGCTTGTAACAGTGATGCCTCCCTTCCATATGAACTGAACTCCTTCTACGCAAGGTTCGAAGCACCAAACTACACGACAGCAAGGAAGACCACACCTCCTCCAAACTACCAGGTACTGTGCCTGTCCTCAGCTGATGTGCGGAGAACCCTACTCAGAGTCAACCCAAGGAAAGCCCCAGGACCAGACAGCATACCTGCCGGAGTGCTCAGAGGATGTTCTCACGGACATTTTCAACATCTCTCTGAGTACTGCAATCGTGCCGACGTGCTTCAAGACAACCACCATCGTCCCTGTGCCGAAGAAGTCTCAAGTGTCCTGCCTCAATAACTACCGTCCCATTGCACTTACTCCCATCATCATGAAGTGCTTTGAGAAGCTGGTCATGAGGCACATCAAAAACCAGCTCCCCACCTCACTGGACCCTCTCAGTTTGCGTATCGTCCAAACAGATCAACAGACGATGCCATCTCTACTGCGCTCCACCTGGCTCTCACCCACCTGGACAACAAAGACTGCTATGTTCGAATGCTGTTCATCGACTTCAGTTCAGCTTTCAACACCATCATCCCTCGGCATCTGATGGGAAAACTGAGCTTGCTGGGCCTGAACTCCTCCCTCTGTAACTGATTGGTGTCTCTCAGTCAGGAAGTCCAAAACCCAGTCAGGATTGGAAACAACACCATACTGAGCACAGGCGCCCCCCAGGGTTGTGTGCTCAGCCCACTGCTGTTCACTCTGCTGACTTAAGACTGTACTGCAAAGTACAGCTCAAACCACATCATCGAGTTCCCTAATGACACAACTGTAGTTCTCATCAGCAAGAATGTCGAGTCAGCATACAGAGAGGAGGTGCAGTGGCTGACAGACTGGTGGAGAACCAACAACCTATCTCTAAACGTGGATAAAACCAAGGAGATGGTTGTTGACAGCATCTTTTAAGGTCCCCCGGGAAATTCCGTTGTGATGTGACTCACTTCCGTTGTGTTGTGGTTGTATTTGCAGCGCGTTTTTCTGTTTGCTGCGCCTGTGTTGTAATTTTGATGGATGTGTTTTGGGCTTTTGCAGCGCTTTTCAATTTGCACTGCGTTGGGCTTTCTCGGCCACCGTACCCCCCCCCCCCTTACACACACAAAGACTGAACTTCACCCACACACACACTCAGACTCAGCACACAGAGACTGAAATGTCTTTATTACTATCAGCAATATTTGCTGCCACTCTCAAAAACTATAAACTATCTATCTCAGTAACTGCTGTGATTATATATGTTACAGTATGTTACACATCTCTGCACTGTCATGTCTTAAATTGCCTCGTCTTTTAGTGTTATAGTTTTATGTTGCACTGTCGTCACTCCTGCACTTTATTTTGTCTATTGCTTGTTGTTCCATGTTGCACCATGGTTCCGGAGGAACGTAATTTCACTACACTGTATACCTGTACTCAGATGTAATGACAATAAAAGCCTCTTGACCTTGACTAAAATTCTGACCCTGCTGACTCAGATTCTGAAGGTTTTAATAAATGTGATTTTTTTTATATGGTTATTGGCAGCAAACAGCATTCATGAAATCAACAGACAACTTGATGAAAATAAATGGACTAAGAAATAACTTCCAGTTATTTAAGAGCAAGAGCCATTTTTATGTTTATTTAAAGAAAACATGCCAAAACCTACACAGTAATTACTTATAATATACAATTAAAATTAACAATATTTGCAACAACTGGTTGCAGAGTCAACCTTAACAGGGTCTTCTTTCCCAGTTGATAATGCCGTGCCCATTCCATTGGCTGTGGTTACGCTACACAGTAGGTAGGGCCTGTAGGAATCTTACTCATCCATTCATGTGTGTCACTGATTAAATGAGGCATTTGGCTACTTTAACAGACCCATAGTTACTCCCGCCGTTTAACTGCGCTTCATTGAATTTCTTCAAGTTGATCTTCAACCACGCAGTGGGGGCTATGATCTGACGTCTGGGGATTTTAAAGTCGCCCATCGACTATACTATCCATCTAGTCTGATGAACAGCCGAGTATGTAACCTTTGCCATCATCCCAGAGACGCAGTGCATGGGGTCGAGATTGTAGCATGGCGACCCTCAGAGTGGGACCCAGTAATGTAATCATTATGATATCCCACCATCCCGCTACCACTAGGTTAACCAGGTGGAAGGGTCAGGGTTTAGGACCAGCTTCCTTGCCAACCAGCCCGGGGGAAGTTAGTTAATCTCACGAGACTATCGCCAAGCCATATAGCAGCCCCATGGTCTCCCAGATTAGCCCGAACCAGAAGACCAGGCTGGAATTCCCACCTAGACTAATCTAGTATGAGTTATGTGGGAGGGTCGCTAGGTGTATCAGTTCACGAGGTGTGGTGCTATGTCAAGTTTATATATACTGTGTGTCCATTCCCCCTTAGCCCATGAAATGGGACTTGATGATTGTCTTCCCCATAAAACATAAGACCTAAGACTATGCTCGGCTGTAGAAGCCCGTGATTACACTCAGCTTCGGGTTTTCCTTTTGGGGAGAAAGGAGGGTGCAAGATGGTGCGTCATTTTTTACCTAAGTCTAGTATGAGTTATGTGGCCCTAATGGCCTGTATAAGGATCACTAGGTTTATCAGTTTGTGAGGTGTGAGTGCCAACTTATACAGTTGTGGTCAAAAGTTTACATACACTTGTAAAAAAACATAATGTTATGGCTGTCTTGAGTTTTCAATAAGTTCTACAACTCTTATTTTTCTGTGATAGAGTGATCGGAAAACATACATGTTTGTCACAAAAAACAGTCATAAAATTTGGTTCTTTCATAAATTTATTATGGGTCTGCTGAAAATGTCACCAAATCTGCTGGGTCAAAAATATACATACAGCAACATTAGTATTTGGTTACATGTCCCTTGGCCATTTTCACGGCAACTAGGCGCTTTTGGTAGCCATCCACAAGCTCCTGGCAAGCTTCAGGTCGAATGTTTGACCACTCTTCTTGACAGAATTGGTGCAGTTCAGCTAAATGTGATGGTTTTCTTGCATGAACCCGTTTCTTTAGCACTGTCCACATGTTCTCAATGGGGTTTAAGTCAGGACTTTGGGAAGGCCATTCTAAAACCTTAATTCTATCCTGGTTTAGCCATTCCTTTACCACTTTTGATGTGTGTTTTGGGTCATTGTCTTGTTGGAACACCCAACTGCGCCCAAGACCCAACCTTCGGGCTGATGGTTTTAAGTTTTCCTGCAGAATTTGGAGGTAATCCTCCTTCTTCATTATCCCATTTACTTTCTGCAAAGAACCAGTTCCACTGGCAGCAAAACATCCCCAGAGCATAATACTACCACCACCATGCTTGACAGTAGGCATGGTGTTCCTGGGATTAAAGGCCTCACCTTTTCTCCTCCAAACATATTGCTGGGTGTTGTGGCCAAACAGCTCAATTTTTGTTTCGTCTGACCAGAGAACTTTCCTCCAGAAGGTTTTATCTTTGTCCATGTGATCAGCAGCAAACTTCAGCCGAGTCTTAAGGTGCCTTTTCTGGAGCAAGGGCTTCTTTCTTGCACGGCAGCCTCTCAGTCCATGGCGATGTAAAACACGCTTGACTGTGGAGACTGACACCTGTGTTCCATCAGCTTCCAAATCCTTGCAGACCTGCTTCTTGGTGATTCTTGGTTGACTCTTGACCATCCTGACCAATCTCCTCTCGGCAGCATGTGATAGCTTGCGTTTTCTTCCTGATCGTGGCAGTGACACAACTGTTCCATGCACTTTATACTTGCGTATAATTGTCTGCACATTTGCTCTTGGGACCTGTAGCTGCTTTGAAATGGCTCCAAGTGACTTCCCTGACTTGTTCAAGTCAATAATTCGCTTTTTCAGATCCACACTGAGTTCCTTTGACTTTCCCATTGTAGCTTTTGTAGCTGAGTCTAATCACTGGGTCAAATGAGCCCTATTTAAATGGGCTCATGAGAAGTCAACAGCTGTAGTCAATCAGAATCACTTACAAGAAGTGAAGAGGCCATGACATGAAGCTAATTTGATTGACACAACTCGCTACATCACCAAAATTGACAAATTTTGTTGCTGTATGTATATTTTTGACCCAGCAGATTTGGTGACATTTTCAGCAGACCCATAATAAATTTATGAAAGAACCAAATTTTATGACTGTTTTTTGTGACAAACATGTATGTGTTCCGATCACTCTATCACAGAAAAATAAGAGTTGTAGAACTTATTGAAAACTCAAGACAGCCATAACATGTTTTTTTACAAGTGTATGTAAACTTTTGACCACAACTGTATGTACGATGTGTTCTTTCCCCCTTAGCCTATTAAATGGGACTTGATGATTGTCTTCCCCATTTAACATGGTTCTGACCTTAAACTATGCTCAGCTGTAGAAGCCAGTGGTTACACTGTGGCTTACACATGTGGTAGCCGTGGCACTCTGGCTACCGTGGCGCCCATTCGACCGTCTTGGTAGGTTGGTGCCCAGGGACCCAGCTTGATGTTAAAATGGGGAATTGGAAGCTGGCTCTGCAACCTACCCTGACATGTAGCAACTCAGAGGTTTCGGTGAATGGGTTCCGTGAATCTCTGTTCCAAATTCCCTCTGACAGTTGGACCTTGGGGTGCCTTAGTATCACGCATCCCCCGTGACTGCAGGACTGGATGCTATCTGTATTATACACCCATTGTCCTTGGACTACTCTGTAGGACGCCCAGGACCCAGATGCTATCTGTATGAACACCTATCGTCCGGACTACTCTATTACGTCCTTGCCAGTCGGTCCAGGATGCCTCTGAACACTGCATCCCTGTCGGTCCACCCTCTCCAGGGTGGCGGAGCCCCATGCCAAACACCGGCGGATACGGCGAGGGGGTCCGTGGGTCTCTGCTCACAGATCTTCTTGACAGTCAGTCCCTGGATGCTTAACTGAACCGTGCATCCTCTGTAAATCAGTGGCAGATACCCCGTTTCCTCCATCAACTGAGAGCCCAATAGTGTCTCGGGGGTCCCTCTAAGTTGAGGGGAGATCCCTGTAGAAGGTCCCAAGTATATCCAGGGAGTACAGAAGGGTCCTTCTACTGCCTAGGTCAGAAAATATCTTCCTCCTCGCAGAGAGAAGACCCATGGCTTTGAGCAGCACCTCATTAGAACCCAGCCAGAGTCCCCTGGCTCCCATAGGGAACCCGAAGATCTCCACTGAGTCCAACGCGAGGGAGTTGGCAATCGTAGTCTTTAAGCAGGAGTATTGTGAGACTTTTTCCTTGGCGGCATTGGGAAGAGTGCCGTCCTCGTACTCAAATCTCAGTCACATCCACCACCTTGGCTTCTCTGCCTCGAACGAACACCAGGTCCGGTCGCAGCAGGGCGCCTACATAGGGGGGCCGCCTCTTCCCTCCCTCTGCACCTAAACTCCAGGGTAGGATACACAGTAGCTCGGCGCTCCCAGTGGGAACGACGAGCCTAGCATTACTAGCCCTGCTGCCACCAAACCCATGCACACCCACACCCTGAACCGGTAGGCCAGCTCACTTGAGAAATTCCTCCCTTCTCCAGTCACAAGATCTGGGGCACTCATGGATCATGGGGCTGGAGACTCAGCCCTCCGAGTCCTGCGCACCTGCCAAGCCGAAAATAGGCAGGTCTTCCGGTGAGCCTCCAGCCCTCTTTCAAACTGCTTGAAACTTAGATAATGCTTTCTCAGTACTCATAAGCCTTCTGGTCATAACATCATATGATTTAGGCATTACAGCCGCCTGGCCTGGATGTATGGGACAAGACGGGCTAGTTTCTGCACTCCCAGGCCACCATAACGGTTCTGTGCGTACAAAAGTCTGTTACAGGTCGACATTTGAAGATGCAGCCAACTCTTCACAGCCTTCCTGATTGTCCCATCCTCAGCCTTCAATGTGACTAGACCCAGATCACAGTGATCAGCAGCGTAAAGGACCCGTGGTATGGCATGCTTCTGCGTTCGCCGGAGTTTGGCCTTGCCAATCCTGCTCACCCAATCAGAAATCCGACCAACAATGTCCGGCCTCATCAGTCCCAGCCAGGGCGAAACCGAAACGCCCAGGTACCTCAATGCCTCTCTGGGACCTGTCATATGGAGAGCCACCCCTTCTATTTTCCGCGGCGGACAGTTGTTGAGGTACTGCATCCTGGACTTATAGGACATCAAAAAAACGTGACAGGGAGGGTTGAAGCTTCAGCCCCCGTGTTGGCAGAAATCCTCAAGGATTTGCAAGTTGGATGCCATTCCCTACCATGAATCCGACACGACCACAGATCATCTGCGAATGCGAGAACCGAAACCTTGGCGTCGAGCACACTGAATCCCTGTCTTTGGGTCTCAAGGCTGGCAATGAGGGGGTTCATTGCCAGATTGAAGAGCAATGGTGACAAGGAGTCTCCCTGCTTGATACCTACTCTTAGAGAGATTTCGGAGGTGGACTGGCCTCCAATCTCAATCGTGGTCACACTCTGTTCATAGGAACTACGGATAGTCCCTATTGTGTGGACATCCACTCCTTTCTCCTTTAGAACATACCAGATATGTTCATGAGAGAGTTGAAAGCTTTAGCTATGTCAACGAATACTGCTGCAAGCAGGCTTTACTCTTCTTTGCTCCGTCTTATGAGGCCTTGCAGAACGTTAATGTCCTCAGAACAACCGGGGGCGTTGATAAACCCCCTCTGATGGCAGAGAACCGAGCACCCTCTAACGAGTCTACTGTGGAGCACCTTCGTGAAGAGTCTCAAGACTGTGGAACCAATGGTGATCGGCCGCCAACTGCAGCTCTCCATCGCCGCCCCTTTCCCAGTCTTGGGTAACAGCACCATCTGACATCGCTTAAAGCACACCGGTACGACTCCGGTGAACATCCACAGTTGAACGTACGTGTGACCGTCTCGCACTCAAGATCCCATTCAAGCAAGAACTGCTTTTTAATATCGTCTGGGCCTGGTGCGGAGTCGCTCGACATAGCTCGAAGGTTTTCCAATACCTCCGTCACCGTGAGAGCTGATTCAAAGGGACTGTTATCCGCATCCCTTTCTGTCAGGAACCTTCCCAGTCCCCCAAAGAATCCCAGGGCCTCCTACTTCCCCTTATAAGCCGCCTCAATGACCGTGAGGGGAATGGGGCAGATGGCAGATGTATTACCGTCTAGGATTTCTTGTGCTAGGCGGGCTGGGTTGTTTCTGAAAAGCTGTTGGTACCTGCTGAAGGTAGCTGTTCTTACCTTCGCCCTTTCTGACCTACTGGTGCCAGTCACTCGTACCTTAAGTGACTTCCGTGAGGTGAGACGCTTCACACAGCCCTTCTCCTTAACTCCCCCAAGCATCCAGAGTACGGATCGGGCTGCAGCTTCAAGTCGATCGGGCCACTCTGCTGCACCCTCAAGCCATAATTTGAGGACTGAGATGTGTTGGTCTTTGGAGGTTCAGGCCGCATCGATCATCTTAGCAGCCAGTCCCCTGTATATCTCCAGGAGACTAGTTACCAGGACTCTCAACGCAGGCTCAGATTCCTGACCCTCAGTCCTTGTGTCCAAATTACACTTATTGCCCTTTCGTCTCTTATATCCACAGAGTTGGGAGACAGAGCCAGGTTCCCGATCCCTCCTGTGCTCTTTGACAAAGCCCTCGATCTTCGTCGGCTCCTTCCTCATCAGCCCTCCATCGCTTGATGCGCCCCAGCCATCCTACATTCGGGGACCTGCCCGTGGACTATGCGCCGGTGCGTACTCAGGCCCCTCCACGTTGGGAAGCAGGCTTCACAACTATCGCAGAAGTGACTGCGACCCACCGTATCAGCAGCCGGTTGCACTACCGGACACATCGGGATGTGGCAGGCCAGTGAATGGTGGTTAGAGGAAACTTTTTGGCATTGTCGACATCTGTACAAGATGGACACCTTGCTACGATGTTCGGCAAAGTGCCTTGCCGCCCGTTAACCAGTGCCCACCTGCACTCCACAAAGGTCGCAGAGTAGGTTGGGATCCAGTAAATCCAGAACAATACTTTGAGTCGGGTCCGTGATCGACTCGTGAGCCCTGCTATCCATGGTGGTTGCGTTCGGGCAAGGGAAGGCAAGTTCTCCTGATCCCGGCTGGTTATGGGCATTGCTGTCCCTGATACTGAGGCTGTGAATATTCCCGCCAAGCGTCCCTGGACCAGCCGCCCCCTACCCCTCTCGGGTTGGAAGGCCTGTGACATCGGAGCCTGGGGGACGAGTTACCCCTCCAACTGCAGCAACGGAGTTTCGGGTTCCGGCAAAGCCGGATGAAAGAAATTGCTCGCTCTCCATTTTTGGCAATTCGGGTCTTGCACCCTGACAATTACCTATCCAAATGACTACAGCAGATCAGGAGGACACTCAGACTTCCGTAACCCGTATCACTGACCAACCACAATCACCAGAAAGGTTATTACAGCCATACTACCCTGAGAGTTATGGTGTCAGGTGTTTCCCCGTGGGCTCCCTCTTACCCATTGCCCGTTGGAGATGAGATATTCTCTCCGCCAACCTCCTGATTTGAGACTGCTCAAATCGTCCTGCAAGGTTGTCAGGTTTAGCATTCAAAACATGTGAGGAAATCCCCCGATCCTGGGGTCTCTCTCAAGTAAGAGTTCACTACCAACTCTTAAGTGAGAGTTACCCGCGCTTCATTGAATTTCTTCACTTTGACATTCAGAGCATTGGGCAGAAATCACATTGTGTCAACATCCGCTTAGAGCCCTCACAATGCTTTGTTTTAATTAAACAGTCTGATTCCCCTGGTCAGAATCAGTTCTAAAGCAGCTGGGTGCAGCAACCCCTCCTGGACCCTCAGAGGCCCAGAGTAACGGACGGGAGGTCCCGGACATGAGGTCCCCGGGTCAGCAGAAATCTTCAAGGATTCCCAGGTAGAATCCTTGAAGGTTAAAGAGCAACAGTGACAAGGAGAGTCTCCTTGCTTGACAGCCACCCTGAGGATGATCGGCCTCCGATCTCTTATCTTTGTCACACACTGATCATAAGAACTATGAACTATGTACATATACGTTTAAGAGATCAATGAGTCAAATGCCTTAGCAATGTCAATAAAAACCACTGCATTTAGGCTGCACTTCTCTTTTCTCCATCTAATGAGGTCTTGGAACATCTCTGGCTGCAGTGAACTGGGCACTCTCTGGCGAGGCTACCATGGTTCGCCTTTGTGAAGAGTCTCAAGACTGTGGATGGTGATCTGCTGCCAATCCCAGCCTTGGGAAACAAAACTATGCAGGATGTTCAGAATTCAGGCACCAGTGTGTCTGCCCAGCACCAGTCACGTGCAGGAGACATGCCCAGGAGCGCTGTGCATGTGTTACGGGTGTGCTGTGATTGGCTCTAGACCCTGGCGCATGAGCTCGTTTGCATGGACTTGGCGTCACGAACTGTTTGCAGACTGGATCAGAGCTGTGTCAGTCAGCACAGGGTGAATACACGTGTATGTATATATATATTTATGTATATTTTGTTGTAGTCATGCATATTGTGTATTCGTGTCTATATCATTTACTCATGCTTTGTTTGTATTGTCTATTCCTATTTTATAGTAAACCACGGTTTCAAGAGTTCCCTTCAACTTGTGTTGTGTGCATTCTTTGGGATTATCCATTTTTGTTCTGACCGGATAACCTGTGCAGTTTGCTGGTTTTCGAGACCAGCCCTTTATACAGTGCTTTAAGGATGCCATACCTAACAACATTTCACACAGGAGGAAGAGCTTTCCTTTAGAAAGTGCCCCAACCTCCCTTTTAATGTACGGGACACACTCTCAATCTTTAAATCTAGACTCAAAACATTTATTTGCTCAAGCTTTTGAATAATGTCTCAATTACTGTAAATTACTGTAATGTCTCTCTTACTGTTAATCTAACTATTGCTTCTACAGCTCACACAGCAAACATAAACCCAGCCCTAATCATCTTTCTCTTTCTCTCCCCCAATGTGCTGAGCTGCTGCCTCAAAGTGCTTATGCCAATTCTGTCTCAATTAGTGATTTAACCAACCACCCACATTATATATATATATCTCCATCACGCACTCTCATACACCTTCATATGTTCCTCAAGCCATTTGTGTAATATTGAACTCAAAGCAATATTACAGCTAAACTACAACCTAGAAACTTTCATTTTCATCCTCATTTACATAACATTATACCATTGCCTTACATAACATTACATAACCTGATTTTTGAGTAAAAACGCCGAAATTGAATAAAATATTCATAACTCTATGCAAGTGTTGACATACATTTTATTTTAAATAAGTGTAACAGAGAACCAGAAAGAAAATCATATTTTCGTTATTAAAAAAATGAACAATTAAACATGCTGAAGTTATGAGGTGTGAGTGAATGTGTGTCTGTCCTGCCTGTCTTCCAAACACATGTTGCTTCGGTCACTGGCAGAGATAAATTCCTGGCAACGTTTTTTCCTGTCCAAGGCATCAGCCCTTTCCTGGTGTATGTGACAAACTGCCAGATTGTTCAGGCGTTTCTGTTTCATACGGGTGTGAAGCCAGGTCTTTAACCTCCTCAGGTGCACTGAAACTCCTCTCACCTGATCAAAAAGACCTCTGACTTCAGGCAGCATGCCTCTCAGGATGGTTGCAGCTTCTGTGCTTGATATTAAGATGTTCTTTGACTTGTACATGGCTAACTGCACATCCAACACCCTCCTGTTAATCTCTGGATACTGGGCCACAGTGGCATCACTTTTTCCAGTAACAAGAACATTTTCCAACTTGTGAAGAACTTCAAGGCTTGTTTGATGAAACCGCTCTCTGAATTGCACATCTGCTGCGTCAGGTATTCTGAAGAACTCTCCTCTGAAGTACTGAACAGAAGCTGCTGGTGCATGTGCTGCAGCTGTGTTTAGGTGGCCTGCGGATACGAGGCATTTCAATTGGGTTGATGTTTGTGAGGTGAGCAGCTCTGTTGCGCTGTGAAAGAGCTGTTGAAATCGTTCCTCTGTTCTTTTCGCTTGCAGAGCTGTCTTGATATAATCTACTGCAGTCTGCATGCCTGCAACTGTGACGGTTTGCCTTTGTAAGGATTTGTTGAGGCTTTCCATTTCCTCAAGAACTTCCAAAGCAAGAAGGAGTCCCAGCACTGTGTTCCCTTTCTGGAATCTGTCAAGGAGATATTGATATGTATATGTGACATATGAACAGTGCCACAGTCATAGATTCTGATGGTACGGTTATAGTCTGAGGAAAAAAACTATAATGATAATTGATAATTATGTGCAATTTGCTTATAAAATCACATTTGTAACAAACTTTCGCTGTGTGTGTTTTTAAACAGTTGCTTCCTTCCAACACACAAAATAATACATTATATACACATTTCCATCTTTGTTTTGTTAAGGTTCTACAGTTATAATAATAATAATAAATTTATTTATCACTGTTTTCATTAAAACTAAAAGACACAGTGAAAGGTGTGTGAAAGGTCAGTTGTGTGGGGTTTTGAGTTTGATTGATGAGGGGAAGGACTTCCAGAGGGTTTGCTGTAATATGTAACTTTGAGTAAATTACACTTTGAGCTCTAAAGAAGTCCCTTTTGTCCATTCTCCTTTTTTAGACATTCTGCTGCGCACTTAATTACCAAACACACACACACACACACATACACAGACACATTTATTTAAATGGTAAATTAAAATTTACCGTCTAGCTGACATGAACCAGGCAGAATAAACGCACAGCATTGTAAGAACTTACAGCCGCGGGAGAACACGGATTCTGGACAACGCAGAACAGTTTGAAGCCCAGGCGCTGTCTAGAACCAGACGGAGTGACAGCCGCGGCAGCCAATGATACGTTAGCAAGAAACAGCAGAGCCAGTGGATGAGTTTGTGGGTGGTCTAAAGGGAAACTGGATCCGCTTGAGCGGTCGTTTTCTGCTGGGTCCTAGCGCTTGATCCGTCTCCATTTAATATAGCGTGACTGGTTCTTAACCATAAAAACTGCAGGGGACCAAAACTGGCTTTTGAAAAAGTGCAGGGGACATGTCCCCCCGTCCCCCCAAATTACATCCGTGTCAGTGAGGGATTAACTGGTGTTAGTTGTTTGACGCAAAACCAGGCAGCTGTTATTTATAATTCTTTGTTAGCTTGAGAAATACTACAACTTAGTGCTGTATGATATGACGATAAATATCGTGGGACGATAGAAAAGTGTTTATCGTGCTTCTTACCTCTATTGTTTCTACAGTAATTGGTATACTGTATTACCGCCATATTTTAGTTATTTCACTAGAACAGTCACGCTGCTGCTGCTCCTTCTGTTCTATAGGTGTTGTGTCTTGTAGCGCTGGTTAAGCTTTATATTCTGTCTAAAGTTCTGCTTTGAGATTAGTACAACTTTATTGGCTCTTAAATTGTTGTTTTTGTTCATTTCTTTTCTTTTTGTTATTTCTTTGTTTGGTTTCCTTACCCAGACACAGTTTATTTACTTCTATGTTTTTTATAAAACTAATTTATTTTTTTACCTGTGTGTTCACTATTTCATTTTGCTTTTTTAGAATTCGTTAGATTAGATTTCTTTTAGCACTCTGGTCTTTTTAATGAATGTTGATTTATTCATTTAATAGCTGTATCTAACTATTTTATACGATGGCGCTTTAGGGCCATACAAAAAAAAAGAATGTCCGCGTAGCAGCACAGGCTCTCCCCACGCGGGAGGATTCTCACGGCAGAGAAAATCTGAACACTGTATTATCTAACACTACATAACACTAATAATCTGCAGGTTATAAATATAGTTATACAACAGTTAGTTCCGACCTCACAATCTGATTGGTCGAGAATTGTTCTAGCCGTGACAATATTCGTGATAACATCACGACCTTCTCACACTAAACTTGTATCACTCCGCCGACGCGTTGCCGAGTAACGGCGTATTTATACACAGTACAGTTTTGAATCAACGCCTCCACCGGCACCAGCAGCAGCGTTAGCTTAGCACAGGCTAGCGCTCAGCACACTTGCCCGCAGCGCTGACTCTAGAAAAAAGGGAAGGAAAATCGCTCGGCTAATGCCGTCTGAGCGCCAGAACGATAACTTAACCTGCCAGGCTAGGCTAAGCTAAGTTAATGCTAATGTGACGCAAGCTTAGCACAGAGATTAAATACAACCCAAGATTTAAACAAACAAAAAAAAAACAATAACCTTTAACAATAACCCGACTACGCCACCTGAGGACTACCCCTCAGGAGATTATAACTACTTCCCAGTCATTAACCAAAGGCACACAGGTTGGTTGTTATGAGGAGACAGAGACCGAAGTTTTGTTCAACGTTTATTTTCACAATGCACAGTTTATTTCCAAAATCAATCTAAAATTTAAATACTTGGCTGCAGCCTCCAAATCACCATGGGCTATTGAGAAACAAAAAAAAAAAAACAAAGTATAAACTAACAATCAACTAAAACAATGGCGAGAGAAACTTCCCAAAGAAATACAATAAAGAAAAAAAATCCCAAATCCCAAATAAATGTAAGAAAATCAGACAAAATTATATAATTCAATTACAGCCGACTCGGTTTAGCTAAAGAAAATAAACTCAAAAGGAACAAACAAATCATTCACAAAGCCCAAAATTAATTATCGGAGTAGGGAAAAAGAAAAGAAAAGAAAAAACGAAAAAAACGATAATTAAGCGTAATCCAAAAAGAAAATTTATAATTCAACGCAAAACCATAAATTTACCCAAATCAAACAGAGCCAAAATATTTACAAAAATATAAACAAACGAATTACTATAGAAGAAAACGAAACTCAACATAAAAAAATAACGATAATGAAAAAAATTAAAAAAATAATAATTCAACGAAAATTAGAAATTTCCCAGATCAACAATAACCAAAATGTTCACAAAAATATAAAGAAACGAAAAACGAAAAGAAAAGAAAAGAAAACGAAAACCCACACGAAACCAACAAAAAAAAACTACTTAATTAGCCCATAAAATACCGGACCCACGGCAGAAAACCGCGCCCAATAACCTTCACAATACACTAAACAAAACCCCAAAGAATGTCCGACGATGCAGCAGCCACGTACTTTGGCAATTAAAAACTAAATACGGCGTAAAAAAAAACAGTAACAACCGCTGCACAGTACTAATTAAAAGTTAACTACGGCGTATAGCAGCCATGAAGATGAAAGCAGCAGCAGCACAACGGAGGGGAAGTGCCCGGGATCGTGCGGCGGGGCAAACAGGAGGGATGAGAGTCGCAGGCCAGATAGCTCACTATCCTAACCAAGGAAATAAATATATTATACATAATAAATATATATAAGTACCAGATAATAAAATACTTTAACGGAGGTCTAAGATAACATGCCTACCTGGAATTCCTTATCGGTGAAGTAGTAAATTATTAAGAGGGGGACGCTTTCAGTCGCCAGCACCGCAAAAGCAAAGCACTCTGATTCTGATCACTACAAAATAATTCCATTTAAAATCACCCAATTACATTGCACACCAAAAAGCACTCCACACCCAATAACACAATCCATCCTACCTGAAGTGATTGCCACCGCAAGGAATTCTGCAATCCAGCACGCCAAACCAGAAGCCGAACTGCCGCCCAGACCTCCAACAAAGGGATCAAGTTCACCCAACCGGAACCATGAGGTGCACGTCACCATTAAACCCTCCTACTTCCTTTTATATCCCCAACATGACTTCCCATAATTAAAGCTCCTTATTATTAACCCCTGCACCACCATTACTGAGAGCTCACCTGTCACATTCTACCCCCGACTTTTGCATTGCTGCCCCAGCAATGAACTATTAGAACCAACCCCTTCCATGCTAGTTCCAAGGCCTAAAAGGGGCAAACTGCACGTTCACCACTGCTTGTACCAAACTATTAGAACCTGTGCTCAAACCAACTGGTCTGGGCAGATGATTAACATTAGGGTGTTGCCCGGCTGTAATACGGGAGGTCCGCCGCAAAGGTAGTGAACTGGAACAAGATTGCTCCTCTAATGACTCCACTGGAAGAGAGCTTACTCCTGAGACCGGACCCAACCTGAGCCCGGTCAAAGAATTTCCACAAGCAGACCCCAGGTCCCTATTGGTACACACTAAGAAAAGTAAGTACAGATTTGTACTTAAAAGAGTACAAAGCTTGTCGCTGGGGCTGTACCTTATATTGAGGTACAAAAAAGTACCTTTCAGTGAAAGTCCTTTTTTGTACCCATGGTTTTTATGCAAGTATAGATCATATAGATTATAAACATTATCATCAACTAAATATGTGTCAAGAACTTAATGATGCAAAATTGTCTGGCTTTCAAATAAAAAAATGTGCAAATAAAATATATATTGTTTATTAGTACAGTGGTACAGAATACAGAATGTACCTTTGGCTGGTTAAATGGTACAAATTTGTACTTATTGCTGTTAGAAAACACAGTTTGTACTTCAGAGGGCACAAATCTGACCCTGTTAAGACCAATATTGTACCTTTGTGGGTACAATTATGAAGAGTGTACCTTTGAGTACAAAAAAATACTCGTTTCGTACCTCTGTTTTTTAGAGTGTAGTTGGAACGGCAACTGCAGAGAACCCTGTAGGGACATTTACAACAGGTTGCGGGGGAGTTTGAGAAACCCATACATATAGGTCATCCTCGCTTACCGAATCCCCTTCAACTATAGCCAAAGCTGGGGAGGGACTACGGGCTGGGGACGCAAGGGGAACCGGGCTTATCCGAGCTTTCAACATGTTCCTATGTACATGTTTTACCAGCTGCAGATCTCCCACCGGTGCTACCGTGTACACAGCCCCCTCTCCCCCAGTTGCCTTCAAAACCTGGTAAACAACTGAACTCCACACACAGGGCCGCTGCTAAGGTTTTGGAGGCCCTAAGCATAACTGGTCAGGGAGGCCCCCCCCCCCCCCCCCCCCCCCAAAAAAAAAAACAAAAACAAAAAAAAACACACACACAAACACAAAAGGTTTACTCAAAATTTAACTATTTATTAAAATTACACATGTAACTGTGAATATTTACAACTTTATAAGTAAGGCCAATAACAGTGAAGAACAGCACAAGAGTACTATTTATAATGTATAAATAATAAATAACTTTCTTAACACCAGCATTAGAAATTACTTAAATAAAAATGCTGTCGATTCCAAACAAAATGAGCTATGAAAAAATAATTATGCAAATAAATAAAGACAGCTTCATGATAATAAAATAAATACAATGAACAACAAGTTCCAAACAAGCATGAATAAAGAAGAAGGCTTTACAAAAGTGCACGGCGAGCTTTCCTGGCAGCAAAATCACTGATCAGGTCATCCAAAGACAGACTATGTGCTACTTCAGCATTGATGCTGATGACGGCAAGGCCACTTAAACGCTCCTGTCCCATTGTTGACCTCAGATATGTTTTGATGAGTTTCAGTTTTGAGAAACTACGCTTGGCAGAGGCAACTGTGACCGGAAGAGTCAAGGCGATTCTGAGAGCAATCCACAGATTTGGGTACACTTCTTGCAGGCTATTATCATGCAGATAGGTGAGCAACTCAAAGGCAGTTGTCTGTGGTGACAGCTGAGGGAGATTGATTATCTCCTGCATCATCTCCTGTCCATCAATATCAGCTTCACCTTTATCTGTGAGTTTTTTCTCCACATCCATACAGTGATTGTGCAGGTCCTGTTTTGAAATACCATGTACTTTCTGAAAATCAAGCAGCACTCCAAATGTGTCCCTCACTTGGCTCATGGTCTCGAACCGCTCCTGCAGCGATGTCATGGTTGAAAAATTCCACCTCTAATCTCTTTTGTGCATCACTGAAGGGCTCATCAGGTGCTTCATAACCAAACTGCCTTTTAGTGCTTCTCAACCTCTTCTGTTTGAGCTCAGGTTCGATGTTAAGAGCCTCACACAGCTCCTTTGCAGATTCTATGGCCTCAGAAAACCCAGACTGCCTGTACTTTGTAAGAGATGCTTTTGCAGTCTTGATTAGCCTGGCAGCAATGTCAAGCTGCATTGAGGATGACTGCAACACCTTGTTCACCTGACTGGTGACGGAAAGAACTTCAGCCCAAACAACAGTGCAGATCAGAAATCTGAATGAGCCAACCTCTTCTGCCAAGCCTTGAGCCTCTGACCTTGCAACGGGTTCGGTAACTGCTTGTCTTGCTTCTAAGAGAGCTTCTCTCACTTCTTTCACTTGACTCCGGACACTTTGAAGTCTGCTCTCCCATCTTACATCAGACCATGATTTCAGGGTCAACTTGACATGTTTGAGTAAGATGTCCCACCGCTGTGTGGCTGCTGAGAAAAAACAAAACAGCCTCTGAAGGTATCCAAAATAGCTAATTGCATCTGTAGATGACTTAGCTGCATCTGATATGACCAGATTCATTGTATGTGCGGCACAAGGGACAAAGGCTGCCCTTGGATTTAGCTGTAGCAGTCTGGCCTGCACTCCTTGCCTCTTTCCTTTCATGTTGGCACCGTTATCGTAGGCCTGTCCTCTGCAATCTTCAAAGGGAATACCAAGTGCCCTCAACTTTTCCAGAACAACATTTGACAGATTCAGGCCTGTCGTTTCAACCACGTTCATGTATCCAAGGAAGTACTCTCTGATGTGTGGCTCAGGCACCAATTCCACAATGCGCACAACAAGAGACATTTGTTCCTTATGACTGATGTCTGGGGTGCAATCAAGGATGATGGCATAATATTTTGCCTGTTTGATTTTTGCCACAATGGTTTGAATGGTCTGGGAGCAGATAATCTCAATGATTTCATTTTGCGTTTGTTGGCCCAGATAGTGCGTTCTGGATGCCTCATCTTTAATTCTGGCCACATGTCCCTCTGTAACTGAATCAAACTGAGCCAGCAGCTCCACCTCCTTCAAAAAATTGCCATTGTCTTGTACGTACAGACTTTGCGAAGAGCCCCTAAATGGCAAATTTCTGGTGGCTAGAGACAAAGTAATTGAAAAAAGCCTTTTAAGAACGTCGTGCCATCTTTTCCTCTCTGCCTCCATTAAGGACAGCTCCTGCTGGTCTATAGCAAGATTCTTCCTCAGTCTCCTATCTAGTTCCCTCCATTGCAGCATACACTTTGTATGGTCTGGGCTGCCTTCATGGCTCCGCAAGAAGATGTTAATGTTCGACCAGTCGCTATAGCCTGTTTTTGTTAACCTAGTGCTCTTTGTTCCAAAAAGCTTGCATGGGAAACAGAACACTGCATTGCTCTGTGCAGAGTAGACCATCCAGCTTCGCTTGATTTTTTCTTTATTTGGTAGTGATTTATATTGCAAGCCTGCATGAAATGCCCTTCCATCTGGGCCTCTTGGGAATTGGAATGTGTCAGGAACCATTAATGGTCCTCCCCTCACAAGCTCAACCCTGTCACTGTCAGAGATGTGTACAGGCCAAAGGGCAGGGTCTTTTGAAGATGGCACATTTACTTCACCATCATCATTTAAAGGCGGAAGGCTTTCACATATGGATGTAGTAGGCCTACTACATTCTGAGGTCGTGTATGTGTGTGTACCTGAACTAGAATCTTCTGCTTCTTGCGCTTGCTCATCCTGAATTGCAGGTACTCCTTGCACATATTTAAGAATTGATCCTGTGAAAATATTTTGAATTGGAAAATTATAATTTTATCATACTAAACAAGTGCATAAAATACACATCAGTGTAGGTTTTCTGTTGAACTGTAAGACGCAATATCATTTTATCTATTTACTATATTTATATTTTATATATATATAATTTTTATATTATATTTTATATTTTATTATATTTATTTTATCTAGTATCCAGTGTATTCCATAATGATATGACTGCATGAAAAATTACAAGAAACAATTACATTATTATCTAATAATGTACGCATATTAAAACAGTCATCTATGTCGAGCAAAACAGTGGTGGTGGCATTCTGAAACCACTCACAACCACCACCAATTCTAATGTTTACCAGCAGGTGTCAACCTTTCCTTGCCCTAATTGGGAATGGGAAACTCTACAGTATCCCCACTAAATGAACTGCTTTTTTCCTGGCAGTCTGCTAACTGTACGAAATGATGCATGTCTATTTTAAGCAGTGGACACGTCATTTACACAAGCCAGCCTTAAAGGTGTCCTGTAGTAACCCCAGGCGGATCAAAGAGCGTGTTCACAGACCGAACCGTCTAACGCACTCTTATTCAGGAACCGTACATCCGACAGTAAAACGCTTTGCAGCTCCGTAATCCTGAGTGTCAGCTGACTGTCACTGATATATTGAGCCTATAATTATTCATAAACACAGTCAGATATTAATTATGATATTTTTCTGGCCCTCCGGCGGGCCGGGGCGTGTTAAGAGGTTAAGTTAAACAGGTGTTACACCGAGAACTGTTACCTGTTTAGACCTGGAGTCACAGATCTCTATAGGTCACAGTTCTCAGTGTAACACCTGTTACTCCTCACTAGCTTGGGCAGGGGTCTGCTCGGATTACTGTTAGTATATCAGTATATAGTAACGCACCGCTTTTAATCACCAGTAACGTCAACGGCGTTGTAACGACAGGAAAAATAATTAATTATTTTATCCCGTTACTGACAAAATGACGTCGTTACCTAACGCCGTTACTTATAACGCCATTATTCCCAACACTGGCTGTCATACAGACCATTTGGATAGTGCACGGACGGCATTAGTCAATAGGTAGGCTACTCTGTTTATTAATCAGTCACTAAAAATCTTCAAACTACACTACTACTATTTGCAAACGTGCCACGTGCCTTGCAATACCCAGATTAGTTTCTAGTTAAGCGTTTAAAGCTACCAAATCAGCAAAGCCAACGTAACTAGCTCAGGCAACACCACTGAACATGAAGTAATCAAAACTATTTAAACCTTTAACATCGAAGTTACTCACCAGAAAGGGATGCATGGGCCTCATCTTTCTGCTTCTTTTTCTTCTTCTTTTCAGCTCCAGACTCAAACCGTCGCTTCATAGTTGAATTACCATTTAGTAGCAACTTCGCGCGTTGCTACTTTAGTCAGGACTAAGGTTGCCAGATAAGCTACGATTTTTCATCCTATTTGTTTATTTTATTTTAAGTTTTTAACTTACACAAATATTACACTGGACGAGTTTTTGTATAGAATGGCCACATACACTTTAAAAATGGTTAAACATGCGCAATATTTAGCGCCTCCATGCATTTTTTGATTATTTATTTGACTGGAAAATGTCACATCTGGCAACAACCAACAGAGCAAACCGAGCCGTGCCATTTCAGGCAATAGGGGTGGGGGCATTATATTATGCACAAAAATAATAACGTGCCACTTTTAAGTAGTGGAGTAGGTGCCCCATGCAATGTTTAAAGACAAAAAAGATGAGCGTTTCATAAATAATTCACATTGGGTTTTAAATTTAATAATGTCATAATTTCAACACATTTCATTCTCAGTCAATTTGGCTCCCTGCAACTGCAAAATGGTTGAGGCCTAACGCTGGCTGCGTTGTCTGCGTATGCAGAGCGGCGGCCCTGTCCACACATCTTGAATTTTATGTCGACCCCTCAAGCTCTTGTCCCGTAAATACACCAACTCCCCCACCTGCAAGGGTGCCTCACGCACCTTCCGATCGTGACATTCCTTTCGACGACCAGCGGCCTGCAACAATTTCTGCCGTGCACCATCAATTGCCACCTTCAGTTGAGCCCGGTGCTCCACCACCCAATCATGTACGTCCCCAGGGACAGGCTCTGGCACTAGATCCAGGAGAAAATCAACAGGAAGCCTAACCTCCCGTCCAAACATCAAAAAGAAGGGAGACTCCCCTGTACCCTGATGGGGAGTCATATTGTAAAAAAACAAAGAGCTTGGGGCAAACAAGAGGGCCAATCCCACTTCCTAGTGGTAGGAAGGGTGCGCAACAAATTATGAAGAGTCCTATTAAAACGTTCGCACTGGCCGTTTCCAGCTGGATGGTAAGGGGTCGTCCGAGACTTCTCCACCCCATACAGAGCACAAAGCTGCTGGATTACTGAGTTCTCAAAACTCCTACCTTGGTCAGAATGAATCTGACCAGGGATCCCAAACTTTCCATTCGTTTAAAAGAACCTGCGCCACTGTAGTTGCCCGCTGATCCCGAGTAGGAACTGCCACTGTGTATTTACTAAACACGTCAGTTATGACCAACACATTCTCCAAGCCGTTTGCAGCTTGTTCCAAGATGGTGAAATCTGTCGCCACGATTTCGTTGGGTCTTGAGGCCAACAAATGCCGCATAAATCTATGTGGCCCCGACCCTGAATCTTTAGCCACTTGACAACGTTCACAAGTTTGACACCACCGCTTAATGTCAGAAGCCATTCCTGGCCAATAACAGCATGCTCTTACCAATTCAGAGGTCCATTCCACACCCTGATGACCATGCTCCTGATGTAGAGAAGTCAGAACATCCTTCTTGAGAGCTGCTGGCAAAAGCAACTGCAAGCTCTCCTCCCCTCCCTCCGGGTGAAACACCCGACGGAACAATACACCCTCTCGTTCCACCAACCGACCCCATTGGCGCAACACAGCCAACACTGCCTGAGAGAGTTGCCGCCTCTCTTCTGGAGTAGGTTGAATTTGTTGCCTCCAGATGCGCCAGATATCCCCCAACACAGGATCCGCTTGCTGAAGATTCTGAAGATCCAAAGAGGAAGAACCAGGAAACACAGAAATTGAGGCCTGCAAAGCCAAATCCCCAAAATTCAAACTGGACACCTGTTGTAAGGACTCAGGAACCAACGTGCCAGGCAAAACATGCTCACTCAGATTAGACCCTGATACGTGAAAAGAGAAAGTGCATCAGCGTTCCGATTACTCTGGCCAGACCGGTACTTTATCTCAAAGTCAAAAGAGGCCAACTGAGCAGCCCAGCGGTGCTCCAAAGCCCCTAATTTGGCTGTCTGGAGATAACTCAGGGGATTGTTATCAGTGAAAACTACACACCGATGCCCCAGCAAGTAATCACGGAATTTTTCCGTCATGGCCCACTTAAGGGCCAAAAACTCCAATTTCATGGAGCTATAATTTGCCATGTTGCGCTCTGTAGGACGAAGACCATGGCTGGCATAAGCCACCGGCCTAAGGCGACCAGCCTGTTCCTGGGACAAGACAGCCCCCAGGCCACTATGGCTGGCATCAACCTCCAGAACAAAAGGAAGTGAGAAGTCAGCATAGGCCAACACTGGGGCGGAAACCAGTTTTACCTTTAAAGCATCATAGCTTTGTTCACACTCCGACGTCCATGCATCAGTCACGGTCTGCCCTGACCCCTTCTTGGACTTACTGCCAGCCAGCTTTGCCACCAACCTATGAAGAGGGCCAGCCAACTTGGCGAAACCCTCCACAAAGCGGCGATAATAACTGGCAAATCCCAAAAAGGAGCGCAGTTCTAACACAGTTTGAGGCCGCCGCCACTGAGCCACTGCCTCAACCTTTGCAGGGTCAGTTGAAACCCCATTGGCCGAAATAACATGCCCCAAGTACCCAACCTGCTGCCGAAAGAAAGCACATTTTTCCAATTTGACCTTTAACCCTTGTCTCTGGAGTCGATCCAAAACAACTTCCAACCGCTGAATATGCTGAGAAACAGAAGACGAAAAAACATACAAGATACAAAAGTAATGATTGAAACTGTTGGTCACCGAACATCCTCTGCATAAGCCGCTGGAATGTACTTGGGGCATTACACAACCCAAATGGCATCCTGTTCCATTCAAACAGTCCGAAGGGGGTGCAGAAAGCAGTTTTAGGTTTATCCCCCTCAGTTACTGGCACCTGGTTATAACCGCTGGCCAAATCCAGCGTGGAGAACCAACAAGCCCCTGACAAAGCATCCAAACTCTCTTCGATACAAGGCAAGGGAAAAGCATCCTTCCTAGTCTTACCATTCAGCTGACGATAGTCCACACACATACGCAGACTCCCGTCCTTCTTTTTAACCAGCACAATGGGGGACGCATATGGGCTACTGCTTTCCCGTCTGATTTGAGTTTCAAGCAACTGGTTAATGTGTGCTTTTACTACCTCATACTCTGAAGGAGGAACCCGCCGGTAACGCTGCCGCACTGGAACCTCATCCAACAAAGGAATATCATGAGATATGAGGTTGGTACAGCCCAGATCACCTTCATGGGCAGAGAAGACATTATGATATTTCTGTAACAAAATTTGAACCTCCATTTGTTCTTGCTCCTGATAGCAGCGGCTGATCACATTCATACCCAGGACACCAGGAACTGAAAATGAACTGCCGGGCGGATCCTTAACTACCAAAATACCACAGGAAGGAATCTTTTTTCCACACAAGACTACATCAAGCTCCAAGTAACCAATATAGGGGATATCGAGCCCATTAGCAGCTCGAAGACGAAGCCATTGACAAGAATGGAGCCGATCAGGGCCCCAAGGCTCGAATTGCTGCAGAAAGAAACTTTCAGTTACAGTGGACACCATGGACCCAGTATCCACTAAACAAGTAACAGCCACTCCCCCAATCAGCACAGTAATATTAGGACAAGAGGACATCAACTGATGCACATTATTTGCCTGTGAGCCAGGAATTGCCCCCTCTGAGCTTTGGCTCTGCAGCTCAGTGGGCTTCAGTTTTCCGATGTCATGGCAGAAGAGGGTCTAGCTATATTAACAGGGGCACCGGAAGAAACACTGTTTTGGGGACGAACATGATGCCCCTCACACTCCCTGGCCAAATGGCCTGGCCTCTGGCACCGGTGACAGATCACACGACTAGAAAAGTGGGGTCGATTTAATCCAGATGACTGCTGTATAGAGGTCATAGTTCGAGTAAGTTGATCAATCTGCCTTTGCTGCTGTTTCAAAAGCTCTCTTAATTCACCCAACTCAGACCCTCTAGGGGTAACGGGGTGGGTTGACGAAGAGCTCCCCTGCACACCATACTGCACCCCATACACTGATGGCAAAGAGAAGCTACGCCCCCTAGTTCCCCCAGACGACCCCTCCCTCTCCCAAAGCATAGCCTCCCTTCGCACGTCCAACAAGGTGGAATCAGGCCGCCGCCGAAGAAACTGTTTAAGCCCCCGATGAAGAGAGGCATCCAGAACATGTTCAATAAACTGATCACGTAGCAAGACCCCAACATCAAGGGTACCAGCGGGAGCCCGTTCCACCTGCTCCATCAAAGCCATTAACGCTAGTGAAAACTCAAGTAATGTCTCGCCCTCCTGCTGCCATCTAGAGAAAAAGGCCTGCTGTAAAATTACGTAAGACGAGGCACAACCATACAGCTCTTTTAAAATCTCAAAAATCCTAGCTGGATCGCTTCGCTCTACATTACTGCGATACTTTATCTCACGTCGAGCTTCCCCCTCTAAATGATCGAATATGAAAAAGGTTGATCAGTAACCGACAAATGTCGAGCTCGCATGCATGCCTGTACCTCTTCTATCCACTCAGCTAATCCTATTCCAGTTTTACCATTAAACATGGGACACTTCCTATCTCTAGGAACAACTACCAGTCGTTCAGTGGTGAAAGGACCAGCAGCCATGGGCGGTTCATTACCTACACCTATAGGCAGACTAGCCCCAGCCACGGGAGCTCCCCTCTCCCGATTAAGACGCTCATTATCAGCCTGAAGCTGCAATACACGATCCCTAAGCTGTTGTAATTCTTCCTCCATATCTACAAGGGGGCAACTCCAAGCTACCAGAGTTTTTATTGTAAGTTAATATATATAGATATATATACTTTATTATTATTATTATTATTATTATTATTTTTTTTTTTTAAACCCAACCTGCTAAGATGAAATTATCGCGGTGCTGCTGCTGCTCCACTCCAAAGGACACCTATATACTAAAAAAAAAGAGAGAGAGAGGGAAAAAAAGACAAAATTAATTAAATTCAATTTTTTTTTTGACAGGGGAAAAATTAAACCTCCAGTCTCCGTCCACTACACAACGATCCTGCCGACTACGCCAGATTGTGACGCGAGCTTAGCACAGAGATTAAATACAACCCAAGATTTAAACCAACAAAAAAAACCCAATAACCTTTAACAATAACCCGACTACGCCACCTGAGGACTACCCCTCAGGAGATTATAACTACTTCCCAGTCATTAACCAAAGGCACACAGGTTGGTTGTTATGAGGAGACAGAGACCGAAGTTTTGTTCAACGTTTATTTTCACAATGCACAGTTTATTTCCAAAATCAATCTAAAATTTAAATACTTGGCTGCAGCCTCCAAATCACCATGGGCTATTGAGAAACAAAAAAAAAAAACAAAGTATAAACTAACAATCAACTAAAACAATGGCGAGAGAAACTTCCCAAAGAAATACAATAAAGAAAAAAATCCCAAATCCCAAATAAATGTAAGAAAATCAGACAAAATTATATAATTCAATTACAGCCGACTCGGTTTAGCTAAAGAAAATAAACTCAAAAGGAACAAACAAATCATTCACAAAGCCCAAAATTAATTATCGGAGTAGGGAAAAAGAAAAGAAAAGAAAAAACGAAAAAAACGATAATTAAGCGTAATCCAAAAAGAAAATGTATAATTCAACGCAAAACCATAAATTTACCCAAATCAAACAGAGCCAAAATATTTACAAAAATATAAACAAACAAATTACTATAGAAGAAAACGAAACTCAACATAAAAAAATAACGATAATGAAAAAAAATAAAAATAATAATAATTCAACGAAAATTAGAAATTTCCCAGATCAACAATAACCAAAATGTTCACAAAAATATAAAGAAACGAATTACTGAAAAAGAAAACGAAAACCCACACGAAACCAAAAAAAAAAAAACTACTTAATTAGCCCATAAAATACCGGACCCACGGCAGAAAACCGCGCCCAATAACCTTCACAATACACTAAACAAAACCCCAAAGAATGTCCGACGATGCAGCAGCCACGTACTTTGGCAATTAAAAACTAAATACGGCGTAAAAAAAACAGTAACAACCGCTGCACAGTACTAATTAAAAGTTAACTATGGCGTATAGCAGCCATGAAGATGAAAGCAGCAGCAGCACAACGGAGGGGAAGTGCCCGGGATCGTGCGGCGGGGCAAACAGGAGGAGGGATGAGAGTCGCAGGCCAGATAGCTCACTATCCTAACCAAGGAAATAAATATATTATACATAATAAATATATATAAGTACCAGATAATAAAATACTTTAACGGAGGTCTAAGATAACATGCCTACCTGGAATTCCTTATCGGTGAAGTAGTAAATTATTAAGAGGGGGACGCTTTCAGTCGCCAGCACCGCAAAAGCAAAGCACTCTGATTCTGATCACTACAAAATAATTCCATTTAAAATCACCCAATTACATTGCACACCAAAAAGCACTCCACACCCAATAACACAATCCATCCTACCTGAAGTGATTGCCACCGCAAGGAATTCTGCAATCCAGCACGCCAAACCAGAAGCCGAACTGCCGCCCAGACCTCCAACAAAGGGATCAAGTTCACCCAACCGGAACCATGAGGTGCACGTCACCATTAAACCCTCCTACTTCCTTTTATATCCCCAACATGACTTCCCATAATTAAAGCTCCTTATTATTAACCCCTGCACCACCATTACTGAGAGCTCACCTGTCACACTAAGCTAAAACAAGCCACGCTAACTGGGAATTTCCAAAGCGCGGATAGCTTGACTCCGGTCACCTACCCACAGTACAGCCACACCGGCAAGCTAACCAACACCACCCAGCAAAACAAACAGAAATGCTCAAAAAATGTGCAGCGTTCACCTGAAGACAACTCCACAGAGCAGGAGAGGAGAGAATTAGCGCTATTTCATTCCTGATAACACACTCCCTCTCGTGTTTTACTGCTTAAATAATAGATAGATAAATGGCGATTAGCCCTGTAACACATAATAAGC
The DNA here is from genome assembly GCF_023375975.1 of Astyanax mexicanus. Taxonomy (NCBI): domain Eukaryota; kingdom Metazoa; phylum Chordata; class Actinopteri; order Characiformes; family Acestrorhamphidae; genus Astyanax; species Astyanax mexicanus. The sequence continues at coordinate 868,617 of NW_026040046.1, forward strand.
GGAAAATGCCCCTTTCAGTGCTCCACTCTTAAAGAGCAACCCACGCAGTTAGAACCACATTTCCCTTAAAGTAATACGACTTTATTCTCGTGATATTACATCTTTTATTCTCGAAGTGAACTGTTTTTATGGATTTTTTTTGTATGGCCCTTAAACACTGTTGTAATTTTAAGCCAGACAGACACTGTGTGATTGTTTTAATCAGGTGCGGAGAGCTCATCTGCATGTTTGAATGGTTTGTCCTGTAGCAAAACGCAGGTGATTTCTATGCTGACCTTAATCCACCTGTGGAGCTTTAAACGCGCAGATGAGGTGTAACTTCAAAGTCAAAGTGGTTTTTATTGTCATTTCAGCTATATACAGAGTACACAGTGAAACGAAACAACGTTCCTCCAGGGACCATGGTGCACATAAACACAGTGTAGACACAACAATAAGTGCAACAGTACAAAAGTGCAGACAGACAATACAACACAATACAGACAAACAGTGTTGGGAAGTAACGGATTACATGTAACGGCGTTACGTAATCAGATTACAAATTAGAAGTAACTGTAATCCGTTACAGTTACTGCTTCAGTAAGTGGTAATCAGATTACAGTTACTCTGCTAAAATAAAAGGATTACATTGCGGTACTTTCCTATTTTTGCTCTTCCAATCCAACACTGACAAAACGCAAATAACATTTTGCGGTGAAATCGCTCTGATATGACAGGGAACTCTCTGCCCCTCCTCCCGTCTCGCTGCACACACACAGGGAGGAGGGGCAGCGGCTCACAGCGTCTCCACGCTCACACAACGAGACGAAATTAACTGACATTTTGGTCAACGAATAAAAACGAGACGAAAATGTTTGGCAGGGACGAAATCCAATCAGAACTGATTTAGGTCTGTGAAAGGAAGGGACCAGTTAGGAAGAGATCCAATCACTGCTACTTTAGCGAAGGTGGAGTACCCGCCTCTCCTGCAGCAGCGCCGCGCGGAATTAAACTGTCGATTCGGAGCTCGACTGGAAGTTAACTCGACAGTGTTCAGCAGGGAGAGAGAGAGAGAGAGAGAGGGGAGAGGCGATATATTTCTCTTTTGACGTCGCGAAAAACAAGATAACGTGTAAACCGCGTGGAGCGACTCAATCTCCGGTAAAAACACCACTAATCTTTCAGCTTCTGCAGAGCAGAGTCACACAGATCTCCATACTGATGTTATTTCATGAGCTGATGTGTTTAACTCAGCAGTGCACTAAAACACAGAACTGATACAGAACCCTAACTCATTAAGATCAGATCATCTGTTTAGTCTCACAGTGGGAAAGATATAGCTAGTGTTAAATCAGCAGCAGGTCAGAAAGGAACTCAATAATATATCCAAAATAAAACAATAAAATAAGTCAATCTATGAACCCAAAAGTCTGTGTAAAGTTCCTTACCGCACTTTCTCATAAGTTTCTCACTTTAACTCAAGAAGTCTCTCTGTACATCCTGAGAGCATCTCTACAGGACAGTGTGTGAATGTGTGTTCATTTATAGACTGTAGCTCCAGTAGGTGTGCTGGGTTAGTGCTGGAGATAAAACTAGATCCTTTAAAAGTTTTTGCATCTACAGCTCTGTTCAAACTATAATTTAACTATTCAGATGTTTTATGACCTGATTTCTAGAGCAAAATTTTAAATGTAAAATATGTATAGTCACACACCTACAATAATAATAATAATAATAATAATAATAATAATAATAATATACATTAAATCATATATAAATATATTTCAGTTTCAAACATTAACAATATTACTCAAGTGGTTATTAAACGTTTCAGTTTGTATACATGTAGAGTTAATAATTCAAGGGAACTGATGAAAAAGCATTTACATTTACACCCTTTACATTTTAGTCGACTAAATTTACTGTAATTTTAGTCGACTATATTCTTATGACATTAAGTCGACTAAAACTAAAAACATTTCAGATGACTAAATTGTGACTAAAACTAAATACTATTTTCGTCACAAGACTATGACTAAGACTAAATCACAATTTGTTGTCAAAATTACACTGGAGGCAAACCTGCAAATAGATAGCTTACGGTTGTTGTTACATTGTTTGGTTTTAAATGGTTTTATCATCAATTTATAGAAGTGTTTTATAAAATTGTTTGATGAAATGGTTTCATAAGTATTTTTATAGAGTGATTGAAAAGGCTGTTTTATTTGTTTATCTATTTGTTACATTCATTCAGGCTTAAAAAAATGACAATATTTAAAGTAATCCAAAGTAATCAGATTACGTTACTCACTTGAAGTAATGTAACTGATTACGTTACAAATTACATTTTGAGTGATGTAATCAGTAATCTGTAAGGGATTACATTTTAAAAGTAACCTTCCCAACACTGCAGACAAAGAATAATAAATAACAAGACAGTGTGCAAATTTTGCAGTGTGCAAAAAAGACCAGGTGAGGTAGTAATTACTCTATTACACAGTGTGCAATAGAGTCCAGTGAGGTAGTAGGATTTTTTGTGCTTTCCATTTTCTGGGGTAAGTGGGGTAAGAGTGTGTGTGCATGTACAGAAAAACCATCAGTTCAGTCTCTGCAGTTGAGGAGTCTGATGGCTTGGGGGTAGAAGCTGTTGCAGAATCTGGTCGTGCTGGACCGGATGCTGTGGTACCTTCTTCCCGAAGGCAGGAGGGAGAACAGTTCGTGTGAGGGATGGGTGGGGTCATTCACAATGCTGGTTGTTTTGCGGATGCTGCGGGTGGTGTAAATGTCCGTGATGGAGGGGAGAGAGACGCCGATGATCCTCTCAGCTGTCCTCACAATACGCTGGAGGGTCTTGCGGTCAGAGACGGTGCAGGTCCCAAACCAGGCAGTGATGCAGCTGCTCAGGATGCTCTCAATGGTCCCTCTATAGAAGAGTGTGAGGATGGGTGGAGGGAGACGGGCCTTTCTCAGCTTCCGGAGGAAGTAGAGACGCTGCTGGGCTTTCTTGGCTGTAGAGCTGGTGTTCAGGGTCCAGGTGAGGTTATCTGCTAAGTGGACACCAAGGAACTTGGTGCTCTTAACAATCTCCACAGAGGACCCGTCGATGTTGAGTGGAGAGTGGGTGTGTTGTGCTCTCCTGAAGTCAACAACCATTTCCTTTGTCTTGTCCACATTCAGGTGAAGGTTGTTGACTGTACACCAGTCTGTCAGCCGCTGCACCTCCTCTCTGTATGCTGACTCGTCGCCTTTCGTGATGAGACCCAGCACGGTTGTATCATCGGCGAACTTGATAAAGCTGTTAGAACTGTGTTTTGCAGCACAGTCATGAGTCAGCAGGGTGAACAGCAGAGGACTCAGGACACTGCCCTGGGGGGCCCAGTGTTCAGTGTGATGGAGCTGGAGGTGCTGCCCCCGAACCGGACTGACTGGGGTCTCCCCGTCAGAAAGTCCAGGATCCAGTTGCAGAGGGGGGTGTTGAGGCCGAGCGAGCTTAGCTTCCTGATGAGGTTCTGTGGGATGATGGTGTTGAATGCTGAACTGAAGTCTATAAACAGCATTCTGACGTAAGTGTCCTTCTTCTCCAGGTGGGTGAGGGAGAGATGAAGGGTGGTGGTGATGGCATCGTCCGTGGAGCGATTGGGACGATACGCAAACTGCAGGGGGTCCAGTGAAGAGGGCAGTTGTGTCTTGAACTTTTAGCATAAAAATCTCAGTGTGATTTGTTACATTGAACGTAGTTCTACATCTGTCACAGACCATTTTCTTCAACTGAACCCGACAGCGCGCCAGGAAAGCAGAGAGAATTCTCGCCGGCCCAAATTCAGGTATCGCATACAAGATCACAAATCTGATATTGTAAACAAAGAAGAGAACATAAGTTACCTTTTTCACGTGTAATATTTTTTTTTAGAATAAATCGTTTCAACACCACTTTTTCTTTGTGTTTTGTGTTCATTTTTCTTTTTACAATACTCTCCCTCCTTTGAGTTCCTCCGTTTTGTTTGCGAGTCTATTTTGACCCCTTTTTGACGTGGGGGGGGTGGGGAGAGGAGAGGGGCGTGGCTAATATGGAAAGGTGGGGTAATGGAGGATCGCGTCATCAGCTAGAGCCTCTGCTTTAATATGTAATGCTGCAGTCTGGCCAGTTCAACCGGCCGCCCTGACGGACACTAACCAGGCTGAACAACAGCTATTTATAGTTTATAAGTTAATGCTAATAATATATTTTACATATACCTAATTACTGAATTGTATAATATTGTTGTTTTCAGTTCTTAAATTGAGCAAAAGGCTGAATTTATCTTCTTTTTCTCTAGCTGCAGTTACACGCGGCCGCCTGTAGATGGTGGATTTAACAGTGAAAAACCCCATTAAAACACAACACTGCGCAAACGCTCTCAATAAAAAGGAAAAACACAGAACGGTTAATTTGTACCACGGCCGGGAAACTTACTACTTCCTTGATGGAACCATATACTCTGTAAACACTCAGAATAAAAAGGAAAAACCCAGAAAGACCTTAAATTTTAACTTCAATAGAATATAAAAAAGATAATAAAACAGAACATAACAAAACAATGTATCTGTATAAAAGATCCTGGAACAATCTAATTTCCACAGGGAGATTAATAAATTATTTTTTATGATATGTTCTGTTTTATTATCTTATTTTATCTATATTATATTGAAGTCTAAATTAAATGTTCTGTGTTTTTCCTTTTTATTTAAAATCCACCATCTACAGGCGGTCGTGTGTAACTGCAGCCAAGAGAAAAAGAGAAGCTGAAACTGAAAACAACAGTATTATATAATTCAGTAATTAGGTATATGTAAAATATATTATTAGCATTAACTTATGAACTATAAATAGCTGTTGTTCAGCCTGGTTAGTGTCCGTCAGGGCGGCCGGTTGAACTGGCCGGACTGCAGCATTACATATAGAAGCAGAGGCTCCAGCTGGACCTCCATAACCGGCCTTTCCATATTAGCCACGCCCCTCCCGACCCCCCACGTCAAAAAAGGGTCAAAATAGACTCGCAAACAAAACGGAGGAACTCAAAGGAGGGAGAGTATTGTAAAAAGAAAAATGAACACAAAGCACAAAACACAAAGAAAAAGTGGTGTTGAAAAAGATTCATTCTAAAAAAATATTAAAAGTGAAAAAGGTAACTTATGTTCTCTTTGTTTGAAATATCAGATTTTTTTTTGCAATTCGTGGAGATTTTTTTTCGTGACAGTTTTATTTTCTCTTCAGCATTAAAGACCCCAATTTGTCTCCATAGAGTTCAGGCTCAGGTTCAGGCAGACAATCTAAACTCTAGTATGCAGAACTATATTTTTATTGTTATTAATTTTCTTCATTTTTTTTAAATAGCAGGATACTTTGACTTTTACTTCTCTGCCCGGGACCAGGAAATAGTCTGTGATTTAATCATCTGTTTTTTAATACTATTTTTATTTTATATAAAGCTATGGCATGATAATTACCATATAGCTAAATAACCAAGTATTATTGTTAATAATTAAGTGAAAGTTCTCCTTAACTGAAACTAATCAAAACGGTTACAGATTGAATATCCTCATTTTCGTGTTTGTTAATTTATTTATAAATTAATATCATAAGTAAGCAATTATATTATTTTATCATATTTTGAAGAATAACTGAAAACATACTCAAATGTGGTATATTGTGATATATATCGTTATCATCGTGATATATGATCCTTCAATATCGCCCCCATAAGATGGGTATAAACCAAACAGGTTTGTTATAATGCTAAACTAATTAAATTTCTAAAATGTCTTTCACACCCGTTAATGCTAAAATGCACAGTTTTATCAACTGCTCAAGGACAAAGAACATTATTTTCTGGTTGATGTTTGTATTTTGTTTGTCATTTATCTCCCAGTCTATCTAGATAAGGCCTACGCGAATAAATGTGTTCTGGCTCTATTTATTTATTTATTTATTTATTCATTCATTCATGGCATGTATTATTAACTGACGCTGGAGTATGTAGATGTTAATGTTTTCTCTGAAGGTGTAATAAAATGTGAGTAGTTTACAGACTTAAAAAAAAAATGAATAAATAAAAACACCACAGGTTTATACATTTTAACAGATTATTTTCGAATTATAATTGGTTTAAACACCTATCAGTCTATCTAGAATTCAGAAAAGGGAAGTTAAGCTTGATCAGAGATCTCACAGCGCAGAAAACTGTCAACAGCCGTGGCTGCCCGATCTGTGCTCCCTGCTCAGTTTACAGTGTGCATGCGCGGCACAAATCGGGCAGGGAGTACAGGGCTGCGTCCAGAAACCCCAAACCCGGAAACTGATTTCGTGACGCCATCTTGCAGCCTGTCCGAAAACCTAAGGAGAAAGATGCTGCTTAAAATTCTCCTTGAAGACGCTTCAAACCGAGGATACACAAAAGCTTCCTACTCCGGAAGACTTCTGACATCACTGCATCCACGCCCACAGAGCACGCGGGAATGAGGAAGGCAACACACAAAAATACGTCATAAACGTATTCATGTTTAACTAGGTTCTTATCTAATTAAACAGCCAGTAAAGCAGTGATATAATGTATAGTTTAGATAAACTGTATGTTCAGTAAAACTATATTTATGTGTAACATTGTTATACATATACATACATATATTTTTATAATATATATATAATTTAAATTTATTTATTTTTTTATTTTTTTACTTAGGGACTGATGAGGAAACTGAAACCCTCATAAGGCTGAGGTCAGACAGGGCTGCCAGATTCACTGGCCGGAGATGCGAGTAAACAGGATTTTATTGGAATATCTGTATTTTTACCTGTGTGTGATAGTAATGTTCTAAAACATGTGCTGAAAGTGAGCGTTGTGATTGATAAGAAATCCGGGAACCACCCTAAACCAATTCAGTGTACTTTACGCATACCCCCGAGTAAAATATCCTAAAATCTTCAAGTTAATAAATAACCTGGTATCTAAAAGTGGTCCCGCTGTACCTGACCATAAGCAGATCTCCTCAGATCCCGACTTCTTCAGGCAAATTCATCAATCTGACCTGTTTCAGGATGTCCCAAAGTAAATGACTCAAATTTACTCTTACTGCCACTTTCGTTTCAGAGATCTCGTATTCAGTAGAGTGACTGAATTACTCAGGATCATTCATATAAATCACTGCAGCCGCCTTTTCTCTCTGATCCTGCACAGAGTTCTCAGGAAGAAAGTAGAGGCATCTTGGTGGAACCTCCAAAAGTAAAAAAAATCTGAAAAGGATTGTCATTGAACAGCAAAGCATTTACCTTTCTAAATCAGGAACTTATTTTATTTTCTCATGAAGAACGGCGCAGTAACACTGTTCCCTCTAATATTTACACACTCACTTTTATACCTCGCTCGACTCGTACCAGTCTTAACAGGAAGAGCACAAAAGCTTACATCCCCAAGATAAAAAACATGATCAGAGATTAATTCTCAATATCCTGTAGCGTGCTCTTTCTCCACAAGATGTCACCGTTAGTCCATTTAAAATTAGAAACAATATCTAAAAGTTTATGACTGTCAGTCTTGATTCTGATAAGATCTGTGTTTATCCACGAGTGCATTTAGGAATCCGATAATCAGATAAGGTCATTTGAAATGTAGGACTGTTTATGAAAGTTTAATTTCAAAGCTTGTAGACTGTTAATGCTGATTCCAAACAGACATGTTAGGAGGAGGAGAGCTTTTAGTCAGTGTTGATGAACCGTGTCTGCTGAATTCCTTTGGAGATTAATGTGTGTGTGTGTGTGTGTGTGTGTGTGTGTGTGTGTGTGTGTGGACTTGGTCAGTTCTTCAGGAGACTGGATGAATCTTTCAGCGTAGAAAATTGCACCCATTAATATGATCATATAAATATATATATATATATATATATATATATATATATATATATACATACATACACTACAACTGACATAAAAAAAATCCATGAAAAAACTATTACACCAGAATGATCAGAATAAAACTATTATGGAAAATATATAGATACATTAAACTATAAAAATCTTCAGTTAAATTGGCCTAGGGCTAAACATTTTAATTTTGGAAGTATTTTTAATACAGTATCAACACTTTTTAAAATATTAAACTTTAGCAAAGAGGAGAAACTTCAACAATAGCAGACTTAATCTAACACAGTTTTGAGGAGGCTATTATTTTATTACTAATATCAATCAGGATAAAATCACATAATATAATTTACTGATTATAAGAACAACACATCTCTTTAGTCAGTATTATGCCATCAGTCAATACATTACATTAACCTTTTTTTATAATGTTACAAAAAAATTATTTTAAGCTTATTTGTTCAAGATAATACATAATTTATGAACTGGTTCAACTTTTCCCTGACAAAAAGCTGTAAATAAATTCACTTATATACAGTAAATAACTGAAGAAATGTACTATTTAAAGATGAATAAAACTGTAACTGAATTTTTATTTAAAAGTGTAAATTATTGTCACGGGCTCGCTCTGTTCCCGTGTTTCTCCTGTAATTTTCCGTCATGTGTGTCTAATTTGTAGCTCCGCCCCTTCTCCAGGTGTTCAGTGTTTCATGTTCCATATATATAGCTCACTTTAGTCTATGTTTATCCGTCGGTCTTTGCACCTTCCTCTGTCGTTTGTCTCGCCACATTTGCTATTGTTTCTTCACGGTTTTTCGTTACGCTCTATTTATCTCTTGTTTATTTCTAGTTCCCTTTATTTCTGGTATGTTTCTAGTCACGTTTATTTCCTGTTTGTTTCTTTGTTTATTTTGTATATATTTACGTATTTATCCTTTGTTTATATTGCCTAGCCCTGTTTTGTTATTATCTATTTTATGTTACTCCTTGTTTGTTTGTTTGTTTATGTACATATATATCTGTTATTCCCTTATTTGTTTATTTGTTATTTATTAAAGTCTTGTTCTTACCCGTATTTAAATCCGCCTCCCGTCTGTTCCCCCGTTACATAAAGACCGACCAAATGGATTTAGCGGGTCACCCTTGGGCTGGATGCAGGCTGGCTATCCGTCACGCTCCCTTTGGGACCTCTGCGCAGGATAATCCGAGGCCTCGAGGCCGAAGAAGGCCTCGGTCACGGCGCTCTAAGAGGTCCCAAGATCCGGAGGATTTTCTTGGGGGGGGCTAACGGTTGGGGCCATCGGCCTCGCTCCTAACCGCGGGGTAGGCAAGGCGGGCATTAACGCAGGCTGTGAGGACTATTTCTGGGATTACGTGGACCTCCTCGCAGCCGCGTTCAGTTCGGAGGACGAGTTGTACCTTCCGACGCGAGCCCGCTTGCTGCTGCCTGCGGGGGCTGTCCTCCACCCGCCTCCCAGGGCGCGCTCTGTCTCGGCGGCAGTTCAGCTAGCTTCAGCGGCTAACCAGCTAGTATCTCCGGCGGCTGCAGCTCCAAGCTTATCCACGGCTACGCGGCTAACGCAGTTAGCATCCCCTGCTACCACGGCTCATCTCTCTCCGGCTGCCCGGCGCCAGACCCAGTTTCCACGGCGGCCGCCGAGCAGCGCTTCGAGTCACACGCGGCGGCGGCAGATCTTCGCTTCAGGGTTTCCATGGCAACGGCGGTACACTCTACTGCTCCTGCCCCCCCGGAACCTGAATACGCTGCGGTGAATTCATGTCAAGTCTCCGTGCTCTCTTCAGCAGCCCGAGTCTCCACACAGACACCTACTGCCCAAGGGTCCAAGTCTGTTCACGTGAGTGTTCCTGTGCCAGCGGTGCCCGCCACCGCCTATGTTCCTGTGCCAGCGGTGCCCGCACCGTCCATGTTCCTGTGCCAGCGGTGCCCATCACCAATGTTCCGATGCCAGCGGTGCCCACCGTCCATGTTCCTGTGACAGCGGTGCCCACCGTCCATGCTCCGATGCCAGCGGTGCTCACCGTCCATGCTCCGATGCCAGGGGTGCCCACCATCCATGCTCCGATGCCAGCGGTGCCCACCGTCCATGCTCCAATGCCAGCAGTGCCTACCGCTCCAGCGCCGACGCCAGCGATGCTCGTCGTCACGCCGCCAGCCCCAGCTGCTCAAGTCGCCGCACCGCCAGCTTCAGCTGCCCGAGATGCCGCACCGCCGGTTCCTACTGTCCGAGTCGCCGCACCGCCGGCTCCTGCTGCCCGAGTCGCCGCACCGTCAGCTCCTGCTGCTCGAGTCGCCGCACCGTCAGCTCCTGCTGCTCGAGACGCCGCACCGCCAGCTCCTGCTGCCCGAGACGCCGCACCGCCAGCTCCTGCTGCCCGAGACGCCGCACCGCCACCAGCTCCTGCTGCCCGAGACGCCGCACCGCCACCAGCTCCTGCTGCCCAAGCCGTCGCGTTGCCAGCGAGGCCCGTCACCACACCCGAGCCCATTCCTGCACCCAGGACCAAGCTTTGCCCTAAGCCCCGTGTGCCCAGGTCTGCCCCAAGGCCCCCGGACTCCAGCCCAAGAACTTTGCCCAGGCTGGCTCCACGAACTACCCCTCTGACTTTATCCAGTCCTGGGCATCCCCAGGTCTTTCTTGTCCCCATGTCTCTTCCTGTTCTGGTCCCTGTGTCTGTCTATGTTCCGGTTCCTGTCCTGTCTGGTTTGTCTGTGCCTGTTCCTGTCACCGTGTTTGTGTCTGTTCCTGTTCCCATGTCCAGTCCTGTCCAGTCACCGACCCCTGTCCAGTTCCCCGTCCAGTCTCCTGTCTCGTCCAGTGTACAGTCTAATGTCCAGTCTCCGTTCATGTCCAAGGTCCAGTCTCCTTTCTTTGTCCAGTCTCCTGTCCAGTTCGGTTCAGTCTCCTGTTCTACCCCATGTTAAGTCCCCGGTCTCGTCTCTTGTGTTTCCTGGCCTTTCCCCGCCACCGGCCCCCGGGGTTCGTTTCTACGCGCCTCGGGAGCTGCGTGTTTAGGGAGGGGCTTCTGTCACGGCCTCGCTCTGTTCCCCTGTGTTTCTCCTGTAATTTTCCGTCATGTGTGTCTAATTTGTAGCTCCGCCCCTTCTCCAGGTGTTCAGTGTTTCATGTTCCATATATATAGTTCTTCATGTTTTTTCGTTACGCTCTATTTATCTCTTGTTTATTTCTAGTTCCCTTTATTTCTGGTATATTTCTAGTCACGTTTATTTCCTGTTTGTTTCTTTGTTTATTTTGTATATATTTACGTATTTATCCTTTGTTTATATTCCCTAGCCCTGTTTTGATATTATCTGTTTAGTTTAGTCACTTATTTTATGTTTTTACGTTTTATGTTACTCCTTGTTTGTTTGTTTATGTACATATATATCTGTTATTCCCTTATTTGTTTATTTGTTATTTATTAAAGTCTTGTTCTTACCCGCATATAAATCCGCGTCCCGTCTGTTCCCCCGTTACAATTATCGGTTGTGAGAAATGCAGCATTAATTTCACATTGATTACTAAAATGCATTTTAATGACCATACTTTTTTTTTTTGCACAAATAAAATCAAAATCTATGAACAGTAAAATATACACGTGGAAAATTGCAAACCAAAAACTTTAGAATGTGTCATCACTGTCCAAAACTGACTTTTCCTCTTGAGTCACATGACCATGGGGTTTCGAGCTTTTCTCTTCACACCTTGGCTTTAGGCTGAAAGTGGAGTCGATTTGCTCTGGTAAATCTGATGGAGGAGGAGAGCCAGGTATAGAAATAACTTCCAGCTGATTGAGGACTTGTGGGATTTGGATGTTTTCTGCACATGGTTGGTAGAGTATGATTCCTCAGGTTCTTCATGAGTCGCTGGAGGAAGTAAAGTCCTGGGTATTGATAGGTCTTCTTGAGATGACAGAAGATGTGCACTGGGTGCTGCAGGGAGGAGGGAGATTCAGATGGTCCTGGAAGAAGTTTCCTCCAGAACTTTCAGATTCTTTGTTAGACCTCCTGGACGTGGTTTGGAAGCTGTCTTCTGCCTCCTTGATCCCGGCTCCGGTCATTTTCTTCTCTCTGTCCTCTTCACTTTTTAGCATGTTTTTGAGACTTGCCATTGCTCTGTGCACTTCCTCCGTACAGGTCGTTTCCATGTGGGATCTGAATGAATTTGAGGTCTTTATGCATTAAGTTATTTAAAGGTTTAAATCCCTTTAGAACCTGGATGGTTCTCCACTTGCACACTTCTCTGCTCTTCCTCTTGTCTTTCATGTGCTTTAGACATCCTGAGAAAAAAATAAGAAATTAATTGTGGAATGGAGATGAGTTTTTGTAGCTCAGTAACACTTTATGTAATGTTGGATAATGGCCCTAAATATATTTTTATGAACACTATTGCAGTGGAAAAGGTTCAATTGGCCTCATTAATGCTACTACAGTAATTAGCAGTTTTTTTCTTGTACTATTTTATCTCATGCCCACAGCAACAGTAACTACAAAATAAAACTTTTTTATGCATTATTTAAGTAATTTATTATATTTGTTGGCATATATAAACATGGATTGGATCAAGTAGTGATTGTCTTTGCAACAAAGAAATATAAGCAAATGCAGTTATTAAACAAAACGTTATTCTGATGTAAGCTACAGATAAAATTATTAGATCATATCATACCTGAAATTCAAAGCAAACTGTAACGCTGCAGCAAAGAAGAACGGACGCACGCGCAAGTAATTTATTAAACAGAAAACAAATAAACTAAATAGGTTTATAGAGTACAAACTGAATCACAAACAGAACAAATACGCAACCGAGACGGACGCATAAAACAAGCACAAGAACCGACCAAGACACTGAAAAACCAGGACTTTATATACACAGACAAGAAACAGGAAACACCTGGGGGTAGGGGGCGGAGCTACAAAGGAAACACAGGTGAAGATACTTAACAGTGGAGAACGGGTCACGTGAGACACACACGAGCTCCAGGGAGAATGACAGACACAGGTAAAGATAACACACAGAAACACGAGCACAGGCGGAAACAGGGGAAGACGTGACACAAACTCTTCTCCTCTGAAATCCAATAACAGAAAGGAGAAATGACCTGATAGAACTGATTCAGGACAGCCTGTAGTCATGGAGACTTTATGGTGTGATTTCAGCACAGTGACTGTGTTTCTGCGTGAGCTCTCTGCTGGTGTGCTGCACACTGTGCTGCTCTGCGTCCAGCCATCATACTCAGCCCATGTGCTCAGAGCTAATCTTCTCAGGGCAGGCTAAGTCAGTAGCGAGTTGCTAATGGTGCAACACTCCTGTGAATATTAGTTCTGCATTACGTTATTGGTTCCACAAGTTTCCTATAGACTGCCTGCACTCGTGTATTCTGTGTGCGGACTGTCACCCCCACAGCGTGACGGTAGGCCTGTTACGATAACTGTTATCAACTTAGTACAATCATTTTTAAAATCTCTCATTTTTGCAGACGTTGATAACAGCCATTGGGCGCATGAGTTTGTTTACATGGTAAGGATTCACGCTGTGCTGCTCTCTCACCGACTCTCATCAGACTTTCCCATATTATACAGCATTCTGCACCCTGCACTCCACCCTCACCTCATTCCTTACTCGCTTATTGTGTTGTATTGTCTGTCTGCACTTTTGTACTGCTGCACTATTGTTCCGTCTACACTGTGTTTATGTGCACCATGGTCCCTGGAGGAACGTTGTTTCGTTTCACTGTGTACTCTGTATATAGCTGAAATGACAATAAAAACCACTTTGACTTTGACTTTATCATGTTTATTGTTAGTAGTGTTTATACTGTAAAGTTATCTGTATAGCTTATTTTTTAGTTTATTACTTTTCCTGTAAATATTATTCTCTGCACATTGGTGGGAATCTGCACTCAAGTTTGCACTCACATGTGCACCTGTACTCTGTGACGTGATAATAAAAACGAATTCAAACAAATCTTTAGTGCTGTTGGTCTGTGCTGTACCGGAGAAACTCCGGGGTGAGTTCAGATAGTACCAGAAAAAGACAGATTATAAGTAAATCACTGGGTGTTTCTGTTTTGTAAGGAGTTTAAAATGTTGATAAGAGAGTTAAAAGGCTATTAAAACAATCAGAGTGGAAATATGTGAAGTATAAGTTGAGTTAAAGTGTTTGTTTTAACTGCTAAAGCTGTAGGCTAGCAGGCGGAAGCTAGCAGCGATTAGCATTAGCGATCGGGTTAAATGTGTAAATATATCATGTTAAGTGTAAAATATGGCTGTTTGTAAGCTTAGCTTGCAGTAAATTACCCCAAACTGAAATACAAATTGTAGTCTGGGGCTTGTAAAAGCTTTTACTGATACTGTGCTTGTTTGGTGGTGAGGGCTAACAGTGCTTCTCTATAAACACGCTGTTTTATCAGTTGCAGACACAGAAGAAATGTCTTGTTTCAGTCGTGATTACAATAAAGTAAACATTTCATGCTAAAAGAGACAAATTGATGAGGGACACGGTAAAACGCGGAACATATGGGATGTTGCCTAAACGACTAGCATTTTCAGCAACTGGCGACTGCCTATTTGAGCGCTCGGAAAAAGACTCACCATTTAACTGGAATATTATTTCTTTTTCAGAATGGACGCCGCTGATATCCACAATGAAGACTGGAACTGTTTAAACTGTTTATAGACTCCTAAGCTGAAAGCTCAGATTGGCTCATGAAGCTCAAGTGTTTTTTCTGCGTTTTTTCGGATCGCTGATTAGTTGCATACTGCCACCTGTCGTTCAATTACTGAGGAGGGAACCATCCACCGTTTTTGGGTTACCAAATAAGCTGGGGCGAGTTTCACAAATGTTTTGTAGCACTAAGACAAGTCTTAGATGGTTGAGCGAGCTTTACACTGAGCTTTCTCTCCATGTTAAAATGTTCTTAATGCTAAGAGGGAAACAGGACGCAGACCTTTACCATGAGCTATACATTCTATGTCTACTCTGGAATATGTTGTTTGTTAAATTTTTACATTTCACCCATAATAATTGCAATTAAACATACACCCAAGCATTATGTCCACAGCAATAAAGACTGATACAAATCCTTTTTTTTGTATGTGTATTTCGTTTTTTTATGATACATTGGTAGGTCATGTAGCTGCAGGGTGTTTTATGATAATGATATTCTTAGTGACAATAAATTAAATAATTGAAAGAATAAACTTTTGAAACCAAATAAATAGTATAGTTTTATATAGTATAACTGTTTAAAACATTAAGTAGAAACCAACAAAAACGGTAAACCTTTGTACCTTTTGTAAATAGCAGTAAATTACCTAGTTTCTGACTTATATACTATGCAGAGGAATTAGTGTCAAATCAAAAAGCAAACGCTGGATTTTTGTCACAATTGCACTTGAAATGCAATCAGCTCAACGGCATTGTTTGGCCACTGTGTGGCGCTGCGAATGTTCAAAAGCACAATGCATAGAGATCTCATTAGGCTTGTTCGAGATACGGCTGAACATGGCCTTGCTGATCAGCGAAAGCTGACGATAGCTATTTCCCCTTGTCTAACAATAACAACAACAATAATAATAATAATAATAATAATAATAATAATAATAATACAGTAATGGTAATAAATCAAGCTTACTTGTTTGCAGTTTTTAAAACAACAAAGCAATAGTTCGTTGTTGTTTGTTGAAGTTTTATGTGTGCCTACCACCGCACTACAGCGTTAATGTCGCAGTTAATTAAATGAATACATTTCTACTTTACACTTGGCTTAATTCACAAGGACATCTTAGTGTCACTGAGCGGCATTGATGGCATTTTCATAAGCATTTAAACACTGCAAAGGATTCTGAATCTCAGCGTTTAAACAGCCGTAAAAAATAAACCAGATCTCTCTGTATAAATCCTAAAGCCAGGCGGACTGTTTGATCGAGCGAAATCCGTTCAGAATGATGTTAATTAACATTGCAAGACTGAAGAACCTGCTATAGACCTGATATTTAATAAAAATGTTTATTAAGAACCGATCCTCCCATCTACTCTAATATTCTAATCTACTCTTCTGAACAAACTACTTTTTTAAAAAACATATAGCCTATAGCAAAACACAAAAGACAACAAATCAGGCTTTGTACTGGACACTCATTAAACCGAAATAGACCAAGAACAATAACATAATTTACAATGACTTTGACTACTCTCTAATATAATAAACAATGTTTAAGAATCTAAAATACTTTGAAAAAACGATTTTTAACTCAGTTCGGAGCTGCGTGAGACAAGGCGCAGCGCATTTTGCCCAAAAAATAAAACAGGGATTATAGTATGTTTAATATCATTGTTTTGACGATATTTATTAGGTATATGTGACTATGGTGAAGAGAAACGGCGAATTCTGACCTATAGGGCTTGTCATACTCGCCCAATTGGGCCTAGAGACGCCCTGATGATGACAAAGCTTAATCCCCATTGGTTAGAAGATCCACGGACACCTATCACGTTTAACTCTTTTCTTTGTAAAATATATATATCTCTCCACTAAAACCCTCTAAAGAGCAAATATTTATACTATCATATCTAGTAGTAAGACAGTTCATTTTCATGCAGTATTCAACATATGTATTTGTTCATAATCAGCATTTTATATTATAATAATGCTCAATCGTTTTAAGTATTAACTGTTTTATAAAGCGTTCTGAACTGCTCTTATTATTGTCTTTAAAAGCACTACATAACTATTTCACTGAGATCTTTTCTTCCCTTCTATTATATATATTTTTTAAATGCGCTAAACAATTTATTTCCAAGAACAAAGAACAGAAAAGCTGTTCTGCAATAACAAAACAATATTCTAACGCTCATTGTGTTGGTTCAACTTCAGTGTCTGAAAATGTACTTTTCTGTCTGAAGAACAGACTTTTGAACTATGCACAATTTAATTGCATTAATTATTTATTTAGTGCTACACAATACATTTGTAAATGGCAGTATGTTTTGTGAATACTTATAACAACTTTTTTTAAATTTAATAACACGCATGTCATCTCTGTTTCATTAATAAACTGCCGTTTTATTCACATCAGAAGTAAACCAACGGCGTAAACCAACGTGCTCATCGTGAGATCTGCCCTTGTTCACTTGGGCTGCAGGTGGCGACTGCATGTGACTGCGTATCTCTACCCCCCCCCAACCCCCCCCCCCCGCCTGACGATTTTAAAACGATTTTTAGGAGACCTTTTTTTAAGATAAGACAATATTAAAAACAGCCAGTTACAGCTGGTTAGTTCCCCAAGGTTGGGAATATTGTTGAAACCTCATATAAATTATACGAGAAAATGTCCTTGTGATAAAAAAAACATGACATAACATGAAATATATTAATTTAATCCCCCCCTAAATTTCCTTTGGGATACAAAATATCTATCTATCTATCTATTTATCTGATATAATGTGGATGCTTTTGTGTGTAAATTGAATTCACGAAATATTAAATGCTGAAGTCAGGGCTTAATTCTCTCACGTTCGTTTCGTACAAAAACGTGTCCTAAATCTTCACACAGTTATTAAGAAAATATATGACGTGCTTACAGTAATCTATAACAGGACAGTAAAGTCATTAATGTTATACAAACAACTTCCTCTCCCCCTCCCAAAGAGGCCATGGATTTGTCCGTAACCCATAAATAGAGGCACCGGAAAGCGGGCAAGTTCTTATTCCTACAACAATCAGGTACGTGAACGAGTTAATTAGTCCTTAGTAGCGGATCTCCCGCTCTCTGATGGTTGTGGTTTAAATGAAGGAAAATCGTTGATTTTATAGCTGAATTCTAATTCGTTTATCAGAATAACTTGACTGATAACTCGGGGAGAGTCTAAAGCGCTTAACGCTTAATCAACGTACTGCCCTGAAAGTAATTAAATTAAAACCATATCACATTCCTTTGTGGGAAAACTTTCAAATGTTCAATAAAACTACACTATTTTTCTAGACAGCAAAAGTGTTGGTTGAATTTAAACATGTATAACTCTTATTCTATTCTTATAGATTGTACTGTGTACACTATAGAAAGGGACATTTACATACCAAAAATATAATCATTATTATTATTTCGCCTAAAAACATTGAGTGTAGAAGAGCCACAAATATTAAACCTTGTAATGAATATCAAAATTTACAACCAACAAAAATGCTTCAGTTATTTGCAGATGCTAACTAAAATTTCTAAAAGGTTCTGCAAATAACTAAAGCATTTTTGTTGGTTGTAATTGAATATTGTATGGGTAAAATAGTTTGATATTCGTATTTGTGTCCTAAAAACGTTTGCTAGGATGGCTTTTGAATCTTACTAAAGTCATTTTACACATGAGTGGAAACCGCGGTCACGCCATCTGCACACGTCAGGTCGCGCTATCTACACCGAAAAATTGCCACGTGCACAGCGGACCTGAAGGAGCAGTGGCTCGTGCTTCTTCTGCAGAGACTGAAAATGGAAACTACATTGACAGTTAAAGAAACAATTTAACCAGGTCTAATAAACTAATACACCAGAAAGACAACTACTTATCTGTAGAAAATTGTACAATTTTGGAAATGTTTGGAGTTCTATAAAATAAGCAAATCAAAGATCATTCTTATGTATTCGAGATGTGTTTCAAGTGATATTACTGTATAATTTATGGAGTAATAGGATACCAAACTTCGGATTCCTATAAAACCAGCAAATTGGTTTTATAGCCAATTACATTGGTTAAATACCCAAACTTTTATCAAATAGCACCAAGTAATCTTGACGAATTAATTCCATGTTTTCAATAATATAAGTATCAAATGATATTAGCTACTGTATCAGTTTGGAGTAAATAGGTACCAAACTAAAGAAAATTATGCAATAATCCAAAATGATACAGCAATATCACTTGATACGTACAGCAGTAATTCTACATAATATGTCGTTAAAGAATTTCATGATGTCATTGGATAACAGTTTGATTTGCTGGTTTTATAGGACTCCAAAATCTGTTTTATGGAAACCGAATTTTCTTTTTTTTTTAATTGGTATCCCATTACTCCAAAATGATACAGTAATATCACTTGAAACATACCTTGAACACATAAGAATAAGATCTTTAAGAATTTAGTGGTGGGATATGATAACCATTTTGCTTATTTTATGACTCCAAACATTTCCAAAATTGCACACTGTTCTACAGATAGGTAGTTGTCTTTCTGATGTATATTAGTTGATTATACCTGGTTAAATTGTTTAACTGTAAAACTAGTTTCTTTTCCTTTTTCAGTCTTTGCACGAGAAGCGCAACCTCCAGGTCCGCTGTGTACGCGGCTACTGTAAAACCCGGTTTAGACTCGCAAATATGTTTTCGGTTTCATTTTAATTTAAAGCATTATTTTGAATAAGAAAGAGGGGTTTTCTTAAAGAGCATTAGGTTTTATATTGAAGCTTGCTTTATTTGATTTAGCAGTGGATCCATGCAGTTAGTGTGCAAAGTTGGTATGCACTTGCACAGTATATTAACATACTCTAAACATTTCCAATATACCAATATATGTACAAACGTACAGTTTGCCAAAAATAGAATAATCAATTGTCAGTTTTTCTCTTTCCACGTGAAAATTACATTAGAGCATGGTTACAAAGCCTTCCGTATAACTATTAATGGCAAAGTAATTAGGATGCAAATACAAACATAAAAGATATACAATTAAAACACCCAAAAATGTTTTCATTTTTGTGGAACGTTTAGCTAATATGATGGCATATAAAATGGTTTGACTTTACATTTTCTAAGTCTTATTCATTTACTAAATATGAACGGAAATCCACGTACTTTATGTTTACCTTCATCAAAATGGAAAACCTGACTACCCTCTGATCTCAGCACCCAAAGGTCTGAGTGTGCTCTCCATTGATTACATTTCTGGAGGGTGTTGAGCACCTGCCCGTTTGGGTCTTAGTGCCCTTACTGCCTCCAAAGTGCCCTTTTGTTAAATTTTTTTATTAGTTTTTA
The DNA here is from genome assembly GCF_023375975.1 of Astyanax mexicanus. Classification (NCBI taxonomy): domain Eukaryota; kingdom Metazoa; phylum Chordata; class Actinopteri; order Characiformes; family Acestrorhamphidae; genus Astyanax; species Astyanax mexicanus. Next base: position 888,534 of record NW_026040046.1, read on the forward strand.
CCCCCCAATGTGACACTGCCAAAAATGTCACTGCCCAAGTCCAACTCCCCCATACAAACCCTAGCTTAAATCTAGAGTAAAATACATTTTAGGACTCTAGAGCGCAAAACATGCTATCAGAATAAAGCAGAGACCACTTAGGAAATGTAGTTGAGTTAAAGTAAAAGTTATCCAAATACTTTAGTAAAGATACACCAAAATAAAGCACTGTAATGAATTGTATTTACTCCATTACATAGAGCTATGTATCATTCCTTAAAAAAATGTTAAAAGCTTTACAATGTATTTTTAAATGCAAGCAGGGTTTGAGAGGTAAATAAAAAATAGTATTTTTGGAGAGCCCTACACCATCACTGCCCCCCAGAGATTTGTAAAATAATAATAAAAAAACACAAACCATTTATTCAAAAAACATTAATGCTTAAAATGATAACATACTTTCCCTGTGTAGGTTAACTATGCATTTGCATAGTCACTGCTTGTTTAACATTTATTCAGTGCACAAAAATATAACATTTGAATATTTTATTATTTGGAAGAACATTATTATAGTAGGAAAGAAAAAAATGCTTTGGCAACACTTTTCCTTCCTAAAACACAACTTAAACAAAACACAGCTCTTTTATGGTCTAATGGACTCTTGCTTTAGGTAATGCATGTGGATTTCTTCCCAAAACATTGCCATTGTAATGTGTACTTAAGACTACCCAAGACATCCAGCCAACCCAGTACACAATTTTGTCTTAAAAGATCAGAATGACAAAGCTGAACTGAACAAATAAGTCTTTCATTCTAACTACTTACAAATCCCCAAGGCACCTAAAGCATCATGGGATAACTCCTTTCTGTCTTTATTTTAAAATATAAATAATTTCTAGCAGTTATAAGTATAAGTGAGTTTTAATTTTCTGGATCTTTTCAATAAATAAGGTATTCTTCAAGGAACTTGTTTTTGATCATAGCACATCATTTTATTTTTCCTTTTTGGAATAAAAGCCATTTTTGTTCTACCACCCACCTAATGCGCAACATGGGTAAAAAATGACCCACATTCATTTTCTCTGTTAATTTCTGTATGGCTGATGATTTCTAGCAATAAATTAATTCTGTCATTCCGAACTTAAGGTATGCACACAATTATTATGTATGGCTGAGTTTCTTTAGCACAAGTGTTTATTTGGGTTTTATTTGGTTACTTTATGAATAAGCTTTTGTATTTCTACATCATGTTTACACGGGTCAAACATGACCCAAATTTATCATTTCACAACTCGGCTATATCTCAGCACAGCTCCCGTCTCGCAATTCAGTACTGTTTTACAATAACATTACTTTAGAAAATACCTGATGCCAGTAGTAAAAGATAACTGTACATAATATTGGATTAGGTATAGGCTGTCTTGAGAGTAAGTGCATTAGCTGTCAAACTTAAAAGTAATTTTTATTAGGTACTAGCTGTTGACATTCAATTTTAGTTAGCTAAATTCACAAAATCTACTCTAGTTAATCGTAGTAGCTCAGCTTAATACATTGGTAGGCTATTGTGATATTCTTGGTGAAAACAACTGTTTAAGTTCTTAAACAAAACAATTCTTAAAATACAGTTTTATATATTACACTTTCAAACATGGGTAGAAACAATAAAAGTCTGTAAAATTATAATAATTCTACTACTAATAATCAAAATACTACTAATAATACAATTAGCAAAACAAATACAAAATAAGATGTTTTTTTAGTATTTTAGTAGTAAAAGATATTTACTAAAATAGAGTAGTCAACAGCTAGCCAATATTAATAATTATATAGATTATAGATTATATTAGATGATTTGTTCAAACTCCCTCTGCATATGGTGTCTGCATTTGGGACATAATGATAAATATGTTGCAAATACTGAATACGTGTTAACTGTCATCAGATATTAAAAGCAATACTGAGTTAGCTGTGTGACTGGAGCTGTTCTGAGTTATGGCTGAGCTGTGAAATGGTAAATGTGTGTCATGTCTGACCCATGCTTAAACCTGATGTAGAAATAAAGAAGCTTGTTCATGAAGTAAAAAAGGAAACTAAAAATGAACATTTGTGCTAAAGAAACACTCATGCATGAATTAGCATAGGAAATTAATGTGTGCATTAGGGGGGTAGTGATACAAAACGGGCTTTTATTCAAAAAGTAAGAAAGGAAAAAATAAAATAAGGTTATATGATGGTCAAAAACAAGTTAAATGAGAAATGTTTGATTCTGAATGAGTGAATTAATCGCCAAGTTATATCAAACAAACTCAGCCATACATAAAGTTACACCAAAAAATTACATACATGGAGATGTTGTGCATCAAAGGGTTAAGGGTGATACCAGCATTTATGTGCAGTTATTTGTGTGAATAAAATATTGCTATGTATTAATACATTTCTTTTGGTTAAAAAATTCCAATTAGACATTATTTTGGGAAAATTACATGACATTTCAAAATAGTGCATCTTCTCTTTTTATATGATCATCCAGCAAGCATGGTAAAAAGGAAAATACTCTTGTACTATACTTATACTTTATCACAAACATTCTATAACCACTACTAATGGAAAAAATACTTTGGCAAAGTTGGGGTAGCAAGTTAACTTTAATGTGTAAAAGTTTTAAATTTGCATCTGCACAATAATTCAATAAACATTTATTTTTATTTTCCCAGGCATTTGCTGCTATTAACTGCTATTGTTGCGATGAGAGGAAAAATAAAACCCCCATCTCCACAGGCAATACAGGAAGCTCTGTTTGCCCTAGGCATAGAAAAACAAAGCCTCTTGAAAGAGGGTTACAGAGCTTCAGATGGACTGATTGGCAGAATGGTGAAACACACTGGTGCTGTCAACACCCTCACCAGAAGACGTCAATTTTATGATGTCTGTCGAAAAATGTGCGTAAAAGCACAAAATGGGGCACAGCAAAGTCAAGACTTACTAACAGAGTCTGATCTAGCTGTGTCCCTGTCTCCAGCCTCCAAAGGATGTGACAGCATTTCAGCAGGCACAGAAGGGGACTGTGAGGAAAGAAAGTCCGTGGAGTCACTATGTGACAGAGAGCTGGTGCAGGTGTATTCAGAGATATACCGCTCCTTATCCACAAAGGAAGCAGTCGCCATCTTAATGAATGTGGACAAACTGCGCACAAGCAACCTGCCTCCAGTAAATCCAAAAGCTGGAGAGGTGTACATTTATGTGTACAATAATGAGAATACCAAACAAGACTGGAGAGCAGACCATATCATGTGGAAAAATGAGGGCACAAGAACCCTTAAACATGATAGTGGTATCCTCAAAGTGCGCTACTTTGCTGTTAAAAATGAAGAAAAGCTGTTCCGGAAAAAGGTATACGAACTATGCAGTAGCAAGTCACCATACTTCCTTCTTCACTACTTGGGAGATGAGACAGCCTACGTTCCAAAGCCCCATGGGAATTCAAAAGACTGTGACCGTAATTTTGTCAGAACTGCTCCCTCGGTTCTCAGTCACATTAAGAGGAAGAGAGACGACCCACCTGCATCTGTGTACAGAGATCTCATTTCTAAACCAGCTTCTCACAGCAAGGAGCATATGGGGACTCATCTGCCAAGAAACATGATGCAGGTAGAAAACACAATCAAACGTGTGCGCTTACAAAACATGCTGCACCAAAATTATGTAATTGCAACTTACATACTCTGCGAATACCTTAAAGGTTTTGTGCATGATATGCAAATCTACCCTGAGTTGCTCATTGTTGCCGCTTTGCCGCAAATTACAGAAGAGTTAAAGATTCTGATGGCCAGTATGGATAGCGGTGTCCCTATCCTGCTTCATTATGACACTACATTTGATTTGGGAGATTATGTCTCTCCCCTTCTTTTCCGTTATGAGGCTTTTAAAGAGTGTCCCATTATCCCCTTAGCCTTCCACATTCACCAGACCCGGAGTGCAAAAACTCACAAAAGCTTTTTCGCAGATTTGCTTGATCTTTTTCCGGAACTCAACTCCCCACAGTTTGTCATATGCACTGATCGAGAGCCTGCAATAGACCTGGCTATACGTTCAGTGCTTCCAGCAGTTCCAATAGTGAACTGCTGGAACCACATTCTACAGAATGTAAAGTTTAAACTGCGAGAGTTGAAAGGTGATCATGATGTAAATATGTACACCAACAATATCAGAGATCTTCTAGAGTCGGACACCAAAGAAGACTGGGACAGGAATCTTGAACTGTCCAACAAATGGAGCTCAGCCTTTGCTGAGTATTTCCGGAGGCACCTGGAAGTCCCAATGGAGAGGTCTGCCAGATTTGCACTGCAAAATCTAGGCCTAACACTTTCTGAAGTGACAAATAATCCTTCAGAAAGTTTTAATGCGACCCTCAAAAGATTGGTGGACTGGAATGAGGTCAGACCAGAGAAGATGGTTCTCTCACTGTGCAATCTCCAGACATACTATTTAAATGAAGTCCTGAGAGGCTGCTGCAATCTGGGGAACTACCACCTAAACAAGGTGAGTTTGGAGAGGGACATAAAAGACACAAACTTCCCACCTGATGTGATGACCCTAGAGGAAATTTCAATCCAACCAACAGACCTTTGCGGCTTCAGAAAAACAGGCATTGACATCGAGACTGTCGCTTGCACAGCTCATAATTTCCACGGACAGATTAATCCTTGAACCAAAATCACAGTCTTTTATTATTAAAGGATGGATGGGGCAAAAATATATTGCCTCACTGGCACCAAAAGAGCAGTGCTCCTGCAATTCTGTCTCACAATGCTGTCACATCCTAGCAGCCAGACTGGCTATTGGCTTAGAAGTGGGGCAGAAGAAAAACTTCTTCAATTTGAAGAAAGTTACGAGGAGGGCTGGCAGGAGAAGATCTGGGTTAAAAGGGCCAACTAAAGAAATATGTTCAGCCCGAGCTACATTCCCCAGACAGGCACCACCACCATTTGCAGAATCACCGCCACAGGTTTGGACAAATGAATCTCAGACTGAGGTGAGAGAATAACATTTCAAGTTACTTGTCACTGTGAATTAAATGTAACTGCTCACCCTCAACCTGTAACCACCCCACCGGCAGGAACCACTATCAGCAAGCAATAGTCCCTCTCTTGGAATCAATGACGTGCCATCTGTTACAGGCCCACTTTGTGAGGTGAGAGCAAATCGTTTTTTCACAATGTTAAATCCATTTTTTAAAACAACAATTACATGTCAAATATTATGTCATTGTTTTCAGCCAACAACTTTACATCATGTAGTTCACCAGAGTCAAAGTCGAGCTTTGATTGAAAAGGTGAGAATTTTTTTTTCTATTGTAAAACGTTCTGAATAGCCAAAAGCAAAACATTTACTTGTCACAACAGTCTCAGCTCTTATGCACATACTTCCCCAGAGTCCAAAGGGGCTGTAGATCATATTTATAATGAATGTTATAACAAAGCAGCTAAGTCCAAGTAAGTAAGTCCTAGCCTCTCTTAAAAAAAGTACATGGCAACGGTGATCTAGAGAAAGAAACCTTGCTAGGAACTAAAAATAAAATGTCGAACCAGTCCTCTTTCAGCACAAATGAAGCAGTTGAATAAATGGTCTGACCGTAAGATAATGACAACTGTTATGGTAGGTCATTAATCAAAGATATAAGTGCATGAGGGGAAGGTTTACAATGGGCAAAAATTTAGGCTACACCTTTGCATATAAATGTATGCCCTATTAATCCCCTTTAAAAGGATAAAACCCAGGATTTGAAGCAGGAATTGTCAGTGGAGATCCAGGTTGATGCAGCATCAAGGAAGGACAGCAGGAACGGTCCAGGCAGTAACATCCATCTACAAACCGCTTCAAACCAGAATTCAGCAGACAGCTAAGGATTGGAGAGAAAGAAAAAAAAACACACACTAGTGTGAATGGCTTGTAATGGATGTTTTTAAAAAACGAGGATAATCAGCAAACTATAATGAAAGTAAAAAAAAAAACATTAAATTTGCCACAACAATAAATGCTAACCTGTAGTGGATGGTTAACTGATATCTTGCATCAATATCTTAAAATCTCAGATTGACTAAGTTCCGTAACTAAACTTTATTTCTAAATAAGAGAAAAACATTACCCTGCATTGTTTTTACTGACAGGAGGAGCTGAGTAGGCAAGTGTTTGGCATGTAAAGAGTGTCTGATGGGTTGTAGGATTTAAGAAGTTTGTCAAGAGGCCAACCAAAGACTTGTCAGAGGGAGTATTTTATGCAACATAAAAAAAAATTGTGCAGAGGACACAATTACACTTGCCTGTCAGTTATCTATTGTGTCCTTACACCATTCCTGGTGGCAGTTGTGGAAAGTGAAGTCAGCTGTGGGTCCCTCTTCGCTGTCCCAAAGCACGCAGTAGTGTTGATTTAGGACCTCAGTGCAAATGATGTTGTCAGGCGCTAAGAGGATCTGCACAACCAAATCCAGAACACAGGCACCTGGGAAACATGAGACCACAGCATTACCATGAAAAGGCCATAACTTTTCGAAGTTTAACAGTAAAATCACTAATAAAAAGAACACCGCCCTGAGTAGGGGTCCAAGGTGCTGAAGGAGGCAGTGCTGATGCTCCTAGTGCCACTCTGTGCTGCTTGTCCAAACAATATCTCAATCTTCCAGTCCATCTGGTCCAACTGTTTGTGCAGCATCTGGAAAGCACACACCTTAGCAATAACAAGTTCTTTGTAGATTTAAAAAGAGGGACATAGTAGGATGCTCCAGATATTTAAGAATACAAACCCAATAGTGATTTTGGACAATGATTAAGGTTAATTCAACAACAAACTAATATAAGTTAGTTAGTTCAGTTCAGAGTTCAACAAGAAACTGGATCAGTGTAATCACATATTAGATTGATACCGAACAAGCATGGTTTTATAGCCTGATCTGATTGATAGATTTCATTTGGAATTACCGGCATAACTGACACCTTTTTACCAGGAAAATCCAGGCAAGAGAGTGTGGCAGTGGGCCATGAGAGACAGGACTACAGTCAAATCAATATACTACATGTACTGATTTGAATGTCAGTTAAAATGTCTGCAGCTCACAGACCACTAGCTGTGGTTCCAGCTTGCATAGCACCCAGGATGAACTTCCTACAGGACCACCCTGCAGACAAAACAAGCACAACATTAATCTGGTTGTACAAAACAGGCATGTTAAAACACAGTACAGGTGCTTACAGTAAACCATTGTAGCCTAGAGTGAAACCAGTGATACAAGTACAAAATCATATTTTACTAGTAAAAATAGCTAATTGCCAAAGAAATACATGTAGAAATTACATAACAAATGGTTAGGACCTTAACTAGTGTCTGCTAAACCATTATGGCTAGCTCCATGACTATCACTACAGTTACATTGTAGAATAGAAATGTGAAATTTTTAACAGGTTCACAAGTTGTGGGCTGAAATTTCAGACACTCAAGCCACACCAGTGGCTTTGTGGAGAGGTATTTGGTCATTAAAGCACACACACACACATACATATATATACATACATATATATACACACATATATATATATATATATAAAATGTTTTTTCATTTACACACATTAAACATACTGCACCATCTCAAACCGTACACAAACCAGCTCCACATTGTAACCACTTCATATCCATACTTCAGACATAGTACTGAAGTATATTTTTGTTTTCCACCAGACAATAGATTACTACATCAGCCTCATGAAAAGGGAAATGGACATGGAAAACAACATTTTGAAGTTGGACCACTTTTTGACTGGCGCAATTTTAGAGTCCAATACAGAAACCCTAAAAAAGCACTTGTTGCGAAAAGTAAGCACTGAATGCATTCTATATCAAGTGACATTACTGGTTTGTAATTTGCTTTGTATTTTGTATACAGACATGCTTCGAACAGTATGGCGCCATGATTGGTGCCACGTAAACGTAAAGCGAAATCACTGGATCCTGGTGGTAAGAACATGGATGCAATTTAATATGTCATGATGCTTCATGCAGTAAAGCAATTAAACTACAAGCAATGTTACCTTATTGACACTTTGCTGTTTTCAGTACTTCAATAAACACCATCACAGTGCAACTTTCTTAGATCCACTTGGTGAAAACGAGATGGCACAATCTGCAACAGCAGGCCAAAGTTTTAGGTAAAGGATTATTTTTTCAAAATTAACCTTTCAGTTAGCAGACAGCTCCATTGGTACTAATCATTTGTTTCCAGCAAGTATCTTCAAATGAGGAATAAGCTGCTTAAAAAAGAAGAGTTTGCTGAAATTTCCTGGCAACCCACAACAATTCCCCACACACTGCAAACAGACGGCAACAGCTGCGGTGTGTTTGTCATGGAGGTGAGTTTGCATTATTCCATTATTTCTGGTGATGTTTATCATTCTCTCTGACGTGGAAAATATAACTGGTTATTAACTTTCTTCACAGATGGCAAAGCAGCTTATTAATTTCTACCCCCGACTCCCAGCATGCATCACTCTTGATACATCAAACATACAGCAATACAGAGAGACAATGTCTGCCGAAATAATTTGTGGATCAGGTAGGTCTTATGTACACCTTAACGCTTTCTTCTTTCATATGCTTGTGTTAGTTGAGTTTTTAGCACCCATTAAAAACCTACAGTACATTTTACTTAAAAGCATTAACACAAGCAAGTTTGCCCTTAAAATAAGAATCTGTCTCATATATCTCAAATAAATCAAAGGAACAATGACTTAAGTGTACTGAAATAAGTAGAAATTAGCTTAATATGACGAAACATATATTTTGTCCACGATAAAAATGGTAAGGAAAAAATCAAATGACAGGACATCAATGTTAAAATGGAGCACACAGTTTACTACCGAGCTTACCTAGCTAGTTAATAAACTACAGTACAGTACAATCATATGAACTCACTGCTAACCGTTTTAACTCACTTGGGCTCAGTAATTAGTTTGTAACATAAAATATCACTGTTAACTACCTTGGCATCACCTAACTTACAGTAGTTTACACAAATAACATGTAGTAACACATTGCTAAACTAACATTTTTGACTCACATTAACCAATATCTAACCGTTTTACCTCACATGAGCTTCAGTAATTAAGGTATAATTATTTCATTAACCAATATCTAACCGTTTTACCTCACATTAGCGTCAGTAATTAAGGTATTGTCGTGTTTTTAATATTTGTTCTCCCCCTGCTCGGGCTACTGACCTAGCCACGTTAGCTAGCGCCTGCTAACCCTAGCTCACCTCGCTACCCTCGGCGTTCCGGTTCTCGGGTACCGCCGTCCTCTGGCGGTGTGTGGGGAATGGCGTGGGTAAGAAGGCACACGACAAGAGAGAAGTATCTTTTGACTCTTTAGTGAAGGTATTTGGCATAACAGGTACAAGCAATAGACCGTCTAGCTCCAGCACCCGAACTAGCTATGGTTCAGTGCTGCAGCCTGCGACGAGTCCTTTTTTCCACTGCCTCCTGCGCTATGCGCGTAAACCTAAGAACTAGGTGCTGGCATCTGATTGGCTAACACAACTGCTAGTGTTTTTACGCACTCCCACTACACTATCCCCCCCTTTGAACAGTGCTGAGTCCTCTCGGCACCTGTACTGGTACCAAGAAAATGAACATTCAATTGCATAACAAAAAACAACCAGAACTAATTATTCTGCTAGAACTGAACTAAGTCTCTTAAACTGGAGTACTACACTACATCTGAACTAGGAATCTTCCCTGTAGCGTAGAGGCCTCCTCACCACCCGTCCTCTCCGGGTGGTCTGCACATGAACAGTGCTTTCCTCTTCTGAGCTAGAACCAGGTGGAAGTTCAGCTCCTCTCTTTTGGGAGTGACAATGCAAAGCTGGTACTGAGTGCTCGGGCTCTGTATTCAGTTCATGCCCGTACTCATGGGGATAGCTATCAGTGCTGAAACTGTGCTGGTCCTCTAGGGAGCAAGCAGGAGATGCAGGTAAGCTTCCATCTTTCTCGTCTTCATCCGCTTCCTCCTCCAGTAGGGAGTGCCGTAGTTTCCTCATCCACCCAAGTACAGTATCAGAAGTGTAGGGAAGAAGGCGATCGTGATGTAGAATTTTAGTTTTCCTTCGATCTCTGATTTTATACAAGACGGGGCCTAGGCTCTCAACAACCAGGCAGGGCCCCTTCCAGGGTGCACTCAACTTTGGGCTCAACCCTCTCTTCTTGGTGCTGTCTTTCACATAAACCAGATCCCCTGCCTTGTATGGTCGCTCTTTCACACGGAGGTCATACAACTTCTTTTGCCTTAACTGTGCGCTCCGCAGATGTTTTCTTGCAAGATTGTGTGCCTGCTGCAGTTTTTCCCTCAGGTTCTCCACAAACTCAGGGGGAACAGCTCGGTGGGCATTGATGTCAGCCACCTGGAGTAAGATGTCCTGTGGCTGGTAGACCTCCCGTCCTAGCATCATTTGATTTGTGGTGTAACCAGTGCAGGAGTGTGGGGAGCTTCTGTAGGCAGCTGTAAGCAGAGGGAGATGCTCGTCCCAGTTTTGCTGGTTCTCATCCACATAACCTCTCTACTTGCCCATTAGAAGAGGGGTGATATGGGGTTGTCCTGGTCTTGGACACTTGGAGGAGACGGCACACCTCACTGAACAGTTCGCTCTCGAAATTCCTTCCCTGGTCCGTATGGATTTCAAGAGGAGAGCCAAAACGTCCAATGAATTCAAACACAAGCTTTCTAGCAGTGACCTCTGCTGTCTGGTCTGGGATGGGGTATGCTTCTACCCATCGGGTAAATTGATCAATGATGACCAATATGTACCTGTTTCCAGAGCTTGAAAGGGGGAAGGGGCCAACAACATCCAAGTGTACCCGATCCATGGGTGCTCCAGCCTGATACATCTGCAGCGGAGCTCTTCCAGTAAAACCAACAGACTTGTGAGCTTGACATTGTGGACACTTCCGTATAAACAGCTGAGTGTCTGCTCCCATTCCATGCCAGAAGAAGTGTTTCTGGATTCGAGAGAGTGTTCTTCCGACACCCAAGTGGCCAGACATGGGCGAACAGTGGCACAAATACATAACCTCCCTGACAAGAGACTTGGGGACTATTAAACAGAGCTGAGCAGTTGTTTCGTCCTTCTCCCATCAGTAGTACAGCACCCCCCGATGACGCTCTATCTGTGGCCAACAGAGCCAATATTTTCTGACAGTTGGGCTTTCCAGGGAAACTTGCTCTCGTGTTGGGATTTCATCCCCATCCATCCATTCCTGCAACTGCTTTAGACAGGGATCCTGCCTCTGTAGTTCTTCCAGCTCTTTATGACTGTACAGTTGCATCCAATTGGCATGGTGTCCCTCTTCCTCTCCTTGGCTTTCCAAGTTGGAGCTAGAATGTATGGCTTCGTCAGGTGCGTCCCTATTAGTCACGGCTTGGTTCTTGACCTGTCTGACAGCCAGCGGCACAATGTCGTCCACATCAGTCTCAAACTGTATCCACTCTTGATGTCGCTTCTGGCAGTGGGAACATCCACCGCAGGGCAGAGTGTTCAGATTTCTTCCCGCCTGATAGCAATCACATGTGGACTCCAGCTCCTTCCTTGACAGTGCATCAGCATTTCCATGTCTTGCGCCAGGTCGATGTTCAATTTCAAAATCATACTGTCCCAGTTCTTCCAGCCACCTAGCAAGCTGTCCTTCGGGGTTCCTAAAGCGAAACAGCCAGGCCAAGCTGTTGTGGTCTGTACGAAGACGAAATTTCCGGCCCAGCAGGTAGTGCCTGAACTGCCTTGTGAACTTGACTACTGCAAGCAGCTCTCGTCTGGTTACACAATAGCGCTGTTGAGTACTTTGGAGGTGAGAACTTGCATACGCTATTACCTTCTCCTCCCCGTTCTGGATCTGGGACAGTACCGCCCCTATACTACAGTTGGAGGCATCAGTATCCAGGATAAAAGCCCCTTTGGATGTCGGATAGGCAAGTATGGGAGCTGTTGTTAGTTGTCTTTTTAGTGTGTCAAACGCTTTCTGTTGGGCTTCACCCCACTGGAACTTCACACCTTTCCTTTGAAGCTCGTGTAGCGGTCCACAGATCTCGGAAAAGGACTTTACAAAGCGTCGATAATAGTTGCAGAGCCCCAGGAAAGCTTGGAGTTCTTGTAGGCCTTGTGGAGGGCTCCAGTCCTTGACATCATGGATGAGCTTAGGGTTTGGGCTGATACCTTGGCCGTTGATAATGTGCCCCAGGAACAGGACTTCATCCTTCAGCAGATGACACTTGGATGGCTTGAGCTTTAATCCATGCTGACCCATACGCTCCAAAACTACTTCCAGGTTGTTTAGACCATCATCAATATCTTTCCCAAGGATGATCACATCATCGAGGTAAATTAGGAGATTTTACCATTGCAGCCCCCGGAGTACCACCTCCATCGCCCTCTGGAATGTGCTGGGGGCGTTACATAGCCCGAACGGCATCCTCGTGTATTCGTAAAGTCCGTACTTTGTGACAAAAGCGGTCTTGCACCTGTCTTGCTCATGCATTTCAATCTGCCAGTATGCGCTCTGCAGATCTAATGTAGAGAACACCACTGCTCCTTCCAGCGTGTCAAGGCACTCGTCAATCTTCGGGATGGGGTAAGCGTCCTTTAACGTCAGTTCGTTGAGTTTCCTGTAGTCGATGCACCACCTGACTCCCCCATCTTTTTTCCGAACGAGGACTACTGGAGATGCCCACTCTGAGGTTGAATGCACCACTACACCAGCCTCCAGCATTTCCTTCAAATGTTGCTCTTCCTCTGCCTGGAATCCTAGAGGGGTTCGACGTGTAGGCTGTCTGACGGGTCTTGCCTTGCCAGTGTCTATGCGATGGGTGACTGCGTTGAATTGTCCCACATCTCTGTTGCTAGTGGCGAATATTGATTGGTGTTTTAGTAGTAACAAAAGAAGTTTTTCTTCCTGCTGCTTACTGAGTCCAGAACTTGTACACTTGTATAGCTCCTGCAAGTGGGGAGGGAGGTCCATGGCATGGGCGGACTTGAGGTGACGCACACGCTCACTGTGGGAATTTTTGTTTGTCTGCCCATAATCATGCTGATCCGAACACTCTTCTTGCCATTCTTCATCCTGGCTGCTTATGGGAGGCTCTTCTTCAAAGTACTGAATTCTGCACAGTTCTCTTGGACATACTTTGTGGTCAGTTGGATGTGTCTCGATAAGTATCCCCAGGCATGTGCCTTTAGGAAGTGTAGTACTGACAGGGGACAAGCTGCACACTCGAACAGGCACCTTTTCAACCATTTCCACCAGAACACTCCCAGAGGAAACACCATCCGCCAGACCTATAGGCTCTAAGACTGCCATCACTCCAGGCCTTGGATCTTCTACAAGTCCCCAGACATCACATTCGCTCTGAGGCGGGAGGGTGGAAGGTCTCATCAGCAGTACTCTAGCCACAGTGTAGCTTTCAATGGATCGTCCACTCACATAGCTAGGTAGAGGCTCGCCCCCAACGAAGACTTTAGGTCCTTTCTGTATTGTTATATTAGCCTCCAGCATGAAATCTAGTCCCAGAAGTAGGTGGTCGCGGATGGGGGCCACATACACCATCCAATCCACGTCTTTGCTGCCCACCCTTAATCTCACATTGTATCCTGTGCCCATTGCTTTCCCAGACTCAGCGTTTCGCAAGTAAGCCCTTTTGTGCCCATGCTCCTCTTCCAATTTTAGTTGCTGGAACACCTCCTTCGACATAACAGTAGCTTCCGCCCCTGTGTCGATGACACACATGAGAGGCAGCTGGTTTATATGCACTGGAATCTGTAAACTTGGTCCTTCATTGAAAGCCCTGCCCACTGAGATGATTCAAATTACATCCATCTTCCGTCTGTATGTTTGCATGGCCATCTTGACTACCGGCCAGGCCCTGACCCACAGGCCTGGCCGCTCCTAGTTTCCCTGCACCTTGGGGCTTGGGGATCGGGAACATTGACGCTTAAAATGTCCAGCCTCCCCACAGTTGAAACACACCACCTTGCTGCTTGCAGAGGGGCTTGGAGACCGTGAATTACCAGCATGCCTGAAACTGCCCAGCTGGCGCGTGGGGGACCTTCCACGTTGTGGTCCAACCCCTGGCTCAGTACTTGGAGAGGGCACCTGTGCACACGTGCTGCGAGTCAAGGATGCCACAGTAGCTTGTAGCTGCTCCACTTTGTCCATCAACATCTTTAACTGGTCTGCTGTTGCATAGTTAACTGTTTGGGGTGCAGGTTCTTTGGTTGCAGCAATTGCGTCCACTTCACTCTTTTCATCCGCCCAAGAGATGCGTCGAACCCTACCACGTGCCTCTACCTCGCGGCCTAGTGTGGCCCTGAAATTATGTTCGTGGGCCTCCACTGCTTTTTGAGCCTCGGTAAGTGTAGGAGGGTCTTTATTCATCACTTCATATGCGATGCGTTGGTTTCGGAGCCCTCTCAGAAAAGCATCCACTGCTAACTGATCCTGTAATTTGAGGTCCACCCCTGGGTATGCTAGAGTGACCAGGCAGCGGACTTCTTCCGCAAACTCGGGTGATGGTTCTTTCTGTTGGCGTAGCTCACTCAGACGTCGCCGTGCAGTGTTAGGTGGGTCAGTCTGGCCATAGCGCTGGGTCAACTGTTCTACTAAGAGGGCATAATCCTCTCTAATATGCTCCGGCAATGAGCACACAAACCGGACAGCGGACCCTCTCAGTCGCTCATGTAGCCTGTCTACTCTCTCCGCACTTGTCCAAGACTGCCTTTGTGCCACTCTCTCAAAAGGGATGAAGAACACAGACCAATCCTCCTTTCCTTCGAAGGTGGCCAGTAGCTTTGGGCCATGACAGCATGCAATGGTGCGAGGGGGACCTTGTGGGCCATTTCCATCGCCTTGTGATGTGTCGTCTTCTCTTAGAATGTCTCTGTCTCTGTATGAATGGTGTGGAGAAGCCACACTATGGGGTAGCGATGTAGCATTAATGGGAGGAGCCCCACCCCTCCTGCTTGGAGTACGCCGACGGACAACTGGTTCTATCTGTGGATCTTCCATGTTTAACGCTCTTCCTGGTGCCGAGGTAAGGGAGCGTTGACGAATCACTTCCAGCTCTGGAGAGAAATCGTGAATGCTGGATGAAGTTATAGGTGGGTTACCATACATGGAGGTTTTCAGCTGGTGTTCGGCTGTGACCGGGAAGGAGCTGGATATGGTATAAGAGTGTTCTGGGCTCCCGAGCTGCTTTGGACTGGATGCTTGAATGTCTTTGACGGTTTCTTGTATTTGAGACAATGCTGGTGTCAGCATCTGCTGCAGTTGTTTTGTTTGATTTTCCAGAAAACACTGTAGCCATGCTGGTGGCTGGTCTCCTTGACTGACTACCTTAGCCTCTGCTACATCTTGAACAAACATTTCACCCTCCATTTTTTTTTATTTTTTATTTTTTTTTATTACTTAACTCTGACTGCTTGGCTCTCTGGGCTTTCTTGCTTTACTCTTGTACACTCTTGCTGCTTGGCTCTCTGCTTCTTTTTTTTTTTTACTCTTGTACACTCTTGCAGCGCTATTATCTGTGGCTTTTGTGCACTCTTGTAGCGCTATTATCTGTGGCTTTTGTGCACTCTTGCAGCGCTATTATCTGTGGCTTTTGTGCACTCTTGTAGCGCTATTATCTGTGGCTTTTGTGCACTCTTGCAGCGCTATTATCTGTGGCTTTTGTGCACTCAAAACCGCGTAAGAACAGGCCCCTCTTAGCCGTGGGGCTAGGCTAACTAGCCAGCTCCGATTGGAGTGAAGTTTATTGATCTACGCTGTCCTCACTCTCCCAAGGGTTATTTTGCCCGAACGTTATGAATAAGGTATCCCACTTCTGACACCAGTTGTCGTGTTTTTAATATTTGTTCTCCCCCTGCTCGGGCTACTGACCTAGCCACGTTAGCTAGCGCCTGCTAACCCTAGCTCACCTCGCTACCCTCGGCGTTCCGGTGCTCGGGTACCGCCGTCCTCTGGCGGTGTGTGGGGAATGGCGTGGGTAAGAAGGCACACGACAAGAGAGAAGTATCTTTTGACTCTTTAGTGAAGGTATTTGGCATAACAGGTACAAGCAATAGGCCGTCTAGCTCCAGCACCCGAACTAGCTATGGTTCAGTGCTGCAGCCTGCGACGAGTCCTTTTTCCCACTGCCTCCTGCGCTATGCGCGTAAACCTAAGAACTAGGTGCTGGCATCTGATTGGCTAACACAACTGCTAGTGTTTTTACGCACTCCCACTACAGTATAATTATTTCATTAACCAATATCTAACCGTTTTACCTCACATTAAATTCAGTAATTAAGGTATAATTATTTCATTAACCAATATCTAACCGTTTTACCTCACATTAGCTTCAGAAACTAGATTGTAACTCATAAAAAATCACAGTTAACCGGTTTAGTGTTAGCTAGCTAATGTAACTCCCAGAAGTTTGTACATGTTGCACCCACAAACACAGTGCAAAAAAATTAGACACGTGGTAGCTAAACTAACAGTTTTACCTCTGTACCTAGCGGCTGTGCGCGTTTGTGCGTGGCTCCTCAGCTTTGCATCTTGAGGCCCGTTTACACTTCTGCGTCGAGTGATTGTTGTCTGTGACATGGCCTGCTCACGTTTGGTTTAAAGTGTCTGCAGCTTTGCGTCGCTCTGCAGTTTTATCAACGAAGGCGGGAATGGTGGGCGGCTCTGCGGACCAATTACATCTGTCCGCGGTCACGCCGTCTGCACTTAAAATACACGCGGTCGCGCTATCTACACTAAACTAGAGGGCGCGTCTAAAATAGAAATAGACAATACAAACAAGGCATGAGTAAATGATATAGACACGAATACACAATATGCATGACTACAACAAAATATACATAAATATATATATACATACACACATACACATATATACATATATGTACATATATACGCACGCACATTTACATACATACACGTAAGGACTGAAGGATATATACTAAATTAGATATCTTAAACATACATATGTAAATGCCTACAGCAACTTACACAATATGAGCCCAACGAAAAACACAGGGAGTGTGTGGTGAAGGAAAAAGGAACATGGCTACTTGTAGGAGGAGTGAGTTGAACACTCTGGCGTGCTTACAGACACAGAGAAGCATCGGTGGCGCCGCTCTTTAACTAAACACGGACCTGGGCCACTAAAAAACGCAGCATTGAGGAACAGTACGTGTCATTATATAAGCATGTGACCAATATACAGTGAAAGATAAACAATTACTCACGCTGTCGGCTCGGTGTTACAAACACAACCGCGATTACACAAACAACCCAGTAACAACAATAATAACAATAATAACTTACGTTCTCACAGACGCACGGCAAAATCAGAGAACACAAAATGTGGACATCAGGAGTCTGTGATGTCCGTGGAGTAATGATAGGGAGAAAAAAACTAGACAAAAAGTTAACTAACCTAAACAGACCAGCATAGATTCCTCGTCAAGTCACGCTGCGCTGACTGAAACAGCTCCGATCCAGTCAGCAAGCAGTCCGTGACGCGAAGTCTATGCAAATGAGCTTGTGTGAGAGCTTCTAGAGCCAATCACAGCACACCAGTCACATGTGCACAGCGCTCCTGGGCGCGTCTCCAGCACGTGACTGGTAGTGGGCAGACACACTGTCGCCTGAATTCTGAACAATATGTTTGAAGTGATATTACTGTATAATTTTGGAGTAACTGGATAGCAAAAATGTCCATTCAATGTCATTTCGAAGTGCTATAAAAACATCCAAAAAAATACATAATTATCAAATTAGAACATGAAATCCTTGAACACATTCCATACTATTAATGTCATGCATATCAAGTGATATTACTGTGTAATTATTTGTTTTATTTTGCCTGCATCCACCAATTCTTCTGGCACGAATGCGGTTTGGAATGACGGGCCAATTTTGGCCCAAATAACATCTGCCGTTCTCTAGCAGTTTTAGTCTGGCCCAATTCTGGCATTTAGCTGGCAGATCTGGCTAAATTAATCTTGCAGTAGACATTATAATGTGTACACCTTAAATAAAAAAAGATAATTGTCAGAATTGCATTGGAAATATGTGGTTTGGGTTTATTTAGAAAATTAGTTCCAAAAATAATTATTGATATCAGTAACTAGAGTTTAAAAACTATTAATGATTACAAAAGACACGGTTGCATTAAGGATATGTCATCCTGTGGTAACAACTAATCAGGGTGGATTTATATGTAACAACCTCATTGATTGGGCTAAAATGGTTTGTCATAGTTGCACTACAGTTTAGGAAAATTAATCTATCTTACAATCAATAATTTTATTAATAATTAATTTGTGTACGAGTTGTCAGAATATGTATTATTGGAATATGTACTGGAAGTTGAAACAATTAAAAAAATATTCGTTCACACAATGTATTAATCTAAGTTCAGGGAATAATGACATTTCTAAATAGCATATACTCAATTATATTAAGTAAATCCAAAAACATAAATATTTTAAGTAGTATTTATTGATTTTTTTTAAGTATGGCTTGTTGAGACAAAGAATCATTTTTTTCAGTGTACCTAACTGACACAAGTGATTGGAATTAAATAAATCTGACTAAATCACTTCCAATGACGTGTTTTGAAGAACAGACTATGTGAACCAAGCTCACATTAACTCAAACTGCTTTCATTGGCGCTGCTATTCCTGAATATATATAAGAGCTATGTGGATGTAAGACTTTTTAAATTGAATTTAAAAGCCGTAAAATTTCCTGCTGTGGGACTAATAAAAGACTATCTTATCTATATCAGATTAAATGTTAAGTAGTTTATGCACAAATAAAGTTTAAACTTTTAAGCACCACTGTACACTTTATCAACAGCATTGTCTTCAGAATTTAAGATTTTAATTGTGTTAATCTGATTATTTATTTAAGACAACTCGTGTTACATCAACTATATCCACAAAATGTTGGAATTGAAGTTTGCTGCATGATCTAAGATTATCCAGTGTCTCTTTCTACAGTGTCTCTTAAAAATGCATGTCAGTGGTGTGCAGGAACTCAAACAAAAGATGGGGATGGAGATTGGGTAAGCACATGTCTAAAGATGTATTAAACAGGATTCATCTATTGTATATTTGTCTGAAATTGTCACTATTTACAGGTGTGCTGTGATAAATGTGAAAGGTGGCAGCACAAATCATGTGTTTCGATGTCGGAGGCTATATACTGTCGCATTGCAGACGTGGAATGGCTTTGTCCATCATGTAAAAAAGTACAACCTACATGAAATAGCTGCTAAAATGCTGATGCTGTCATCCCACTGCTTACACAAAATCTCTCAGGTGTGTGGATACTGGAGTGGGTGGATGCCAGTGTTTCTGGGTGCGCTCTTGTCTTTTACTCTTACTTTTACTGTTCAGAAACAGACCTAAAAGTGTAATGTGAAAACAGCTCAACTTAACCTGCTAAAGCAAAGCTCGGGGCTCCAATATTGAGTTATTCATTACTCTCCATTACGATCTAATGTTTTAAGGTTATACGTGCACTCCAATAGGAAAGGGATAAGTTTTTTTTTTTCCTTCCCATTGAGACCAGTCATAAAGAAAAAGGTTAACGTGGCTTAATGTGCTGAAACAAAGAGCTCGGGGCTCCAATATTGAGTTTTTTATTACTCTTCATTAGTACCATCTTTTGCTTTAAGTTATACGTGCGCGCCAATGGGAAATGAATGCATTCTGCGTTAAGTTTTTTTGTTTCTTCCCATTGAAACCTGTCAAAGAAAAAGGTAAACGTGGCTTAACGTGCTGAAACAAAGAGCTCGGGGCTCCAATATTAAGTTAGTTTTACTCTTTATTTGTACGATCTACTGCTTTAAGGTTATACTTGCGCTCCAGTGGGAAAGGAATGCATTCTACGTGAAGTTTTTTTTTTCTTGCCATTGAGAACAGTCATAAAGAAAAAGGTTAACGTTGCTTAACGTGCTAAAACTAAGAGCTCGGGGCTCCAATATTGAGTTTTTTATTACTCTTCATTAGTACGATCTTCTGCTTTAAGTTATACGTGCGCGCCAATGGGAATGGGCCGTAGGAGGGCAACAACCCAGCAGCAGGACTGCTACCTGACCTTGTTGGAACAGGAGGAGGAGCACTGCCAGAGCCCTGCAAAATGACCTGCAGCAGGCCACAAATGTGCATGTTTCTTTTGATATAGATACAGAAGGGGGAGTGGGGAATGGGGGGTGGTTGTATAATCTGAACTAACGCAATCTTTTCACCATTTTTCCGAGATGATAACTTTCCACCAGTCCGGTCTGACACCGGACTGTGGACAGACGCTTCAGACTGGTTTGCGCCCTGTCCGGCCTGACACCGATGGACTACGGACCGTCGGCCTCTCCTGCCACTCGCTTCAGACTGGTTGCCCACCTGACAGGCCTGACACTGAAGAAGTACATGCTTAAGACTGGTTGCCCACCTGTCCGACCTGACACCGATGGACTACGGATCGTCTTCGTCTCCTGCCACCTGCTTCAGGCTGGTTGCCCACCTGTCCGGCTTGACACTGAAGGATTACATGCTTCAGACTGGTTGTCCACCAGTATGGTCAGCCACCGATGACCATCAGCGTCTGCTTCTAGTTAAGGTGACTTTATACTATTTTTGATAATCATTCTGATCAAAGGAGGGGAGGGGGGTTGTTGGTCGGGTAATGTGAACTAGCTCCATCTATTTACCCACCAGGGCCACCAGTCCGGCCTGACGCCGATGGACTTTTGGACTGCTTGGCGACTCCTGCCGCATGCTTCAGGCTGCTTGGCCACCAGTCAGCTGCAGATGAAAATTCGGACCGTCGGCGTCTGCTTCTAATTAAGGTGAGTTTATACAATTTTTAAGAGTCATTCTGATCAGAGGAGGAGGAGGGTGGTGGTTGTTGGTCTGATAATGTGAACTAGCTCCATCTTTTTACACTCTTTCCGAGATGACGGGCCACCAGTCCGGCCTGACGCAGATGGACTTTTGGACTGCTTGGTGACTCCGGCCTCATGCTTCAGGCTGGTTGCCCATCAGTCACGTCTGGCGCCGATGACAGTTTTGGAACGCCGGTCCCTGCTTTTAGTTAACTTTTTTTTAGTGACTCAATCCAATTTTTTTCCTAATCATTTTGACCAGAGGAGGATTCTTCCTCTATAAAAGTTTTTCCTTGCCATGGCCTCCTTCACCTGGGGTTATTTTTCTGTTTGTTTTAACATACAATTGTATTATGATTATGTTAAAATACTGTTTGTTGACCACAGCTCAGCATTGAACACTATGATCCCCTCCAAACCCCCACCAAGTTGGGAGATCTGGGATTCCAACTATCACTCCATCTTACTAATTAAACACCCCAATCAGTGCAGGTAGGCACACACACCCTGGGTGGATGCCATTGTTTTTGGGTCTCTGAGTGTGTGTTAACTACTTTAGGATCGTTTGGATTTTTTAATCAAAAATCATTAGCCACACTGGTAATATTGCACATTGTTTGTTCTCCATGAATCAGGTCAAAACTAATTGTAACTTTTTCTTCCACAGAGTTATTGACTGCCCACCTATCCAGCTTGACACTATTTTTAACCCTCATAGTTGTCCTGTCACCTGTTTGGCCAGACTGATGGAAGTATCTAGAAGTCGGGCTTCCTCTTTATACATAACAAAGACCTCACAGATCTCAGAACTGCTCACTACCCACTTTATGCCACCTCCTGCCCGTTTGCGCTTTACAGCATGAGACAGATTCTACCGTTCTTAACGCAACAGCCAACTCAACTCCTGGTACAAGCAGTGGTCATCTCACGCCTCAACTACTGCAATGCAATATTAACGGGCCTCCCGGCCTGTGAAGTAAAACCACTCCAGATGATCCAGGACGCAGCAGTGTGTCTGATCTTCAGCTAGCCAAAACGAACACTACCAGTTGGTGCTCGCATTAAATTCAAAACCATTACCATTAGCTACATTGTGATAACCCAACAGACTCCCTACCTGCGCTCATGTCACCTCCCGGCTGCTGCGCTCCTCCAGTGAACGTTTGACAAACCGTTAACAAACATTCACATGAAGCAATCCAGACAATGCCATGGTCACTTAGGGGTGCTACTAAAGTTTTGTCTGATTGTCTGCCCTGCTACCACATCTCTGTAAAGCGTTTTTCTTACATCAGTTGTAAAAATAACATATTCATTCGTTATTGACAATCCCTATCTCCTGCAGTTTTATTTGACATTGCTTTAGCTTTTTGTTACTGTTTCGTGTGATCAGGTGGTCATCAATGCATTTCAGTGCTAGTTGTACCATGTATTACTGTGACAAATAAACTTTACCTTGTTACAACATCTGTTGTAAACCATGCTATAGTAACACATGTAATCTGTACCTACTGGTGTATTCATTTATAACAGACATGAATTGAAACCTCTAACATTGACATTCCCGTGTAGGGCATGTGGTTAGGATGCTTTAAAGACGTATCCAAAATGTCATAGATGCAGATCTCAGTAAATTAACCACTAAATCTTCATTTATTTGATTAAAATGGTTTAAAAGTGCGGGTGACGCTTGGGAAACATAAGAGAACGTTATGAGCCTGTATTTAGATATCAACCAAATGCATGGTCATAAAATATTAGCACTATTTCAGTGAAAGCTTCTGAGATATTTAGGTTAGGAACAAAAGTTGATAAATACGTGTTTTGCACATATTGCATATTTATTTTGATAATTTTTCCTTTAGGTATTTGTGTAATGATTGCTTTCATCTAATACTCTTACCTTGAATACGCCACATACATTGCACACCATTGCAAAAAATCCAGCCGTACTGTTTAAATTGTGTGGTCATGCTGGTCAGTTAGCTTGGTCATATGAGTTGACAAGCTTGGTCACGTTGCTCATGCTGGTTTTATATAAATCAGGGGAACTTATTTATCTGAGGTTAGGGATGGGACCCTTCTGAGTTGAAGTTTCACAGAAGACAAGCGATCATTACAAACTTGACCAAAGTATACAGATCCAGACACATAATACAGGAAGATAATTCTGCACATAACTGGGGTTATATGTAGTGCCCATTCCCTTTCCATTTACTATACTCTCCCACTCAGTCACCATGACAATCACCTAACGTTGCTGTGATAGTTTATGATCCGAGTTTATCCTGCCTTTGTTGGAGTAACTGTATCTACTGTCTAGAGAAAAGACTACAACATTTGTGAAGGACTGCTTCGAGGATGCCTCATTGGATGCAACAATATCATTCCAGAGAATACAGTTCTACTTCACAGCTCAATGGAATAAAGGGTCCACAAATGTTAGCACAACGTTGCTAAAAATACTGGAATTCTGTTTATTATTATTATTATTATTATTATTATATTTGTTTGTTGTTGTTGTTGTATAAAATAACCCTTCCCAGACTGCAAGAACACAACATTTACATTTGTAATTTGAGTAAAATTGAATACAATCAAACCAAAAATTGCATAATTTTTGAATCAACAATAATCAAGCATATATCAACTTAGTTTAACACATTATAAGATGAAAAATTAACAAGTGGAACAAAAGTAGTTCATGTGAAGTTATGAGAAAAAATTCTAGTCTTTGCCTGCAGTACAATTCTGGGTTTGAAACCTGTCCTGTCATTCTCAAGGGCTAAGCTAATGAAACCGCATATCCATACTTTTAGTGACTAATAAGATTGTTGAGAAGTTTTGAGAAGTTTTAGTGGCCAAGAATAAGTTTTGAATATGCCATTCGTTCTGTCATATTTCTCACTCTTAAAAACATGTTTAGGAGTCATGGAAAGTATTCAGTCATCATGCATTATGATACATATTTTCAGGAATCCTACAGCACTTTCTTTACTACTTCCGTTATGTTAAATATTTGCTGATCTAGACATTTGTAATTTAATTTATACATCCTTAAAGAGCAGGGGTGCTTTTCCGATAAAGAATCGTATCAATCTACAAACAACTTTAAGAACGCCAATTTTACGCCTGTTTATGCATATATAGCCTTCTTCTAAAGAATGCTTTATAGTATTATAATCATAACAATGTTAGACTAAAAGTAACACATCTACTTACACAGGTGGTCAATAATAAATAACCGTATCTGTTGTTCAGGAGAAATAAAATAAGGACCATCACAGAGTTACAAACGCAATGTATGCTGTAGATTTTATTTTTTGTTAGCTCTGGATGTAGTTTATGTGATTTGATGAGTTTTTCTAAAAATAAGCAAACATGATAAATAAATTTCCTTTTTTACGAGCGCACATTAAGTCTGTACATTTTTAAAGCAACATTGGCGGCACCTGTCGTTTTATAAGTGTAACTACGCAAAAGACGGTCGTAGTCA
This sequence comes from Astyanax mexicanus, assembly GCF_023375975.1. NCBI lineage: Eukaryota > Metazoa > Chordata > Actinopteri > Characiformes > Acestrorhamphidae > Astyanax > Astyanax mexicanus. Next base: position 912,974 of record NW_026040046.1, read on the forward strand.
ATGATGAGTGGATCAGAATTCTTTTAGATAAAGAACGACCTGAAGAACTATGTTAATGTCGAAGGTTTTCGGGAAACTTACCTAAAATGTTTTCTCTTTCCAATACAATATGAATCTTATTTTTCTATAATCTTTAATACAATTTACACAGCCTTAAAAGCATATTTTTTCTATATTATTGGTGTATAATTGAATTACAGTGCACCAAACTGATGTAACGAGGTATTCATCACATACTTTCCCATATTCAAAATTAACTAAAACCTTTTTTTCTTTCCAATAAAATATGAATCTTATTTTTCTATAATATCTAATACAATTTACACAGCCATAAATGCTGATTTTCTGTACTATTGGTGTATAATTTAATTACAGTGCCCCAAATTGATGTTGCGAGGTATTCATCACATACTTTCCAATATTCAAAATGACCTAAAATGTTTTCTCTTTCCAATACAATATGAATCTTATTTTTCTATAATCTTTAATACAATTTACACAGCCTTAAAAGCAGATTTTCCTTATTGTTTAATTGAATTACAGTGCCCCAAACTAATGTTACGAGGTATTCATCACAATTCCTACACTCTAAATTACCTAAAACGTTTTCTCTTACCAATGAAATATGAAGCGTACCATATTTTTTAATTATGTCTAATATTATTTACACAGCCTTAACCAGCAGATTTTCATAAGTATTGTGAATTAAACTGTGTAATTGACCTGCAATGCCCCATAAGCTTTAATGGTGTGGTGTAGTCGTAAAGAACAAGTATTTTGTGGCACCTTTTATTGTAAATAGAATTTGACAAAACATTTCAGGTTTCAGCAGACCAATGCAACTTTTCCTTCAGACAGATAACGCCCAATCAATGCATTCACCTGCAAAAGACAAAAAGGGGTTAGATGTGCTGTATGGAGTGTGTGCTAACAAAAATACTGTAGAGCTAGGGTTCATATTTCACACTCACAGATGGTGTAACTATTATTTCCAAGACTTCCGGTGTTCTGTCGAGTTATGCTACTCATCGATACGCGCTTCCTAAAGGCACTGCGCATGCGCTGACCAACAATTTTTAATTACTTTTCGTGTTTTTTTTTATATAATAAATCTGTTTTTTGTCATTAAACACCCTGGACTCAATGTCAATGCACAAAAGTGCAAATAGATATTAACAATAATAAATACAATAATTATTACAAAAGAAAAATACAAAAGCAGTCTGTAATGACCTCTCACTGCCATAACTTTACCACGATTAAGTGATTTTTGCTATCCAAATATACTAGTGGTACATCTACTGGGACCTCTACTGGGAACGTGCTCTAATATAGTGCTTCTATTGTATTTTACAGTTAAATATACAAAAGGGTAGCATGGTTCGACAGGGTGGCACAATTCGATAGAACACCGGCAGTTTTATTAAACACAACAATAACTAAAACAATACCTCAGATCAAACACATTTATGCGATACATCTAAATAAATAAATCGCTTCAGTGTTTTTTATTATTTGTTCGGAGGGTGAAGAACCATCTTTATGTAACTGTATAAATAAACAACCCAGACTGAATTAAACCTGTTTCAGCTCGTTCGGTTCCTCGCGCAGAGAGGGCGCTAGTAAAGAAGGTAGACCCACCGCGGCCGGTTCCTCGCGGGTATGCGATTGTGCTCCAGCAAACACTGAAAAAGGTACAGCGGGGTTTTGTTTGCAGACTGTAATGCCAAGTGAACTCCAGTACAGAACAGATCAGAATTATCAGCCTCCAGAAGAAGTGGATAAGCAGCTGCTGAACCAAGAGAGGAATACAGAAACTCCAGGTTTATTAATAATAACCACAGTTACATTAGGAGCGTCTAATCAAACGCGTAGATAGTTACAGTTGCTCATTGTCCCAGTGATTTATTTTGTAGTCAGGAAATCACCGGAAGGGGTTGATTTTACATGTTTTTTTTTTACTGGTATCACTGAACTATTGTTGAATTCCGCGTTTTACCCGTCCCAACTGGGGATAGGCAGAGTATAAAGTGTGTTTACCCAGAATTGTTGTTGGAACTTAACACTAAAATCTCTTGTTTGTTGTCTGTTTTTAGTACGTTCGATCTGAGTTTTGTTTTCTTTTGACACATTGTAATTTGAGCCATTATTTATTTATTCTCTTGTATTTCCGGTGGAAATCCGCTGGATTCCGCGTTTTACCTAGACCCAATTGATGATGGTTGTGATTATTTCTGCGTGCTTTTTACTTTGATATGTGAATGCTATGTGTTACTAGATGGTGCCACCCTAGCTGGCTATGTAAGAGAGCAGCTGCAACCTCAGGTTTCTAGAAAGGTACTTTATTTTGATTCCAGTCTCAGCTGTTCAACATTGTACAACCAGGTGTGTGAATGTGTGTGTTTGTGTGGTTTCTGTAAAATAAAAATACAGAAAAAGCTATTATAGTCTGTAAATAAACTCAGAGAAACATCTCAATAATATAGAGAACAGTTTTTCTTAAGCATAAACCAGAAATAATAGATAGGATTTCAATGAGCAATATCAGCTACATTGTGTTTCTTGATTACACCACTGGAGGGTGCTCTAACACAACAAATGGAGCACAGATCCTCAGGAACGCGAACAGCACAGGAAAGTGCTGGAGTAATTAACTCGTGCAAACCCAGTGGAATACAACGTGACGTCACGTGCTGTATACATTTATTACTCTCTGTAACTGTAGGGGGAGCCAACGAGCACAAAATCTCAATTCTACCTAGTGGAGCTTTAATGCACAACCATCCAGACCAATTTTCCAACTGATTATTGATTTTAATAATAAAGAATATTATTACCCCAGAGAGAGATCCTGCCTCAAGCCCCACAGGGTAAACATGCTGGTATACGTTTATAGCAAGAGCTCTGGCTGAGCCATCTGTGTGATCATATGGACACTTGTGTCTTTGGATGCTAATCTGTGTTTTGTAGCATACAGCACCATCTGAAAAAAATTGAATATTTTTGAAAAGTTGCTTTATTTCAGTAATTCAGTTCAAAATGTGAAACTCATATTATATAGATGTGTTAATCACAGAGTGATCTAGTTTAAGCATTTATTTAATTTATTATTGATGATTTATGAAGCTAACAGCCAATGAAAACCCAGAAATCAATGTATCAGGAAATTAGAATATTATATAAGACCAATTGGTACTTTCTGCAGTGTGGTTGGTTGGTTGGTTGGTTGGTTGGTTGGTTGGTTGTTGGGGTTTTATTGCCACTCCAGCACAAATTAGGCTATTTGTGGCATACACTTGGTTTTAAAAGCGTAGATATAAACGCACAGTTGATTCAAACATTACATAGGCCTCTACATGTGTGTCATATGAGATGTTTAAGATTAAGATCCGATAAAAACTTTAAAATCTTCCCTGGTGGGTGTTTCCCAAAAAGGTCCTTTATGTTCTGTTCTTGATAGTACAATTTTCTTATATGGTTATGGGCTGGACAGTCGATGAGGATGTGTTTTATAGTTAGTGGGGTGTTACACGATTGACAAGATGGTATTTCAGTGTTTGTTAAAAGGTGTCCATGTGTTATTTTTGAGTGGCCTATATGGCATCTTGTGTAAACTGTTTGATCTGATCTTGAGTTGTGTTTGAAGGTTGTCCGTCTTAACAGAGGTTGAATTTCATGTAGTTTATTGTTGTGCTCTTGGTCCCACTCTTCTTGCCATTTAGATTTAATGAAGGAGTTTATTATGTAAAAGGTGTCCAGAGGTGGGGTGGAGAACTTAGTGACTGCAGTGTGGACAGTGTGGCAAGTCCTGCTGGAAAATGAAATCCGTATCTCCATAAAAGTTGTCAGTAGCAGAGGTTCAGCATGAAGTGCTGTAAGATTTTGTGGATTTTGTGAGACGGAGAAAAAGAGCAGTTCATACCTTCGAGTCGTCATCGGGATAGCCACGTAGTTTCCTCACGGCTGTAACATGTTTACGCAACCTGTGCACTTCTGGCTCTCCTATCCCCCCCTCCTCCTCACTCCTCGTTAAAACCTTAGAACATTTTAAAAACATCTCCAGATCAGGGAAAAAATCCTCTACTTTTACATTTCATTTACCTTTAGTTTCGTTAAAAAATGTATGTACCTGATCAGGAGTGTATTTGCTACTGCTGAGAGCGCGTTTAACACTCCGCAGCAGAATCCTCCGACTCACTCGCTGAACCGGTTTCAGCCCGGGGCTGAGAGGACACACTGGGTTTCGGGATTTTAGACACTTTTGATTTTTTTGGCGGCTGGAGGTCTCCCTCTGAGCCGGCCGTTTAAACACGGTCTCTTTTTCTCGCGCCTGACTCGGTCCACACTCCATTTCATCAGCATTAATACTGCTTTCACTGTTTTGTGAATCAGAGAGCGTTACCGTGTCACCGAGCTCCGCTTCCCCCTCCCGCTTGCGCTGATCCGACCCACCCACACCGTCCACAGCACCGTCCGCCACCGCCGCCACCTCCTCCCCCACCACCCGCTGCTGCGGCTCACCGCGGGCTGAGCAGCGTCAGCAGCGGCAGACTCAGCCCGAGCCCCCCCTGCCCGCTCCGGGCAGCTCCGCACCAGGTGCCCCTCAGCCCCGCAACCGAAACACTTCATGGTCTCAGTAGAAGCAAACACAACATAATCAAAACCGTCTATTTTAAACCTCAGAGCCAGATTAAATTCCTCAGCATTATCATTTAAAACCATAAAAACCCTTCTCCTAAAAGAAACGTTTGAGGAGATGAGATTTACAGCCTAAGGGAACCTTAATTATCCCCGACATTACTTGGCCATGCCGGGACAGCTCGCGGGTCAGAACAGAATCACTAATAAAAGGAGGTACGTTGCTCAGAATAACTTTTTTGGTTGGTTTAACCAGGGGAAACACAGTGATGTGTGTGCCTTTCAATGAAATCCCCGACACCACCAGCTGATTCACTTTTTCAATACAGTCCAAAAACAAAACAGCACTGTTCATCCGGGAGGCTGATAAAATAGAGTCGTACCCCACAACAGCCCCCACCTTCAAACTGACCTCCTCAACAGAAAAATCCACCCCGACCGGCACTTTAACGCCATGCCGGCGAGAAAGCCCGTCAAACTTCCCACCTACACCTACACCTGCACCCGCCACCCCCGCCATGCTTCACGCCGGCGTCATACCCCCTCTAACCCCGCTAAACCCCACTAACCCCCTACCCCACAGCCCCCACCCGCCCAGTCCTGTGCTCACTACCCCCCCTTACACCGGAAAAACGAAACTAAACCCCAAATAACCAATGAAAAACAGAAATGAACACAAAAGAAACAGTCGCTCTCACGCACACACTCACTCCATACGCGCCACAAACGCCACGCATGCGCAGAGAGAGAGAGGACACAGGACACCCGCAGCAGCGTTAGCTTAGCACAGACTAGCGCTCAGCCGTGGCACACTCGCCCGCAGCACTGGCTCGCCTTTCGTGGAAAAAAGGGAACGAAAATCGCTCGGTTAATGCCGTCTTACAGCCAGAACGCTAACCAGCCAGGCTAGACTAAGCTAAGTTAATGCTGAGCTAAAGCAAGCTACGCTAACCTAACCACAGTCCAGCCAGCTAGCTAAAACCAACACCACCCAGCAAAACAAGCAGAAATGCTAAAATTCGCGGCTTTCACCTGAAGACGACTCCACGGAGCAGGAGAGGAGAGTATTCGCGTTATTTCACGATCCTAACGTTACCATCTTCACTTATTCACAATTTAACAAAGTTAACTTTCGTGGTGTTAGTCTGCCTGAACCATACACTGTATGTAGTTAAGTTGTGGTGGAACTACTTTTTGCCGGAAGGCTCAGTCCATATTAAAGCATATTCAAACTGAATTTCTTAAAGTTCTTTGATTTATTTTCTTTATTTATTTAGTAAAAAAAGAAACTGTTGTATAAAAGCAATAGAACACTCGAGGTCGTGTGTTATCGTGAAATAACATCACGGCTGTGATGATCTACAGTACTCGCCTTCGGCTCGTGCCTGCGACCAAATCACAGCCGTGATGTTATTTCGCGATAACACACGATTCTATTGTTCTATTGCTTAATTATATTATATTATGTTATATTAATACCATTTTAACGTTTTTCGTTTCTGTGTTTTGAAATTCGTTAGATTATATTTTTGTCAATGTTACCGGCCTAGGGGGAACCTGGGGCACGGTACAAACGTCTGTGTCCCTTAAAAACAAGAGAGAGACGGACACAGAAGTCCGCGTTTGCAATTAAACCCAAAAGAAAAAGACATTTAAGTTTTAGAAAAGTAACATTGAAATCCAAAAGTAAATCTCAAATTAACTTCCACGAAAGTTAAACAATCATACAGAAAATAAAGTAAAAGGCAAAATCAAATGAACCAAATAACCATAATAAAAAAAAATGATTAGCTCTTACAAATAAACTGAAACTAAATAACCCATAATAAGGAAAAATACAAGAAAAGCAAGATACCAAAGCACTAAATAAAGACTATGATACTCATTAAACCCAAATAAACACACAAGCAATTATAAACTTCAGCATTTAAAAAGAAGTACTAAACACATTTAAGGTCTTAATGCAATAGAAACAGTCCATAAATGCATTTACTTTAACTTAAATAATTAAGTTACTCCTATCTTAACTGACACACCCAATGTTCATTAATAACTTTGAACTAGTGATGGGACGAAGGACACTGGTTCGTCAGCGCTGTGCCGACGCACAGTCGTGAAACCCCGTATTGGTGCGTGTATTGCTTTGAACAAAAATCATGTGACCGATACAGGAAGTGTATCGTTTGGATGCGCGCGCCAAATTGTGTTTATAAGGAAATAATAAAAATACAGAAATTAAAGCATTTTATTGGCATTTTTTGTCTTTTATTTTATATTATTTAACACTTTCGTTAATAAAAATCCATACATAAGTTGCACATTTTAGCTGAATGTGCTCATTCTGCTGGACCTCTCGGCCGCATTTGACACAGTCAACCATGACTTCCTCCTAACTATACTCTCAAACATGGGGATCGCAGACAATGTGCTGTCATGGTTCAGATCGTACCTCACTGGGCGCTCGTTCAAGGTGTCGTGGCAAGGACAGCTGTCCTCAGCCCGCTCCTTATCCACTGGGGTTCCCCAAGGTTCGGTACTGGGACTGGTACTGCCAAATGTAATGTAATGTAATGTAATGTAATGTAATGAATTTTATAAGACAAATTTGCTATATTTTAGAGTTAGTTTAGTATTTACACAATGTTTTAAGCTAATTTTAGACTCTTAAGAACAACTGAACTCAAACAAATTGAGCAAATTAAATTATAAAAGTATGAGATCACATTTTCAGTAAACAAATGTCGATTAAATATTTCACAACTTTGTGTTTTCAGGATGCTTTTCCAACTTATTTTAATTTTCTTTACCTGCAATGATGTTATAACTACTGCAGGGGTCACTATTGAGTGACCAACACCGTGTCAATACAGTGTCAACACAGTTTGTGTAGTGCAGCGGTTCTCAATGTGGGGGCCAAGGGGGCACTAGGGGGGCCGCAGAAAATCTTTTTATGTATATATATATATATATATTATATTATATATATATATACATCTTTTTTCAGTTATGTCCATTTATCATTATCTGATTTGGTCATAACTTTTAAAAAATTATGTTAAAAAACTTAAAAAATAATTAATATTATAAAAAATTTGTATCTGCCAGCCAATCACAATTCACGGTCGTCTGCGGTGGCGGGCTCTATTTCCTTGAACTGCGCCACATTGCTAGAAGCTACGGGAACGTCTTCAGTTTTGTGGAGATATACAGCAAAATGGACAAGTTTCTGGTAAGACAAGCACCTGGTCCATCAGGTGAAAGTAGTGTTGAAGAGCCTAGCGCAAAAAAAAACAAAATCCGAAAGTAGAGACCTATATAAAGTATGGCTTCATGGAACACAGTGATGGCAGGCCACACAGTGCACGTTATGTTTGAGGATTTTATCGAATGAGGCACTGAAACCATGCAAACTCCAGCATCTTGTCACAGTTCATCCTGAACATGCCAACAAGAACAAAGTTTTTTTTTTTGCAGAAAATGTATTTTGGTCAACATGTCTTGTATGTGCACGAAACACGCAACAGCATGTGGGTCAGCGATATAGTCATTGTAACACTGGCAAATTGATTTTACCAATACCAGCGGAAGGGAAACGTTTTTCTCATGGTCTGGGTATGCATGTTCAGCAACTGGGTGGAGGCTCCTTTTCTACAGGTACACGGGACGGCGAAGCAGTGACAGCGACATTCCTCAGAGATTTATCTCCGGCTTGGGTCTGCCGCAGCACGTCTAACTGGCCAGGTAATATACCAGGATACTGGACTTTTTACCATATAAGGCAATGATTTTTTTTACCATGTAAGGCAATGGCCTGAGGGGACCTAAAAAGGTTCAAATACCCTGAGATGTTGGCTGTACAGGGGGAGAGACTTGAACACATGCTTTGAAATGTATTCTGTCTTTTCTCCAATTAAATAATTGCTACTCACTTGATCCAGACTCAGATTGTTCGTGTTTGTTCTGTCACTAATCTTTATTTTCCACCACAAAAAGAGAGGAATTGTCACGGAATGACCCAGGCAGGGTGACGAGGAAAGCGGACACAAGTGCAGGTAAGGGCGATATAAATAAATAATTTATTAAATAAATAACAAAGAAACAAGGAAACGAGGAACAAGTAAACATGTAACAAAGAAACACAAATAACCAATAACAAACGAGCGATGATAATAATAAACAAATAAGGAATATATATACAAGGGAAATAAACTAGAAAATAAACAAGGCAATAAACTATAAACGTGAAAACAAGAAATAAACGAGAAACAAATGACTAAGGTTAAATACAGGGAACATAGAGCTAAACAAGAAACTAAACTAGACAAGGGGAACTAAACTAAGCAGGGCAAGGGAGAAAACAATGGAAATAAAGGAAACTAGAAATATACACAAGAGATAAACAGAGGTAAACACAGAGCAAGGACTAGGGCTATGAAACGCGGTGAAACAACAGAGAGACAAAACAGGGGAAGGTGCAAAGACCGACGGAGGACAAGGTGGCAGAGGAGGGCTATTTATAGTAACATAAAACACACTAGAATTGGAAACACCTGGGGAAGGGGCGGAGCTACAAATGAGAAACACATGGTGGAAATCTACTGACAGGAGGCACAGAGAGGCACAGGTCACGTGGGGAAGACACACAGAGACATGAGACAGGGCTAAGACGTGACAGAAGCCTCCCCCTAAACGCGCAGCTCCCGAGGCGCGTAAAAACGAACCCCGGGGGCTGGCGGCAGGGAGAGGCCGGGGAAAACAGGAGTCGAGACCGGGGACTGAAACGGAGACAGGACAGAGGACAGAGACTGGATGGGAGACTGAACGGGGAACTGAACAGGAGACGGAGACTGGACGGGGAACGGGACAGGAGACGGAGACTGGACGGGGAACGAAGACTGGACAGGGAACTGGACGGTGGATGGAGACAGAACAGGGGACGGAGGCTGGACAGGGAACTGGACGGTGGACGGAGACTGGACAGAAGACGGAGACTGAACAGGAGACTGGACATGAAACGGGACAGGAGACTGGACGGGACTGGACATGGGAACAGGGACGAGGACATTAACAGGAATAGAAACAAACACGGTGACTGGGACAGGAACGGAGAAACGACCAGGGACAGGAACCGGAACAAACACAGACACGGGGACCAAGACAGGGAGAGACAAAGGGACCAAAAACATGGGTGGGTGCCCAGGACTGGCAAAAGTCTGTGGGGAAGTCCAAGGAGCCAGCCTGGGCACAGTTCTGGAGTGAAAGTCCGCGGGCCTCTGAGCCTGCCTGGGTCCTGGGGCCCTGGAGCCAAACAAAGTTCTGGGAGCAGGAACCGGTGGGGTGGCGACTCGGGCAGCGGGAGCTGGTGCTGGCGGCGCGGCGACTCTGGCAGCGGGAGCTGGTGCTGGCGGCGCGGCGACTCTGGCAGCGAGAGCTGGTGCTGGCGGCGCGGCGACTCTGGCAGCGGGAGCTGGTGCTGGCGGCGCGGCGACTCTGGCAGCGGGAGCAGACACGGAGGCTTGAACAGCTGGAGCAGACACGGAGGCTTGAACAGCTGGAGCAGACACGGAGGCTTGAATAGCTGGAGCAGACACGGAGGCTTGAACAGCTGGAGCAGACACGGAGGCTTGAACAGCTGGAGCAGACACGGAGGCTTGAACAGCTGGAGCAGACACGGAGGCTTGAACAGCTGGAGCAGACACGGAGGCTTGAACAGCTTCAGCAGAGACGGAGGCTGGAGCAGCTTCTGCAGACACGGAGGCTGGAGCAGCTTCTGCAGACACAGAGGCTGGGGCAGCTGCTGCAGACACGGAGGCTGGAGCAGCATCTGCAGACACGGAGGCTGGAGCAGCTTCTGCAGACACGGAGGCTTGAGCAGCTTCTGCAGAGACGGAGGCTGGAGCAGCATCTGCAGACACGGAGCGACTGGATCGCAGCGGCGGAATCCAGCTCTGCAGCCGCCATGAAAGCCAGCTCCTCAGCCTGAGGTACTGGCGCTGCAGCTGTGGAGCTCAAAGCTGCGGTTGCCGCAAAAACCCGGACTGGATTTTTACTCTCTCCGGCTGAGTCAAGCGCGGGGAAAGTCTCTGCTCGCGGCTGGCTCGCTGGGTAGGAGGTCCTGTAGCGCGGCTCGGCTGCTACCGCGGAAATCACGGGGCACGGTTCGGCAGCTACCGCGAGGAACACGGGGCGAGGTTTGGCTGCTACCGCGGGGATCTCGGGGCGCGGTTTCACAGCCGTCACAGAAGTCACGGAGCGTGGCTTAGCCGCTGAAGATGCTAGCTTGAGAGGCGCCGGGGATGCTAGCGCCTTAGCCACTGGAGAAGCTAGCTCTGGAAGCGCCAGTGAGGACAGAGTCTTGGCCGCCGGAGGAGCTAGCTTTGGAGGCGCCGGGATGGAGCGCGCCTTGGGAGGCGGACGGACGGGAGTCGGCGTCTGGAGAACCGGTGCTGCTGTAGTTCTCCCCGGGGTGGATGCCGCTTCCTCCAGGAACCAGGGTGGACACATGTGTGCTGGAGGCAGAACAGCCCCTGGAGGCAGCGGCAGACGAGCTGGTGTAGGGAGAAAGTCCTCCTCCTCCTCAGAGCTGCTGGGAGCGCACCCGAGAAAGTCCCACGGGTCCCGCTCCTTGAGCCTCGGGTACTCGGAGGCACCGAGGCTCATAACACCAACCCTCATCGCCCCCCCAAGAAAATCCTCCCCGGAAAAGGGGTCTTTTTCCGGCTGGTGGGACCCCTTAGAACGCCTACCCCGAGGCCTGCGGCGTCCATGAGGCCTCGAGGTGTCCTGCGCCGGGGTCCCGCAAGGAGCATGGCGAATTGCCATCCTGGTGCGAGTCCACGCAGAACCTGCTGTGTCCATGTTAGGGTCGGTCTTTCTGTCACGGAATGACCCAGGCAGGGTGACGAGGAAAGCAGACACAAGTGCAGGTAAGGGCGATATAAATAAATAATTTATTAAATAAATAACAAAGAAACAAGGAAACGAGGAACAAGTAAACATGTAACAAAGAAACACAAATAACCAATAACAAACGAGCGATGATAATAATAAACAAATAAGGAATATATATACAAGGGAAATAAACTAGAAAATAAACAAGGCAATAAACTATAAACGTGAAAACAAGAAATAAACGAGAAACAAATGACTAAGGTTAAATACAGGGAACATAGAGCTAAACAAGAAACTAAACTAGACAAGGGGAACTAAACTAAGCAGGGCAAGGGAGAAAACAATGGAAATAAAGGAAACTAGAAATATACACAAGAGATAAACAGAGGTAAACACAGAGCAAGGACTAGGGCTATGAAACGCGGTGAAACAACAGAGAGACAAAACAACAGGGGAAGGTGCAAAGACCGACGGAGGACAAGGTGGCAGAGGAGGGCTATTTATAGTAACATAAAACACAGAATTGGAAACACCTGGGGAAGGGGCGGAGCTACAAATGAGAAACACATGGTGGAAATCTACTGACAGGAGACACAGAGAGGCACAGGTCACGTGGGGAAGACACACAGAGACATGAGACAGGGCTAAGACGTGACAGGAATATAAAAAACAAAAAAGGCAAATGACAAATATCACAACAATCCCAGAGAAAGCGCAGCTTGCATCTTACGTGGTAGCCTTGCGAATAGCCAAGTGCAAAAAACCTCACACTATCGGGGAGGAATTGCTACTTCCAGCAGCGATGGATATGTGCAGAGTAATGGTCGGTGAGGAAGCAGCAAATAAGCTCAAGAATAGCCCACGGTCCAATGACACGGTAGGCAGAAGAATCAGTGAAATGTCTTCAGACGTAAAGTCCCAGCTAGTTGAAAGGCTAAGATCTTGTGAGCAGTTTGCCGTGCAACTTGATGAATGTACTGACGTTAGCAGTGCTGCTCAGTTACTCGAGGGGAGAGCTACAGGTGAAGAGATATTCAAAATCTTGGACAAGTTCATGACGGAGGAACATTTAAGCTGGGAGAAGTGCGTGGCTGTCTGCAAGAGTGGAGTCGTTAGCCGAATTCAAGCTGTGAGTCCAAAAATCGCAGCCACTCATTGCATGCTTCACCGTTTAGCTCTTTCATCGAAATCTCTGGTGCCTGAACTGCGTGACGTACTGGATGTAGTCGTAGCTGCTGTGAACTTTGTCAAGTCGCGGCTACTGAAATCCCGTCTCTTTGCAAAGCTATGCACAGAAACTGGCGCAACACACGAAAAACTGCTGTTCCACTCAGAAGTCCGGTGGCTTTCACGCAGTAAAGTGATTGAGCGAGTTTTCGAGTTGAAAGATGAGCTGCGTGATTTTCTGACGGAGCACAAACCTGAACTGGCACAGTATTTCTCAGATCCAGAATGGATAGCAAGACTTGCCTACTTATCGGACATTTTTAATCTGCTCAATGGACTGAATCTGTCTAATCAGGGGGCTTATTCCACAATACTGGAGGTGAGTGACAAAATAAATGGATTCATGAGAAAAGCTGAACTCTGAAAGCGAAAACTTCAGACAGGTGTCACTGACATGTTTCCAAATCTGACTGATTTTTTGGACACAAACACCCTGACAGTGGACTTTTTGCGTGACGAACTGGCCACTCACCTTGCCTCACTGGCTGACAATTTTAGCAGGTGTTTCAAAGACTTTAACATCGAGAAGTACGACTGGGTTCGTGATCCATTTTCGTGTGATGTGATGGCTAGTGGCCACTTTGGGAAAGCTGAAGATGAACTGTTGGAATTATCAAGCGATCGCACGCTCAAAATGAAATTTAAACAGCACACTCCAGCAGAATTTTGGCCCATCATTGGGAATGAGTACAAGGAAGTTACTCTTCAGGCCATGAGGATATTGTTGCCTTTCCCAACAATATATCTTTGCGAGACATCTTTCTCAACCATGATGGTAATAAAGACAAAGTACAGAGCTCGACTTGATGTGGAGGATGACTTGAGAGTTTGTCTGTCTCCAATTACACCAAGGATTGAAAAATTGTGCAGTGAAAGACAGGCTCATCCATCTCACTGAGGTAGGACATGTTCATTCAACTGTCTGCTGCTGAGTAGTGGCATTTGCCATCCACAAAGGGGGCCCCATACTAAAAAAGTTTGAGAACCGCTGGTGTAGTGTGTCGATACACTCCTTGAGGTATCATCTTCCCATCACTACTTTGAACTACAGCTCAGTTATAGAAGCTGGCGTGAATGGCGTGTTGCACTTGGTGCACCCCCTGCTGGTCTAGTGCCATTTATAATAGAGGTGTGCCAAAAAATCGATTCACATAAGAATCTTGATTCTCATTTACTACGATTCAGAATCGATTTAAAATGTCCCAAAATCGATTCTGAGGGGCGGGTTTTAGACTGATTTTGGGCTGGGTATTTTTGTTGGACCTGGCAACCCTGGGGATAGCGCTTGTCCTTTCAAACGGAGATCTTCCAGACACACACAGAGCGTAGGTGTTTGAGAATCACCGGTAAGATGGCAGAACAAGCACTATATTACATTAGATTAACGTGTAGTTTCAATGTTTTATGGCAGAATGCTTCATAACAAGCATAAAAAAGATCGCTAGTAGTTAGTTTCAGTAACTGTTAGCTAGCTAACTAGCTAACTTTCCAGTTCCACCTTAAATAACGCTACAGGTGGCAGCGGGCTGCAGCATTTAAGGCGGAACGGAAAAATACAATAAGCTAATCAGAGCTAATTTCAGCTCCTCATCACAGAGGAATTAAGGAATGGACAATATGAATTAATTTCTCCACCTCCTGCCCCCTTTCTGAAGAAATACAACCACCTTAAATTAACTAGTTAATCAGCAGCTGCTCCTGAACTTTAGCGCTCCACTGCTATCATCACATCAGCCCAGCAGCGTCACCTACACACCACCGCTAGTAGCCTGGTAATAAAGCAGTGTTATTTATTATTTATTTATTGTTCATTAACGTCATTGTGATATCCCAGTGATTCCTCTGTCACTGAGGACCCACATTCCTGCACATTTTATTGTTTTTGTAACACATTACCTGCTCCAGGACCAGTGTATATTATGGAGGGTTTTTTTTCAATAAGATTCATAAGCCAGAAGCAGAAATTTTTATAATTCAAATCGTTTTGAATCGAATCGTGGCCCCCAAAATCGGAATCGAATCGAATCGTGAGATAGTAAACGATTCCCACCCCTAATTTATAAGTACTTCATCTAAATTGCTTAAAAAAAATAGTTTATTTAAAGAAAACCTAAACTAAACAAAACAGAGTGCAACTAAAGAAAAATACACAAAATGTGCATACAACCTCTTAATAATCTAAAAGTCTAAGGGATGTTTATTTTTTTTATTAAATTTCCAGCCCCTTACATCAACATATTGGGTTTATTTCCGTTTGTTATTTTTCTAATAATAATAGAAATTACATAATTTATTTTCTTTTTTAATTTTTTACAAAAAGTAAGTCAATAGTTACTTTTACTGGTAACTAGTAACTTTTATAGTGGGGTAACTCCGTTAGCAAATCAGTTACTTTTTTGGAGAACTAACTATAACTAATTACTTTTTCAAAGTAAGGTGCCCAACACTGGCTGACACTGAGCAAGTTTCCCGACACAAGGAGCAGGCTTATTCTATTTGCGTGAATAACATGAAATGTTTAAAATTAATACAGACATGTAGAAAAAAACGAAGACAAGCGGTAACCTAGATATAAATATCTAATAATATAATAATAATAGAATAATAAATAATATAATAATAGGCATATTTGTAGCAGTGGGCAATTTTAATTTTCATCCCTGACTCTAATTCATATAAGTTATATACCTGATTTGATCTTTTTCCGTACAATCCCTGCTAAAGTTTTAGCTGAAGGAGACCTGAAGAAGGTCAGTGCATGTTTCTGGAAAAACAAAAAAGTGGGCGTGGCATGATAATGGGTCAGAAAAAAACGATGATCTCGTCCATCGGCACAACCCTTTCTCAAACCCATCACTGATCATCAGTAAATTTTACATTTTATTTGTAAATCAGAATCAGAATTGCCTTTTTTGTCACACGGTCACAAGTACCAGCGAAATTAGCCATCATCCCATCCATACAATAACATACAAGGGGAAAACAGGACAGGACAGGAAGACAGGTTAAGCCACAGCGTGTGCACGTGCAGCCATCATTTCTTCAGTCAGAGGGATACAAGGGGAAAGAAGAGGGTAAAAAAACATACCCCTAGACTGTGCCCTAAAGAGCACAGTGTAGGAACATAAAAAAAAAAAACTCAGCACAAAAGACCAAGCAATGAAGGCGTGGGAAAGGGTACGGGAGGTGTGGGGGAAGTTAGGTAAACAGGGAGAGATTCACAAGGCCGAGTGCTGATAGGGTCACCCTCTATTGTCCATCATGGTCTCAATTTTCTCCACCTTCCTTTGCAAAGCCGTTTGCTTCTCCGAGATGTTTTCCATGTTGCGGTTAAAAGTCACAGTCTGAGTGCCGACAGCTCTGCCCTTGACAGCTGTCCCCACACTTTTAATTTCACGATACACCAGGGCAATGCCTAATCCAATCAGCAAGAACCCTGTGATCATTGTGTCGAAAAGGTAGACGTCTTCGATGTCCTCCACAGAAAGAGTCGCCAGGCACACGGTCCGCCACGTCTCCCACGCGTCCCTCGTGTAGCCAGCTGCAAACGTTCCATCAGGACAAGCAGGTTCCCCCGAACCCAGGCTTCTCATCGAGAAGATGGTGTCAACTGCATTGAGAGATCATTTGATCAAATCCATTTCTTTTAGTTTGAAGAGCAGTGTGAAGAGAGTCTCTTATGGAATAGCAGTGCCAGACGAGACAGGAGAAGCCAAGCAGGAGTGATAAGGGGAGGAGAGGGAGAGAAAGAAAATGCAACCGCCTTCAACGAGAGCAAGAGGGAGCAGAGTCTGGAGGAAGAGTGGAGAGACACACAGTCCAAACTGCTCAAGGTCTGGTGTAAAGTTTCCACCAATATTACATGATATATTATATTACTATATATAATATATTTAACTTTTGAAAGGTTCACAGACTTTTTACAGTTTTACAGAAGATCAACAGCAGCTTCAGGAAATCCTCACACAGATCTGGAGGAAGAAACACTGAGGAGATCAGACTGCATATCTCAGGGTAATTAATACTACATTCACTAGAGGTACAATTTTACAAAACTACTGTTTTCAATTTTAATACTCACATATGTAGTCTTATTTCTCAGGTAATTCCTCAGTAATTATGTGAACACCTGTACAGTCAGGTAGAGCCCCTCAGATGAAATCATGTAAAAAAAAAAATATTAATGCAATGGCGTGGGAACGAGATCCCAAGGCGTGGCCACGACTTATTAAGGCGTGGGAACGAGTTAATTAAATCTAGCTGGAGAATGTTAAAGCTTGCTTTTCTGTAAATTATTTTTTATGGATAAACTAAATACCACACAAAGCTCCTTTAATCCAAGAATAATATTTAATAAGAAAATAGAGCATAATTCGTTTATCTCTGAAAGAATTATGGTGAGACATGGCATAATTTTAAATAAAAGACTCTTAATTCTCCTACTAAAAGCTGATTGGCTCAGACACGGACAGTATGCAGATCCTTTACCTTCCTCACGCACAACCCCTGAGAGCTGAGAGCTTTGTTAACTGTGAAACAAACGGACCTTTTATCCAAACCTTAATAGCTACAATTTAATAACTCGTTCCAACGGCTTAAGTCATGGCCAAAACTTAATGATCTTGTTCCAACATCTTAATGATCTTGTTTCCACGCCGTAATTATCTCGTTCCCACGCCTTAATAAAGCATGGACACACATTATTTTTTGTTTTTACATGATGTCACCTTAGGGGCTGTGTTACATTATGTTACATTCTGATGCAAATCATTATTATGTTACACATTTTCAGGATGTTCCTGATGAATTATTTATATATGTATTTACATGTGTCCTTTCAGCAATACTTTAAAAACATTGCTGAATATTAATATAGATTTTCTGATAACTGGCCACTAGATGGAGATTCTGCTGTGTTGTTTTGTCCATATGAAGACACACCTGAGAACATTCTGAAATCTGACTAAACAATCTGAAACCAGACTTTACAGTTCATGTGATAAACACCTCACAAATACTTTCAGTTTATGAAGAGACACTTCGTTCCAACACAGGCGACTCATGGTTTGGTATAAGAGTGGTCTTATTCTTATAGAAATATGTATTAATTCTTACACAGTGAGTTTGATTTTGCAGTCTTGTTGAAGTTTGTAGATGAATTATTGTAGAAGAATAACAGCCGTATAAACACCTGTACCCGATTACATCCCCAATCAGAATGTTTAAGTACGTTTTGCGCATGTACCACAGCATTTTAGAGCCAAAATAACAAATGAAAACAGAATAAAGTCGTAATATTAGGAGAGGAAAAAGTCGTATTTTTAGGGAAATTTAATTCTAACTGATTAAGCTGCAGTTTAAGAGCGGAGCAGAGGGAAAGCAGCATTTTCCGCTCATGAGCTGTTACATATCAAAATCAATTATCTACATTTATAACCTGCTGATTATTAATGCTGTAGTGTTACAGTGACTGTACGTAATACAGTGTCCAGATTTCCCCGTGTGCCGTCCTGGTAGCCACGAGAAACCTCCCGGGAGAGCGTGCACTCCGGCACAGAGATTTTCACTGCTTTAAATAATAATAATAATAATTTTTTATACATTAAAATGCAGCTCTTAGTGCTGTACATACAGAGAGGTAATCAGAATAAAAAGGAAAAATTGGAAAAGGAAAAAAACAGTAACAGTAAAACGCCAGCACGGGAAAATCTGCACTCTGTATTATCTAACTGTAACACTACAGCATTAATAAAAAAAATGATCAGACCTGTAACAGATCATCAGCGGAAAATTCTCCCATCCTCCGTGCCCTGCTCTTACACTGCAGCTCACGCAGTTTCCCCCAAAATACTACCACTTTATTCTCATAACATTCTGATTTTAATCACGACTAATAGATAAAGGAGTAATAAATCAGAAAATTCTCAGATGTTTTAGATAAAGCTGTGCAGTATCCTTAGAGCAGACGACGATAGAAAATTACAACCAGGAGACCTGAGACTCGACTCAAAGACTTGTGAACATCTCTGATTCCAACTGTAAACTCTGGAAGCAGATCTATTTATCCAGCTGCTGTTTCTCCTCTCCTCTCACATCACCTGAAGCTCGTCGTCATGGTTACGTGTACACTGAGCGATACCACACATGCGCGTCATGTTTGATCGTATTAGTTGCAGCGTGCATATAATCAGAGAGTGTAATCAGACTATTGGGGAAAGTGTTCCCCCACGGCGGCGCCATAAGTCATCGCGGCCACTCCAGAAGCAAAACACGGTGCTTTCTGTTTGTATTCTCGTTAAAAACCCGATCTGAACTCTAAATCATGCAAGAGCTCACTATCAGAGCAACTGGCACCCACATCTACGACCGGCAGACCCTCCTAAACCTGCAAAATGCACCAAAAACTGCAGCTACGGGCGATCTATGAGCGGAGCTACGCGCGCTGGGCCTCCTAAGATCTGCGGCGTTTCCTAAGCCTGCTGGACGGAAGAGGGCTCCCTGCAAGCAGTGCACTGCGAACAGATCCAACAACAACTGTAGTTTTTCTCATCAGCAAGAACTACGAGTCAGCATACAGAGAGGAGGTGCAGTGGCTGACGGACTGGTGCAGAATCAACAACCTATCTCTAAATGTGGATAAAACCAAAATACCAACACGGGAGGAAGGGAACACGGACTATAAATAGAGGAGC
Source organism: Astyanax mexicanus (assembly GCF_023375975.1). NCBI lineage: Eukaryota > Metazoa > Chordata > Actinopteri > Characiformes > Acestrorhamphidae > Astyanax > Astyanax mexicanus. The sequence goes on from NW_026040046.1 coordinate 932,422, forward strand.
ACACACACGGGAAACAGGAAACACCTGGGACTGAGGGGCGGAGCTACAAATGAACACAGGTGAGGGAAAGAATCACTAAGGAACACGGGTCACGTGGGAGACACACTCACAGGCACAAGCAGCAGACACAGAAACATGAGAACAGACAGGGACCAAGTGACACCAGCCCATCTTCTCCAGTGGCTTTTCGTGGATTAATTTTAGCCAGGGCATTAGCAACTAAACATGGAGAAAATGGAAAGTGAGAAGAGACCGTGTGTTTTAGAAACAGTAGAGTTGGTATCAGTTTTATTCAATATGTTTGTGCTATTTTTATCAAAGATGTGGCCAGCTGCAGCAAAATGTGTGTTAAAAGCTTGACATATTTCCTTCTGGCCAGAAATTAGCTTATCGTTAACTAAAACACTGGTTGGAAAGGGATGAGAATTATTTTTGAGGGAATTTACTATTTTCCAGTAGTTTTGAGGGTTTCTACAGTTGAGGTAATATTCTGATTTAGTTTTTCTAACAACAGAAGTACATTTGTTTCTCAGCTGTCTAAAAATAAGCTAATGGTCTTTCTCCCCTGAGCGTCTAGCAGTTGACCGAGCTTTATTTCTGGCCTTAAACAATGAGGAAACTTCACCTGTAAACCAGGGGCTTGACCTGTCTCTTATTCTTGACTTTTTGACAGGGGCATGTTTGTTTACCACTGTTAGAAAAGTTTTACTGAAACGGTTTAGAGCCCCATCAACATTTGGGATTCCTGAAGTAAGGTAGATTTCACTCATTGCCAAGTCAGAAAGGAAAGCTTGCTCGTTAAAATTATTAAAATTTCTTCTAACCACCAATCGAGAGCCTGTTTTGTTTGTACAACTGCTTCTAATGCATCCGATGGGACAATGATCACTTATGCCAAGTTCAAAGACTCCTGAGGCAGTAATTTTGTCCGCTTTATTGGACAGTATTAGATCTATTAGGGCTGACTTGGTAGGTTCTTTCAGATTTGGGCGAGTTGGTTCGTTGATTAATTGGGTTAGAGTAAGATTTCCATATATTTTCTTTAAGTGATCGGATGCATTAGAAAGCCAGTTGAGGTTAAAATCACCAGGACCAGCAATTCAGAACTACTAAATTTAGATAAAGATCAGCTAATTCCTCAATGGTAGAGGGAGGCTTGTATATCCATTACATTACATTACATTACATTTGGCAGACGCTTTTGTCCAAAGCGACTTACGAAAGTCGAGTACAAAAGTAATAGGAATTAAGATAAACCATTTTAGATGGGCTTAAAGGAGGTCGAAGGGAAATAAAAGGATAGAGAAGTGAAGGAGGGGAAGAAGGAAATGGGGTTAGAAGTAGTTAGTGTGTTAGAGGTGTTAAGAGAGTAAGTGCTCTTTGAAGAGCTCTGTCTTCAGGAGTCTCTTAAAGATAGCGAGAGATTCTCCTGATCTGGTAGTAGAAGGTAGTTAGTTAGAGGTGTTAGGAGAGTAAGTGCTCTTTGTAGAGCTCTGTCTTCAGGAGTTTATTAAAGATAGTGAGAGACTCTCCTGATCTGGTAGTGGAAGGTAGTTTGTTCCACCGTTGGGGAACTCTGTATGAGAACAGTCTGGATTGCTTTGTGTGAATGTTTGGTAAAGCGAGGCGACGTTCATTGGAGGAGCGCAGCGGCCGGGAGGTAGCGTAAGCCTTCAGGAGCGAGTGCAGGTAGGAAGGAGCCTGTTCTGTATCACCTTGTAGGCGATTGTAAGAGCTTTGAATTTGATGCGAGCATCAACTGGTAGCCAATGGAGCTCAATGAGCAGCGGGGTGACATGTGCCCGTTTTGGTTGGTTGAAGACCAGACGTGCTGCTGCATTCTGAATCATCTATAGTGGTTTTACTACACAGGCCGGGAGGCCAGTTAGCAGGGCATTGCAGTAGTCAAGGCGTGAGATTACCACAGCTTGTACCAGGAGTTGAGTGGCCTGTTGCGTCAGAAACTGTCTAATTTTCCTGATGTTGTAAAGCGCAAAGCGGCAGGATCGAGCAACTGAGGCCACATGGTGCGTGAAGAGAAGCTGGTCATCAACCAGAACACCCAGGTTCCTAGCAACCTTTGTCGGTGAGAGAGAGAGAGAGAGTTGATGCTTATAGAGAAGTTGTGTTGAAAAGATGGTTTTGCAATTAAAACTTTAAAATTTAAAAATTTAAAGTTATTTTTCCCAAGTGAAACCTTAAGGGCTAAAAACTCATAAAATGTTTCTTTAGATGCTGCACATAAAACCGTAGTCTGTATATTTACTCGGGTGTAAATAGCAACTCCCCCTCCCCTTGAAATTCTATCTTTTCTATGGAGGATAAAGTTATTTAAAACTACAAATTCATCATTGGTTCTATGACTAAGCCAGGTCTCCGTTAAAACTATTATATCAGGATCAGATTGTGCAGCCAGGATTTTAAGATGATCCATTCTATCGTTCTGTAGTAGGCTTCTAATATTTAAATGGATTATACCTAAACCTTTTCTTTTTTTAAAGCTTTCAAGATTACTCATTGGATTATCTGTACAGTTTTCCTTTTGGTTTACAGTAATATGAGATGGCTTAATGTGTACAAGTGTCACGTCCTCGCTATGTTGCCCTGTGTTTTTCCCGTTTCCTAGTGTGTTTCCCCAGTGATTTTCCATCACGTGTGTCTAATTTGTAGCTCCACCCCTTCCCCAGGTGTTCAGTGTTTCATGTTACTATATATAGGTTCCCTTAGTCTATGTTTGCGGTCGGTCTTTGCACCTTCCCCCGTTGTCTGTCACGTTATAGCTTACTCTACGTTTCTTGTATTTACTCGCTCTTGTTTATTGTTTGTCTCTTTATTTCCTAGTCACGTTATTTCCTTGTTTTGTATTTATTCTCGTATTTATCCCTGTATATATTCCCTAGCCCTGTTTTGTTATTATCTGTTTAACATTACTCCCTGTTTGTTTGTTTATGTATATATATATATATATATATATACATATATTCGTTATTCCCCAGTTTGTTTGTTTTTCTGTTATTTATTAAAGTCCGCCTCCCGTCTGCTCCCCGTTTGTTACAATGAGATTATTACAATTACTTAAAACATTAAACTTTTGTAGATTAAGGGCATTTTTGGTAAAAAAAAAAAAAAAAAAAAAGCTGGTCCTAGGTCTTCTACTACTAATGACTACTGGTATAATTGAACTTGCATTGCAGGCCTTGGGTAGTCATTTAAAATTAAAAACATATTGTGTACTAAAATCTGCGCACCCAGCCAATTAGGATGAACCCCATCAAATCTATAGAAAGAGGGGCGATTCCAGAAGATGATAAAATTGTCTATAAAAGCCAAGCCTTGGGAGACGCAGATATTCTGAAGCCAGGTATGAAGATTTAAAAGTCTGCTAAAATGACCTGAGCCTCTTCCTAGCGAAAGAATTGGTCCAGAAATAAAAACAGATTTACCACAGTCTTGAATGGAGGATAACAGGCATGCAAATTCCTTTTTTAACAGTTCTGTGCTCTGGTTTCTGATGTCATTACATCCAACGTGAATAATTATCCTCTCCACCGAGTGGTGTTTCTTCAGAAGACTGGGAAGCAGCATCGTAATGTCCGAGACCTTCGCATCAGCGGTGCTTGATCGGCCGTTTCTCGCGGGGGAGAGCGATGTGCAGGCTGATCGTTCAGGGCGTGGGTCCGGGAGGGAGCTTGGCCAGGTGGTCTTCTGGAGGTGGGTCCCTCGAGTCCCTCGGAGCTAAGCCACACTTCGGCCCGCTGCCCGGTGGGGTTTCTGGATGGAGGGGGGGTGACGTTGGCTGGAGAGCTCACTCTGATGGGTTTTGTTGGAGTGGCGTCATCCAGCTCTTCCAGAACGGAGAACCTGTTGCATAGACAGCTCTTCCGCGTTATCAGGTGGCGGGCGGAGCGTCTACCGCCCCACAGACCTCCACCTGCAACGGACCCTCCACTACCAGACTCTACAACAGCTTCTTCCACCAAGCACCTAGACACCTCAACACACAGAGCCTCTATTACCAGACTCTGCAACAGCTTTTTCAACCAGGCAGTCAGACTCAACATGCAGAGTCTCCTCTACCAGACTGCAACAGCTTCTTCCACCAGGCAGTCAGATTCCTCAACACACAGAGACAGAGCTGAACCCCACCCCAACCAACACACTCACACAAAACTAAACTGAATCCCCCACCACCCTTTAAACACAGAAAGACTGTACTTCACAAAGGATAAAGACTGTACTACACACACACACACACTCTTAGTAATAGAGACATTTCAGTCTCTGTGTGCTATCAGCAATATTTGCTGCTACTCCCAAAATAACTATAAACTCTCTACCTCAGTAACTGCTGTGATCATGTATGTTCTAAATGTTACAGTATGTTACACATCTCTGCACCTTATTTAGTTACTTTGTACCTGTACTCAGATATAATGACAACAAAAGCCTCTTGACTTGACTTGATTAGTACAATTATTGACAATAAAATACAGACAAGGCAATTTTACCACCACTAGACTGTGTATCAGCACAGCAATATAACACTGCGTATTGAAATCAACATTTAACAAACATTTAACTGTTTATTGAAACTAAACACTGAGCTAATGTATATTCCATACACCACTAAACAGATCCAAACATTAACACATTAATAAACACAGTCTCAGGGACATGTAACCCAGTTCTAAATAAGACTTTGGTCACTGGAAGAAAAAAATATCATCAGAGTCTAGGAATCACCCCCACTCAATTGGATAGTGTCCCAAGTAAGTAAAACAAATATATTTATACTTGATGAAATACATCTCTAGGATGCTCCACTTGATGAAATACATCTCTAGGATGCTCCTGAACACATCGTCAGTGATGTAACCAAGGGTCCTCGGGTGTTTCGGGTCTTTCAACATCATACACCCTCTCCTTGGCGACCCAGCCTAGGTTGATCAGACCCGGCTTGTGTTCAGGTGGCATTTGCTACTACTCCATGGGTCACTTCTCCTGATCCAGAGCCATCTGGAGGCTTTCTCTGCTTCCTCCATGATTTTCTTGATGGCCCTTCTTCTCTCCATCCCAGTTATGCCCAGAGCGCTCAGGGTCTTGTAGAGTGATTGGCCTGCAAACCCCCTACAGCCTACCTCGATGGGCATGCACTTTGCCTTCCAGCCCTGCTTGCGGCAGTCTATGACCAGCTCCTCGTACTTGGTCCTTTTCCTCTCGTGGGCCTCATCCAATCGGTCCTCCCATGGAACTGTTAGCTCAATCAGGAGGATGTTCTTTGTCTCCTCTGAGACCAGGAGGATGTCTGGCCTCAGGGTGGTGGCGACTATGTGCTGGGGAAACTTCAGTTGTTTCTCCAGGTCAACCGACAGCTGCCAGTCTTTCGCCATCGCCAGCAGTCCTGCTGGGTTTCTGGCTCCGGTGGTTTTCCCCAGGCGCTCGCCAGCCTTCACAAAGGCGATCATCTGGGTGGTGGAGTGGGACCGTTTGCTACTGCTGATTCCCATGCTTATGGCTTCCGCAATGGGTCTCAGGACTTGGTTGTGGCGCCAGGTGTATCGCCCCTGCCCAAGAGCTACTGGGCAGCAGCTCAGGATGTGCTCCAATGTTCCTCTGCCTGGGCACTGCGGACAGTTGGGAGACTCCGTCTTGCCCCAGATGGAGAGGTTCGATGGGCTGGGCAGGATGTCGTACACTGCCTGGACAAGGAACTTTATGCGCTGCGGCTCTGCCCGCCACAGCTCAGACCATGTGACTTTCCTGTCCATGGCCTGCTCCCACCTTGTCCAGGCACCCTGCTGCCTCAAACCGACAGCTCTGCTAATCCTCCTCTCCTCCACCTCTGCCCTCACTTCCTCCTGCACCAGTCTGCATCTCTCCTTCCCCTTGACTTTCTCATACTGAGGTGTTGAAAAGGTCCCCAGGCCAGCTCTACCGCGGGTTACAGCTCCAACCAAAGCTCTGTGCCGTATCCGCGACTCTGCCTGTAATACGGCTTCATCGGCTACCCATTTCCTCCCGGTTTTCACTCTGACCCCTGCCTGGGCCACCTTAGGGTCGCTGGAGTCCCTGTACATCATTACTTCTCTGGCCCTTGTCACCTTAAACTCCTCTTCCAGTGATCTCAGGGGCAATTGGAGCTTGGTGTTGCGTCCGTAGAGAGCAATGCTGCTAAGGCTCCTAGGCAGACCCAGCCACCTCCTGAGGAAGCTGCTGACTTTCCTCTCTAAGCCCTCCACGATTGAGATTGGCACCTCCAAGCCTTGAACTTACCAGGAAGCCCAGACCGGTCCACCGCTCTCAACCAGCTTTCCAGCTCCTGACAGGTTCCCTGAACGGATACTGATATATATATATATATATATATATATATATATATATATATATATATATATATATATATATATATATATATATATATATTAATTTGCACAATAAGCACACACCACAACAGTTTCATTTACTTTTGAAAACAATCTTATTATTCAGAAATGTGTGACTTTGTGTGTCTGTAAAATGTCACGTATATTGTATTCAATTTAAGCATTTCCAAGAAAATAAGGTGTAAAATGTACAGGCAGGGGCATAGCAGCAAATTCTGGGCCCTGTACACTCGCAATGTCAGTGGGCTCCTATCAAGTTCATGAAGAACGTGAGCAAAAAAGCGGTATTTATCTAAAATAAAAAGCATTAATAAAGTTTTAAGCTACAATCTCTGGCAAAAATATATGGCAAAAATATATTGCAAAAATCATGATCACAATTATTTTTGATTAATATTGAGATCACAGTTATTTAACATGATTATTAATTGGCTTTGGTAACATCATGAATTTATTGAGCGTTGATAATAGCTTTTAAGCACTGCACTGCAATGCTAAGGCTTTTTACCAGACAAAAATAATCAATTGCTTTATTGCTTAATATATTACTAGTGTGTACTCGCACCTACAGAGATATTGGTAGGCTATTTACATGTTGATATATGCAGCAGAAATATTGCTAGGTGGATCATTTATTAAGTCTCAGCACTGTTTCTCTTTCAGCTCTGCTGTGTTAGTAGACAATAGGCTATAGCACACGCACTGAACCAAAATAATAACTTACTTATAACTTAAAATAACTCTCTCTCTCTCTCTCTCTTGAACCAACATACCAACGTAAGGGGGAGTTTCTAAGACCGGTTAATGTCGAAATCTAACGTTACGCGGCTCATAATTACCTTTATTCTTACAGCAGCAGCAGCCTGGTTGGTAACTTGCTAAGCTAACGGCTTCACGTGAGCCTACAGACATCAGCAGCAGCTGTGTGGAGAGGACTACATTAACTTTAATTACACTTAGCATAACAAGCAAACTCTGTTCACCTTTGGGAAAGAAAGCCGTCAACAGCTGCCTCCCCTCACTCTGCCTTCTTTCTTTCTTCTTCTGATAACCTGATTTCTGTTTTAGGGGCAGCATGAAGTCTCTAACCCCCCCAGGTCATTTAATCTGGGCTCACTGACTGTACACCTGTAGCCGGGTCGCTGTCGGGCGGACCAAACCATCTTGCGCCTCCAGGAGGGGGCTCCCAGAATGTCCCATATGTTGAGAGGACTGTAACTAAAGTTAATTCTCTCAGTAGATGTTATCAATAATTTTTGATAGATTAATTAATAAATAGTTAATTAGAGGGCCCAATTCAATAATAAAAATACCACTAAAAATAAATGAATAAATCAGGATTTCCCCCCCACTACCACGCCCATGTGTACAGGATAACTTCAATTCTCTTACCTAATATGAAAAATAATATAATTCAGACACACAGAGTGGGCTTTTTTTTTGAATTTCGACAGTGAATATGATTTTCACAAGAGCTGTAAGTTTACCCGCAGCAGAACTACTGTCCTCCCTCTAGACTGAAATACCGCACACTGACCTATAGAGGGCGCATCAGCTCACTTACTCCAATCACAAAACAGTTAGAGGAAAAGGGTCTGAAAAATACAATAAAAGTCCTGAACGTTTCACATTTAAATAAAATAAAAATGAAATAAAAAGAACTATTTTTAGGGTGGGTTACAGACACACCCTAAACAAATGATAATGTCCGTTATAAAGCCTTGAACCATCCTGAACTTATGCCCAATCCCATTTAGAACAGGAATGAGAAAGGGAAGAAGAATTAGGAAAGAATTCAGGAAGCGGGGAGATGGTGCAGAAATTAAAATATTATTGTCCATTTCTTAATTCTACTGTGATGTTGAGCTGAAATTAGCTTTGATTAGTTGTTATTTTATTTTATTTTTCCGTTCCACCTTAAATGCTGCTGTCCCCTGCCTTCTGTTGCACCATTTAAGGTGGAACGGGAAAGTTAGCTACCTAGCTACTCAGACTACTAGCGATCTTTTTTTATGCTTGTAATGAAGAATTCGGCCATAAAGCATTGAAACTACACATTAAAATATTGTAATATAGAGCCAATCATCACTTTTAACAAGGGAAATACTGAAATTTGTGGCTTTCTTTGGCTGCTTATTTTTCCATCTTACCAGTGATTCTCTCACCCCCCTCGGTTTAAAGTGTAAAAATCTCAGTTTGAAGGGAGAACAAACCCAAAATGAATAATATAACTGTTTAAATAAAAAAAATCATTCATTTAAAAACTATTAAAATAAAAATGAAGATGAGAATAAATCCCTGTTTGAAACTCAAAATATAATTGAAAATATGAATAAATAAAATATGATTAATATTCAAATATTAGCAGGATTAGAACATGATGAAAAAAATGTAGGCCCTCAAAAAACATTATTATTATTTTCAAAAAAGAAATAACAATCTTGTATAGACAATATTAAATCTGGTGATAATAACAAATCATGAAGAAGTTAAAAATACAGGTAAAACAGTATGTGAAGAAATGTATAAAGATCTAATTATTGAAGATGATATGATAAAATAAATTTTTAAGTGTCAATCTTCCTATAATCTTGGTTCTATTGATGCAGAGGTAAAAGAGTCTAAAGTCTGTAAAGCAGTTAAACAGCTGAACTTAATAAAATCTCCTGGTCCTGATGGAATTCCCTCAGATTTTTATTTCACTATTGTTCACGACTTATCCTCTCTATTATCACGATAACAATACACATAACTTACACTACAGACAAATATTGTAAGGAATGAGTTGAGTGGGGAGTACAGGGTGCAGAATGCTGTATAATATGGGAAAGTCTGATAGATGCAGTGTAAGTGCAGGGTGCAGAGTTTGTATGGGTGTCAATGGGGTGACAGTGGGGTGGGTTGGGCAGAACTAATAATAACTCATTAATAAATACAGACACTTGACATTAATGAAAGTAAATTATAAAATCTTCACTAATATAATTATGAACAGACTCGAGGGGGTTTTAAATGATATTATAATTAAAGGACAGGTGTGCACAGTCAAAGGAAGGTTTATGTGGGATAATTTGTTTATGACGTGAAGCTGTATATAGTAAGAAAGAAAGTATTTTTTATACTATTGCATTAGATCAAAAGAAAAGCTTTTTATTAAAAAAATTTAGTTTCCATGCTAATTTTATTGAAATGATTAAATGTATGTATATGAAATCTAATGTGAGAGTTAATGGTAATGGCCAACGAAGTGACACTTTTTTCAATTTTGAGAGGAGTTAAACAGGGATGCCCGTTTAGTGTAGCGTTGTATGTTTTAGCTATAAGTCTATATTAGCTTTAAGAGAAAATAAAAAAATTTAAACCCAAGATTAAAAGCTTTAAATATTTCAGGGGAATGTGATAATCTGCACATGCGGACGATATATCTGTTTTAATTAAATCAAAAGAAGAACAAAAAAATTATATTTGAACATTTTAATAACTATGAACAAGCCTTTGGTGCTAAATTAAATATGGAAAAATCTGAATGTGTGGGTTGGGGATATAAACAAATTTCCAATTGATATTCCAGAAAAAGAACATATTACAATTTTGGGCATCTATTTTAATAATAATGGCTGTTCTGATTTTAACTGGAAGTAGAAAGAAGAGATCATAAAAGAAGAAGTACGTTAGCTAATAATAATTGAATCTATAAAAACAAAAATATTTCTGATTAAAATCTTATCTAAAATTTATTTTTTGTCCTGTATTTTACCTCCAAATGAATTTTGGGTTAAAAAAAAAAAAAGTTGCTGTAACTTTGTCTGGAGCACGATAAGAGATGTACTAAAAGGGATCTTGGTGGCCTAGGCGCGATAGATATGGGTTTTAAAACTAACATTGCTGCATGTAAAATAATCGAAAGTGGCAAACACATGTAAGCTCTCTACTTGGAAAGTAAAAAAAGGAAAACCAAGATCAGCTTTCCCATATTTTAAAATACTGTATTCTGATGTCATTAATAAACATAAATCATTAAATATTAACTGGTTATCGGACACAAGTACATATATATATATATATATATATATATATACATATATAAAATGATTAGAGTATAGTAATAAAATTGAATAAAGAGATTTAAATATTGATAATAGTGATATAGTTATTAAGAATATTTTTAGTAAAAAGTCTCAGAAAAAATTAAGAGACATAAGTTGGCTAATCTCAGTGAGAAGGCTGTCAGTAATGTCGGTTTGTATGGTGGAGTTCTTTTGTTAAAACAGTAAAATGCCCAATGCCTCAATGTGAAGATGATGAAGCACGAGAACACTTCCTTTTGGAGTGTTATCCATCTCTATTAATTTTAAATCTGTAGCCTGTTGTCTTTCATAACAAACTCTCAACATCGGAAAAACACATCACATGGTTGGTCATCTGTATCGAAAAATTCACAATTGACCAACAATTTCTATCCAGTGATTGTGTTTTTAGACAGATTATTACAGAATTAAAAAGGAGAAGGACATTGGACTATCAAAATAATAAAGGTAATGCATGGGACTTTTTACAATTTTAGAAAGTAAGCAAACGTTTTTTAAATGATTGTATGATTTATGTAAATGTTTAATTTATTATAATGTATTGGAATATTACCTTTTATTCTATGTATGTGATGGATATAGGTTATCAATAAAGTTTCTCTTTAAAAAGAAAAAAGTCAGATGTGAAATGGGATTGGTTCTCCTAAACTCTGGTCCAGGTGGCCTCAGTGCTGGATAATTGCTGGAGTTGGCTGTTCGGTTGGTCGGTCAGTCGGTCCATTTTCTGTAGGTAAAGGCGGTGTTTTGAGAGTCTCGCGCTGCAGTCGGAAGTTTATCTTAATTTTCGGTAATAAAGGTGGATTTGTTTGTGTTGTAATAAAGGAAACAGAGGCTGAATTGGGAAACATGGCTGAAACCGGCGCAGGGCTGAAGGTAATGGATCATCTTTATTTCTCTGCTTTAGTTTTAAGTTTTTCTGCTTTTTTAAACAACTAGCTTTAACTCTTCACTTTAACTCCAATTTTTAATAGAAATTTCATCTTTATTAATCTCGTTTTATTCAGTCACAACAGCTCCTGTAGTTACTGTGTAGTTAATGAACTGATTAACAGCGGGAGGTAATCCAGGTTCTGAAAGTTAAAATCCGCTCCGGGATTTAGTTCTGGGCTCAGCCGCCCAGGTAAATTAGCTCAAAATTGAATCCAGGGATGGATGGATTTGAACTTTTTAGGACCTGGATCACCCCCGTGTATTACCTGTTAACTAACAGATTAAGTAACTAACAGATGCTGTAAATACTGCATGTTTCTTACAACCCAAGACTAATTTTATATAGTTTAATGTACATTTATTAGCCTGAAATTAAACAGAGTTTATAGGAGACACACGTGCAGAGGTTATTTCCAGGAGATTCTAGGCTACTAATTTAGATTAACTACACTCTAAAAAAAACATTTTTACATTAATATGTTGTTCTATGATAATAACATATTGCAGTCCTGAGTGAAACACTTAAAATAACATGCAAATATAGAAGAGAATGTACATATTTGACCATGCTTTTATCAAAACTTTATTTACATATAAATAAAATTATGTATATATATATGAAATAATCCCTGTTTATTAATAACAGATTGATGTGTTTGTGCTGTAAGTTAGCAACACCTTAGCAACCACCTGGAAAACGTTAGCAACTGCCTTGCAACCACTTAGCAACCACTTTAGAAATGATAGCAACTGCCTAGCAACCAGATAGCAGCAGCTTAGCAACCACTTGGAAAACATTAGCAACTACCTAGCAACCACTTAGCAATCACCTGGAAAATGTTAGAAACTGCGTAGCAACCACTTAGCAACCATGTGGAATACATTAGCAACTGCCTAGCAACAACTTGGAAACCATGTGGAATACGTTAGCAACTGCATAGCAACCAGTTAGCAACACCTTAGCAACCACCTGGAAAATGTTAGCAACTGCCTAGCAACCACTTAGCAACTATGTGGAATATGATAGCAACTGCCTAGCAACCACTTAACAACCACTTCAGAAATAATAGCAACTGCCTAGTAACCGGTTAGCAACACCTTAGCAACCACCTGGAAAACGTTAGCAACTGCCTAGCATCCGGTTAGCAACTACTTAGCAACCATGTGGAATACGTTAGCAACTGCCTAGCAACCAGTTAGCAACCATGTGGAATACGTTAGCAACTGCTTAGCAACCCCTTAGCAAACACTTTAGAAATGATAGCAACTGCCTAGCAACCAGTTAGCTACACCTTAGCAACGACCTGGAAAACGTTAACAACTGCCTAGCAACCGCCTAGCAACCACTTAGCAACCATGTGGAAAACATTAGCAACTGCCTAGCAACACCTTAGCAACCACCTGGAAAACGTTAGCAACTGCCTAGCAACCGCTTAGCAACCACTTTAGAAATGATCACAACTGCCTAGCAACCACTTAGCAACCATGTGGAATATGATAGCAACTGCCTAGCAATACTGCCTACACTCTAAGAAAAGTGAGTACAGATTTGTACTTAAAAGGGTACAAAGCTTGTCGCTGGGGCTGTACCTTATACTGAGGTACAAAAAAGTACCTTTCAGTGAAAGTCCTTTTTTGTACCCATGGTTTTTGTGCCAGTAAAGATTATAAACATTCATCATCATCACCTAAATATGGCTCAAAAACTTGATTATCCAAAATTGTCTGGCTTTCAAATAAAAAAATGTGCAATTAAAATATATATTGTTTATTAGTATAGTGTTACAGAATACTGAATGTACCCTTTGGCTGGTTAAATGGTACAAATCTGTACTTATTGCTGTTAGAAATTACTTTGTACTTCAGAGGGAACAAATCTGATCCTGTAAAGACCAATATTGTACCTTTGAGGGTACAATTATGAAGAGTGTACCTTTAAGTACAAAAAAGTACTCATATCGTACCTCTGTTTTTTAGAGTGTAGTCACACAATCACTGTTCACACACTTAAGACAGAAATAGCTTAGCAACTATAGGCAGAAAGCCTCTAGTTAGTGTTTTAGAGACAGTTTAAATCACGAGGCTGAAGTTGGTTTTATATTCGCAGCTCCCGCTTCACTCAACCACCATGAACCAATGTAATTTATTTATTTCCTGAGTAAAAAATATCTTAAATAGAGAATTAGCCTCCTACTTTAAAGAAAACCTGGCATTATCCTGCCCGGAGCTAATTGTATACTGTTAAACATTTATTTTAATTACTGAATTTATAATTAATAATATATAATAAAAAAAATATATTTTAAAAGCCATTGCGCTCAAAAAATATGTGGCAGATGATCCAGTGTGATTTTAAAGGATTTTTTCCATCTTGGGCCAGAGCAAATACACATGATATGAACAGTACTATTCTTCTGATTTAAGAAAATCTTGGAATTATCCTGGCCCGAGCTGATTTTATACTGTAAAATGAATTAGCAACCGAGCATATACCGAGCCATTTTGCACAAATGTAATGAATATAAAGCCAATGTTACACATGATTTAAGGAGTTCTAGCCTTCTACTTAAAGAAAAACCTGGAATTAGCCTGGCCCGAGCTGATTTTAGACTGTAAAATGAACTGGCAACATGGTACACGAGTCACAAAAAGCCAATATTCCAGTGTGATTTTTTTAAGGACTTTTTAGTCCTGGGACAGAACAAATACAAATGAGATGATGAGTTTTAGTCTCCGAATTTAAGGAAAACCTAGAATTATCCCAAGCTGATTTTAGACTTTAAAATGAATTGACAACATGGCATAGCAAGCCATTTTGCACAAAATAATGAATATAAAGCCAGTGATTCCAGTGTGATTTTGAGAACACTAGAACTCTTCATCTCATGTGTATTTGGTCTGGTCCAAGATGAAAAAGTCCTTCAAAATCATTCTGGAAAATCAGCTTTATATATTCAATTTTTTGTGCATTATATCTCGGTATGCCACGTTGCCAATTAATTGTACAGTCTAAAATCAGCTTGGGCCAGGCTAATTCCAAAATTTCCTTAAAGTAAAAGACTAGAAATCTTCATCACGTGTTTATTTGTTTTGGCCCAAGATGAAAAAGTCAGAATCACATTGGAACATCAGCTTTACATTTATTATTTTTGTGCAAAGTGGCTCGTTAAAAACAATCCTTTAAAATCACACTGGATCATCTGCCTCATATTTTTTGAGTGCAATGGTTTTTAAAATATAATTTTATTTAAGATATTTTTTATAAATATCAAATTATTAATGATAAATTCAGTAATTAAAATAAATATTTAACAGTATACAATTAGCTCTGGGCAGGATAATGCCAGGTTTTCTTTAAAGTAAGAGGCTAATTCTCTATTTAAGATATTTTTTACTCAGGAAATAAATGAATTACACTAGAACAGCAAATTCATGTTGTAAGTAAAACTGGAGAAAATAAGTGATGGAAGGTCGTGTATATAAAATTACATTTAATAACATATTGTATATGTGTATATTTTCAATAAACAGCTGTACTGCTTTTCTTCTCCTTCAGTGTTGATCTGTGGGGTGTTTAATATAAACAGCGGGTGTTTGTGAACGCTCCCTTTAGTTCACGGTGCTTCAGTGAAGCGGGAGCTGCGAAGATCAAACCAACTCCAGCCTCGTTTTTAAATCAGCAGCAGAAATCTGCTCTCTACCTGTGTAGTATGTGATGTTCTGCACTTTCCTCTTTTCCTCTTTATTTCTTAGTCCCACGGTGAGAACACAGGCCTGAGCTCCCTTCAGGAACATGATCAGAAGGCTCAGCTGGAGGACATTCTGCTCAGACCCCACAACTACGTCGGCTCTGTGGAGCCGCTCACACAGGTAGGTCCCCAGAGCGACGCTCCTGCACCGGACCGAGGACACGGGTCAACTGCAGTCTTTTATTTTTATTATACAGGACCATCTCAGAAAAATGAAAAGTTACTGTATTTCAGTAATTCAGTTCAAAATGTGAAACTATATATTATATAGATGTATTAAGCACAGAGTGATCTATTTTAAGAGTTTATTTATTTTATTGTTGATTATGATTTACAGACAATGAAAACCCAAAAATCAGTGTATCAGAAAATTAGATTATTATATAAGACCAATTGGTAATTTCTGCAGTGTGGGCAGTGTGCCAAGTCCTGCTGGAAAATGAAATCTGCATCTCTATAAAAGTTGTCAGTAGCAGAGGGAAGAATGAAGTGCTGTAAGATTTTGTGGGAAAACAAAACTGCACTGAGTTTAGACTTGATAATAAAACACAGTGGATCAACACCAGCAGATGACAGACATGACTCTCCAAACCATCACTGATCATCAGTAAATTTTACATTTTATTTGTAAATCAAGGGTTTAGAGCACATGTGTCAAACACAAACACGCGAGAGCTTGTAAGATCTTAGTGTCTATAATAAATAAGTCAGAAGCGTTCTTTGACCAAAAAATACATTTCCCACAATGCTTGTCGATTGTATTACCCGCAAAGTTACGGCTTACTGCCACTACACGGCAGTGTAGTCATTGATGTGGAAACCGTGCCGGAGGGAAGGTGTAACTTCGCGGGTGGAATTGAGACATATAAATGTTTATCCCATAATGTCCAGAAAAAGAGAAGTTGATGCAGACGGACGGCTGTGCTTCAAGGCGAAAGACCGGTATGCCTTTTGTGTTACGAAGAGTGTTACTGACCAAAATAAACGCTTTTTAGGAGAGATATAAGTTCTGTGTAAATATTTATAAGACAATAGCTGACAAAATCTGTTTTAATGACGTTAATAAACATCACTGGGACAGCGCTAGTCGCAGTTTCACCGCAGCAAAGTACGAGGACGTGAATCACTTATCTAACCAGCCTTTACTAATTTCTGCCCTCAATAACCCTTTCAATAACCTCCAATAGCCTTTAATAGTCTTCAGTAGCCTTCAACAGTCTAACCTTGCAGCCGTGGTGTGTTCTAAACTCCGTAGTTATAAACATCCTGAGGTTAGCAGCGCGATAACTGACCTGTTTATAATGTAATCCCAGCAGTGACTCATGCTCTAAACGGCTGCTGTTAGCTGATTGGGCTGAAAGATGAATTGTAGAGAGCTGTATTATTCGGTTACAAAAATCTTTATTTCATACACAGAAGAACTTAAAAATTTTAAAAACGCTCCAGACTGGCTGAGCTGAGCCCTGTAGCCCGTGGCTGGGCTGTAGCTCTGACTCAGTAAAGACTGCGGACTTGTGGTGCTGCTGCTGCAGCTCCCACTAGTGGTTGGATGAGGAACTGCTAAATCTGAGGAAATGCTATGTTCACAATTTTTGATTTTATATTTATTAAGCCTTATTTCAGTTAATAATTTCAAAGTTAATATAACTTGATGTCATTTCTATTCACTTGAATAGTTTGGTTCTTGATTGATGGAGTTTTTGGATTTCATGACATGACAAATTAAAAGGATTTATGTTAATAGAGCAACAAGCAAACATTTTTCCATGCAACTGTAATATTTGATTGAATAAATAATATATTGAGAGTTATTTAACATTAAGGAGTAATTACATTCATTTACATATATTACATTTGGTTACATTTTATTACATTTATAAGTTACATCTGGCCCTCGGAGGACAGCCAATATGCCAATGTGGCCCTCGGCAAAAATGAGTTTGACACCCCTGGTTTAGAGTCTGGAGACACACAGTCCAAACTGCTCGAGGTCTAGTGTGAAGTTTCCACCAATCAGTGATGGTTTGGAGAGTCATGTCTGATATCTGCTGGTGTTGATCCACTGTGTTTTATTATCAAGTCTAAAGTCAGTGCAGTTTTGTTTTCCCACAAAACCTTACAGCACTTTATGCTTCTCTCTACTACTGACAACTTAAATAGAGATGTGGATTTCATTTTCCAGCAGGACTTGGCACACTGCCCACACTGCAGAAATTACCAATTGGTCTTATATAATATTCTAACTTTCTGAGACACTGATTTTTGGGTTTTCATTGTCAGTAAATCATAATCAATAATAAAATAAATAAACACTTTTAATAGATCACTCTGTGTTTAATACATCTATATAATGAGTTTCACATTTTGAAACTGAATTACTGAAATACAGTAACGTTTCAAAGATTTTCTAATTTTTTGCAGTAGAATTTCTGTCCTTTTCACCAGATCTGATCAGAACAGGTCGTTTGTAACGGTGCTGATCTATTAGTATCCAGTACTGGAGAGAAAAGAACTGGTATCAGATGGAGCTTTGAGATGTTGCAGGTCCTGTGATGTTCCTCGTTCTTGAAAATGTGGGTGTTTGACGCAGACGTGGGACTGAACTGTCGGGAGGTGACATACGTTCCAGGCCTCCTCAAGATTTATGATGAAGTCCTGGGTATGTGGATGAACCAGTGTTAGTTTTGACAACATATTTTGATTGAGTTTTAGTCATAGTCTTGTGACGAAAATAGCATTTAGTTTTAGAATTGTTTTTAGTTTTAGTCTAGTTTAAGTCGACTAAATGTCATAAGAATATAGTCAACTAAAATTACAGTTAATTTAGTCGACTAAAATATAAAGGGTGTAAATGGATTTTTCATCAGTTCCCCTGAATTATTAACTATACACTTATGAAAAAATTAACATTTATTAACCAGTTGTGTAATATTGTTAATGTTTGAATGTAAAATATATTTATGTTTATATATGATTTAATTTATATTATTATTGTAGGTATGAGAGTATACATATTTTACATTTTAAATGTTGTTTTAGAAATCAGGTAATAAAACATTTGAATGGTTAAATTATAGTTTGAACAGAGCTGTAAACGTAAAAGCACAGTTTATAAAGGATCTAGTTTTATCTCCAGCAGTAACTCAGCTCACCTACTGAGCTACATTCTATAAATGAGCTCAAAAACACACACTCACACACTGTCCTGTAGAGATGCTCTCAGATGAACTGAGAGACTTCATGAGTTAAAGCTCACCTTCCGCGAAAATCCGATTTTTCTTGTTTTTTGTGGAATACAGTAGGTCTCTCCGAGTTGAATGTGTACACCTGCACATTAAACTGTTTTGCAGCCCCAATTGTCTGCAGGAGCTAAGCAAAGAAATCCCCCCTCCCCCCCTCCGAAAAACGGGTGAATTTTGAATTATCTTTCTGCCTACGTAGGCAGAAACTCACAGACCAGCCCACCTTGGCTCGAGAAACTCCCAGAGGCGGAGCTGAAGCGACGCAACATCACCGCTCATCAGTTAGGAGGTGGGAGGCAGTGAGCGGCAGAGCGGTGGAGGGGCGTCGCAGTGCTCCTAGCCAATCAGAGGAGAGATATTTGCATGCTGTTTGCATGTATGAATATTCATGAGCAAAGCTGGAATCCGGTCATTTTGGACACACCCCTAAAACAGTCCATTAAAAAAGAGCTATACAGAGACACCTGAGCACTTTTTTTTACAAAAACGGCTCACATGTCATTCATTCATACTAGAGACCACAACTAGACATTTTAAAATGAAAGAAAAAACGACCGAAGGTGACCTTTAAAGTGAGAAACTGATGAGAAAATGCTGTAAGGAACTTTACACAGACTTTTGGGTTTAATATAGATTAATTTATTTTATTGTTATTTTTTTCTCTACATATTTTATTTTCTGACCTGTTCCTGCTGTAACACTAGCTGTATGTTTCCCACTGTGGGATTAAACAGATGATCTTAATGAGCAGTGTTGGGCACGTTACTTTGAAAAAGTAATTAGTTATAGTTACTAGTTACTTCTCCAAAAAAGTAACTAAGTTAGTAACTGAGTTACTCCACTATAAAAGTAACTAGTTACCAGTAAAAGTAACTATTGCGTTACAGTTTAAAAGCTCCACGCGACAGTAGGTGAGCTCCGCGGTACCGTTTAAAAGCTCCACGCGACAGTAGGTGAGCTCCGCGGTACCGTTTAAAAGCTCCACGCGACAGTAGGTGAGCTCCGCGGTACCGTTTAAAAGCTCCGCGCGACAGTAGGTGAGCTCCGCGGTACCGTTTAAAAGCTCCACGCGACAGTAGGTGAGCTCCGCGGTACAGTTTAAAAGCTCCGCGCGACAGTAGGTGAGCTCCGCGGTACAGTTTAAAAAGGTCCGCGCGACAGTAGGTGAGCTCCGCGGTACAGTTAAAAAGCTCGGCGCGACAGTAGGTGAGCTCCGCGGTACAGTTTAAAAAGGTCCGCGCGACAGTAGGTGAGCTCCGCGGTACAGTTAAAAAGGTCGGCGCGACAGTAGGTGAGCTCCGCGGTACAGTTAAAAAGCTCGGTGCGACAGTAGGTGAGCTCCGCGGTACAGTTAAAAAGCTCGGCGCGACAGTAGATGAGCTCCGCGGTACAGTTAAAAAGCTCGGCGCGACAGTGCTCTTACTGTCCTAAAGATTGACAGCCCTAGTAAATACTGTAAGTAAATCCTACACGTGACTGTTTCATAGGCATTTGCACTAATCCCTTTTAAAAACATGTTCTGTCTCTGTTTCACTTCAAGCATAGCCTTAATATGACTGGTTATGGTTCTGCATAGTTAAATCACAAGAGATTTAGGAGAAAAAAACACAAACAATAGTCTTAATATGACTGGTTGTGGTTGCACTTATTGTTTGCACTATATAAGACCTAGAAAAGTTTTATTTTTATTCTTATTTTTATTTCTATTTCTTATAGAATCAATGTGTGAGAGAAACCAGTCTGTTAAGTTTGCGTTATATGATTTTGTCAAGTAAATCTTTAGTTTTCAATTTATTTTTGAGGGTTTCTTTAAAATTTTATTTTTAAATCTCGTCTCGTCTCGTGAACCCAGTATCGTGTCTCGTCTCGTGACATTAATGTCTCGTCACACCCCTAGCGATTGGATCTCTTCCTAACTGCTCCCTATCTTTCACTAAACTAAATCAGTTCTGATTGGATGTCATCCCTGCCAAAAATTTTCGCCTCGCTTTTATTTGTTGACGAAAATGTCAGTTAATTTGGTCTAGTTTTCATTTAGTTATCGTCTCGTTTTCGTCTTGAAAAAAAGCTTTGTTGACAAAAACTGTGAGAAATAAACGAAATTAACACTGGGATGAACTCGGTACAGCAGCTCTGATATGTTTCTGCACTGCTTTTATTCAGGGAGTAGGGCTGGGTTATATGGAAAAAAATCTTATCACAATATAGTTTTTAATATCAGCCGATATCGATATAGATCACGATATATATCAAATCCCTTTCTGTTACACTTAAAGGTTTCTTTTTACTCATAAGTGACAGAATAATGGAGTTACGGCCAAAATCATTAGCAGACTCAGAGTCTTGTGGACAGACACCACATACATAAACTACATAAAGCAAAATACAAGAGTATATCACAGTGTTCAGTTACATTTTATTCTATCGGATATTATTAGTTTTAGTCACATTTTAATCTAATAAATGTGGTCATATTAAAAGTATGTATTACGTATTTAAAACCCATCCAGTTCAGAAACAGCAATGTTTATCTCTGTTTAAATGCAGCTACACAGATTTAGTAAAATATCCAGAACAACAGACTCTCTATCTGTTAAAAACTAAAAACACAGAGACAGAGGAGAATTCTGCTCTCAGGGTTTTCTAACAGAAACAGTGAAGGTTAGTAAAAAAACGGAAAGAGCTGCTTCTCTGTGTGTTTATATACTAACCCCTCACTCGCGCTGAAGTTAACGCTAATTTACACTGAAAGTGGATTAACACGGCTAACGTGTGTTACCCTTTAGTTTATCAGAATGTAAAAAACAGTGAAGGAACCTTAGCTAATGATGACAAGATTACACAGATCCCTTTTACACCTAAACATCGCTAACTCTGAACTCAGACAAGCTTACCTAACCTAACCTAACCTAACCTAACCTAACCTAACCTAGCAAACGGAGCAGCGTTACCTTCCTTCAGAAATCTGAACAACCTCTCTAAATATCCTGGTGAGGAGACTCCATGCCTCATATGCAGGAGTTGAGTTTTCCACTGTGGATCACCTAAATGATGTTTATGTGATAAATGTGAGAGAAGGAGCCGCTGTGTGGATCAGCTGTGTGAGGATCCGTGGGGCTTGGGGGGAGGGGGCGAGTGGTACTGGGCTGAACAAGCAGTTCAGAGCACTGCCTGATCTCGTGCTGCTCCTGTTCACAGCGCCACTTAAACAGGAAATAGAAAATTAAAATTGATCGAATCCTATCTCCCCAGCTTACCATAGTTATCACGATCGCTATCGTTTTATCGCCCAGCACTATGAGGAAGCGACTCTTATTCTGTAACTTAAAAGTTTGATGCTGACTGTGCGGAGTCACCGTCACTGCCATCTGGCTGAAGTGTGAGGCAACAGGACTGTGCGTTATTATTAAAAGTGAATTATGGGACACTTTGTCTAAGTTACACAGTAATTCATGTTTTTACCATATCTGCTATTTTTATCAGTGTACACCAGTAGTAAAGTAAAGCACTGCTGTTAGCATTCAGCAGCTCACACAAACATGTATTTGCAGCACTCCTGCAGCTTCTTAAAAAATCGAAGAATGTCTTAAATTAAAATACGGGTAATTAAGGTCTTTAATTGTCTTAAATTGACTGTAAATTTGCTTTCAGACGGTTTGTTTAATGCCAGTGAGAAATACAGTGACCCACCGTAAACATCTAATCCAGGCAGAGAACTATGGTTAGCAGAGCACCAGCTAATGTTAGCAGCAAGCTAGCTTACATACCAACATTAGCAGAAAGTTAGCTCACATTACCTAGAAGAGAACTAAGGTTAACAGAGAGCAAGCTAACATTAGCGGAGAGTTAGCTAACATAATAACTTAAGCGGTAAGCTAGCTTTCATACTAACATTAGCGGTAACATAGCTAACATACTAACTTTAGCGGCGAGATATCTAACATACTAACTTAAGCGGTGAGCTATCTAACATACTAACTTTAGCGGTGAGCTATCTAACATACTAACTTTAGCGGTGAGCTATCTAACATACTAACTTTAGCGGTGAGCTATCTAACATACTAACTTTAGCGGTGAGCTATCTAACATTCTAACTTTAGCGGTGAGCTATCTAACATTCTAACTTTAGCGGTGAGCTATCTAACATACTAACTTTAGCGGTGAGCTATTTAACATACTAACTTTAGCGGTGAGCTATCTAACATACTAACTTTAGCGGTGAGCTATCTAACATACTAACTTTAGCGGTGAGCTATCTAACATACTAACTTTAGCGGTGAGCTATCTAACATACTAACTTTAGCGGTGAGCTAACATACTAACTTTAGCGGTGAGCTATCTAACATACTAACTTTAGCGGTGAGCTATCTAACATTCTAACTTTAGAGGTGAGCTAGCTAACATACTAACTTTAGTGGTGAACTAGCTAACATACTAACTTTAGCGGTGAGCTATCTAACATACTAACTTTAGCTGTGAGCTATCTAACATACTAACTTTAGCGGTGAGCTATCTAACATTCTAACTTTAGCGGTGAGCTAGCTAACATACTAACTTTAGCGGTGAGCTAGCTAACATACTAACTTTAGCGGTGAGCTATGTAACATTCTAACTTTAGCAGTGAGCTAGCTAACATACTAACTTTAGCGGTGAGCTATCTAACATTCTAACTTTAGCAGTGAGCTAGCTAACATACTAACTTTAGCGGTGAGCTATCTAACATACTAACTTTAGCGGTGAGTTAGCTAACATACTAACTTTAGCAGTGAGCTATCTAACATACTAACTTTAGCGGTGAGTTAGCAACAAGTTAGCTAATATTATGGTGAGAGAACTAAGGATAGAGGTGAGCTATCTCACATACTAACGTACAAAAGAGCTCTAACTTTAATATGTTATGTTGGCCCTGCTCTGCATCATAATGGAACAATTAATAAATAATAAATGGTAAAAGTTATGTTTTATAAATAATAATTAAAATTATAAATAATAATATTAATAATTATAGATTGTAAATAATATAAGCAGCTTTGCGTCTGTAACGGGTTTTATTTTGTTTATTTATTTTTCACACAAAATCTTCATATTTTACATGCTAGCATTTTTCTATATTTTATTTACAAAAGATTGGTTAAAAATATATTTATTTTCCAGGACTTTTATTATTTTATTTTATTGTGTGTTATTTTTCTCCATTCCTCTGGGGGGCGCAGCGTCTTTTAGTGTTTAGGTAGTCTCTCCTCAGTTGGCTGAGAGCTCTGCTGGAGAGAGGTTGGTAGAATTCAGTCTCTGGTTAAAAGTGTCTAAAAAGAGTTCAATATGTGTTAAAAAGTGTTAAAAAATAGTTTAATATGAAGCGTAAGGCCTTTAAATGTAATATTCTGGATGTTTTAAGGATGGATGATCTGTATTTTTAACTAAATCTTCGAGTGTATGTTTGAGAAGTGTTAGTTAGCTACAGCTTCCTGTGTTTAGTTCAGTCCTAACTCTCCCTCCATTTTGTGTGGTTTTGGGGATCATGCAGTGATTTGTGCAGGCAGACACGAGGCTGGATGCTATTTCTCACAGCTTTCTATCTTGTACATCCAGGTATGCTTTTTATTGCTTCATAAGTTTAAAGTTGTCAGCTCTTTTGATCGGTTTTCAGGTTTTAAAAATGTTTTACATTAAAATACATTAAAAAGTTGGTATTAAAAAGGGAATTTATTAAAAATATTATATATAAGGTTAAGTTAAAAAGTAGTCATTTTCATACTAAAATATATTTACTGTGGATTAATTTTTTTATATATATTTTTCTATTGGCTATGTCTGTCATTTTTGTACATTTTCTTATTTTATTAGTAAGTGAATTGTATATGTAACTATACTGCAAATTACTATTATACAAATACTGTTAAATACTCTTGACTCTCTGAAATAATATATACTATGTCAGTTGGCTGAGAGCTCTGCTGGAGAGAGTGATTTGTGCAGGCAGACACGAGGCTGGATGCTATTTCTCACAGCTTTCTATCTTGTACATCCAGATAATAAAAGATTCCCGGATTGGTACCAACAACAGAGGTCTCGGGTATTTCTTCCTAACACACAACACAACGCAGACAAACGGTGGCGGGGCTCCTGACCGTTTGGACCCGCTACACGTCTGTAATGAATGTAGTGAACCTGCTGTTTCTAAAGACTGTCTGATACACTTTAGAAGCTCAGTATTTATTTCTTAATAACAGGAAGTGAGGTAATGGGGGATCAGGCACTATGAGGCAGTAAATCTCAGAAGGGAAGTGTGGGACTTTTATTTATTGTAATGTTAGAAACAGTATGTTTTTAGATAACAGGAATAAAAGTGTATCATTCTGAACTCCTCGACCTCTGCGTATTCTTAGAAAGCAGCAGATAAATGGGATTATAAAATCCTCAGACTCCTTGTAGGAATGAAGCTGCAGGAGTTTGAGTGGAGGTGTTTCTATTAAAGTGTCCTCCTACCTGTGTTCAGTACGCTGTGCTGAGTTTGGAGAGCTGTGTGTCTTTTACAGTAAACGCTGTGGAGAACAAGCGGAGAGACGGCAGCACCGACTGCATCAAGATCAAGATTGACCCGTGAGTATCTGAGATCTTCCTGATCTTTTTCTGCATGAAAGCGTTTCTCCTCAGGCTGGATTTCCTGATGGAGGCTGATCTGTCTCTCCTGCTTCTGCAGTGAGAGAAACTCCATCTGGATCTGGAACAACGGAAAGGGGGTTCCTGTGGTGGAGCACCAGGTGGAGAAGGTCTTTATTCCTGCGCTGATCTTCGGTCAGCTGATCTCCTCCAGCAGCTGGGATAATGTAGAAGATGAAGATGATCAGCAGAAGATCACAGGTGAGACGTTCCGTCTTCAGGGTTTGGAGCTGGATGCAGTTGTTGAAATCTACCAGGCTGTTGCTCGTTTTTTGCTTTGGTTTATTTCTGTTTATTTTAACAGGTGGGGGAAATGGTTATGGTGCAAAGCTGTGTAATATCTTCAGCACCAAGTTCACAGTGAAAACCGCCTGTACAGGTGCTGGTCAACGAATTAGAATAATTTGAAATAGTGCAATCATGAAATTCTTTGAATGCATTTTTTGTGCAGAAAGCAAATCAGGTGTTCACCGCACCTGTCCTACTCTTTAGACTAATCACAGAACTCGTTACCTGGAAAAAAATTTGCTCAGCTGAGCTTTCCAAAAGGCCCATTTAGGCCATTTAACTGTGACACTGTTGTTTTATTGAATTAGAATAATGGAGAAACCATTTCATTGAATTAGAATAAATGCTCAAATATTTGTTTTCTGTGAAGAGTGTTCACTGTGCAGTGTAAAGTCAGGGTTGAGTAGAATTTCTAAGTTGTAAAATCAATCATGGGTAAGCAGCGCAACCTCTCAACCGGAATAGTGGCTCAAATTCAAGCCCTTCGCCAACAAGGCTTGACCCAAACTAAAATTGCTGAGCAGCTCGGCATCAGCCAGTCTTCCATCTGCAAAGCTCTCAAGAAAAACTGCAGCAAGCGCACCAACTGTTCCGGCGTCCGAAAAACTTCTGCTCGCGACAACAAGCAGCTGAGAAAGATCGCAGTCAGCAACCGGTTCAATCCACTTCCGAGCTCACCGACTTGTGGAACAAGCAGACCGGCGCTGACGTCTCCAGATCAACCACTTACCGTCGTCTGCGCGAACTCGGCTTCAAATCTCGCGTTCCAGCAGTAAAACCGATGCTGAACAAGAAACAAATCAAGAAACGGCTGAAGTGGCCCAAAGAACACGGCGAGTGGACTGCTGAAGACTGGCAGAAAGTGGTCTTCAGTGACGAATCACGCTTCTGCATCTCCTTCGGTGACCAAGGTCCTCGTGTCTGGCGTCGTGGTGGCGAAACCTACAACCACGAGTGTGTGAAAAGATCCGTCAAGTTTCCCCAGAGCGTTATGGTCTGGGGATGCATGTCCGCTCGAGGTGTAGGGAAACTCTGCTTCCTCAAGAAGACTGTCAATGCTGCCGTATATCAAGATGTTCTGGAAACGTTCCTGATTCCGACTGTTGAGGAACAGTTCGGCGAAGAAGACTTCATATTTCAACAGGATCTTGCACCGGCTCATGCGGCAAAGTCGACCAAAGATTGGTTCACTAAAAAACAGCTTGAAGTTTTGGCATGGCCGGCCAACTCGCCTGACCTCAATGTCATTGAAAACCTTTGGGCCATCGTCAAGCGGAAAATTCGTCTACTACGCTGGACCAACTGAAGCAGAACATCGCCACTGCCTGGGAAGCTGTGAGTCTGGAAACTTGCGACAAGCTGGTCAAATCAATGCCGCGGAGACTTCAGGCAGTCATACAAGCCAAGGGGGCAGCCACAAAATACTGAGAAAGTGATGATTGTAATTATAATAAAAATTATTCTAATTCAATGAAATGGTTTCTCCATTATTCTAATTCAATAAAACAGCAGTGTCACAGTTAAATGGCCTAAATGGGCCTTTTGGAAAGCTCAGCTGAGCACATTTTTTTCCAGGTAACGAGTTCTGTGATTAGTCTAACGAGTAGGACAGGTGCGGTGAACACCTGATTTGCTTTCTGCACAAAAAATGCATTCAAAGAATTTCATGATTGCACTATTTCAAATTATTCTAATTCGTTGACCAGCACCTGTAGTGAGTCAGGGGCTTCCTTCAAGCAGGTGAGACGTGGAGATCAGGTTCAGGTCCTGTTAGAGGATCAGATCTAGCTTCATACATTTCTGTAGGTTCTCAGAAGCTGCTGAGAGGAACGATGGTTCTAGACGATGGTTCTTGTGGGATTGCAGACTTGGTTTGAGAACATGAGTCGTGCCGGTGAGGCGGAGATCAACCCGTTCAGCGGTAAGGACCACACCTTCGTCACCTTCCACCCAGACCTGAGCAGGTTCCAGATTAGGGTTGTCACGATACCAAAATTTTGACTTCGATACCGATACCAACTGTAGTATCACGATTCTCGATACCAAAACGATACTTGGAAGAAAAAAAAAACAATAAAAATATCTGAACATAAAATGTTTATTTTTGATGGACTGTATTGAACACTGAACAATCGGTGCAAACGTTTTTATTCTAAAATGAAACATTTGAACAAAAAACAAGTTTCGTTATTATAACCTTAACTATAACATAATTATCTAAACACTTCCTAAAAACTAAAACCTCTTCTTTTCTGAAACTACACTGTGGGAAGTTTCTTTGCCTGTTTAAGGTTCTTA
Organism: Astyanax mexicanus; assembly: GCF_023375975.1. Lineage (NCBI taxonomy): Eukaryota > Metazoa > Chordata > Actinopteri > Characiformes > Acestrorhamphidae > Astyanax > Astyanax mexicanus. The sequence goes on from NW_026040046.1 coordinate 960,060, forward strand.
GCCAGGAAAACAAGTGTGTCCACATGGTCTTCTGTCAACCTTGTTCTCCTTGGACTGCAGATTAACCACACGTGCGTTATCACATGCAGCCTCGAAAATTACGCTTTTAATAAGGAGATAAAGTGGATATTATTTTTTTTTCTGCCTCAGTTTATTTCATGCGCTGTTTGTATATAATTGGGGATTGCAGGAGACTGGATTGATGGATTCTCTTAAGTCTGGTTTTGAAGGTAAGAGCGTGGGGGAGCCGCTGGTGGGGGTTGAGGGGGTGGAGGGAGTGACCTGAGGTAACCCTGCAGCGAAAAACAAGCAGCTTTTAACTCTGAACACGCGCTGTGACGCGCTCTTTCAGCTCTAATTCAGGAACCGTACATCCTACAGTAAAACGGAGCGAATCCGGAGAGACAGACGGTTCGAATGGTGTATAACATGTCCGCATTCGATCAAATATGGACGTACGAGAAACGGAAATATGAAAATTATGATTTCATATTTTCAGAAGCAAGGCATATTTCGCCCTAAATGTTTATTTTCTGAAAGGAGATCCAGCTAAATAGGCTAGATAACTGAAAAGCCGAGATTCTAAGCTTTAAAATGGCATATTGGGTGTCTATATTGAACCTATAACTATTCATAAACACAGCCAGATATTTAATATTATAAATTTCTGGCCCGCCGGCGGGCCAGGGCTAGTAAATCTTAGTAAAGCTACAGACAGAGTGTATCTTGACTAACTCCACTAACCTGTCGACTTCTCAGCTCTTTGTAGAGATCAGGGTGCTTGTCTGCTAAATGCGTAGCCAGGTTGCTGGTGTTCCCTCCTCTGCACTGGATAGACTTATAACACCGTTTATAAACTGGGTTTGTGGTGTTGGTCGGATTCCCTTCTTCATCAGCGATGTAAGCAAAATTTGCCCACACTTCACTCCTCGCGCCCGTTTTGTCCACAAGTCGCGGACGAGAGACATCTGTTATTTTAGACGTCGCCATTCTACACTCGCTGCTGCTCTGCTGGCTTGCGCGTGCGTGTGTCGCTCAAGCGAGTCAAATGAATCGATTCACACGTGAATCGATTCATTTGTTCAGAACACTAAGTTTATCTGAATCCTGCCACACCGACTGCTGCGGTGTGAATCAGTTTTCTTATGAACTGAATCAAATCGCGCCTACTAATTTGACTCATTTGAAGCTAGTGACTGGGCTATATAGTATCGAAAGCATCGAACGCTAAAGAACCGAATCGTTTGTGATGACGTAGTATCGAAAAAGAATCGAACCTTCGGTACACCGTGCAACTCTATTCCAGATGCAGTCGCTGGACCGAGACACCGTGGCCCTCATGACCAGGAGAGCGTATGACGTCGCCGGGTCCTCCCCGGGTGTGCGGGTCTACCTCAACGGCACCAGGCTGCCTGTGAGTAACACTTATCTAGAACACTTATCTAGAACCAGCAGGGCTGAACTGGGGAATTAGGGTTTGAATGGGTTAAATAAATCTGAACTTTTAATAGAAATGATGCAGCCTGGAGTTTTTAATCTCCACCATCGTTCAGACTTTAATATTTCTTTGTTTAAGTTTATATTAAAAGGCAAATGTTCTTTATTTCACCTCAAATTATATATTTTTTAAGACAAATAGATTTGTTTGGTTAGTTTTGTTCTGGTTTATCTTGTAGATTAATGTTTCAGGACGAGTTGAGTTCTCTTCTCTAAAAACTTTCCCCATTTTACTACAGACACAAATACCTCTGTAATTATTGGGGTCATATTTGTCTTTATTTTTATATACGGAATAAATCAGTCCTTCGCTCCAGATCTCAGGAAAACACCCTGATTTTAAAATCTAGTTAAAAAGATTAACATGAAGCTTTCTTTGCTTTGGGGTTGTAAAATTTAACTTCCATATTGAGGTGTTTTGAATTGTTAGTCTTTCTTTATTTGAGTCTATTTTTTATAGCTTGATTGCTTGTTCGATTTGATCAAGTTTTGTTCTTAATAGTTTTTTGGTTTTCAGGAGTTTTGTATTATTTTAAAGCGTTTGAATAATTTTTGTTGGATAATGTTCTAAATCCTTTCCTTGAGGTTTTACAGTCGTGGCTTTTTAGTGGATTTAACTGCTGTGAAGTTTTCTGTTTGTTTCCTGAGGAGGGGAAATACCAACATTAAAAATGAATCCTGATTCTGACTGATGCCACTAAAATAATTCAATTTTAACATTCTAATGCTGATACCTCATAAAAAGAACTGGAACACTGAAATGCATCCAGTAATCTGCTTAGGAATAAATATTTGTAGTTTAATCAGTTAAAGTAATGCTGTTGTTTTTAAAAAAGCTCTACAATCAGGCTCACAGATTATTTGTTCCAACAAGATCTAAAAGATGGATCCTCTTATGATGACGGTAGGAGAGAAGCCTGGATTCAAGCATTTAATAAAACGTATCTTAAAGGAATAAACCGAACGGTGCATTTTCCGGATCGTTACACCACTATTGCTTAGCGCTGCTGAATGCGGGGTTTGATTATGGGATGTTTATACTGGTGTGTGTTTTTTAGGTGGATGGATTCCGGAGTTACGTGGATTTGTACCTGAAGGATGAAGTGGACGAGACGGGCTCTCCTCTCACTGTAGTGCACGAAGTGGTGAACCCACACTGGGAAGTGTGTCTCACCATCAGTGAAAAGGGCTTTCAGCAAGTCAGTTTGGTGAACAGCATCGCCACCACAAAGGTAGATCTTCTCCAGGTGTTTAGGACTGAAGCCGCGCTCCTGTAGAGCCTTTCTTCTCATCTTTATCTCACTCTCTGCTCACGTTTCTCTCAGGGAGGAACTCACATCGACTACGTTACAGATCAGATCGTCTCACAGCTGATTGAAGTGCTGAAGGAAAAGAACAAAGCTGCTGAGGATCTCCAGCCAGTCCAGGTAGTGCAGGTTCTTCAAGATTCTGCAGACATGATGATTCAGAACTGCATCTCAACAGCTGATAGAGCTTCACTTATTTATAATAATCAATCACTTCATCAATAAACTCCCCGCTGCCTCTGTCTGTTCTCTGCTCCTCAGGTGAAGGAGCTGATGTGGCTGTTTGTGAACTGCCTGATCCAGAATCCAACCTTCGACTCTCAGACCAAAGAGAGCATGACTCTCCATCAGCAGAGCTTCACATCTGCCTTCAGCCTCAGCCACAACTTCTTCAATCAGGTCCATCACTTCATCCTAGTGCTTAGTGTGTGATTAATCACACTGACTGAGAGAAAGAGCTATAGTACAATCTGAATAGTAGATTCTGTGGGTGTGTGATTATTCATGCTGTGAGAGAGAGAAAGCAATAGTAGAATATGTATAGTACAGGTGCTGGTCAACGAATTAGAATAATTTGAAATAGTGCAATCCTGAAATTCTTTGAATGCATTTTTTGTGCAGAAAGCAAATCAGGTGTTCACCGCACCTGTCCTACTCGTTAGACTAATCACAGAACTCGTTACCTGAAAAAAAATTTGCTCAGCTGAGCTTTCCAAAAGGCCCATTTAGGCCATTTAACTGTGACACTGTTGTCTTATTGAATTAGAATAATGGAGAAACCGTTTCATTGAATTAGAATAATTTTTATTATAATTACAATCATCACTTTCTCAGTATTTTGTGGCTGCCCCCTTGGCTTGTATGACTGCCTGAAGTCTCCGCGGCATCGATTTGACCAGCTTGTCGCAAGTTTCCGCACTCACAGCTTCCCAGGCAGTGGCGATGTTCTGCTTCAGTTGGTCCAGCGTAGTAGGCTTTCTGTCGCGAATTTTCCGCTTGACGATGGCCCAAAGGTTTTCAATGACAATGAGGTCAGGCAAGTTGGCCGGACATGCCAAAACTTCAAGCTGTTTTTTAGTGAACCAATCTTTGGTCGACTTTGCCGCATGAGCCGGTGCAAAATCCTGTTGAAATATGAACTCTTCTTCGCCGAACTGTTCCTCAACAGTCGGAATCAGGAACGTTTCCAGAACATCTTGATATACGGCAGCATTGACAGTCTTCTTGAGGAAGCAGAGTTTCCCTACACCTCGAGCGGACATGCATCCCCAGACCATAACGCTCTGGGAAAACTTGACGGATCTTTTCACGCACTCGTGGTTGTAGGTTTCGCCACCACGACGCCAGACACGAGGACCTTGGTCACCGAAGGAGATGCAGAAGCGTGATTCGTCACTGAAGACCACTTTCTGCCAGTCTTCAGCAGTCCACTCGCCGTGTTCTTTGGCCCACTTCCGCCGTTTCTCCATTTGTTTCTTGTTCAGCATCGGTTTTACTGCTGGAACGCGAGATTTGAAGCCGAGTTCGCGCAGACGACGGTAAGTGGTTGATCTGGAGACGTCAGCGCCGGTCTGCTTGTGGACTTGAACCGGTTGCTGACTGCGATCTTTCTCAGCTGCTTGTTGTCGCGAGCAGAAGTTTTTCGGACGCCGGAACAGTTGGTGCGCTTGCTGCAGTTTTTCTTGAGAGCTTTGCAGACGGAAGACTGGCTGATGCCGAGCTGCTCAGCAATTTTAGTTTGGGTCAAGCCTTGTTGGCGAAGGGCTTGAATTTGAGCCACTATTCCGGTTGAGAGGTCGCGCTGCTTACCCATGATTGATTTTACAACTTAGAAATTCTACTCAACCCTGACTTTATACTGCACAGTGAACACTCTTCACAGAAAACAAAAATTCGAGCATTTATTCTAATTCAATGAAACAACAGTGTCACAGTTAAATGGCCTAAATGGGCCTTTTGGAAAGCTCAGCTGAGCAAATTTTTTTTCCAGGTAACGAGTTCTGTGATTAGTCTAAAGTTAGCCTTAAGTTGCTTGTCTTGACGCTTTGATGTCTTTCTCGGTCTACCAGTACGCTTGGCTTTAACAACCATTCCATGCTGTTTGTATTTGGTCCATATCTTGGATACAGCTGACTGTGAACAGCCCACATCTTTAGCAACCATGCGTGAAGAGTTACCTTCTTCAAGAAGTTTCACAATCCTCTCTTTTGTTTCAAGAGACATTTCTCTTGTTGGAGCCATGGTTCTTGCCACTCTAATTCGTCCAGCAGCCCTCCAAGGTGTCATGACTGCAGGTGTTTTTAACTGCAGACTAACGAGCAGATCTAATCTGAGGCAGGTGTCCATTTAGGGAAAGGAAATTGACTGGGTGTGTCCTTATTTTCTACCTTCAATTTGAGTGATTCCATACTTTTTTCCTCAGAATTGAGTGATTCCATATTTTTTTCCCTGTGGTTGGTCAATAAAAGTAACATTCACTGACTTCCACAATGTTTTTTCTTCATTTCTTTGAGTGTTCCTGAAAGCCAACAAGTTGCACTTTGGAATGACCTTATTATTGTATCATGTTTTTGATCAGAGTTTGTTTTACAGAATGAAATGTCTGAAGGAGTGCTCATCCAAGACTGGTGATTCCATACTTTTTGCCAGGGGTTGTAGAATGCTCGAGGCTCAGCTCCCTCTTCACCACACTGAGATTTCTATTCCTGAAATTTGGGGTGTGTTTCACTTCCTGTGTGTTTATCTTTGGTGCTGGTTACAGTCAAAAGCAACGTTTAAAATGGCAACTGTTGAATTGTATAGTTGGTGAAGCAAAACTGGCAATCTATACTTCCAGAAGGAATAAAATTAAACACAGGTCAGGTCAAGAGGTTTTACCTTTGTTTATGGCTTTGGTGAAGTCTAGAATCGTCTTTGAGTTTGGGTTTTACAGAGCCATGAACAATGTTGAAGTGTTTGAATTAGAGTGGTGCCTTGAGGGCATTCTCTGCAGGGTGGAGGAGGGGGAGCTGATTCTCGCCAGCCCTTGGAGTTGAATATGTACAGTGTTTTTGCATTAGAAGGGTTTTTTTCCCTAATTGAACTTGCTCTGTTTGTCTGCTAAGTTGAATTAAAGTTTCTGTTTTAAAATCAAATCTCTCTCTCTCTCAATTCAATTCAATTCAACAGTGCTTTATTGGCATGAATGTAAAAGTCAACACTATTGCCAAAGCATAAAACAGAAAACAAACAAAAATAATAATAATAATAATAAATAATTAAAAGAAAGATTACATATATACAATTACACCAACAGAAATTATTATTTACAAGATTAACACTTATAATTATTATTAATGATCATTCAAATAGAAGGAAATAAGAGTGTGGAGACTTTTTAAATGTGTAATAATAAGCAATAAATCATTAATATTAGAAATGAGTTATAATAATTTATATTGTGTGGTTTTGTCCCTCAGGTTGTGACAGTCTGTAACATATCGAGCTGCCTGAGTGATCAGCTCTCTCTTCTCTCCCAGTATATACTGGAGCTTCTCAGAGTCTGAGCAGAGCTGGAACTCAGGGCAGACTCTGCTCGCTCTCTGGTAGAACCGGGTTCTCACAGACTCATATCTAGAACACTCTGAGGAAATGCAGCTCTGTCTCCACCACTGCGAGATCACAGTGAGAGCACAGCCTGGCCTCTCTGGGAGCCCAGCTCTGTCTGTGACGCCCAGTTTCTACAGCCAGACTGTGCTCACTGAGTCTGTACCTGGTGAGGATCTTCCTCAGTGACCTCTCTCTGAGAACTGTGAGGTATGGGGCCAGTGTGTAATCACGATTGAGGGCTGTGTAGCATTGCAGTTTGGATTGTTGTTGTGTAGTGTGTGTCCAGTGTGTGAGGTCTCTCTTTCACTCACGCCGACTGTCTCTCTCTCTCTCTCTCTCTCTCTCTCTCTCTTTCACTCACGCCATCTGTCTCTCTCACTCTCACTCTCTCTCCTGCCATCTGTCTCTCTCACTCTCTCTCTTTCACGTACGCCGCCTGTCTCTCTCTCTTTCACTTACGCCATCTGTCTCTCTCACTCTCACTCTCTCTCCTGCCATCTGTCTCTCTCACTCTCTCTCTTTCACGTACGCCGCCTGTCTCTCTCTCTTTCACTTACGCCATCTGTCTCTCTCACTCTCACTCTCTCTCCTGCCATCTGTCTCTCTCACTCTCTCTCTTTTACTTACGCTGTCTGTCTGTCTCTCTCTCACTCGCTCTCTTTCACTTACGCCATCTGTCTCTCTCTCACTCTCCTTGCTCGCACCATCTGTCTTGCTCTCTCTTTCCCTCGTGCCGTCTGTCTCGCTCTCTCTTTCGCTTGCACCGTCTGTCTTGCTCTCGCTCCCTCTTTCGCTCATGCCTTCTTGCTCTCCCTTTCGCTTGCATTATCTGTCTCTCTCTCGTTAATAAAGGGTTACGGCTTCACAGAATGCCCAGCCTCTTTATCTTTACACCAACCGTACCGAAAACATACAGAAAACGTAACGAAAACGTAAAGAAAATTTACCGAACCGTGGGGTTAATACCGAGGTGTGAACCGAAGCGTGAATTTTCTGTACCGTTACTCCCCTAGTTCACTATAAACTGAATGATGAATGTAAATCTGCATCAGTCTGTTCTGATTTTAACTATGATCATGTTCCTCTCTCCAGGTTTGGGTTCCTGCACAGCCACGGAGTTCAGAGAGTATTTCAGGAACCTGGCGAGGCATCGAATTCCCTTTAAGTTCTCGGGTCCTGCGGATGATGAGGCTATCGACATGGTAACGACGTAGTCATGAATTTGGCGCGTTTGTCTCAGAGGATACTGAGCTGCGCTTTCACGCTCATTTAATAGAACATCAGTGTTATTATGGTTGCGCATTGCAAAGCAAACACCTAGCAACACCTTAGCAACTGCTTAGCAACATCTTAGCAACCACCACGGATACCATAGCAACGCCTTAGCAATGCCTCAGCAACCACCTTCGCAACTGCTTAGCAACATCATAACAACCACCACGTATACCATAGCAATGCCTTAGCAACCACTTAGCAACTGCTTAGCAACATCATAGCAACCACCACGGATACCATAGCAATGCCTTAGCAGTGCCTTAGTAACTACCTAGAAACCAGCTAGCAACACCATAGCAACCACCACGGATACCATAGCAATGCCTTAGCAACCACCACAGACAACATAGCAACACCCTAACAACCACCTAGCAACCGATTAGCAACACCCTAGCAACCACCACGGATACCATAGCAACGCCTTAGCGGCCAGCCAGTGGAGCACCTGGCTTTCCCGCTGCCAAGATAGCAATACACCAGAAATGTACCTGATCACACTTTCAGACCACCACGCCCATCAGCGTAGATATATTCACTATTTTAACAGGAGAGGAGTGAAAATAGACTGATGACAGGGTGAAAGATAGTAACGAGCCTCATGATGCACCTTGATGATCTCTCTCCAGGTGTTTAGTAAGAAGAAAGTGAATGAAAGAAAGAAGTGGCTCAACAGGTTCATAATTAACCGGCGCTGGCATCGAGAGAGGAACCTGCCGCAGGTCTGGAAGCTTTCTGTTCCTCCAGATATCTGCTGATTTATAAGGGAATGTCCTTCAGTAACAGATCCCCCTGATCCCCCACTCCTGCTGGTTGCACGACATCCCCTGCCTGGCGGACGGTAAGACTTTCTAGCGTCAGTAAGAAACGTCTATATGAATGTCTGGAGCTTCAGGACTGGTTTAAAGTGGGAGGGGTTTCTGTCTGAAGGTCTGACATCAGTCCAGAGGAAGGTGTTGTTCTGCTGCTTCAAGCGGAAGGATAAGAGGGAGGTGAGCGTGGCTCAGCTCGCCTCTTCTGCTGCAGAGATGACTGCTTACTACATTGGAGCGGTTTGATCCTTCTTTTTATTGACTTCAGGACTGTTTACTGAGGAAAATGCCTGAATGGATTGAGTTTCTCAGTGATTTCATTCATTATCTCCTGATGATCAGGTTCCTCTGGAGAAGGTCATCGTGGGTTTGGCGCAGAACTTTGTCGGTAGCAACAACCTGAACCTGCTTCAGCCTTTGGGTCAGTTCGGCACTCGGCTGCTCGGAGGCCGAGACTCGGCCTGTGTCAGATTCCTGTTCACCGAGCTCAGGTACTCGTCAACAGCGCTAAGAACCGAGACCTGAACCCAGCATGCTCCCATTAGAACTGCACTCTCTGATGATGCTCAGAGGAAGGGTGTTCCTCCACGTCTCACTGCATGTCCGTGTCTGTCTCTCATTCTTTGTCTTTCTGCTGTCTTTCTTCTTCTTCTTTTCTGGGTTTAAAATGAAAATAAATGCATGTATTTCCGTCCCTCATAACAATCCTGCGCTCCACCTCTCTATCTCTGCAGCTCTCTCACCCGACTGCTCTTCCCTTCTGTGGACGACGTCCTGCTCAACTACAACTACCATGACGGCATGAGGGTGGAGCCTGAGTGTTACCTTCCCATCACGCTTTATTACACACATCATCAATCTCACGTTAAGTGCTGTTATTATTAAAATAAAAGCTTGGGTATGTGTTTATAACGGTTAATATATATATATATATATATATTTTAAGCAGAAGTTTAGTAGGATGGTTTAATTCTGGCAGATTGTTCTATTGGGGTCACCAAAGTTCACCTAAATGTAATTTTTATGCTGGATGTTAATCTACACAGATTTCTCTCCTGAAAACGGTTTGAGTAAGAAAAGCACTTTTGTTTATTTACAGTAATTTTTTGATTGAACTCTCGAGATGTGACGAGGCGAAATGTTTTGGCGGGATGAAGCTCGCTTGAAAAAAAACATAAATTAGCCGCATGGTTAAATAAATAAGCTGCAGTGTTGGAAAAGTAGCATCTTATAGGCGGGAAATGACGCTACACTGTTGAGGAACCACTGAGCATAATGGTAGTTCTGAAAGTAAGTTTTATATGTTTTACAGCATTCACTTATTCTTCCTCTCTCTCTCTTTCTCCCTCTCTCTCTTTCTCTCTCTCTTTCTCCCTTTCTTTCTCCCTCTCTCTCTCTTTCTCTCCCTCTCTCTTTCTCTCTCTCTCTCTCTCTCTCTCTCTCTCCCTCTCGTTCAGCTTCCCAGTTATAAGGGATTCAGGGGAACCGTTGAGGAGCTGGGGCAGAACCAGTACATGATCAGTGGAGAGGTGGAGATCATGGACTCCACCACTATCGTTATCTCGGAGCTGCCTGTAAAAAGCTGGACTCAGGTCAGTAGAACAGCAGTAGAACTATAAGCATGTGGAGGAGCGTCTGGAGGAGAAGCTGCTGTTCTGAGAACAGCTGTGAACCGTTCTCTTCCTCAGACCTACAAAGAGACTGTGCTGCAGGAGATGCTGAACGACTCTGAGGAAGAACCGGCCCTGATCACCGACTACGAGGAGCAGCACACCGACAACACGGTGCGCTTTGTGGTGAAAATGACCGAGGAGACGCTCCAAGCTGCTGCTGCTGCAGGTCTGCGCCTCAACTGCAAACAAATGGTACAAACAGAACCACACGTCTACTGTAACATCTACAACATCTCTACCAACCTCTCCACTCACATCTACTACTGTAACATCTACACCATCTCTACCAACCTCTCCAAACACTCACATCTACTACTGTAACATCTACACCATCTCTACCATCCTCTCCAAACACTCACATCTACTACTGTAACATCTACACCATCTCTACCAACCTCTCCAAACACTCACATCTACTACTGTAACATCTACACCATCTCTACCAACCTCTCCAAACACTCACATCTACTACTGTAACATCTACAACATCTCTACCAACTGTTACACCTTAGCCCATGTCTGTCTTCTGTTTCTGCCTTATTTTGTCTCTTGTGCTCCTGCTCCTCTGTTTACCTGTCATGGTTCCCAGCCATGTGCTTGTGTTGTTGTTTTTGTACCTGTCTCCACCCTAGCTCCGCCCCAGCCCTGCCCTAGCTATTAGTGTTTTCACCTGTGTCTTGTCTGTAACCCCGCCCCCTCGTCATCCTAGCCCAGGTGTTTCTCACTCTCCTCATGTATTTAAGCCCGTCTGTTTGAATGTTCAGTGTTGAGTCTTTTGTATATTTTGTATCCTTTGTATCTTTTGTATCCTTGCCGATCGTATGAATCCTCGTCTTCCGTGCACTCTGGTTTTGTGTTCCTAGTTCTAGTTTATCCTTGCCTTGTTTTCTTTGTAGTTTTGTGCGTTACCCGAGTTTTGTTTACTGTTTTATTTTATCTTGTTTGTTTAATAAAATATATATTATATTTGCACTTATGTCCATCCCTCCGTCTCCCGCGTAACATAAGACTCGACCAAATTATGGACGTAGCAAAGTGGCAGGCTACAAGGAGAGCAGACCTAGAGTATCTCCGGTTCCTTGCCGAGCAAATTTGGGGAGATGAACCGCTCCCGGCGCCTCTCCTTGGTTTGGAGCTCGTCAGCCCAGCTCCAGCTAAGCTAGCTAGCCTGCTAGCACCACTGCGCTCTCCAGCCCGGCCGGCTTCCAGCTCTCCAGCCCAGCCGACTTCCAGATCTCAAGCCCGGCCGGCTTCCAGCTCTCAAGCCCAGAAGGTTTCCTGCTCTACAGTCCGGCCGGCTACCAGCTCTCAAGCCCGGCCGACTCCCAGCTCTCAAGCCCTGCCGGATTCCAGGTTTCCGACTCCTGCTCCAGAAGCAAGCTCCGGTCCGATTTCCACAGCCTCGCCCACTGCTGAATCTGCGGTTCCAGTCCGGATCTTGGCGGCAGCCGCACTCTCAGCTCCTGCTGAAGCGGCTTCTTCGCCAGCTGTGCCTGCCGCTTCCAAGCCCGCGGTGGCAGCCACCTCCACGTCAGCGGTGCCTGCCGCGCTCACGCCAGCAGGACCCACCGCCTCTGTTTCAGCGCTGCCCGCGGCTCCGGCCGCCTCTGTTTCAGTGCTGCCCACGGCTCCGGCCATCTCTGTTTCAGCGCTGCCCGCGGCTCCGGCCGCCTCTGTTTCAGTGCTGCCCACGGCTCCGGCCATCTCTGTTTCAGAGCTGCCCGCGGCCCCGGCCGCCTCTGACCCTGTGCCCGCGGCTCCGGCCGCCTCTGACCCTGTGCCCGCGGCTCCGGCCGCCTCTGACCCTGTGCCCGCGGCTCCGGCCGCCTCTGACTCTGTAACATCTACAACATCTCTACCAACCTCTCCAAACACTCACATCTACTACTGTAACATCTACACCATCTCTACCAACCTCTCCACTCACATCTACTACTGTAACATCTACACCATCTCTACCAACCTCTCCAAACACTCACATCTACTACTGTAACATCTACAACATCTCTACCAACCTCTCCAAACACTCACATCTACTACTGTAACATCTACACCATCTCTACCAACCTCTCCAAACACTCACATCTACTACTGTAACATCTACAACATCTCTACCAACCTCTCCACTCACATCTACTACTGTAACATCTACACCATCTCTACCAACCTCTCCAAACACTCACATCTACTACTGTAACATCTACAACATCTCTACCAACTGTTACACCTTAGCCCATGTCTGTCTTCTGTTTCTGCCTTATTTTGTCTCTTGTGCTCCTGCCCCTCTGTTTACCTGTCATGTTTCCCAGCCATGTGCTTGTGTTGTTGTTTTTGTACCTGTCTCCACCCTAGCTCCGCCCCAGCCCTGCCCTAGCTATTAGTGTTCTCACCTGTGTCTTGTCTGTAACCCCGCCCCCTCGTCATCCTAGCCCAGGTGTTTCTCACTCTCCTCATGTATTTAAGCCCGTCTGTTTGAATGTTCAGTGTTGAGTCTTTTGTATTTTGTATATTTTGTATCCTTTGTATCTTTTGTATCCTTGCCGATCGTATGAATCCTCGTCTTCCGTGCACTCTGGTTTTGTGTTCCTAGTTCTAGTTTATCCTTGCCTTGTTTTCTTTGTAGTTTTGTGCGTTACCCGAGTTTTGTTTACTGTTTTATTTTATCTTGTTTGTTTAATAAAATATATATTATATTTGCACTTACGTCCATCCCTCCGTCTCCCGCGTAACATAAGACTCGACCAAATTATGGACGTAGCAAAGTGGCGGCTACAAGGAGAGCAGACCTAGAGTATCTCCGGTTCCTTGCCGAGCAAATTTGGGGAGATGAACTGCTCCCGGCGCCTCTCCTCGGTTTGGAGCTCGTCAGCCCAGCTCCAGCTAAGCTAGCTAGCCTGCTAGCACCACCGCGCTCTCCAGCCCGGCCGGCTTCCAGCTCTCCAGCCCAGCCGACTTCCAGATCTCAAGCCCGGCCGGCTTCCAGCTCTCAAGCCCAGAAGGTTTCCTGCTCTACAGCCCGGCCGGCTACCAGCTCTCAAGCCCGGCCGACTCCCAGCTCTCAAGCCCTGCCGGATTCCAGGTTTCCGACTCCTGCTCCAGAAGCAAGCTCCGGTCCGATTTCCACAGCCTCGCCCACTGCTGAATCTGCGGTTCCAGTCCGGATCTTGGCGGCAGCCGCATTCTCAGCTCCTGCTGAAGCGGCTTCTTCGCCAGCTGTGCCTGCCGCTTCCAAGCCCGCGGTGGCAGCCACCTCCACGTCAGCGGTGCCTGCCGCGCTCACGCCAGCAGGACCCACCGCCTCTGTTTCAGTGCTGCCCGCGGCTCCGGCCGCCTCTGTTTCAGTGCTGCCCGCGGCTCCGGCCATCTCTGTTTCAGCGCTGCCTGCGGCTCCGGACGCCTCTGACCCTGTGCCCGCGGCTCCGGCCGCCTCTGACTCTGTGCCCGCGGTGCCTGCCGCGCTCACGCCAGCAGGACCCACCGCCTCTGTTTCAGCGCTGCCCGCGGCTCCGGCCGCCTCTGTTTCAGCGCTGCCCGCGGCTCCGGCCGCCTCTGACCCTGTGCCCGCGGCTCCGGCCGCCTCTGACCCTGTGCCCGCGGCTCCGGCCGCCTCTGACTCTGTGGACCTGGCCTGCACCTCAGGACCTGAAGAACCGTTCCTCCGAGAAGAGCGACGGAGAGAGAGACGCAGTCAGGGTGCATTTAATACAGATTTATAAGAGTTTAATGATTTATCTCATCTATAAACACATTATTAGGTTAAATATTGAATAGGGTTAAGTTGATAGAAGGGTTCATTTTTGGTGCAGCTGCTGGAATTGAGTTTGGTCTCCTTCACTTATCTCTCAGCCTGGAGCTTCAGCACTTCAAACTGGATCTACAGCTTTAGCAAAAAGAAGAGAAACGTCTTCAGCTGCTGCTTTTGTGGAGCTGAATGATTTTATTAAGATGATTTTAATTTTTGTCTGGAGTGTTTCCACATACAGTGCTAATTTATTCTGTTTTATTCCTGTAATTGTGAATTACAGTGGATCAAACTACAGTTTTATATCCCTGCTGAACTTTCATCTCTCTCTAGGCTGAGAGTGAGGGAGGTGTGGAGATGATGATGATGATGAAGGTGATGATGATGATGATGAAGGTGATGATGAAGATGATGATGAAGGTGATGATGAAGATGATGACGATGAAGGTGATGATGAAGGTGATGATGATGATGAATCTCTCTCTAGGCTGAGAGTGAGGGAGGTGTGGAGATGATGATGAAGGTGATGATGATGATGATGAAGGTGATGATGATGATGAAGATGATGATGAAGGTGATGATGATGATGAACGTGATGATGATGATGAATCTCTCTCTAGGCTGAGAGTGAGGGAGGTGTGGAGATGATGATGAAGGTGATGATGATGATGATGATGATGATGACGAAGGTGATGATGGTGATGATGATGAAGGTGATGATGATGACGATGAATCTCTCTCTAGGCTGAGAGTGAGGGAGGTGTGGAGATGATGATGATGATGAAGGTGATGATGATGATGATGAAGGTGATGATGATGAATCTCTCTTTAGGCTGAGAGTGAGGGAGGTGTGGAGATGATGATGAAGGTGATGATGATGATGAAGGTGATGATGATGATGAAGGTGATGATGATGATGAAGGTGATGATGATGATGATGATGAATCTCTCTTTAGGCTGAGAGTGAGGGAGGTGTGGAGATGATGAAGGTGATGATGATGATGAAGGTGATGATGATGATGAAGGTGATGATGATGATGATGAAGGTGATGATGATGATGATGAATCTCGCTTTAGGCTGAGAGTGAGGGAGGTGTGGAGATGATGATGATGATGAAGGTGATGATGATGATGATGATGAAGGTGATGATGATGATGATGATGATGATGATGACGAAGGTGATGATGGTGATGATGATGATGATGATGATGAATCTCTCTCTAGGCTGAGAGTGAGGGAGGTGTGGAGATGATGAAGGTGATGATGATGATGATGATGAAGATGATGATGAAGGTGATGATGATGATGAATCTCTCTTTAGGCTGAGAGTGAGGGAGGTGTGGAGATGATGAAGGTGATGATGATGATGATGATTAAGGTGATGATGATGATGATGAAGGTGATGATGATGATGAAGGTGATGATGATGATGATGATGACGAAGGTGATGATGGTGATGATGATGACGATTAAGGTGATGATGATGATGATGAAGGTGATGATGATGATGATGATGAATCTCTCTTTAGGCTGAGAGTGAGGGAGGTGTGGAGATGATGAAGGTGATGATGATGATGATGATTAAGGTGATGATGATGATGATGAAGGTGATGATGATGATGAAGGTGATGATGATGATGATGATGACGAAGGTGATGATGGTGATGATGATGAAGGAGATGATGATGATGACGATTAAGGTGATGATGATGATGATGAAGGTGATGATGATGATGAAGGTGATGATGATGATGATGATGAATCTGTCTCTAGGCTGAGAGTGAGGGAGGTGTGGAGATGATGATGAAGGTGATGATGATGATGATGAAGGTGATGATGAAGGTGATGATGATGATGATGAAGGTGATGATGATGATGATGATGATGATGATGATGAATCTCGCTTTAGGCTGAGTGAGGGAGGTGTGGAGATGATGAAGGTGATGATGATGAAGGTGATGATGATGATGATGAAGGTGATGATGATGATGATGATGAATCTCTCTCTAGGCTGAGAGTGAGGGAAGTGTGGAGATGATGAAGGTGATGATAATGATGAAGGTGATGATGATGATGATGATGATGATGATGAATCTCTCTCTAGGCTGAGAGTGAGGGAGGTGTGGAGATGATGATGATGAAGGTGATGATGAAGGTGATGATGATGATGAAGGTGATGATGATGATGAATCTCTCTCTAGGCTGAGAGTGAGGGAGGTGTGGAGATGATGATGAAGGTGATGATGATGATGATGATGATGACGAAGGTGATGATGGTGATGATGATGAAGGTGATGATGATGATGATGATGATGATGATGAATCTCTCTTTAGGCTGAGAGTGAGGGAGGTGTGGAGATGATGAAGGTGATGATGATGATGATTAAGGTGATGATGATGATGGTGATGATGATGAAGGTGATTATGATAATGATGAAGGTGATGATGATGATGATGATGATGATGAATCTCTCTCTAGGCTGAGAGTGAGGGAGGTGTGGAGATGATGATGATGAAGGTGATGATGAAGGTGATGATGATGATGAAGGTGATGATGATGATGAATCTCTCTCTAGGCTGAGAGTGAGGGAGGTGTGGAGATGATGATGATGATGATGATGGAAGTTGAGGAAGAGGAAGCAGGAGAAGCTGTGGACACGGGACCGGCTGCTCCTCTTACCGAGAAAGCAAAGAAAAGGTCTAGAAAGAGGAAAGGTAATCCACGCACCGACACATTTAATAAATCTATACAGGGCCATCTAAAACATTACAATATCTTTAAAAAGTTACTTTATTTCAGTGATTCAGTTCAGCATGTGAAACTCATTATATAGATGTATTAAACAGATTGGTCTATTTCAAGTGTTTGTTTATTTCATAGTTGATGATTATGAAGCTTACAGACAATGAAAACTCAAAAATCAGTGTCTCAGAAAATTAGAATATTATATAAGATCAATTGGTAATTTTGTCAGTGTGGGCAGTGTGCCAAGTCCTGCTGGAAAATGAAATCTGCATCTCTATAAAAGTTGTCAGTAGCAGAGGTTCAGCATGAAGTGCTGTAAGATTTTGTGGGAAAACAAAACTGCACTGACTTTAGACTTGATAATAAAACACAGTGGATCAACACCAGCAGATGACAGACATGACTCTCCAAACCATCACTGATTAGTGGAAACTTCACACTAGACCTCGAGCAGTTTGGACTGTGTGTCTCTCCACTCTTCCTCCAGACTCTGCTCCCTTCATTTACTTTAAATGAAATGTAAAATTTACTGATGATCAGTGATGGTTTGGAGAGACATGTCATCTGCTGGTGTTGATCCACTGTGTTTTATTATCAAGTCTAAAGTCAGTGCAGTTTTGTTTTCCCACAAAATCTTACTGCACTTCATGCTGAACCTCTGCTGATAACTTTTATGGAGATGCAGATTTCATTTTCCAGCAGGATATGGGACACTAGGCTGAGTTGTAGATTGTAAGAAGTTGTAGATAAAATTGTTGAGGTTTCATTTCAGCAGTAGGATCAGTGAGTGACGATTGTGAGCATTGGTGAAGGAACCGGAGGGGGGGCAGCAGAAATTGTTTTAAAATAAACTTTTATTTTGAAAGCACACCAAAATCTGCACCCCCGCTATGAAACGCACCTCGTCTCGGGAGCATGTTTCTTATTAAAGTTAGCTAAACAACTGGAGAAGAAGAGGTGAGTGTGCGCTCCCGAGAGAGGGTGCTTTTCCTGGCGGGGGTGCAGAATTCAGCACAACACCGGCTTTACACGTGCGGTCAGAGATTAGAGCAATGAATCACAACAATAATAATAACCTGCAATAAAAACAACGTCTTGATAATGTCTTGTGCTGCAGACTGGGAGGGTTTGGGTTTTGGGGACACCATCGTAAGAAGTGTAAATATATATATAAAAAAAATATAATAAGCAAATCTGATTTTATATTATAATATTTAAATATTAGGTGATCAGTTTTTGTCATATATGTATACAGGGTTCCCACAGGTCCTGAAAAAGTCTTAAAATATTTAAAGTTAAAATCTGGGTATTTAAGGCCTTAAATTGTCTCTTAAAGTTTACTGGAAAGTAAGAGTTAGCTAACATACTAACTTTAGCAGGGATAGAACTAAGGGTAGCACCAAGCTAGCTAACGTTAGCGGTGAGTTAGCGAACATACTAACGTCAGCAGAAAGTTATCTAATGTTACATTTTTGGGTCTTAAATGATATTTATTGAGGTCTTAAAAGGTCTTAAAAAGCATTAAATGTGACTTTTAAAATGGTGCAAAAACCCTGGTACATAATTCAGACATTTGACGTGTTTGTTTTGTTTTTAAACTGTAAATGTAATGTGGAATATTATGTTTAGGTTGTAAAGAGAGTTTTGGTTGGATTTAACTAATAATAAACAGTAGTAAAGATAAAAATATTTTTTATTTATTTTTAACTGTAATTCTGTAAATGTTGTTGTAAGTTACTAAAAGGTGGATTTAATTTATTTTTTTAGTAAATGTTTTCCCCCCAATATAACCGCCCCTCCTACACATTTGGTTGTGAGAGTTTATAAAGTTGATGTTTTTGAATCAGGTAACAGGAAAAGAAAAGCTCCTGCAGTGGTTGAGCTCAGTGCTGTTCCTAACCGAGGAGATTCTGCTGTTCAGCCTCCAGCGTGAGTCTACTTCTTTATCCTCCTCCTTCTCCTCCTCCTTCTGATCCTCCTGCTCTTTACTATTATCATAATAATCCTGTTTAATCCTGTTTAATAGGAAAAAGAAGAAGCAGCAGAATAAAAAAAGAAGCAGCAGCAGAATCTAAAAAATGTATAGAAAAGGAGAGATTTATCCAGTACTGTTCACAAAGGTTTACATCTGTTTATAGCTGAGCTAATCTGTTTTATAACTGAGCTAATCTGTTTTATAACTAAGGAAATCTGTTTATGACTGAGCTAATCTGTTTTATAACTGAGCTAATCAGTTTAT
This sequence comes from Astyanax mexicanus, assembly GCF_023375975.1. Taxonomy (NCBI): domain Eukaryota; kingdom Metazoa; phylum Chordata; class Actinopteri; order Characiformes; family Acestrorhamphidae; genus Astyanax; species Astyanax mexicanus. The sequence continues at coordinate 978,937 of NW_026040046.1, forward strand.
AGCTGAGCAATGCTAAACATATAATAAATCTAATTAGTGAGACTTTAATAACCAGTGTATTTCTTTATTTCTCTATTTATTATTATATATAGATATAGATCCACTCACGCATCTTTAGCCTTGACCTCTGAAATGCTCCAACCGCTTTATTGAGGAGATGATCTTAAAAGTTAATTCTGAATTGATTGAAGGTCATTTATGGGTAATTTTTTTATATATTTTATATATAATCAACAAATTAACTAACTAATCACCTAACTAGTTAACTAACTAATCGACTAACTAACCAACTAACTAATCAACAAACCAACTAATCACCTAACTAATAAACGAATTAAGTAACTAACCAACTAACTAATCACCTAACTAATCAACTAATTAACTAACCAACTAATTAACTAACCAACTAACTAACCAACTAACTATTCAACTAATCGACTAACTAACCAACTAACTAACCAACTAACTAATCACCTAACTATTCAACTAATCAACTAACTAATCAACTAATTAACTAATCGACTAACTAATCAACTAACTAATCACCTGACTAATCAACTAACTAATCGACTAACTAATCAACTAACTTACCAACTTACTAATCAACTAACTAATCGACTAACTAATCAACTAACTAATTACCTAACTAACCAACTAACTAATCGACTAACTAATCGACTAACTAATCAACTAACTAATTACCTAACTAACCAACTAACTAATCGACTAACTAATCAACTAACTAATTACCTAACTAACCAACTAACTAATCGACTAACTAATCAACTAACTAATTACCTAACTAACCAACTAATCAACTAATTAAATAACGAATCACCTAACTAATCAACTAACTAATTACCTAACTAATCAACTAACTACTCAGCTAACTATCTGCTCTCACTGAGACGAGCTCAGTGATGCAGCAGGAAAGTTAATCCAGAAGCACAGAGCTAATCCAGCTAACTAAAGAATCATAGAGTCTAAAACACTTAATGTAAAAAGGCTTAATGTGTGTTATTTTCACTGAAACCTGTTATAAGGACAAATCGTAACGTGGCTTAATGTACTAAAACAACCAGAATTCACTGGTGTTGCGCCGAAAAGAGTCCCCTGCCAATGTCTGCAGCTGCGCTGTAGCATTAGCCTAAAGCTAACTTAGCATTTTTCTCATTATGACTCTTAAACAATCTCGTGATTCAGAGGATCCAGTGATGTTTAGGAGTAAAATGTAAACAGAATCTACAGGACAGACGGTGTCCTGGACAAGATGAGACAAGACGAGACGAGACACTACAACAAGCAAAAGACCCAAAAAACAGAAATGTTAATGTTAATTACACCAAAAACTTTCCCCTATAATCTGACCACACAAATAATCACCAGACTTCTCTTCACCTTTCTTCATTTATTTAGCTTTATTAATATAAATCTATTTTATGATCAAATAAAACAATAATTTACAATAAGTACAGAATAAGTGATAACAGTAGTCAATAAAGATAACAGTGATTTAAAAAAAAATACAATCATTTATATAAAATATTTACATACTTTATACTCTGTTTATACACACATTCTCCCTCTTACACACACACACACACATCAAATCTCAAATATCTTACACAGACGCACTGAGGAGCCATAACCATAAACCCCAATCCCTGCATAGAGGGGCTGAGTGAAGGTGGTGAGTGTGTGTGTGTGTGTGTGTGTGTGTGTGTGTGTGAGAGAGAGAGAGAGAGAGTTTACATTTTTTAAATCCAGGTTTGATTCTGATGTTCCACTCTAAACACACACACACAGACATTACATACACACACACACACACACACAGACACGCATTTACACACACACACACTACATACACACACTCTTTCACAAAATACACACACACTACATGCAAACACTACACACACTTTCTGTATACAAACACACACTACACACAAACACTACACACAAGCATTTCACTACACAAACACACAGAGACACGCATTTACACACACTACATACACACACTCTTTTACATACACAAAATACACACACACACTACACACAAACACTTCCCTACACTAAATTAGTGACATCGTGTGGTAAAGTATGGAACTGCAATTCATACTGCATAAAATCAGATTAAGAACGGAAGATTAAGGGAGATTAACTCTTACTCGTCTAAATATATTTTTGTCTGTATGTATAAAGTTTTAATACTTGGTGTATCTTATTCTGCTTTTTATGTACGATATGTAGTATTATTTTTATGAGAGCTTTTATTCACAAATGGAAAAACAATGGAACAGTGGTTGCAGTTCCCAGGAGTGACTGAGCTATAGAAATTACTCCAAAAGGGCACGAACAACTCATCCAGGAGATCCCAAAAGAACCCAGAACAACATTTAAAGAACTGCAGGATCTCACTCGATTTCACAGCTCTCCTCGAGCGCTGTGTGAATTACCTGCAGCAGCAGTTTGTGCTCGACTGAGTTTTTTGCGCTCGAGTTTTGAAAGGGGTGGTTTTGACAGTTTGGGGGTGGGGTCAGGGTCGCCTCCCTCAGCGAACGCTATTGGCTGATATCTCCAGAGTTTGTGATGGACCGCCTACTAACAACAGCCGGAATTATTTAAAAGGACAGGAGGAGACTTAGTTAGCTGGCTATGCTACAATCCAAACTACCCACTCTCCGGTGCTGTTCGCCCGGATTTAGTGTCCGGAGTGACCGACTCTCGTTCAGCGCCTGGAGTGAACGGCCCTCCAGCGCAGTCTGCCCGTGTTTAGAGCTCGGAGATGCTAAACGACGGAGCCGGTCGCTCTGGGCACTAAACCCGGGCTGTTTGGATGTTAACATAGCTAGTTAGCTAACTCTCCTGCCATGCTTTTTTTCTCCCCCCTCCTCCGGCTCGTGGAGGTAGACGGTCCATCACAAACCCGGGAAATATCAGCCAATAGAATTCATTGAGGGAGGCGACCCTGACTCCGCCCCCAAACTGTCAAAAACACCTTTTTCAAAACTCAAGCGCAAAAGCCTCGCTAGAGTAAAAACAAAAACTGCAGGTAATTCTCATGGGGCACGAGGAGAGCTGTAAAATTGAGAGGAAAATAAACACCTGGCAGGAGAAAAATGAAGCTTGAGAGCGATATTCTGTTCAGCGCACACACATTTGCGCTCACAAGAAGTTAATTTACAAACACAAAATGTTAAACCACGCTGGTTAATTTTTTCACCTGGTATTTTTCCGCCCCCAACTTTTGACACTAACGTGATGCCATGGTACTCCTGTCACAACAACTGTTTTTAATGAACCAGACATTTTTCCAGGAATTATTGTGCAAAAATGATTTGATCATAGTTTGAAAATAATTTTATGCCACTGGTCCTTAGGAAACTTTAAAAATGTTAATATAAAAAAGTTTAAATATTTTTAAAGAAACAAAGGCAACAAACCAACTCAATCACAGTGATGTGATCTCTTTAGAAATTAAGAGCTCTATTTTAGTAATCTGTAGGTGAGCTGTCAGCCATGCACCATGCAGCTTGTTTTAGGGTGTGGCACTGTCTTTACGATAGGAAAAGTTGCACAAAAAAGGCTCAAAATGTGCAAAAAGCATGTATCATGAAATAAACCAATCACCATGTCACTTGCCATTCCCTTTAAGAGCCAGGTGCGGTCTGATTTTGGCATATTGCTATGTAAATTTGTATGGAAATTAGGTAGGCGGTCCTAAAATTACACCTTGTTGTTCCCCCCTTTTGTTAAGGTTCTAGTGCATGTACTTCTTAATTTTGCAGTACTAATGTTTTATATTATAGTTTTTATAAATACAGTTGTTTACAGCAGAATACTCAGAGAACAGAGTTAAACTGGAGTGGAATTAAAGTACAGTAATGATGCTAATAAACTATATATCTGTTTCACTGAGTAACTTTAACACTTAAAAGTGGTGCAGATTGTGTTAAAGTTACTAAGTATCAGATATATAGTTTATCAGCATCATTACTGTACTTTAATTCCACTCCTGCTTTATTAAACAAAGGGGGAACCACTTTTTCCAGACTCTGGTTAAATATGTTCCCCTGTGTTTTCAGTGTAAAAGTGGTACAGATAGTGTTAAAGTTACTCAGTGAAATAGTAACAGATATATAGTTTATCATCATTATTCCTGTACATTTAATCCACTCCAGTTTAACTCTGTTCTCTGAGTATTATGCTGTAAACAACTGTATTTATAAAAACTATAATATAAAGCACATTAGTACTGCAAAATTAAGAAGTACATGCACTAGAACCTTAATAAAGAGGGGAACAACAAGGTGTAATGTTAGTAGCAAAGTTCATATAAAATAATAACACAGACCAACTGTTGTGCCATGTAATGTAGTTTATTTATTCAATTCAATTCAATTTTATTTATATAGTGCTTTTTACAACAAAGGTTGTCACAAAGCCGCTTTACAGGAAAAACAGGTCCACGCCTCTTATGAGCAGCACCACAGAGATGCTGATTTTATGGTGACACAGTGGCAAGGAAAAACTCCCTTTAAGAGGAAGAAACCTTGGAAGGAACCAAGACTCAGTCCGAGGAACCCATCCTACTCGGGTCGACCCGCTCAGTACAAACAAACAACAAACAAATAACAGAACAAAAACAGTACAGAGAATTAATGTGAACTATGGCTCATATAACAGGTACTAATTTATGAATATAAGAATGTGATGGGCACAAACTATAGAGCTATGGCTAATACAGAAACAGATACTGAGTGTGTTAATGGTAATCAGTGCAGGGTTGCAGAGCCGGAGAACAACACAGCGGGCAGTGGAGAGCCAGGCTGGGAACATCAGGAACAGCATCTCCATACATGTAAAAGAGATAGATAGAGAAAACAGAAAGGAAAGGAAGAGAAAAAAAAAGCAGGAGTTAGAAGGGCTGTGTAATAATTCTGAGTAGAAGGACAGGGCTGATTCCTGAAAGCTGGAACCACAGACGGACACATCCAGGAAGACCGGCCGGCCAGGCGTCTCAGCACATGTGAGAAAGATAGAGAGAGAGAACAGAGAGGGGAGGGAAGAGAAAGGGGTTAGAATGGTTTTATAAAACTCTGCTGGAGTGGGATGGGCACTGGTAGCAGCAGCTCAGGACATGGGGAGAGAAAGAGAAAGCAGATGATTAGGACAGGGTTTATATTTGCTGGATAAGCTGTAAGAGGAAGAAAATTGTAATGAGACATTACAGTTTATTTATATCAGCAATAAATATTTAAAACATTATACATGTATTTACCCAATTTAGTGAGTGTGGTGAGACTAGACAATCCCAATAAACAATTAAGTTACTGGAGTCTGAACAGAATAATGTAGCTTTAAATAAACGGTACGGCTAAATCCACTAGATCAGCTGAACTCAGTCTATTGCACGGAGCGGAAAACGGAGTGAAATCTAGTCATTGTATGTTTTAATGAGTATTTAAACCTATTCTGACTATTTTTTACTTTAAAGTATGAAATTACGTGGAGACCATTTTACAACAGAAGTAAAAAGCCTATCTGAGCTGCACTGCGCTGCAAAAAGATATCAACATGTGCAGTGAAGGGGGAACAGGGGGACTGAATTCATGAACAAGCAACCAATCCTGCTTTAGAGCGAGCATAGGACCGCCTACCTAATTTCCATACAAATGCAGAAATACAGAAATAAATAAATTAAGTAATGTGGAAATAAATACATGAAGAAATGTTAAAATAAATAAATGAATGAATAAATAAATGGGGAAATAAATAAATGCACATGTAAATGAATTAGATACAATAAATAAGAAATGAATTTTTTATGTATTTTTTTAACTATACAATTATTTATCTTTGTATTTATTTATATATTTATTTCAACATTTATTTATATATTTATTTATTTCTACATTTATATGTGCATTTATTTATTTATACTTATGTCATTTTTGGTCCTCCATATGAGAGATACAGAGAGAGAGAAACAAATGGAGAGAGACAAAAACAAACAGAGAGATGAGGAGAGAGCAACAAAGCTCTCTATCCAGGTCTGAGCTGGAAGTCTAAACCGGATTGTTACAGCTGGATACCACATTAAAGTGTTTCAGCCGTTCAATCAGAAAAGAAATCTGCATGTTGGGCGGAGGCGGAAAAAAAAATAGTAATGCATTACTGATTCCAAGTTAAAAGCGTATGTTAATGATTTAACACTGACGACCCTAATGATTTCAAATGAAAAATCACAGGATCACTTGACCTGAGAATCTGCAGTTTACAGTGTGAACTCCTCAGTCCAGCAGAGAGCAGCTCCACTACTGAATCCTGCAGATCGTTGTTACCAAGGTCCAGCTCTTTCAGGGAGTAGTTTTCCAGCTTTAAAACTGATTCAAGACTTTCACACGTCTTTACTCCAAGATTACAAGAAACTAGTCTGAAAATTTATGAATAAACAAATGATTTTACAATAAACCCAAATAAATATATTTGAATGGATTGACAAAAAATAGAAAACAGAATTAAACTGTAAAATGTATTGTCTATCTAAAGAACTGGTGTTTCTTTATACTAAAATAGTTAACATGCAGAAAGCTCCACTTTACTTTTGATCAGCATGGGCATACAGTTCACCAAAAGCTCTGGGACAGATTATAATGAGTTAAAATAGACAAAAAAAAAAGTTTATTGAAAACATTACACCTTCTCCACATATATATGTGGGGAAATAAATACAGGCACTTAAAATGTATGTTCTATATGAAATTGTCAAGAGATGTGCATTTATTTTAACTAAAACATACAACTTTTTAAGACTGTATATAATCAGTTCATGCTGTTTACATTAAGTTTAATTATTATTATGCACAAAGGATAATACATGATTATATGTGACAATGTGAAAAATGTGAATCCACCAGTGATTGAATGGAAACTGATTCTACACATCAGCAGTTTAATAAAAACTGTGTGAAGGCCTGAATAAAAATAGTCACACAGCTCTTCTGGATATTTTAACTACTGGCAGCCGCCTCAGATGGATCATATTTACTGAGGTTAAACACCTCCAGCTCTTCTTTGAGTTCACCAACACAAACACCAGAGCTGACCACTGAGCAGGAGAGAGGCTGGCCTGTTGAAGACAATGCTCACCACCTCCACTCAGGTATTTCTGCACTTCCTGTACCAGAGAATGATCATTTAGTTCATTCAGACAGTGGAACAAATTGATGGATTTCTCTGGAGATGAGTTCTCCTCAATCTTCTCCTTGATGTATTTGATGGTTTCCTCATTGCTGTGAGTGATTCTCTCTGTCAGTGTCAGTACGACTCGTAACAGATTCTGATTAGACTCCAGACTCTCACTCTGTAAGGCTTTATCCACAGCACTGCTGAGTCAGACATTGACTTGCTGAAGAGTTCAGATAGTCCTGAACGCTCAGATGTACAAAGCTGAAGACCTTCCCCAGGTGCAGCTCATGTTCCTGTCTAAAGATCTGGGTACACACTCCTGAGTACACTGACACATGTCTAATATCGATGCCATTCTCTCTTAGATCTTCCTCATAGAAGATCAGGTTTCCTTTCTCCAGCTGCTGTGATAGAGGGCAGTTTTTAAAAAACTCATTCAATTTTTTTATTGACCTGAACCTCTTAGATACGAAGCTCCAAATATGGGCATAAACAACATGGAGCCGACTACAAAATGACGACATGGTCCATTCCTTCTATAGTGGTAATCCAGTTGTTGTACAATCATTAAAAATCTGGAACCAGTTTAGATGTTCATTTAAACTCTGTAACCCTCCTGTATTCACTCCAGTAGCTGAAAACCTTATGTTTAAGTCTTCAGCATTAGATGATTATTTATCACAATTCTCACAATTCAATTTATTTCTCACAATTTGACCGTCCCTCTGCGTCTCTGCTAAACTCAAGTTTCTCTCAAATTTAGGACAGATTCCAAGCAAACTATTGGTGGGCTGTATGAACTTTTCTCTATAAATAATCTGACTGCTCTGGATACCAAATTCCAGAAGAAATCATTCAGAGTGCACTGGTCCTCTATCTGTCACTGACACTCTGTTTAAGGTGCAGTTTAGGGTGGTGCACCGTCTTCACTGGTGAAAAGTGAGACTATTCGCCTTATATTGCGTTATATTGTTTCTCTTCTTATACTGTTTAAGCAGAAAGACTTATGCCCACTGGATTTGACAGGTTATGCAGCAGCATGTTTACCTTATTTTCTCCAGTTTCTCTTATACAATCTGGCAACCATTCTTAATGTTGGTGGAAAACATGGAAGCTGGAAACATGACCTGTTAAATTTAGACATGTGATATACAGCAGGTATTTACTTATTTATTCTTTACTATTTCATTGTGTATAAATCTGTTTTTTTTATACATACTTTTCTTACATGCTTATATTTGATATTTGTGTAAAGGGAAATGTTATTTGTTTGTTATGCAGGTCTAAAGGGAGGGGTGCTGCGGGGAGGGAGGGGTGTTACAGGGTTAAAAGGGAAATGGAATGTTTGTATCCTGTATGTTCCAGAAATCTTTAATAAAACAGACTTTGATTAATAAATAAAAATGAAGATTTGTGTAGAAAAAGAAAACACTCAGCTCTACATGAATTAGAATTAGCATTTTTAACCCATGTTTGTAAATTCTATGCAGTGATATAAAAGCAAATTTTCTACATAAATTTTTAAATGAAAACAACAAATAATGGTCAGTGGTGATCAAAAACGAATTTAATCAATGAATTATTTATTTTTTAGACTAACAGATATTTAAAAATGTTTTTTACATTTTTTAGTTTAAAAGAAAAACTAGCAGAATGAAATAAGCTGGGGATGAGTTTGCATTTTCGGTGTGTTAATACAGATTTAATATATAATTAATATAGAGTGAATATATGATGGATTTATCATAGTAACAGATCAGTATTAATATGAATCACTACAGAAACTCTGGCGCTGTTTTCACACTGCTCTACATGTTTGTGGGTTAATTCGGATTTGATAATTATGAGTATAATTACTGAGTTTAGCTGCTGCTCTGCTATTGGTCCGTTGGTCTAAATTAGAAGCTGAGGTGGGCGGAGTCAGTAGCATCAGCGGCCAGAGTATCAAATATCAGACCTGGAGAAGTTCTTTTGAAAGCGACCTGAACCGGATCAGGAACCTCTGCTGCAGCTCGGTCAGTGTATTAATTCTGATTATAAAGGTTTATTTCAGCAATAATGAGTTTTTAATGAACTGTGGAGAAAGCAGGAGGTCCTTCAGTAATCAGCACAGAAACTCAAGAGACCAATTAACTGTGTTCAAACTGTGTTTAACTGGGTTTAATCCTAATATTCGACTTTTTGGCGATGGTATCCAGCAGATACTTTAATAATCAGGTCAGAACGACCACAGATAGAGACGCACACCTTTACTTTTAGTGTTAATAGTGAAAAATGTGTGTTTGCTGCCACCTACTGTATCATTCACAGTTGCTTTTAGTGTTCTGTGTGATGCAGTTTAAATGCTATTAAGTTATATAAAATATATAAAATAATATACAGTATAATTGGCACTGGATTGTACATATAAAGGGTTTGTGTGTGTGAATATATATATATATATATATATATATATATATATATATATATATATGGAAAAAAAGTATGGAATCACCAGTCTTGGATGAGCACTCCTTCAGACATTTCATTCTGTAAAACTCTGATCAAAAACATGATACAATAACAAGGTCATTCCAAAGTGCAACTTGTTGGCTTTCAGGAACACTCAAAGAAATGAAGAAAAAACATTGTGGAAGTCAGTGAATGTTACTTTTATTGACCAACCACAGGGAAAAAAATATGGAATCACTCAATTCTGAGGAAAAAAGTATGGAATCATGAAAAACAGATAAACAAAAGATGATTCAAAATACATCACTAGTATTTAGTTGCACCACCTTTGGCTTTTATAACGGCTTTCAGTCTCTGAGGCATGGACTTGATGAGTGACAAACAGTATTCTGCATCAATTTGGTGCCAACTCTCTTTGATAGCAGTTGCCAGATCAGCTTTGCAGGTCGGAGCCTTCTTGTGGACCATTTTTTTTCAATTTCCACCACAGGTTTTCAATTGGGTTGAGATCTGGACTATTTGCAGGCCATGACATCGACTGAATGTGTCTTTCTCCAAGGAATGCCTTCACTGTTTTTGCCCTATGGCACGATGCATTGTCATCTTGGAAAATTATTTCATTATCTCCAAACATCTGTTCAATTGAAGGGATGAGAAAACTGTCCAAAATGTCAATGTAAACTTGTGCATTGATAGAAGAATTAACCACAGTCATCTCCCCAGTGCCTTTGCCTGACATGCAGCCCCATATCATCAAGGACTGTGGAAATTTGGTTGTTTTCTTCAGGCAGGCCTCTTCATAAATCTCACTGGAACGGCACCAAACAAAAGTTCCAGCATCATCACCTTGTCCAATGCAGATTCTTGACTCATCACTGAAGATAACTTTCATCCAGTCATCCACAGTCCATGATTGCCTCTCCTTAGCCCACTGCAGTCTTGTTCTTTTATGTTTAGGTGTCAATGATGGTTTTCTTTTAGCTTTCCTTTATTGAAATCCCATTTCCTTTAGGCGATTTCTTACGGTTCGGTCACATACATTGGCTCCAGCTTCTTCCCATTTATGCTTCATCTCTTTAGTTGTACTTTTTCGGTTTTCAAGACAAATGGCCTTAAGTTGCTTGTCTTGACGCTTTGATGTCTTTCTCGGTCTACCAGTACGCTTGGCTTTAACAACCATTCCATGCTGTTTGTATTTGGTCCATATCTTGGATACAGCTGACTGTGAACAGCCCACATCTTTAGCAACCATGCGTGAAGAGTTACCTTCTTCAAGAAGTTTCACAATCCTCTCTTTTGTTTCAAGAGACATTTCTCTTGTTGGAGCCATGGTTCTTGCCACTCTAATTCGTCCAGCAGCCCTCCAAGGTGTCATGACTGCAGGTGTTTTTAACTGCAGACTAACGAGCAGATCTAATCTGAGGCAGGTGTCCATTTAGGGAAAGGAAATTGACTGGGTGTGTCCTTATTTTCTACCTTCAATTTGAGTGATTCCATACTTTTTTCCTCAGAATTGAGTGATTCCATATTTTTTTCCCTGTGGTTGGTCAATAAAAGTAACATTCACTGACTTCCACAATGTTTTTTCTTCATTTCTTTGAGTGTTCCTGAAAGCCAACAAGTTGCACTTTGGAATGACCTTATTATTGTATCATGTTTTTGATCAGAGTTTGTTTTACAGAATGAAATGTCTGAAGGAGTGCTCATCCAAGACTGGTGATTCCATACTTTTTGCCAGGGGTTATATATATATCTGTGTTACGTTCCCACTACTTAACATTATTAAGATATGGATCGCTTAAGGTGGAACTTGAAACTGGTATCTAAGAAGTGAATTGACTGGAGAGCAGGCAGCTTAAAGCAGAACAAGTAATTTAGATTTATTTAGGCTTTTCTTTACTTTATACTTATGCAGCAACAAACAGGGGAAACATTAGAGACAGACATGATTTGGATTAACCTCACCTCAGAAAGAGAAGATGAACGGTACCAAAGAAAAGAACAGAACAAAACAAAATCACACTAAGCTCTTTTAAGAGACTAGCCTAACTACCCAAAAGAAAAGGAATAAACTAACAAAAACCTATCTAGTTACACTAGTCTAATAAAACAAAAATACATATGTTGATACCTGCCCTTTTAATCTAATGTGCTTATACAATGAATTACCTACGTGGTGGAATGTAGATGCACGCACAGTCTAACCTGTTCTCAATCTGAGCGGGAGAAAGATATAAAATTCAGGACTCAACCAAAACAGAGCTTGTGAATAAAGCACAAAACAAACAACACCTTCCACAGAACAAGCCCAGAACTGACCAATGAGAATCTTCAGGGGTGTGGTCTGAACTAAAAAGTCATATTTTTAAGTTTAACTTAAAAATGCTAATGTTCTTTTTTTTATTAACCTTAACTTAAACTGTTTCCACTGAAACAAATTACGGGTTAACAGTGTACGTGTCTAAAAATGTAAAAAAAAAAAATAATAATAATAAATAGTGCTAGTTTTAAGGCCATTCAATTAACCGGTTAGTGTAGAATGAAATGATAAAATATTGTCAAGAGTAAATCAAACTGACTAGCACTCGAGTGAACAGTATTAAGTTGGGCTTTCGTAGCATAAACACCCAAAAATGTTCAACAATTATCACCAAAACACAATAAAACACAAGAAGACTTAAGTTATAAAATGATGAACTACAACAAACAGAATTTTCACTGTGAATCCAAGAGAAAACACTGCTGCAGCAGGAAATGATGAGCGAACGCTGAATTTTAAATGATGTTTATTTTTATCTCCACAGATTTTAGCAGAATGGCTACAGGTGATGATCTGGTGAGAAACAGTTCCAGTAAAAACTCAGTATAACTCATATCTCAGTCTGTCCAGAAGAACATCGATCCGGTTCACTCATTTAATCACTTCTTCTTCTTCTGCTTGTTCTGTTTCTTCTTCTTTTTCTTCTGCTTCTTCTTCTTTTGCTTCGTCCTCTTCTTCTTTTGCTTCGTCCTCTTCTTCTTTTGCTTCTTCTTCTTTTGCTTCGTCCTCTTCTTCTTTTGCTTCTTCTTCTTTTGCTTCTTCTTCTTTTGCTTCTTCTTCTTTTGCTTCGTCCTCTTCTTCTTTTGCTTCTTCTTCTTTTCCTTCGTCCTCTTCTTCTTTTGCTTCTTCTTCTTTTGCTTCGTCCTCTTCTTCTTTTGCTTCTTCTTCTGCTGCTTCTTCTTCTGCTTCTTCTTCTTCTTCTTCCTCTTCTTCTGCTTCTTCTTCCTCTTCTGCTGCTTCTTCTTCTTCTGCTTCTTCTTCCTCTTCTGCTGCTTCTTCTTCTTCTGCTTCTTTTGCTTCTTCCTCTTCTTCTTCTGCATCTTTTGCTTCTTCTTATGCTTATTTTGATTCTTCTGCTTCTTCTTCTTCTTCTGCTTCTTCTGCTTCTTCTTCTTCTTCCTCTTCTGCTTCTTCTTCTGCTGCTTCTTCTTCTGCTTCTTCTTCTTCTTCTGCTTCTTCTTCTTCTGCTTCTTCTTCCTCTTCTGCTTCTTCTTCTTCTTCTGCTTCTTTTGCTTCTTCCTCTTCTTCTTCTGCATCTTTTGCTTCTTCTTATGCTTCTTTTGTTTATTCCTCTTCTTATTTTGCTTTTTCCTCTTTTTCTTCTGGTTCTTCCTCTTCTTCTTCTGCTTCTTCTTCTGCTTCTTCTGTTTCTTTCTCTTCTTCTTCTGCTTCTTCTTCTTCTTCTGCTTCTTCTTCTGCTTCTTCTTCTTCTGCTTCTTCTTCTGCTTCTTCTTCTTCTTCTGCTTCTTCTTCTGCTTCTTCTTCTGCTTCTTCTTCTGCTTCTTCCTCTTCTTCTGCTTCTTCTTCTGCTTCTTCTTCCTCTTCTGCTTCTTCTTCCTCTTCTGCTTCTTCTTCTTCTGCTCCTTCTTCTGCTTCTTCTTGTTCCTCTTCTTCTGCTTCTTCCTCTTCTTCTTCTGCTTCTTCTTGTTCCTCTTCTTCTGCTTCTTCTTGTTCCTCTTCTTCTGCTTCTTCCTCTTCTTCTTCTTCCTCTTCTGCTTCTTCTTCTGCTGCTTCTTCTTCTGCTTCTTCTTCTTCTTCCTCTTCTGCTTCTTCTTCTGCTTCTTCTTCTTCTGCTTCTTCTTCTGCTTCTTCTTCTTCTGCTTCTTCTTCCTCTTCTGCTTCTTCTTCTTCTTCTGCTTCTTTTGCTTCTTCCTCTTCTTCTTCTGCATCTTTTGCTTCTTCTTATGCTTCTTTTGTTTATTCCTCTTCTTCTTTTGCTTTTTCCTCTTTTTCTTCTGGTTCTTCCTCTTCTTCTTCTGCTTCTTCTTCTGCTTCTTCTGTTTCTTTCTCTTCTGCTTCTTCTTCTTCTTCTGCTTCTTCTTCTGCTTCTTCTTCTTCTGCTTCTTCTTCTGCTTCTTCTTCTTCTGCTTCTTCTTCTGCTTCTTCTTCTGCTTCTTCCTCTTCTTCTGCTTCTTCTTCCTCTTCTGCTTCTTCTTCCTCTTCTGCTTCTTCTTCTTCTGCTCCTTCTTCTGCTTCTTCCTCTTCTTCTTCTGCTTCTTCTTGTTCCTCTTCTTCTGCTTCTTCTTGTTCCTCTTCTTCTGCTTCTTCCTCTTCTTCTTCTTCCTCTTCTTCTTCTGCTTTTTCTGCTTCTTCTTCCTCTTCTTCTTCTGCTTCTTCCTCTTCGTCTTCTGCTTCTTTTGCTTCTTCTGCTTCTTTTGCTTCTTCTTCTGCTTCTTCCTCTTCGTCTTCTGCTTCTTTTGCTTCTTCTTCTGCTTCTTTTGCTTCTGCTTCTTTTGCTTCTTCTTCTGCTTCTTTTGCTTCTTCTTCTGCTTCTTTTGCTTCTTCTTCTGCTTCTTCTGCTTCTTCTTCTGCTTCTTCTTCTTCTGCTTCTTCTGCTTCTTCTTCTTCTTCTGCTTCTTCTTCCTCTTCTGCTTCTTCTTCTTCTTCTTCTGCTTCTTCTTCCTCTTCTTCTGCTTCTTCTTCTGCTTCTTCTTCCTCTTCTGCTTCTTCTTCTTCTGCTCCTTCTTCCTCTTCTTCTTCTTCCTCTTCTTCTTCTGCATCTTTTGCTTCTTCTTATGCTTATTTTGATTCTTCTGCTTCTTCTTCTTCTTCTGCTTCTTCTTCCTCTTCTTCTGCTTCTTCTTCTGCTGCTTCTTCTTCTTCTTCTGCTTCTTCTTCTGCTTCTTCTTCTTCTTCTGCTTCTTCTTCTTCTTCTGCTTCTTCTTCTTCTTCTGCTTCTTCTTCCTCTTCTGCTTCTTCTTCTTCTTCTGCTTCTTCTGCTTCTTTTGCTTCTTCCTCTTCTGCATCTTTTGCTTCTTCTTATGCTTCTTTTGTTTATTCCTCTTCTTCTTTTGCTTTTTCCTCTTTTTCTTCTGGTTCTTCCTCTTCTTCTTCTGCTTCTTTTGTTTCTTTCTCTTCTTCTTCTGCTTCTTCTTCTGCTTCTTCTTCTTCCTCTTCTTCTGCTTCTTCTTCTTCTGCTTCTTCTTCCTCTTCTGCTTCTTCTTCCTCTTCTGCTTCTTCTTCTTCTGCTCCTTCTTCTGCTTCTTCTTCTGCTTCTTCTTGTTCCTCTTCTTCTGCTTCTTCCTCTTCTTCTTCTGCTTCTTCCTCTTCTTCTTCTTCTTCCTCTTCTTCTTCTTCTTCCTCTTCTTCTTCTTCCTCTTCTTCTTCTGCTTTTTCTGCTTCTTCTTCTTCTTCTTCTTCTGCTTTTTCTGCTTCTTCTGCTTTTTCTGCTTCTTCTTCCTCTTCTTCTTCTGCTTTTTCTGCTTCTTCTTCTTCTGCTTTTTCTGCTTCTTCTTCCTCTTCTTCTTCTGCTTCTTTTGCTTCTTCTTCTGCTTCTTTTGCTTCTTCTTCTGCTTCTTCCTCTTCTTCTTCTGCTTCTTCTTCTGCTTCTTTTGCTTCTTCTTCTGCTTCTTCTTCTTCTGCTTCTTTTTGCTTCTTCTTTTGCTTCTGTATCTTTTGCTTCTACTTCTTCTTCTGCTCCTTCTTCTGCTCCTTCTTCTGCTTCTTCTTCTGCATCTTTTGCTTCTTCTTATGCTTCTTTTGTTTATTCCTCTTCTTCTTTTGCTTTTTCCTCTTTTTCTTCTGGTTCTTCCTCTTCTTCTTCTGCTTCTTTTGTTTCTTTCTCTTCTTCTTCTTCTTCTGCTTCTTCTTCCTCTTCTGCTTCTTCTTCTTCTGCTCCTTCTTCTGCTTCTTCTTCTGCTTCTTCTTGTTCCTCTTCTTCTGCTTCTTCTTCTGCTTCTTCCTCTTCTTCTTCTTCCTCTTCTTCTTCTGCTTTTTCTGCTTCTTCTTCTTCTGCTTTTTCTGCTTCTTCTTCTTCTTCTGCTTTTTCTGCTTCTTCTTCCTCTTCTTCTTCTGCTTTTTCTGCTTCTTCTTCTTCTGCTTCTTTTGCTTCTTCTTCTGCTTCTTCCTCTTCTTCTTCTGCTTCTTTTGCTTCTTCTTCTGCTTCTTTTGCTTCTTCTTCTGCTTCTTTTGCTTCTTCTTCTTCTGCTTCTTTTGCTTCTTCTTCTTCTGCTTCTTCTTCTTCTGCTTCTTTTTGCTTCTTCTTTTGCTTCTGTATCTTTTGCTTCTACTTCTTCTTCTGCTCCTTCTTCTGCTTCTTCTTCTGCTTCTTCTTGTTCCTCTTCTTCTGCTTCTTCCTCTTCTTCTTCTTCTGCTTCTTCTTGTTCCTCTTCTTCTGCTTCTTCCTCTTCTTCTTCTGCCTTTTCTGCTGCTTCTTCGACTTCTGCTTCTTTTGCTTCTTCTTCTGCTTCTTTTGCTTCTTCTTCTGCTTCTTTTGCTTCTTCTTCTGCTTCTTTTGCTTCTTCTTCTTCTGCTTCTTTTGTTTCTTCCTCTTCTTCTTCTGGTTCTTTTTGCTTCTTCTTTTGCTTCTGTATCTTTTGCTTCTTCCTCTTCTTCTTCTTGCTCCTCTTCTTCTGCTTCTTCCTCTTCTTTTTCTTCCTCTTCTTCTTCTGCTTCTTCCTCTTCTTCTGCTTCTTTTGTTTCTTCCTCTTCTTCTTCTGGTTCTTTTTGCTTCTTCTTCTGCTTTTTCTTCTGCTTCTGCTTCTTCTGCTTCTTCTTCTTCTGCTTTTTCTTCTGCTTCTTCTTCTTCTGCTTCTTCTTCCTCTTCTGCTCCTTCTTCTGCTCCTTCTTCCTCTTCTGCTTCTTCTTCTTCTGCTCCTTCTTCTTCTTCTTCTGCTTCTTTTGTTTCTTCCTCTTCTTCTTCTGGTTCTTTTTGCTTCTTCTTTTGCTTCTGTATCTTTTGCTTCTTCTACTTCTTCTTCTTCTTCTTGTTCCTCTGCTTCTTCCTCTTCTTCTTCTTGTTCCTCTTCTTCTTCTTGTTCCTCTTCTTTTTCTTCCTCTTCTTCTTCTGCTTCTTCTTCTTCTGGTTCTTTTTGCTTCTTCTTCTGCTTCTTTTGCTTCTGTATCTTTTGCTTCTTCTTCTGCTTTTTCTTCTGCTTCTTCTTCTTCTTCTTCTGCTTCTTCTTCTTCCTCTTCTGCTTCTTCTTCTGCTCCTTCTTCTGCTCCTTCTTCCTCTTCTGCTCCTTCTTCTGCTTCTTCCTCTTCTTCTGCTTCTTCTTGTTCCTCTTCTTCTGCTTCTTCTTGTTCCTCTTCTTCTGCTTCTTCTTGTTCCTCTTCTTCTGCTTCTTCTTGTTCCTCTTCTTCTGCTTCTTCCTCTTCTTCTGCTTCTTCCTCTTCTTCTTCTTCTGCTTCTTCCTCTTCTTCTTCTTCTGCTGCTTCTTCTGCTTTTTCTGCTGCTTCTTCTTCTTCTGCTTCTTCTTCTTCTGCTTCTTCTGCTTCTTCTTCCTCTTCTGCTTCTTCTTCTTCTGCTCCTTCTTCTGCTTCTTCTTCTTCTGCTCCTTCTTCTGCTCCTTCTTCCTCTTCTTCTGCTCCTTCTTCTGCTTCTTCTTCTGCTTCTTCCTCTTCTTCTGCTTCTTCCTCTTCTTCTTCTGCTTCTTCCTCTTCTGCTTCTTCCTCTTCTTCTGCTCCTTCTTCTGCTTCTTCTTGTTCCTCTTCTTCTGCTTCTTCCTCTTCTTCTTCTTGTTCCTCTTCTTCTGCTTCTTCCTCTTCTTCTGCTTCTTCTTGTTCCTCTTCTTCTGCTTCTTCTTGTTCCTCTTCTTCTGCTTCTTCTTGTTCCTCTTCTTCTGCTTCTTCCTCTTCTTCTGCTTCTTCCTCTTCTGCTTCTTCTGCTTCTTCTTCTTCTTCTGCTGCTTCTTCTGCTTTTTCTGCTGCTTCTTCTTCTTCTGCTTCTTCTTCTTCTGCTTCTTCTGCTTCTTCTTCCTCTTCTGCTTCTTCTTCTTGTGCTCCTTCTTCTGCTTCTTCTTCTCCTTCTTCCTCTTCTTCTGCTCCTTCTTCTGCTTCTTCTTCTGCTTCTTCTTCTGCTTCTTCCTCTTCTTCTTCTTCTGCTTCTTCCTCTTCTTCTTCTTCTGCTTCTTCTTCTTCCTCTTCTGCTTCTTCTTCTTCCTCTTCTGCTTCTTCTTCTTCCTCTTCTGCTTCTTCTTCCTCTTCTGCTTCTTCTTCTTCTGCTCCTTCTTCTGCTCCTTCTTCTGCTCCTTCTTCCTCTTCTTCTGCTCCTTCTTCTGCTTCTTCCTCTTCTTCTGCTCCTTCTTCTGCTTCTTTTTGCTTCTTCTTTTGCTTCTGTATCTTTTGGTTCTTCTACTTCTTCTTCTGCTTCTTCTTCTTCTTGTTCCTCTTCTTCTGCTTCTTCTACTTCTTCTTCTGCTTCTTCTGCTTCTTCTTCTGCTTCTTCTTCCTCTTCTGCTTCTTCTTCTTCTGCTCCTTCTTCTGCTTCTTCTTCTTCTGCTCCTTCTTCTGCTCCTTCTTCCTCTTCTTCTGCTCCTTCTTCTGCTTCTTCTTCTGCTTCTTCCTCTTCTTCTGCTTCTTCCTCTTCTTCTGCTTCTTCTTCTGCTTCTTCTTCTTCTTCTTCTTCTTCTGCTCCTTCTTCTGCTCCTTCTGCTCCTTCTTCCTCTTCTTCTGCTCCTTCTTCTGCTTCTTCTTCTTTTTCTGCTTCTTCTTCTGCTTCTTCTTTTGCTCTGTATCTTTTGCTTCTTCTACTTCTTCTTCTGCTTCTTCTTCTGCTTCTTCCTCTTCTTCTGCTTCTTCTTCTTCTTCTTCTGCTTCTTCTTCTGCTTCTTCTTCTGCTTCTTCTTCCTCTTCTGCTTCTTCTTCCTCTTCTGCTTCTTCTTCCTCTTCTGCTTCTCCTTCTTCTGCTCCTTCTTCTGCTCCTTCTTCTGCTCCTTCTTCCTCTTCTTCTGCTCCTTCTTCCTCTTCTTCTGCTCCTTCTTCTGCTTCTTCTTCTTTTTTTGCTTCTTCTTTTGCTTCTGTATCTTTTGCTTCTTCTACTTCTTCTTCTGCTTGTTCTTCTGCTTTTTCTGCTTCTTCTTCTTGATGTTAGTTGGTAAATGTGAGACGGGTGGTTGTGTTGTGTTTCATGTTTGTTGGCTAATGTGAGACGGGTGGTTGTGTTGTGTTTGATGTTAGTTGGTAAATGTGAGACGGGTGGTTGTGTTTGATGTTAGTTGGTAAATGTGAGACGGGTGGTTGTGTTTGATGTTAGTTGGTAAATGTGAGACGGGTGGTTCTGTTGTGTTTGATGTTAGTTGGTAAATGTGAGACGGGTGGTTGTGTTTGATGTTAGTTGGTAAATGTGAGACCGGTGGTTGTGTTGTGTTTGATGTTAGTTGGTTAATGTGAGACAGGCGGTTGTGTTTGATGTTTGTTGATAAATGTGAGACAGGTGGTTGTGTTGTGTTTGATGTTAGTTGGTAAATGTGAGACCGGTGGTTGTGTTGTGTTTGATGTTAGTTGGTAAATGTGAGACGGGTGGTTGTGTTTGATGTTAGTTGGTAAATGTGAGACAGGCGGTTGTGTTTGATGTTTGTTGGTAAATGTGAGACAGGTGGTTGTGTTGTGTTGTGTTTGATGTTTGTTGGTAAATGTGAGACAGGCGGTTGTGTTGTGTTTGATGTTTGTTGGTAAATGTGAGACGGGTGGTTGTGTTTAATGTTAGTTGGTAAATGTGAGACGGGTAGTTGTGTTTGATGTTAGTTGGTAAATGTGAGACGGGTGGTTGTGTTGTGTCTGATGTTAGTTGGTAAATGTGAGACGGGTGGTTGTGTTTGATGTTAGTTGGTAAATGTGAGACGGGTGGTTGTGGTGTGTTTGATGTTAGTTGGTAAATGTGAGACGGGTGGTTGTGGTGTGTTTGATGTTAGTTGGTAAATGTGAGACGGGTGGTTGTGTTGTGTTTGATGTTAGTTGGTAAATGAGAGACGGGTGGTTGTGTTGTGTTTGATGTTAGTTGGTAAATGTGAGACGGGTGGTTGTGTTTGATGTTAGTTGGTAAATGTGAGACGGGTGGTTGTGTTGTGTTTGATGTTAGTTGGTAAATGTGAGACGGGTGGTTGTGTTTGATTTTAGTTGGTAAATGTGAGACGGGTGGTTGTGTTGTGTTTGATGTTAGTTGGTAAATGTGAGACGGGTGGTTGTGTTGTTTTTGATGTTAGTTGGTAAATGTGAGACGGGTGGTTGTGTTGTGTTTGATGTTTGTTGGTAAATGTGAGACGGGTGGTTGTGTTTGATGTTAGTTGGTAAATGTGAGACGGGTGGTTGTGTTTGATGTTTGTTGGTAAATGTGAGACGGGTGGTTGTGTTGTTTTTGATGTTGGTAAATGTGAGACGGGTGGTTGTGTTGTGTTTGATGTTAGTTGGTAAATGTGAGACGGGTGGTTGTGTAGCAGCAGGAGGGAGAGCAGCACTCTCACTCACTCACTCACAACTGCTTGGAGAAAGACAAGAACCTACTCCTCTGCTAAACAACTATCATTCACACTCTCTCTCTCTCACACACACACACACAACCCTTTAATATTTTATTTTTTTACTCTTTTTTTTTATTTTGATTTATTTTCACTGGCAAGTCTGTGCCTTATGACGGTTTGAAACAAACCGAAACGTTGCAACATCGGAATTGCCTCCTAAAAAATCAAATCAAATCAAATTTATTTGTATAGCGCTTTTTACAACAGGTGTTGGCACAAAGCAGCTTTACAGAAACATGATTACAGGACAAAGAATCAGGCAAAACATTAAACATAGAAAATACAAAATACAGAACCCCCAGTGAAAAACTCCCTCAGAGCTGCAGGAGGAGGAAGAAACCTTGGGAGGACCAAGACTCACATTAAAGGGGGGACCATCCTACCACTGGTCAAACGGCTTTTAAATTAAAATTTAAAAAGTCTTTTATACATCCATACAGGTTTTATGTACTCAGGAGTGTAATAGCGCCACTAATGGCTTGGATGTAATCTGTAGTGGAGAGTGAGATGGATGATGAACAGCTGATCTGTGGTGGTGGTGGAGAAGAGCTGACTTCAGAAACTTCCATCAGTCTGGCTTGACAGGAGACGCGAGAGCCTGAGGGTCCAACATCGGTATCGGGTCAGACAGGTGGGCAGTCAGTAACTCGGAGGAAAGCAGAGAGATGGAATTAGTTTTGACTGGATTTATGCAAAACTGAGAATATTAAAACATTATCAGAGTGTGGCAAATGACTCCGGCAGAACTGAATAAAACAGCCTAACTAAAGGCAGAGAGCCAGAAGGTAACATAGACATGGAGGCTCCCTGAAACACTGGCATCCACCCACTCCACCGTCCACAAACCTGAGTGACCGTGTGCAGTGGGAGAACAGCAGCACCAGCATCTCAGTTTACCACAATTTCCTCTGTCCATGAACCCCTGAATCTGCAGCCTTATCTAAAGGGAAAAACATTAATTACCAAAAGCTAAACTAAACAAGTAAGTTTTCAGTCTAGACTTAAAGATTGAGACTGTGTCTGAGTCCTGAACATATTCGGGGAGATTATTCCAGAGTTGAGGCGCTTTATAAGAGAAAGCTCTTCCTCCTGCAGAGCTCCTCTGAATTTTAGGCACTACTAATAAACCAGCACCCTGAGATCTGAGTAATCGCGGTGGTTCATAATAGGAGATGAGGTCTTGTAAATACTCAGGAGCGAGTCCGTGTAGGGCTTTATACGTTAACAGGAGAATTTTATAGTCTATGTGGAATTTGACTGGAAGCCAGTGCAGTGCTGATAGTACTGGACTAATATGGTCAAATTTTCTCGTTTTAGTAAGGACCCTGGCTGCAGCATTTTGAACTAGCTGAAGTTTATTTAAGTTACTGCCGGAACATCCAGACAGTAGCGCATTACAATAATCTAGCCTTGAGGTAATAAAGGCATGTACTAATTTTTCTGCGTCATGCAGTGATAGGGCATTTCTTAGCTTGGCGATGTTACGGAGGTGTAGAAAAGCTGTTCTAGTAACATTAGATATGTGTTTATCGAATGCTAGATCTGAATCTATGATAACTCCAAGGTTTTTAGCTGCTGAACCAGGGGTGGCTGAGAAGTCAGCCAGATTTAGCATTAAGTCTGATAATTTATTTCTAGCAGCTTTGGGGCCTAATAGGAGAACTTCTGTTTTATCACTATTTAATAGGAGGAAGTTGTGCGACATCCATGATTTTACATCTTTTACACAATCCTCGATTTTCTTTAATCTCACTCTGTCGTCAGGTTTGGCTGATATGAAGAGCTGCGTGTCATCCGCATAACAATGAAAATTCACATTGTGTTTTCTAATAACTTTGCCCAGTGGGAGCATATATAATGTAAATAATAACGGTCCTAATATAGAGCCTTGTGGAATTCCATATCTTACCTTGGTATAACTGGAAGACATATCATTTAACCTCACAAACTGATAGCGATCGGTTAAGTACGATTTAAACCATGCTAAGGCAGTTCCGACCATGTTCTCTAGTCTTTCTAAAAGGATAGTATGATCTATTGTATCAAAGGCTGCGCTCAGATCCAGAAGTACGAGTAGGGAAACACAGCCTTGGTCGGCGGCTATAAGTAGATCGTTTGTTATTCTAACTAAAGCTGTCTCAGTGCTATGATAAGGCCTAAATCCAGATTGAAATTTTTCATAGATCTGGTTTCTTTGCAGGTAAGAGCAAAGTTGTTGGGCTACAGCTTTTTCTAAAATCTTAGAAATAAAGGGTAAGTTTGAAATAGGTCTATAGTTAGACAGTACACTAGGATCAAGATTTGGTTTCTTGATCAGAGGTTTAATTACAGCTGTTTTAAAGGCTTTGGGTACATGGCCCAGGGTGAGCGATGAGTTTACTATCATTAACAGAGGTTTAATTATATCTGGCAGTACCTGTTTTAATAATTTTGTGGGAACAGCATCAAGTGTGCAGGTTGTGCTGTTTGAAGAGGAGATAATTTTCTCTAGTTCTAGCTGTGGAAGTGGGTTAAAGACTTCCAACCTAACTTCAGTAACAGGGTTTTGTTCTAGATCAGCCAGACCAGATGACAGAGAGGATGTAATATTTATCTGTTTAATTTTATCCCAAATGTTTTCAATTTTACTATTGAAGAAGTCCATAAAATCGTTGCTGGTGTAAATGGCTGGAATCTGAGGTTCAGTACCTGCCTGGTTTTTAGTTAATTTGGAAATCACACTAAAGAGAACTCTAGGATTATTTTTATTTATCTCGATCTGTGAGGCCAGATACGCTGAGCGGGCTTTATTAAGTTCTTTTCTATATTTAACAAGACTGTCTTTCCACGCAGAGTGAAACACTTCCAGTTTAGTTGATCGATATTTACGCTCTAAATTTCGTACTAACTGCTTTAAGGTACGAGTTTGATCATTGTACCACGGTGCGAGCTTTTTCTGTCTCTCTATTTTGTGTTTAAGGGGTGCTACAACATCTAAGGTAGAGCGAAAGGTATTTTCTAAACCTTCGGTTAGTTTGTCTAGTTCTACTGGGTCTACAGGAGAGTACATTAGAGTTGATAAGTCTGGAAGTTTATCTGTAAATTGTTGGGCTGTAAAAGGCGTAATTGAACGTTTTACAGAGTAGCTAGGGGATGTACGTATATTATGACTAAGATGTAATTTAAATGAAATAAGGTAATGATCTGACATTGCGGAGGTTTGAGAACGAATATTCGGGTTATCTATGCTCACACCCAGGGTCAAAACTAAATCCAGAGTATGATTACAGTAATGAGTAGGTCCTGTTATATTTTGAATAATACCAACTGAGTCTAAAATCGATGTGAATGCCTTTTTTAATGAATCATCCAATTTTTCGAAATGAATGTTGAAGTCTCCAACTATAATCACTTTATCATTACTTACTGCTAAGTCTGTGACAAAATCACTAAATTCTTTTAAAAATTCTAAATAGGGCCCTGGTGGTCTGTAGATGTTAATTAAAGAAAATGCATTCTTTTTTGTAACTGGATTAATTATACTGGTGTAAAGAAGCTCAAAAGAAGTAAAATTATCATAGTGTTTCTGATTGCTAACTAAGGTACTTTGGAAAAATATGCAGACCCCACCTCCTCTACCGGACAATCTCGGATTGTGTATATAATTATAGCCTGCAGGGGTGGCTTCATTTAATGCTACATATTCATTTGGCCTAATCCAGGTTTCTGTCAGACACAGAACATCGAATTTCTGATCAGTTATCATTTCATTCACTAGAACTGCTTTTGAATTTAGAGATCTAATATTAAGTAAACCAATCTTTAGGCTTGAAGTGTTAGTACTACAGTCTGGATACGATTGTTTAATATAAGTTAAGTTATTTAGATTTACTGTTTTAGTTTTTTGATGTTTTTGTTTGACTCGGGGGACAGACACAGTCTGAATACATTGGTATCTAGGTAACGTCTCTTTGCAGCTCGCAGACGGTCGGTTAAGCCTCTCTGTCTGCGGCCTGGTCCCGGCTCTGGATTGTCAGCAGCTTCTAATACTACTCTGCCGACTAACTAAAAGACTATGAGCTATGCTGCATGAAAGTAAGGCAGCACCCTCCCGCGTGGGGTGGACACCATCCCTACCTAAAAGACCAGGCTTGCCCTCAAAGTGTAGCCAGTTATCTATAAAGCCCACATGATTTTCTGCACACCACTTGGACATCCAGCGGTTCAGCGAAGAAAGCCTGCTGTAAGCTTCATCACCACGCCTCATTGGGATGGGGCCAGAGCAGATTACCTCCTCGGACAGCGTCTGGGCCTGTTTAATCACCTCTTTAATATTAGCCTTAGTTACTTCAGACTGCCGCAGACGAATATCATTGGCCCCTACATGAATTACTACCCTCGAATATCTCCTATTCCCTAACCTGAGGTTGCCACTAATGTCCGGTGCTCTGGCTCCCGGTAAACAAGTAACTGTTGCCGCTGGTGCCCCTAAAGGAGTAGCTAATTTCACGTGTCGGACGATAGAGTCTCCTATCACCAGAGTACCTTTAACAGGCTCCTCAGTTGGTGCTTCACTGAGCGGGGCAAACCTGTTTGACACGTGAACTGGGGGAGCGTGGTGTTTAGGTGGGCTGGCTGTGGCCTTTGCGGTAGCATTAGCCTTAGCCTTTCGACTATGCCGCCGAGACGTTACCCATTCGCCCCGCTGTGAGGGCTCTAAGGCCGGAGTCGAGGGGGTACTAACTCTCCCTGAGACACCCGGGGCTGCTAACAGTGAATCCTGCTGTCTATCCCTTATTAAACCCCGGACGTGCAGCTCTAACTTATTCACCTTATCCACCAAGGAGCTAACTATCTCACACTTAGTACAAATACCACTATAGTTACCAGTATCAGTGGATAAGGGATCTAAGCTATACATGCCACACTCTAAACAGGTGTAAACTGAGCAGAAGCCATGGAGAAAAAAAGCAATCACCTTGTTTCAGCTGAAATTAGAAACTTACACAAACAAACTGCAGCAGCAAACAGCTAATCCAGCAAACCTGAGGAAAAAGTCTATAAAAGTAGACTGAGAGTGGATTAATAGGTGTGTAGAGCAAAGAGGAAGCAGACTAAAAGTGGATTAGTAAGTGTGAAGAGAGTAAAAGAGAAGAAAACAGAGAAAAGTGTAGAAGCTGAAGATTAAAGCAAGCTTTCAGCAGCAAAGCAGCAGACCAGGGGTGCGTTTCCCGTACAACGACGGAGCCTAGCATTAAACTAACGTGGTACGATGCATCGTTAAACTAACTAACATCTGAAGTACGACAGTTTCCCGAAACCATCGTACTTTGTTGGTACCACAGAAGTCTGAACTATGTTGGTTTGAACCACCGTGGTCTTAACTAAGGTGTTTCCAGATGTGTTCGGCCAGACTTTCCCAGCAGAAAACGTGCAAAACCCACAATCTTTAAAATATTATGCCAAAAATATGTTTCTAATGTATCATTTAGGCTATTTATATTATAATTATCACCAGAACATAACGTCCAACAATACTATTAATAAAATAACAATGAACTGCCAGTAAAATGTACACAATAATTGCTATATATTAATTATTTTTTGTAACAGACAGTGTTACTTAAAAAAAACACATATTTGCTATTGCAATATTTTTTTTAAATAAAATAATCACCATTCTGAATGAGTCTTATTAAAATGAGACCTGAGAAATGTGTGTTACTCAGTGGTTCAGCAGGGCGCCTACGACGGTGCAGCGCGCGGTGTTCTGTCTAATTGTGCAACCCATCGAGATGTGCTTCTTAACACCATGGTGCATGCGTGGAAACATTTTTTTTATTTATTGTTTTTTTCATGGTAATTCTGTTCTTTTGGGTGCATTAAACAACCAGAAACCCCTTGCCATTATTTCTGAGTATTACAAATGCGTAAATGACAGCTGATGATAATGAAAGTAATAATAAGTGAGCACTAATAAAAAAAAATAAGGCTTATAATCACCCTAATGAACCTAAACTGTCTCTTGATATTTTGATTCAGGCTTTACAAATATTCTACCGAAAGTATGTTTAAATATGGGGCTTTTTCTAGCAATTTTATATTTAAAATTTAAATATGCACTAGGGTAGTATGGTTTGACAGGGTAGCAAAACTCGTCAGAACATGGAAGCCTTCGAATCCTAGTCGTGGTTTTATTCTCTTGATGTTTTTTTTTCATAATGGCAATTAATGTTATTATTTTTTACATATATATTAATGTAGCCTACATATTTCTACTTATTTCCTGTAATATATTATTTAACAAATACTAATTGATAACATTTGTATAGGCCTAGAAACACACGTTGTATTGGCTAAATGATAAATTTTCTTTATTCACACTCTGTCTGGCCCTGTTACCTTCAGAGGATAATTAGGTAATTCAAAACACCTGCTTATTGCATGCCTCTATTTATTTTAAGACACTTTTTACTTAGTTTTTTCTTGTTATGAATATATTATTAAAAGACACATTCTTGCCTACTGTATGGATACATTTGTTTCACTGGGTACAAACAATGCAAATATACCATCAAAGGTCCTTAGGGTACAGGTGTTTACGTTAAAGCCATTTTAGAGTATTACCCCAGTGACAGTTTAATAGCCTTATTCAGAGAGTGCATATAGCACAGTGGGTTTAAAAAATATTTATTAACTAATTCATAAATGTGCACAGCACAAGTTACCTTTACTCAAGAGATGCCTGCTTGAATAATTAACATACATCTTTCCAAGACTGTAAAATACATTTTAGCTAAAGAGCACTTCAGTGCACTTTTTTCACGACACTGAATTCATGTTTGCCAAAAAAAGCTAAATGTTAAAGACATACATTAAAAAATGGGCAATTAACTTACATTTTCAAAATACATTTGAGTACTGAATTTTATTATTTTCCCTGGGCGCACATTGGTAAAAGTGGCTCAATTAATGTAATTAATGTAATTAACACAAACATCAAAAAAATAGGTACACTTGACATCTTAAATCCTCGTGCAGCAATATTAATGTGATTTATCAGCTTTCTGTATCCTACCGTCCATCGTCTGCACTAACCACCAGGAACTAAGCTCTTAACGACAGGTCTAGAGCTGTAGTTGGAACGACGCAGCTGAACCACGGTAGTTGCGAACATTCGCTGGAACCACGGTTCTCAGAAACACCTGAGTAGCTTAACTAAGGTTCGCACTATGCAAGTTACTAATGTGGTTACCTCCATAGTTCCAACCACGCTTTTGGGAAACACCTGCGTCGCAGCTGCATCGTCCAGACTAAGTAAGTTGCTAACGTAGTTAGCAACTACGCTTTTGGGAAACGTACCCCAGAGTAGTAGAGAGCAGAGCAGGGAGCAGAGCAGGGACGGGTGGTTGTGTTTGATGTTAGCTGGTAAATGTGAGACGGGTGGTTGTGTTGTTTTTGATGTTAGTTGGTAAATGTGAGACGGGTGGTTGTGTTGTGTCTGATGTTAGTTGGTAAATGTGAGACGGGTGGTTGTGTTTGATGTTAGTTGGTAAATGTGAGACGGGTGGTTGTGTTGTGTCTGATGTTAGTTGGTAAATGTGAGACGGGTGGTTGTGTTTGATGTTAGTTGGTAAATGTGAGACGGGTGGTTGTGTTGTGTCTGATGTTAGTTGGTAAATGTGAGACGGGTGTTTGTGTTGTGTTTGATGTTAGTTGGTAAATGTGAGACGGGTGGTTGTGTTGTGTTTGATGTTAGTTGGTAAATGTGAGACGGGTGGTTGTGTTTGATGTTTGTTGGTAAATGTGAGACGGGTGGTTGTGTTTGATGTTAGTTGGTAAATGTGAGACGGGTGGTTGTGTTTGATGTTTGTTGGTAAATGTGAGACGGGTGGTTGTGTTGTGTTTGATGTTAGTTGGTAAATGTGAGACGGGTGGTTGTGTTTGATGTTAGTTGGTAAATGTGAGACGGGTGGTTGTGTTGTGTCTGATGTTAGTTGGTAAATGTGAGACGGGTGGTTGTGTTGTGTTTGATGTTTTTTGGTAAATGTGAGACGGGTGGTTGTGTTTGATGTTAGTTGGTAAATGTGAGACGGGTGGTTGTGGTGTGTTTGATGTTAGTTGGTAAATGTGAGACGGGTGGTTGTGTTGTGTTTGATGTTAGTTGGTAAATGTGAGACGGGTGGTTGTGTTTTATGTTTGTTGGTAAATGTGAGACGGGTGGTTGTGTTGTGTTTGATGTTAGTTGGTAAATGTGAGACGGGTGGTTGTGTTGTTTTTGATGTTAGTTGGTATATGTGAGACGGGTGGTTCTGTTGTTTTTGATGTTAGTTGGTAAATGTGAGACGGGTAGTTGTGTTTGATGTTAGTTGGTAAATGTGAGACGGGTGGTTGTGTTGTGTCTGATGTTAGTTGGTAAATGTGAGACGGGTGGTTGTGTTGTGTCTGATGTTAGTTGGTAAATGTGAGACGGGTGGTTCTGTTGTTTTTGATGTTAGTTGGTAAATGTGAGACGGGTGGTTGTGTTTGATGTTAGTTGGTAAATGTGAGACGGGTGGTTCTGTTGTGTCTGATGTTAGTTGGTAAATGTGAGACGGGTGGTTCTGTTGTTTTTGATGTTAGTTGGTAAATGTGAGACGGGTGGTTGTGTTTGATGTTAGTTGGTAAATGTGAGACAGGTGGTTGTGTTGTGTTTGATGTTTTTTGGTAAATGTGAGACGGGTGGTTGTGTTGTGTGTGATGTTAGTTGGTAAATGTGAGACGGGTGGTTGTGTTGTGTTTGATGTTAGTTGGTAAATGTGAGACGGGTGGTTGTGTTTGATGTTAGTTGGTAAATGTGAGACAGGTGGTTGTGTTGTGTTTGATGTTTTTTGGTAAATGTGAGACGGGTGGTTGTGTTGTGTGTGATGTTAGTTGGTAAATGTGAGACGGGTGGTTGTGTTGTGTTTGATGATAGTTGGTAAATGTGAGACGGGTAGTTGTGTTTGATGTTAGTTGGTAAATGTGAGACGGGTGGTTCTGTTGTTTTTGATGTTAGTTGGTAAATGTGAGACGGGTGGTTGTGTTTGATGTTTGTTGGCAAATGTGAGACGGGTGGTTGTGGTGTGTTTGATGTTAGTTGGTAAATGTGAGACGGGTGGTTGTGTTTGATGTTAGTTGGTAAATGTGAGACAGGTGGTTGTGTTGTGTTTGATGTTAGTTGGTAAATGTGAGACGGGTGGTTGTGTTGTGTTTGATGTTAGTTGGTAAATGTGAGACGGGTGGTTGTGTTGTTTTTGATGTTTTTTGGTAAATGTGAGACGGGTGGTTGTGTTTGATGTTAGTTGGTAAATGTGAGACAGGTGGTTGTGTTGTGTTTGATGTTAGTTGGTAAATGTGAGACGGGTGGTTGTGTTGTGTTTGATGTTAGTTGGTAAATGTGAGACGGGTGGTTGTGTTGTGTTTGATGTTAGTTGGTAAATGTGAGACGGGTGGTTGTGTTGTGTTTGATGTTAGTTGGTAAATGTGAGACGGGTGGTTGTGTTGTTTTTGATGTTAGTTGGTAAATGTGAGACGGGTGGTTGTGTTGTTTTTGATGTTAGTTGGTAAATGTGAGACGGGTGGTTCTGTTGTTTTTGATGTTAGTTGGTAAATGTGAGACGGGTAGTTGTGTTTGATGTTAGTTGGTAAATGTGAGACGGGTGGTTGTGGTGTGTTTGATGATAGTTGGTAAATGTGAGACGGGTGGTTGTGTTTGATGTTAGTTGGTAAATGTGAGACGGGTGGTTGTGTTTGATGTTAGTTGGTAAATGTGAGACGGGTGGTTGTGTTTGATGTTTGTTGGTAAATGTGAGACGGGTGGTTGTGTTTGATGTTTGTTGGCAAATGTGAGACGGGTGGTTGTGTTTGATGTTTGTTGGTAAATGTGAGACGGGTGGTTGTGTTTGATGTTAGTTGGTAAATGTGAGACGGGTGGTTGTGTTTGATGTTAGTTGGTAAATGTGAGACGGGTGGTTGTGTTTGATGTTTGTTGGCAAATGTGAGACGGGTGGTTGTGTTGTGTTTGATGTTAGTTGGTAAATGTGAGACCGGTGGTTGTGTTTGATGTTAGTTGGTAAATGTGAGACGGGTGGTTGTGTTTGATGTTTGTTGGCAAATGTGAGACGGGTGGTTGTGTTGTGTTTGATGTTAGTTGGTAAATGTGAGACGGGTGGTTGTGTTTGATGTTTTTTGGTAAATGTGAGACGGGTGGTTGTGTTGTGTTTGATGTTTTTTGGTAAATGTGAGACGGGTGGTTGTGTTGTGTTTGATGTTAGTTGGTAAATGTGAGACGGGTGGTTGTGTTTGATGTTTGTTGGTAAATGTGAGACGGGTGGTTGTGTTGTGTTTGATGTTAGTTGGTAAATGTGAGACGGGTGGTTGTGTTTGATGTTAGTTGGTAAATGTGAGACGGGTGGTTGTGTTGTTTTTGATGTTAGTTGGTAAATGTGAGACGGGTGGTTGTGTTGTTTTTGATGTTTTTTGGTAAATGTGAGACGGGTGGT
Source organism: Astyanax mexicanus (assembly GCF_023375975.1). NCBI lineage: Eukaryota > Metazoa > Chordata > Actinopteri > Characiformes > Acestrorhamphidae > Astyanax > Astyanax mexicanus. The sequence goes on from NW_026040046.1 coordinate 1,009,857, forward strand.
TCTGTTGTTTTTGATGTTAGTTGGTAAATGTGAGACGGGTAGTTGTGTTTGATGTTAGTTGGTAAATGTGAGACGGGTGGTTGTGTTGTGTCTGATGTTAGTTGGTAAATGTGAGACGGGTGGTTGTGTTGTATTTGATGTTTTTTGGTAAATGTGAGACGGGTGGTTGTGTTGTGTTTGATGTTAGTTGGTAAATGTGAGACGGGTGGTTCTGTTGTGTTTGATGATAGTTGGTAAATGTGAGACGGGTGGTTGTGTTTGATGTTAGTTGGTAAATGTGAGACGGGTGGTTGTGTTGTTTTTGATGTTAGTTGGTAAATGTGAGACGGGTGGTTGTGTTGTTTTTGATGTTTTTTGGTAAATGTGAGACGGGTGGTTCTGTTGTTTTTGATGTTAGTTGGTAAATGTGAGACGGGTAGTTGTGTTTGATGTTAGTTGGTAAATGTGAGACGGGTGGTTGTGTTGTGTCTGATGTTAGTTGGTAAATGTGAGACGGGTGGTTCTGTTGTTTTTGATGTTAGTTGGTAAATGTGAGACAGGTAGTTGTGTTTGATGTTAGTTGGTAAATGTGAGACGGGTGGTTGTGTTGTGTTTGATGTTTTTTGGTAAATGTGAGACGGGTGGTTGTGTTGTGTTTGATGTTAGTTGGTAAATGTGAGACGGGTGGTTGTGTTGTGTTTGATGTTTTTTGGTAAATGTGAGACGGGTGGTTGTGTTGTGTTTGATGTTAGTTGGTAAATGTGAGACGGGTGGTTGTGTTGTGTTTGATGTTTTTTGGTAAATGTGAGACGGGTGGTTGTGTTGTGTTTGATGTTAGTTGGTAAATGTGAGACGGGTGGTTGTGTTGTGTTTGATGTTAGTTGGTAAATGTGAGACAGGCGGTTGTGTTGTGTTTGATGATAGTTGGTAAATGTGAGACGGGTGGTTGTGTTTGATGTTAGTTGGTAAATGTGAGACGGGTGGTTGTGTTGTGTTTCATGATAGTTGGTAAATGTGAGACGGGTGGTTGTGTTTGATGTTAGTTGGTAAATGTGAGACGGGTGGTTGTGTTGTTTTTGATGTTAGTTGGTAAATGTGAGACGGGTGGTTCTGTTGTTTTTGATGTTAGTTGGTAAATGTGAGACGGGTAGTTGTGTTTGATGTTAGTTGGTAAATGTGAGACGGGTGGTTGTGTTGTGTCTGATGTTAGTTGGTAAATGTGAGACGGGTGGTTGTGTTGTGTTTGATGTTAGTTGGTAAATGTGAGACGGGTGGTTCTGTTGTTTTTGATGTTAGTTGGTAAATGTGAGACGGGTGGTTGTGTTTGATGTTAGTTGGTAAATGTGAGACGGGTGGTTGTGTTGTATTTGATGTTTTTTGGTAAATGTGAGACGGGTGGTTGTGTTGTGTTTGATGTTAGTTGGTAAATGTGAGACGGGTGGTTCTGTTGTGTTTGATGATAGTTGGTAAATGTGAGACGGGTGGTTGTGTTGTGTTTGATGTTAGTTGGTAAATGTGAGAAGGGTGGTTGTGTTTGATGTTAGTTGGTAAATGTGAGACGGGTGGTTGTGTTGTGTTTGATGTTAGTTGGTAAATGTGAGACGGGTGGTTGTGTTGTTTTTGATGTTAGTTGGTAAATGTGAGACGGGTGGTTGTGTTTCATGTTAGTTGGTAAATGTGAGACGGGTGGTTGTGTTTGATGTTTGTTGGTAAATGTGAGACGGGTGGTTGTGTTGTTTTTGATGTTAGTTGGTAAATGTGAGACGGGTGGTTGTGTTGTTGTTGATGTTAGTTGGTAAATGTGAGACGGGTGGTTGTGTTTGATGTTAGTTGGTAAATGTGAGACGGGTGGTTGTGTTTGATGTTTGTTGGTAAATGTGAGACGGGTGGTTGTGTTTGATGTTTGTTGGCAAATGTGAGACGGGTGGTTGTGTTTGATGTTTGTTGGTAAATGTGAGACGGGTGGTTGTGTTTGATGTTAGTTGGTAAATGTGAGACGGGTGGTTGTGTTTGATGTTAGTTGGTAAATGTGAGACGGGTGGTTGTGTTTGATGTTTGTTGGCAAATGTGAGACGGGTGGTTGTGTTGTGTTTGATGTTAGTTGGTAAATGTGAGACCGGTGGTTGTGTTTGATGTTAGTTGGTAAATGTGAGACGGGTGGTTGTGTTTGATGTTTGTTGGCAAATGTGAGACGGGTGGTTGTGTTGTGTTTGATGTTAGTTGGTAAATGTGAGACGGGTGGTTGTGTTTGATGTTTTTTGGTAAATGTGAGACGGGTGGTTGTGTTGTGTTTGATGTTTTTTGGTAAATGTGAGACGGGTGGTTGTGTTTGATGTTTGTTGGTAAATGTGAGACGGGTGGTTGTGTTGTGTTTGATGTTAGTTGGTAAATGTGAGACGGGTGGTTGTGTTTGATGTTAGTTGGTAAATGTGAGACGGGTGGTTGTGTTGTTTTTGATGTTAGTTGGTAAATGTGAGACGGGTGGTTGTGTTGTTTTTGATGTTTTTTGGTAAATGTGAGACGGGTGGTTCTGTTGTTTTTGATGTTAGTTGGTAAATGTGAGACGGGTAGTTGTGTTTGATGTTAGTTGGTAAATGTGAGACGGGTGGTTGTGTTGTGTCTGATGTTAGTTGGTAAATGTGAGACGGGTGGTTCTGTTGTTTTTGATGTTAGTTGGTAAATGTGAGACAGGTAGTTGTGTTTGATGTTAGTTGGTAAATGTGAGACGGGTGGTTGTGTTGTGTTTGATGTTAGTTGGTAAATGTGAGACGGGTGGCTGTGTTTGATGTTAGTTGGTAAATGTGAGACGGGTGGTTGTGTTGTGTTTGATGTTAGTTGGTAAATGTGAGACGGGTGGTTGTGTTTGATGTTAGTTGGTAAATGTGAGACGGGTGGTTGTGTTGTGTTTGATGTTAGTTGGTAAATGTGAGACGGGTGGTTGTGTTTGATGTTAGTTGGTAAATGTGAGACGGGTGGTTGTGTTGTGTTTGATGTTAGTTGGTAAATGTGAGACGGGTGGTTGTGTTGTGTCTGATGTTAGTTGGTAAATGTGAGACGGGTGGTTGTGGTGTGTCTGATGTTAGTTGGTAAATGTGAGACGGGTGGTTGTGGTGTGTTTGATGTTAGTTGGTAAATGTGAGACGGGTGGTTGTGTTTGATGTTAGTTGGTAAATGTGAGACGGGTGGTTGTGTTGTGTTTGATGTTTTTTGGTAAATGTGAGACGGGTGGTTGTGTTGTGTTTGATGTTAGTTGGTAAATGTGAGACGGGTGGTTGTGTTGTGTTTGATGTTAGTTGGTAAATGTGAGACGGGTGGTTGTGTTTGATGTTAGTTGGTAAATGTGAGACGGGTGGTTGTGTTGTGTTTGATGATAGTTGGTAAATGTGAGACGGGTGGTTGTGTTTGATGTTAGTTGGTAAATGTGAGACGGGTGGTTGTGTTTGATGTTAGTTGGTAAATGTGAGACGGGTGGTTGTGTTGTGTTTGATGTTTTTTGGTAAATGTGAGACGGGTGGTTGTGTTGTGTTTGATGTTAGTTGGTAAATGTGAGACGGGTGGTTGTGTTGTGTTTGATGTTAGTTGGTAAATGTGAGACGGGTGGTTGTGTTTGATGTTAGTTGGTAAATGTGAGACGGGTGGTTGTGTTTCATGTTAGTTGGTAAATGTGAGACGGGTGGTTGTGTTTGATGTTAGTTGGTAAATGTGAGACGGGTGGTTGTGTTTGATGTTAGTTGGTAAATGTGAGACGGGTGGTTGTGTTTGATGTTAGTTGGTAAATGTGAGACGGGTGGTTGTGTTGTGTTTGATGTTTTGTGGTAAATGTGAGACGGGTGGTTGTGGTGTGTTTGATGTTAGTTGGTAAATGTGAGACGGGTGGTTGTGTTGTGTTTGATGTTAGTTGGTAAATGTGAGACGGGTGGTTGTGGTGTGTTTGATGTTAGTTGGTAAATGTGAGACGGGTGGTTGTGTTGTGTTTGATGTTAGTTGGTAAATGTGAGACGGGTGGTTGTGGTGTGTTTGATGTTAGTTGGTAAATGTGAGAGGGGTGGTTGTGGTGTGTTTGATGTTAGTTGGTAAATGTGAGACGGGTGGTTGTGTTGTGTTTGATGTTAGTTGGTAAATGTGAGACGGGTGGTTGTGGTGTGTTTGATGTTAGTTGGTAAATGTGAGAGGGGGTGTTGTGTTTGATGTTAGTTGGTAAATGTGAGACGGGTGGTTGTGTTTGATGTTAGTTGGTAAATGTGAGACGGGTGGTTGTGTTGTGTTTGATGTTTTTTGGTAAATGTGAGACGGGTGGTTGTGTTGTGTTTGATGTTTTTTGGTAAATGTGAGACGGGTGGTTGTGTTGTGTTTGATGTTTTTTGGTAAATGTGAGACGGGTGGTTGTGTTTGATGTTAGTTGGTAAATGTGAGACGGGTGGTTGTGGTGTGTTTGATGTTAGTTGGTAAATGTGAGACGGGTGGTTGTGTTGTGTTTGATGTTAGTTGGTAAATGTGAGACGGGTGGTTGTGGTGTGTTTGATGTTAGTTGGTAAATGTGAGAGGGGTGGTTGTGTTTGATGTTAGTTGGTAAATGTGAGACGGGTGGTTGTGTTGTGTTTGATGTTTTTTGGTAAATGTGAGACGGGTGGTTGTGTTGTGTTTGATGTTAGTTGGTAAATGTGAGACGGGTGGTTGTGTTGTGTTTGATGTTTTTTGGTAAATGTGAGACGGGTGGTTGTGTTGTGTTTGATGTTAGTTGGTAAATGTGAGACGGGTGGTTGTGTTGTGTTTGATGTTTTTTGGTAAATGTGAGACGGGTGGTTGTGTTGTGTTTGATGTTAGTTGGTAAATGTGAGACGGGTGGTTGTGTTGTGTTTGATGTTAGTTGGTAAATGTGAGACGGGTGGTTGTGTTGTGTTTGATGTTAGTTGGTAAATGTGAGACAGGCGGTTGTGTTGTGTTTGATGATAGTTGGTAAATGTGAGACGGGTGGTTGTGTTTGATGTTAGTTGGTAAATGTGAGACGGGTGGTTGTGTTGTGTTTCATGATAGTTGGTAAATGTGAGACGGGTGGTTGTGTTTGATGTTAGTTGGTAAATGTGAGACGGGTGGTTGTGTTGTGTTTGATGTTAGTTGGTAAATGTGAGAAGGGTGGTTGTGTTTGATGTTAGTTGGTAAATGTGAGACGGGTGGTTGTGTTTGATGTTAGTTGGTAAATGTGAGACGGGTGGTTGTGTTGTTTTTGATGTTAGTTGGTAAATGTGAGACGGGTGGTTCTGTTGTTTTTGATGTTAGTTGGTAAATGTGAGACGGGTAGTTGTGTTTGATGTTAGTTGGTAAATGTGAGACGGGTGGTTGTGTTGTGTCTGATGTTAGTTGGTAAATGTGAGACGGGTGGTTGTGTTGTGTTTGATGTTAGTTGGTAAATGTGAGACGGGTGGTTCTGTTGTTTTTGATGTTAGTTGGTAAATGTGAGACGGGTGGTTGTGTTTGATGTTAGTTGGTAAATGTGAGACGGGTGGTTGTGTTGTATTTGATGTTTTTTGGTAAATGTGAGACGGGTGGTTGTGTTGTGTTTGATGTTAGTTGGTAAATGTGAGACGGGTGGTTCTGTTGTGTTTGATGATAGTTGGTAAATGTGAGACGGGTGGTTGTGTTTGATGTTAGTTGGTAAATGTGAGACGGGTGGTTGTGTTGTGTTTGATGATAGTTGGTAAATGTGAGACGGGTGGTTGTGGTGTGTTTGATGTTAGTTGGTAAATGTGAGACGGGTGGTTGTGTTGTGTTTGATGTTAGTTGGTAAATGTGAGACGGGTGGTTGTGTTGTGTTTGATGTTAGTTGGTAAATGTGAGAAGGGTGGTTGTGTTTGATGTTAGTTGGTAAATGTGAGACGGGTGGTTGTGTTGTGTTTGATGTTAGTTGGTAAATGTGAGACGGGTGGTTGTGTTGTTTTTGATGTTAGTTGGTAAATGTGAGACGGGTGGTTGTGTTTCATGTTAGTTGGTAAATGTGAGACGGGTGGTTGTGTTTGATGTTTGTTGGTAAATGTGAGACGGGTGGTTGTGTTGTTTTTGATGTTAGTTGGTAAATGTGAGACGGGTGGTTGTGTTGTTGTTGATGTTAGTTGGTAAATGTGAGACGGGTGGTTGTGTTTGATGTTAGTTGGTAAATGTGAGACGGGTGGTTGTGTTTGATGTTAGTTGGTAAATGTGAGACGGGTGGTTGTGTTGTGTTTGATGTTAGTTGGTAAATGTGAGACGGGTGGTTGTGTTTCATGTTAGTTGGTAAATGTGAGACGGGTGGTTGTGTTTGATGTTTGTTGGTAAATGTGAGACGGGTGGTTGTGTTGTTTTTGATGTTAGTTGGTAAATGTGAGACGGGTGGTTGTGTTGTTTTTGATGTTAGTTGGTAAATGTGAGACGGGTGGTTGTGTTTGATGTTAGTTGGTAAATGTGAGACGGGTGGTTGTGTTTGATGTTAGTTGGTAAATGTGAGACGGGTGGTTGTGTTGTGTTTGATGTTAGTTGGTAAATGTGAGACGGGTGGTTGTGTTTCATGTTAGTTGGTAAATGTGAGACGGGTGGTTGTGTTGTGTTTGATGTTAGTTGGTAAATGTGAGACGGGTGGTTGTGTTTGATGTTAGTTGGTAAATGTGAGACGGGTGGTTGTGTTTGATGTTTGTTGGTAAATGTGAGACGGGTGGTTGTGTTGTGTTTGATGTTAGTTGGTAAATGTGAGACGGGTGGTTGTGTTTGATGTTTGTTGGTAAATGTGAGACGGGTGGTTGTGTTGTGTTTGATGTTAGTTGGTAAATGTGAGACGGGTGGTTGTGTTGTTTTTGATGTTAGTTGGTAAATGTGAGACGGGTGGTTGTGTTGTGTTTGATGTTAGTTGGTAAATGTGAGACGGGTGGTTGTGTTTGATGTTAGTTGGTAAATGTGAGACGGGTGGTTGTGTTGTGTTTGATGTTAGTTGGTAAATGTGAGACGGGTGGTTGTGTTGTGTTTGATGTTAGTTGGTAAATGTGAGACGGGTGGTTGTGTTGTTTTTGATGTTAGTTGGTAAATGTGAGACGGGTGGTTGTGTTGTGTTTGATGTTAGTTGGTAAATGTGAGACGGGTGGTTGTGTTTGATGTTGGTTGGTAAATGTGAGACGGGTGGTTGTGTTGTGTTTGATGTTAGTTGGTAAATGTGAGACGGGTGGTTGTGTTGTGTTTGATGTTTGTTGGTAAATGTGAGACGGGTGGTTGTGTTGTGTTTGATGTTAGTTGGTAAATGTGAGACGGGTGGTTGTGTTGTGTTTGATGTTAGTTGGTAAATGTGAGACGGGTGGTTGTGTTTCATGTTAGTTGGTAAATGTGAGACGGGTGGTTGTGTTTGATGTTAGTTGGTAAATGTGAGACGGGTGGTTGTGTTGTGTTTGATGTTAGTTGGTAAATGTGAGACGGGTGGTTGTGTTGTGTTTGATGTTAGTTGGTAAATGTGAGACGGGTGGTTGTGTTGTGTTTGATGTTTGTTGGTAAATGTGGGACGGGTGGTTGTGTTGTGTTTGATGTTAGTTGGTAAATGTGAGACGGGTGGTTGTGTTGTGTTTGATGTTTGTTGGTAAATGTGGGACGGGTGGTTGTGTTGTGTTTGATGTTTGTTGGTAAATGTGAGACGGGTGGTTGTGTTGTGTTTGATGTTAGTTGGTAAATGTGAGACGGGTGGTTGTGTTGTGTTTGATGTTTGTTGGTAAATGTGAGACGGGTGGTTGTGTTGTGTTTGATGTTAGTTGGTAAATGTGAGACGGGTGGTTGTGTAGCAGCAGGAGGGAGAGCAGCACCCTCACTCACTCACTCACAACTGCTTGGAGAAAGACAAGAACCTACTCCTCTGCTAAACAACTATCATTCACACTCTCTCTCTCTCACACACACACACAACCCTTTAATATTTTATTTTTTTGCTCTTTTTTTTATTTTGATTTATTTTCACTGGCAAGTCTGTGCCTTATGAAGGTTTGAAACAAACCGAAACGTTGCAACATCGGACTTGCCTCCTAAAAAAAGACTCCAAAACAACTAAAAAAAAAAGATCTCTTTTTTTTTTTTTTTTAAATAGAGATAAAATGGATTAGAGAAAAAATGGATTATGCTCGACCATATTACCTGAATAGACGGGTACGATTCCCAGGTCAAGGCGATTATTTTTATTGTCAAAAAAATGGGATGGGTTATCCAAGACCCACCTACAGAAATGGAAGCAGTGGTCCCGCACCTGCGGCCCCCCACGTGACACGCTCCACTGTACCTGAAAAAAAGAGAAACAAGAGATTTAGACAAAAAAACAGATCCAACAAAAAACACAAACCCAACACAACACAGACACACACCCAGACAAATAAAGAACACAACAGAAATAGCCCTGAATACAAACAATTCACTGCACTGGTTAAAAAGATTTTTAACCTCATACGTTCACACCACCATCTAGAAAAAGTGGCACCACACTCCAACACAGAACCCCCCACTTTTTCCAGGATCACCAGCTATTTTGCTGGCGTTGTAAAGCCGGCCAATATAACACCTCTGACAAAATCCCTGTTAGAAAGAAACGCCAAAAACTGGGCGTACACAACACACCTCATTCTCGTAGACCACTATAAGGCCCACATAGAGCAAGAGGCTAGGAGTCTACTGAACGTTAGAGCTGATGAGTGCACAGCAGCCCTAATGGTGGCAACAAAATGGTATAGAAAAAGATACCCTAAAAAATTCTCAGAAGGGCCGGTTAAAAGCGTAGAGGCTCTCCTGGTGACACTGGGGGATGGAGCAGACGGGAGGGATGAGACGGAGCCAATTAATGCCTCAACAGAGCAGGAGGTGCTCTTCACTGAGGAGGATTTTCCACCTTTACCTCAGCGTGAAGGGGCCTCTTCAGCAGGCTCGTCTCCTTGGGGCCCGTCTCCCTTCCCTCTCACACTGCCACCTAGGTCACCCAGAAGGAGAACTCGGAGGTCTGAACGGGTGGAGCCAAACCCTGGGTTGCTCACCTAGAAAACCACAAAGAGCTATTACAAATTGAACCATATCCAGAAACACAGAAAACTGACACTCCGCGGCTTATCCATGAGCCACGGTCTGAGACTCCCTGCAGACCCTCAGCTTTAGTGGAGGTGCATGCCCAAAACACCACCCCACCAATGCCTGAGGAATCAGAACGGGATCCTCTGTAGTGAGACAGCTACCCGAAGGGAAGATACAGATAGCTGTCTCAGATTTTTATTTAACCTGGTGGAATATAGCACCAGGATGAACTCAAAAGCAAATACAGGAAAATTGCAGTGAGCTGGGTTTGAACTCAGAACGTTGGTGTGAAGGGCCAATGAGTAGACCACAACACTATGGAGGGTTATGAGTGCTTGGTGACTGTAAGGGTTTTTACACTGGGGGGCAGGGTTTAGAACACTGATCAATTACACAATCTAAAGTGTGAGAGAAGAAAGAACTGCTTTACTGTGGCGAAATGTAAGAAATGAAGGCACAAAGCGGCAGAAAGAGGTCAGAAAAAGTAAAAATATAAAACGCTGAGAGCGGGGCTCGAACCCCTGCGAGAATGGGCTCTGAGGTGCAGTGAACACGCTGCGCCACCGGGGATGAGCCGATGATGTCAGCGCCGGACACAATTAAATGACTCCCAGCAAACGGGAGAGTGAGCAAAGTAAACGAAGTGAAAAAAAATAAACCAAGCAGGAATAATGATTTAAAAACTGTGAGAGAAAAAAACAATAAGGGCTAGAGAGAAAATGTAAGCGAAGTTAGAAGTGAAGGGGAATCCCCCTCTGGTCGCTAGAAACGATAGAAAGTTGTTTTTTTTTGTGACGAAAGTACAAAGAGAGAGACAGCCTCGTGGTGACACGACCAGCGAGGTGGAGAGATTAGAGCGACGCAGGTAGCTCTAAAAGAAATAAAGAAAGCCTCTGTGAACTGAGCCCAGTATACACTGTTCCCATAGAGGTTAAAAGATAGAGAGCCACTTGGCAACTCTGAAGAGATTGCTAGAAAAACCGGTGTGGTCTTGCTTTCTGACGGGAATACTCAAGACTCTGCGCCGAGGAACCGGAAGGAAGCCCTTATAAGGTAGTGACACCAGCTGTTGTTAATCGCGCTGATTACCACCTGGCTTAGAGCGTGGCCTCCCTCTAGTGGTGGGAAGACCATGGCACGGGCGGCCCCTTACATCCTCAAGTTAGACTTAGCGGGGAGACTGAGGGAGCCCAAGTTCCTGAAACACCAGGAACACCGGCAGGAGAGACAGAGCTGTGTCAGCCAGACGAGGTTTTGTCACCAGTTGATGCATTGGAAATGGTTCCTAGAGAGGAAAGGGAAATTATTTCCCTACCCAACTCCCCAATGCAACCAGCCACAATAGAATTTAACTCACCTGAAACATTCAGACCGGTCCGACATATCTCCACTTCCCGGAAAATGGTGGACTGGAGCTTTAGTGCACTTAGACCAGTATGTCTGCTGGGAGATTCCAACCTGGCCAGGATCACGGAACACAATTACAGTGAGCTTCAGATAGACAGCTATCTGGGAGCAACATTTAGACACTTTCATTCCAACTCCCAAAATAAATCAAAATATGAAAAAACAACTCACCTTAGATATGCAGCAATATCACAGGAGGCTACTGCTAACGGCCTTCTTCAGATATGAGGAAGGATCAGGGCCTCCTCCTTTCACCCCCAAATCAACATGGACTCCTAAACTATCTCAGGTGCCAAACACAATTAGGAAAATTATTAGAGCAGACAAATATGCGGCTATAAATCTCCCCTTTAACCTTAGAGACAAATCTAATCTGGATCACTTAGAACAAAAAAGCCTTACAACAATTACGTCAAAATAAATCCATCGTCATTAAACCCGCTGACAAAGGGAGCGTCACAGTTATAATGGACAGGGCAGCCTACATAAAAGAAGCAGAGAGACAACTTGATCAGGAAACCTACTACAGGAAAATCCCTCAACCCATTTTTTTAGAAACTGTCCCGGTGGTTCAAAAACTCCTAACCCAATTAAGGGAAGAGGGCTACATCAACAAAAAACAAGAAATGTACCTGATGAGTCCAGACAATCCACGGCAGAGGGTTTTCTACCTGCTACCAAAAATACACAAGGATCCAGAATCATGGAGCGTCCCATTTGAGATGCCACCAGGTCGTCCAATTGTGTCAGACTGCGGTAGTGAAACCTACGCTACAGCAGAATACATTGAACACTTTCTCAATCCGATCAGTACCAAACACCCTAGTTACATCAAGGACACATGATTTTATAGACAAAATTAAAAACCTTACCCTTCCTCCTGACTGTCTTCTCTTCACTATGGATATAGACAGTCTCTACTCAAATATTGACACAGCAGTAAGAGAGTGGTTTACTAGGTACCCTAAGAAAAACAGACCAGATCCAATTCTTTTGAAATTACTGGACAAAAATGATTTCCAATTCGACTCCAAATTTTACCTCCAAGTAAAAGGTACGGCAATGAGGAAGAGATTTGCCCCCTCAAATGCCAACATTTTCATGGCTCGTTGGGAGGAAGCTGCGTTGGTTGCATGGGACATCAAACCCCTTCACTATTTTAGGTTTCTAGATTATATCTGGGGGGTATGGTTGGGAACACGAGAACACGAGAAGAATTCATTCAATTTGCTGCCCACCTTAATCAGTTTAATCAGTCCATTAAAATTAAATACACACTACACGACACAGAGGTGAACTTCCTGGACACCATTACTTTAAAGGGAAGAGAGTTCTCAGACACCCATAAACTCGATATTAGACTCTACTTTAAAGATACGGACACACATTCCCTTTTATTTAAATCCAGCTACCACCCAAAACATACCTTTAAGGGGATTGTTAAATCACAGCTTCTAAGGTTCCATAAAATCTGTACCCAACAGGGAGACTTTGGGAAGCAAAAAAAACCCTGTTCCAAGCCCTCAGGAAAAGGGGTTACTCCCGATCTTTCCTAAGACAGTGTCATAGGAACACTTAATTACTACATTCTCCAAAGCGAGTCTTAATCTAAACCGAAATTTAAAAGCAAATTTTGAAAAATTCATAGATAAAGATAAAATACTGGACCACCACAGGGTAATCTCTGCCTACAGCAAGAACAGGAACCTGAAGGAGCTACTGGTTCAAAGCAAACTACCCCAACCACAAAATTCCCAAAATGTATCCCGAGAATTCACTGAATTCAAACCTAAGAACTGGATCTCCAACCCACGCACAGGGGAATTGTTCAAAATCTGGCCACCCTTAGAACACAACATTAGCAACTGCATTTATCTGATTTATTGCCAAAAATGTAATCAACAGTATGTGGGGGAAACCAGAAACACCCTGGCTACTAGGATGTGGCAACACAGACATAACATTATAAACAAAAAAGAAACACAGACCTGGTTAGTCCAACACTTTATTAAACACGGGGTTCAATCATTGAGAGTCATGGGACTGCAATTCAATATGTCATGGTCCCACCCTAAGGAAAAATATGGAAAAAATTTGGATCAATAAATTAGGAACATTATATCCAGGGGGACTCAATGAGCTGTTGGCCTAGATCAGGAAAAAAGAGCATGGAGAGTGATCACCATAGGGGGAAGGGGGAGGCGATGGGAGGGTGGTCGTGCTTGGTGACGTGTGGTAGGCCTGTGCCCATTTAGGGCTCTGGACTGGTCCAGTCTTGCAGGACTTGTCTGGGGCTTCGGAAATTTGGGTCCCTAACCCAATTCTCTAACCCTAACCCTAACATCATAGTATGTTGTCCATCTGCCATCTCTGTTTACGGCTACGTAGTTTCATGCCACAGAAGCCATTGATTGCCTGTGGAGTTTCGTTTCATAGAAGTCAACGTAGGCAAAACTCCTTCCCCCGACCACCCAGAGGTCTTACAATATGTTATCTAACTGGCACATTTGGGGTTGCCTGCCAAGTTTCATGCCACAGAAGTCAACGTAGGCCAAACTCCTTCCCCCGATTAACCAGAGATGTAATTGATGAAATTGCATTATGTTGTCCAACTGGCACCTGTGAGATCACGTACTAAGTTTTGTGCTTAAAAGGCCACCATAGGCCAAACCCCCTTCCCTGACCACCCAGAGGTCTGAATGTTTTTTCATAGGTTTCATTGGCATTGTGGATGTGAGGGGCATGGCGGTATTGGTTGAGGTAGACATAGTGGTACTGATTGAGGTGGGCATGGTGGTACTGGTTGAGGTGGGTATGGTGGTACTGGTTGAGGTGGGTATGGTGGTACTGGTTGAGGTGGGTATGGTGGTACTGGTTGAGGTGGGCATGGTGGTACTGGTTGAGGTGGGCATGGTGGTACTGGTTGAGGTGGGTATGGTGGTACTGGTTGAGGTGGGCATGGTGGAGGTTAGAATGTCTGGGTCTGTCTGATGGTCAGCAGATGGTAAACAGAAATGAGAATCAGTACAGTTTACTGGAGAAATGTTTTTGGGTGTTTGATGAACAAGTTTTTTACAATATGTTGGTTTTAATTTTTTTTTTAGATGAAGAGTGGTGTATTTTTCTTCACCTTTGAAGAAAATGAGCTTGCAGTTGGATACTGATAAATGTGATTTATGATTTATTAAGTTTATAGCTTATTACATTTATTTTAGCAGCCATTAGAAATGAAGTTATGTGGTTTAAACAGTGGTCTGATGTGTTTCAGGTCTGAAAGTTTCTCGATGGATTTGATGTTTGATGTTTACAGATGTTTACTGATGGGTGAATCCTGGAACAGCGTTGATGCACTCTGGTTAGCAGCATTTTTATCGTTTGAAGAGAATCAGTGATGATACTCTCTTCCTCCTCACTGGACTGATAATGTGGGCAGTGGAGCTTCAGCTGAATTGGTGGACCACATGTCTTCGTCTTTTACAAAACATGGAAGTTTTTTGTTTTTGGAAGATATTTAGTCTATTTTCAGGGAACTTCTGTAGATTTATTGTTTAAATGCCATCAACAAAGAATAAAGGGATCTGCTGATGTTGAGTTATTTGGGGTTTATTTATTTTGATATACAGAAAAGTATTAATAAAAATTAACAAAAATAATAATTTGTTTATTAATATGTAAAAATATATCATTTACAGTTGAAAACTAGATTTTACATAACTTTATAAAATAAAATGTTATGATTTCTGTTGTACATGTACTGTTTTACATTTTTGTGTTTTATTTCTATCAGAATGTATCAGAAATATTTATTTCATATTTACCACATAAATAAACTATTAAAATTAAATATTGAGTTACAGTATGACCAGTTTATAAAGATGTTTTGCTAAAGGTGCTGATCCTTGTTCCTTTTAGAAATGGAATAAGCTCCATAATGAAGTCATTAATAGTGTTTGTTTGATTATGAATGTGTGATTAGCATAACTGTTCAGCACACAGAAAGGTGACAGACTGCTGACCAAAACTCTTATCTCCCAGAAGAGCTGAGAGCTCAGCTATCATGAAATAATTCAGAGTCTGAATGGGGGATTAGCTAAAGTCCTGTTTTGGTGGAACAGATCATGTATACATTTATTTTTTTTATTTTAAGCCATTAACAAAAAATAACATGATATGTTAATCAAAGTCAAAGTCAAAGTGGTTTTTATTGTCATTTCAGCTATATACAGAGTACACAGTGAAACGAAACAACGTTCCTCCAGGGACCATGGTGCACATAAACACAGTGTAGACAGAACAATAGTGCAGCAGTACAAAAGTGCAGACAGACAATACAACACAATACAGACAAAGAATAATAAATAACAAGACAGTGTGCAAATTATGCAGTGTGCAAAAAAGACCAGGTGAGGTAGTAATTACCTCTATTACACAGTGTGCAATAGAGTTCAGTGAGGTAGTAATTACTCTATTACACAGTGTGCAATAGAGTCCAGTGAGGTAGTAGGGTTTTTAGTAATGATTTAGTTCAGTCTATTACAATACATGATATAACATTTTTGAATAATTATATTATTAGCAATGGAAAAAATAGCTAATTAGTCAATCAAATCAACATTGGGTTCAGTTACGTAGAAATGGAATGTCACTATGCATAATGAAAAAAACATTTGGAACACAAATTATTTTAAGGTAAATATTCATTAAAATGCCCTCAGTTTGGGTAGAACAATACATGTTTAAATGTTTTATTTTATTTTAATTAAGCAATTAATATTAAACATAATTATATATTAATAATACACAGACCTGTTAATATTACACAAACCTCGAGTGTATTATTGTGATTATACCACAGTTCTATTATCACTGTTTACTGAAAGATTTTAAAGAGTTAAAGAGGAGGAGAAAACAGGATCTATTTGGTTATAAAAACTCCGCCAGTTAAAATAGTTCCATTACTGCTCTGTTTGTTTGTAGCTGCGCTGTTTGGTTTGTAAGCACTGCACCGTTGCTAGGTTACCTGTATGTGGTGGAGTACTACATGAAAAGCTTCGGTTACAGTGCATTACCAGCTGATAACGGCACTCATAGAACACCTCTCAACCAATTACACTGTAGGGTTCAACATAACTGTGGTATAATTACAAATAATTTAAAGTATTTTAAAAATAAAGTTTTTGAAGAGTTACATTAGTAATGGAAAAATAGTAATAATAATATATTAATCAAGTCAGCAACAAGATTCTTTTTTATTATTAATGCAATTTTCTGTGTAAAGTGAAAAAAATCTGGAATACATCAGAGTTATATTAAACTGCATATTCAGTTCAGTTTTAGTAAAACAAAGCCAATTTAAATGTTTTTTGTTTGAGTGAATTTTGGTTAAATAAAAAAAGGTAAATAATATTGTTTTTAATTTTAATAAAATGTAATAAAAAGTGATTTATTTTTTAAAACCTTTTTTTAATTTTACCGTAATTGTTGGTATATTACAATGTTTTGTTTGCTGCTGTATGCACTTTGGAAAGGAGATAAAAGGTTTCGCATATATGCATATATTTTTATATAAATGTAGCTTGTGTAGTGAGTGTGTTAATCACACCTGGGCTTGGTGGAAGCTTTGGGTTTCGGGGGTGTGCCCAGCAGATGTGGGCGTGGTATATTTCTAGTTAAAGGCTGCATGATCTTCTTAAACCTGATCAGTTAAGCCTGAAGCTGCTGTAGATCATTTATCTGCTGCTGGAGAGAAAAGCTCAGTCTAAAGAGAGTCTTTATCCAGGGTAAAGTATATTTTAGTTTTTATCTAAACTATTTCTGTGGGTATGATTTTATTTCAGTTATTTTAAATTTGTACTAAATGAGTAGTTATTTGCTGTTGTTCGGGTGATGTGTTTCTTTAGCTATATTTTTGTCAAAAGATTTATTTTTATATTCATTCTGTGAAGAAGAACAGACAGTTTCACGTTTACTCCTTTGATTAACCTGACTGTTTTTTGTATCTGTTGACCAAATGTTTGTATTTGCTGTTGGATGGGTTATTATTGGGTTAATATGTTTTGTTTAGTTGCACAGTATTTATTGTTGCTTGTTTTATGGTATGGTGTATATATTGATAATTATTATTATTAGGGATCTTCATGTTAATATAAAAGTCATGTGTATATTGGTGATGTGTGTGTGTTGTGTGTGTGATCAGTGTGTGTAAATCTAATTTAGATCTAGATCTGTATTTTCTTCACCCACACCATGATCCCATAATGAGGAACTTTAGATGCAGCCAAATAACACAGTTTAATTATAGTTATATTAAATTACTAGTTGAGTTGTTTGCTGTTAGCTCTGTTATCATTGTTATCTTTAGCTATGTTTTATACTAAAGGATACATTTTATATACATTCTGTATAAATATAAACAAAACTAATGGAAGTAGGCTTCTGAAGTTTTAATACTGATAGTTTTATCATACGTTTGAGCAAAAGCCTCTATGGATCTGTGTGAGACAGTAAGCTGAGAAAGTAATATTTTTATCATGTTTAAGGCATAATCCAAGAGATTATTTTATTGTTAATTATTCGTGGTTCATCACGCCTGTCTGAATGTTTTGTATATGAGGGAATTTAAGTTAGTTACAAATAATTTAAAGTTGAAAAGTGTTAAGGTTAATTATTTTAATACAGTAATATAGTAAATTGCATAAAATCTAACAATTTGTAAAGATTAGTATTTTTAAGCTATTGCATATGCACATTGGAAAGGGCATCTTTTTAAAATAAATTAAATGGGTTTTATTTTTATAGCT
The DNA here is from genome assembly GCF_023375975.1 of Astyanax mexicanus. Classification (NCBI taxonomy): domain Eukaryota; kingdom Metazoa; phylum Chordata; class Actinopteri; order Characiformes; family Acestrorhamphidae; genus Astyanax; species Astyanax mexicanus. The sequence goes on from NW_026040046.1 coordinate 1,027,094, forward strand.
ATGAATGTATTTAAACATGTTTTATTTTAACTATGTAAAAAATCTGTTAAATGTGCAAATTCTGTAACTAAGTAACTGATAATTTCATGTGAAGTGGTTTAAAGCTGTTGTCACCTAAAGAGATGCATAAGAGTCTCATTCTTCTGGTTGATAAAGGAATGTGGCACTCTGGGTGGGTGGGGGGGTAGTGGTGAGGTGGGGGGTGATGGACTAATGCAGATAAGTTCTAAGCTAAAGCAGTGGTTAACTCTGAGTGTAGTGAACAGTATAGCAGATAGTAATTAAATGTAATTCTAATAATTAAATACTGTTTGATATGTCTTAATTATGAGAAAAAATTCATTTAAAATCCAGTAGCATCACTATTGTGATAAGTGTCTCCATTCATTACTCTGTAGGTAGAAGTATAGATACAAGAGTTAATACAAATAAAATGAAATACTTCTGTAGAAGTTAAAGAATCAGCTGAAGCTTTTTACTCTAACCCCCCCACATTTTACTAAAAGCTATAATTACTACAATGATCATAATTTTTAAATGTTAATGTATATATGGTAATTTGGGATTTTGCACTCGGCTGTTCTCTAGTGTTTCAGCTACATATATGCTGATTGTAAATGAATGTATTTTAGTAGAATGTAAATATATTAAAGAAGTTTAGTTGGACTGGAGTTTATCTGGAGTTCTCTTGAGTCTCTGCACAGATCATCTTCATACTAGACTACATACATCTGCTATGATCTTACTGGAGTATGTGGGGGGGTGGTGGTGGGGGGGTGGAGGGCGTGTGCAGGTGTGATGGATCACAGTATAAACCAATAAAGAGTCGGAATAGTATGTGTTTATACTTCTCTACATCCAATCACAATCAGATTCACTCTATCTGGATGGAGAGATTTATCTGGATGGGGTGAAATGAAACAGGAGTAACGAGACTGTTTTTATTAAAATGTAAGGAGGAGAAAGTTCAGATTGTGTGAAAATGTAAAATAATTACTTCAGTAAAGTGTAGTGAATTTCCCCACTGAGGGACTAATAAAGGATTATCCTGCAGGCCCTCCTGGCCTCCAAATGTACATTTTTGCACCTAACTTGGTCTACTTTCTGATATTTCTCATTGTATCGAGTTTTAATAACTTTAACTGTACAGTGCGCTGCTGTCACCTACACAGGGTCATAAACTGTAGCATGTTTTTGACACTATATTATTTTACTTGTAAGAGGTGTGTTATGTAAATTGTGGCATACATAGTATAACTGGATGTGCCTTCTATTAATTTAACTTAAATTTTAAGTTTATTTATTTTATTTTTACTTTATTTTATTTTACGGATGCCGTGGAAAAGGTCATTCAGAATGAGGTGAGTGCCCAGGACCGTGAGCGCTGTGGCTGATGTGCAGTGCTGCTGCGATTCTAAATTAGCTAAAGGATCGGTGTGCGGTACCAAACATTTTAGGTTTTCAGATGGAAATAATGCAAGACCTGAGATCTGTAGTGTTCTTGGTCTTATTAGACATAAGATATCAAATGTTTGTAATTGGAAGGCTGGTGTTTTAGATTCTGTTTGTGACGAAGGAAAGAGACTTTTGGAGGAGAAGAAAGCTAGGAAAGGTCCGGCTGGTCTCTGATGTTTCTCTGGGTTCTGGTTTTCCGTGTGACTTTGGCGTCTGTGTAGCGCAGTTTCACACTAGTCTGAATGAAACCATGATGTTCTTTTCAGCATTGTTTAAGAAGCTGAAGGCAAAGGTGTTCTCTGTAACTGGCGTAATGGTGACACTGGCTGATGAACAGGTTTCATCAATGCGCAGTACTGCTGACGGTACACATGAACGTCCTGTGAAACTCTCAGAAGAAGTCTGTGATTCAGAAAGAAACGGGAGAGACGGTGGGCGTCAGTGTGTTGCTAACTCATTAGCAGCTATGGTAATGCATGAAAAGAAAAACATCTTTGGGTGGAACAGAAAAACACTGGACAGTGTTCTCATTTCAGGAAACAAGTTTTATTCATTTTGCAGAACAAAAGGCCTGATTACCGATGATAGTGAAGATCAGTACTTGTAACAGATTTGCCACAAATGGCCAGCTTTGATGGATCTAAATATACATTTAGATTCAGTAACCCTGTGGTAGGAGATGTGAATGTAGAGGATGGCGAACTTCTCAGATCAGGAATTGCATTTAGTTTAACGAGTGGTCTAGAAAAAATCTTTTCAATGCACGACCGATGTTTTTTTACTTATGATCAGAAGACCTGTGCTATAATTTGCGTAAATGGACAGTTTGCTGTGATTGATTCTCATGCAAGAGATGCGAGTGGTAGATCAAACAGTAAGGGGAAAAGCATTGTTCTGTACTTTTCTTCACTTCAGGACATTGTTGCTTTGGTCCACGGGTGGGTTTCAGAAAAAGCTACAGTCCTGGACTCAAATGATTTTAAGATTACAGGAGTTGATGTTTTGACTAATGTGGAAAAAAGTGAAAGTTGTTTGAAAGGAGTAGTGGATAACACCAGTGAGTGTATGTTGCTGGAGGATTCTAGATCTACTGACAAAAACCCCAAAGACACATCTGATGCCGATTTTGCTGCTGATGCTGATGTTGCTGCTGATGCTGCTGATGCCGATGTTGCTGCTGATGCCGATGAGGCTGATGATGCTGATGTTGCTGCTGATGCTGATGTTGCTGCTGATGCCGATGTTGCTAATGATGCCGATGATGCTGCTGTTGCTGCTGCCGATTTTGCTGATGATGCTGATGTTGCTGCTGAGGCTGCTGACGCCGATGTTGATGCTGATGTTGCTGCTGATGGCGATGATGCCGATGTTGCTGCTGATGCCGATGTTGCTGCTGATGCCGATGATGCTGCTGATGCCGATGAGGCTGATGATGCTGATGTTGCTGCTGATGCTGCTGATGCTGATGTTGCTGCCGATGCCGATGATGCTGATGTTGCTAATGATGCCGATGATGCTGATGTTGCTGCTGCTGATGATGCTGATGTTGCTGCTGCTGATGATGATGCTGCTGATGCTGATGTTGCTGCTGATGCTGATGTTGCTGCTGAGGCTGCTGATGCCGATGTTGATGATGTTGCTGATGCTGCTGATGCTGATGTTGCTGCTGAGGCTGCTGATGCCGATGTTGATGATGATGCTGATGTTGCTGCTGATGCTGATGATGCCGATGTTGCTGATGATGCTGCTGATGCCAATGATGCTGATGAAGCTTTGGTGAAGGAATCACTGAGTGTAAAACATCAGTTTAGCGTTCTGTCCAAAGACGTTGCTCAGGGTTTATGTAGAAAGTTAAATGTAAGTTTTGAAAAGAATTCTAACCTAGTTCCAGGCAGGTATGGAGATTTGGGTAAACCTTGTAAAACTGAAAACATAGCGAGTGATGGAAACTGCTTCTTTAGATGTATAGCACAAGTAGTCAGTGGTAATCAGGCAAACCACCGTAGATATAGACTTGCTATAGTAAAACACATGCAGGCTAATGAGGCTCAGTACAGTACAGATATAATACAGGATTACTCATCATTGCAGGAGTATTTGGACAGATCTAAAATGAACTTTGTTGGTAGTTTGGCAACAAAGTTTGAAACCCAAACTGCTGCAGATTGTTTGGGTTTAGATATTTACACTTATACTAGTGATAAATGGATGAAGTTTACCTGCAGGGGTTTGAAAATAACAGAGGATGGGATTTTTTGGGTTCATGGAAATGAGAACCACTATAAAACGGCTGTGTGCGTAAAACGTGGCAGATGTCAAGATTGCCACAAATTATGTAAAATTCATGATTTGATTCATGCATTTCCTAGGCAAACACGCTCTGTAGGAAACAATCAAGCTAATCATCAGACTGTCATGATGGGAGGTAAACCCCAAAATAATCACGAAAACAAATCCATATAAAAAAGAAAGATACTGATTTAAAAAATAAAACTAATAAACTCCAAATACATGAGGGAGAAAAACAAAAGAGCACAGAAAGAATATTATAAAACAAACAAAGAACAAACAAGGTGAAGATGAATAGTACTAACAAGTACAGAAATGACAGCACTCATCATTTGAAAATGATTGTGTCTAGTAAAATGAAGTATGCAAAAGATGAAAAGCACAGGCTTAATGTAGAATCACAGCAAAAGCAAGTATGCTAATAATAAACAATTTAGAGAAGACCTAAATTGAGATAAATATGCCAATAATCCAAAGTGTAGGTGTGCGGTTCATGAAAATGAAGAAAAAAACTGTAAAAATGTGTAACCTCTCTGTAGAGAACACACCAGAAAAGCGTACATAAAATCTACAGGGGAAAATAAGTGTTTAATACGCTGCGGATTTTGCAACTTTTCCCACCTACAAAGAATGGAGAGGTCTGTCATTTATTTTTCTTAGGTTCACTTATCTTTCCTTGCATGAAATAAGTATTCATTTAATGCAATAAAATGCATGCGTGTCAAATACATAATATTTGGGCACCACTAAATTGGAGATTAAATTAAAGTGTAGACTTTAAGGTTTTGTCGTTTACCTCTGTCTCTTTGCTGTGAAGATGCTTGAAGATGAGGAAGAGGACACTGCAGACATTGCCTTCAGTGTAATACAATTATTTATTACAAAGACTAAGACAATATCTACAAGGCTTCCTAGGCCAGCCTTGGAGAGAGGTGTTGCCAATCCGATGTTCCTGCTCTCTGCCGTCCCCACTCTCTGAGGACCCATTTATAGATTTGTGGTACACATCTGGAAACACTTAAGCCATACATAGCCGTAGACAGTCATAGGCGGAGTCTACAGTACATGCATTAGTGAAAGAGTATAAAGAGAAATAAAAGAGAATATAAAGAAAATACATATGCTGAAAATATACTTCAGTTTTTAAGGGGTTAAACAAAAATATTTTTTCTGCAAAGCTTCCTCATTTTAGGGGCTCAAACATAACTAGATAACCAGATCTATAAAGCTTTTTATGAGCTATTTCCTCATTGATTCACCATCAGTTAAGTAGGTAAAAGATCTGGTGATGGTTCCTGGTAGCAGAATGATGGGAACGAGAAAGTATGGAAAAGACTTAGAACAGCTCGACATAAAGCTCAACACATTCTCTGTAAAACATGGTGGTGGTAGTATGAGTGTACATGGCTTCCAGTGGAACTGGATCACTATTGTTTAATAAAGATGTGACAGAAGACAGAAGGATGAATTCTGAAGGATTTACTTTCTGTTCAGATTTAACCAAAATGCAAACGGTTAATTGGACGGTGCTTCAGTACAGATGAACGATGACCCGAAACATACTGCAAAAGAAACCCATATTTTTCAGCTTCTGCATGTATGTCACTTTTCTTCCTCTTTGCTCCACACACTTATTAATCCACTCTAAGTCTATTTTTATAGACTTTTTCCTCAGGTTTGCTGGATTAGCTGTTTGCAGCTGCAGCTTGTGTAAGTTTCTAATTTTAACTGAAACAACAAACATTTTAACTGTTTTTTTTATCATGGCTACTGCTCAGGTTTACTCCTGCTTAGAGTGTGGCTTGTTTAGCTCAGACCCCTTGTCCACCGATACTGGTAAAAATAGTGGTATTTGTAATAAGTGTGAGATATTTAGCACCTTGTTGGATAAGGTGGGTCAGTTAGAGCTGCACATTTAATAAGGGATAAACATCAGGATTCACTGTTAGTCCATTTAAACTAATTCCATCTCTCTGTTCCTCCGAGTTACTGACTGCCCACCTGTCAGACCCCCCCATGCTGATGGATGCTCCACCCTCAGGATCTCGTGTCTCATGTTCACTGGAAGTTTCTGAAGTCAGCTCTTCTTCATCACCCACCACAAATCAGCTGATCACCATCCAGGTTATTCTCCTGCCTCGGAGCAGCTGCTCACTCTCCACTACTGATCTCATCAGAATTTACATGAACTCGAACTGCTTCCATTACTGGCGCTGCTACACCTGAATATATTAGATATATCTGGATTTATACACACTTTTTAACATTCGTTTATAAGTTGTTTGACCAGTTGTTATACAGTACATTAGTCCTGATAGTACGCGTGAGTCTTGGTTCCTCCTCCAGCTCTGAGGGATTTTGTCCTCTGATCTCTGGAGTTTCTGTGTTTTATGTTTGTCTGATTCTCTGTTCTGCTTTGTCACATATTTGTACATTTTGTATTTGTTTTGATTCCGCAATAACAATAAAAATAAAACAGCAGTTTTTCTAACATATGAACTGTTTTCTGTTCAACGTCCAAATGTAATTGTTGTAAATAAGCACTTTTGAAAATATAAAAAATGGTGAACTTTTGTCTAAAAATCTATTTTAATTGTTACGCATGTAAAGATAATAAACTACAGGAAACCTTTATTATTAGGATCAAACTGATCTTCCCAGATGATCCTGTAGTGGGCGGAGTCTAAAATCTAATTTTGGTTCATTGATGATGTTCTATTATTCACAGGTGGGTTGAAGTCCTGAAAAGGACAGGCTCAAGCCTACAACAATTAGGGTGAACTTAATCAACCTAAGAAAGTTCATCAACTTCGTACAGGACTTGCCCCAGAACCAGACCAAGTTGTCCAGACGGGACATTCAGATGTCCTTGTCTCAAATAAGGGCAAGGTTAAAAGACCTTCAAAAGGAGGTGACAGTTGATCGCCAGAAGGTGAAAAAGAAAGCCAGAAGTGAGTATATACTGATTTACTTTATTTTTTTTTTATGTAAACAATCTATCAATTACTTATAATTGTTGTGTTTGTGTGTGTTTGTGTGTGTGTGTGCACTTTATTTTTCAGCCAATATCGTACCGAGACACATAAACAAGGCATTCAGGAAGAAGGTCCGGTCTATCATGGAAACAGAACTGAGTATTATTCCTATTGAGAAGTTTGCTGGCTGGATATTTCATTTGCATATCCGGCCACAGGACCGGAGTCATGGCAAATATGCTCGTGTCAGAGGTGAGGGAGGCTCAGCTAGAGGGAGAGAAAAGCATAACTGAAGTGAGTGAACATTTTCTTATTGGTTGAACATTTACATATTGACACTAAATAATATTTTGTTTTAATTGCATCTTGTTTTTTTTCGTGTTTTTTTTTTTATCTTTTCATAGGTGAAGTCCCACAAGTCTGCTGGCACATATGGACACGCCCAGCTGTCTCTTACAGAGCAAGAGTACGGCTGGTTCATGTTCATATTGGACATCAGGGACAAATTTGAGGGAAGCAACAGCCTTTATTTCTTATTTTCAAGGAGCGGTGGCCGCTGCACAAAACTCCTAGACTACTTTCAAGCCCAGTAGGTCGAGATCTGCTTTGAGGGGCAGTACACCTTTCCGTACATCCATGGTCCACTACGTAAGTACTTTCTGATGACTACAATCATCCAAGGCTACACTGAACATAACTTTTAATCGGTTGCTTGTTTTGTTTCTTACTTTTCAGACGAAAGATTTAACGCAAGGAAACGTGCAGCGGTCCACCGCTCCATGTGCCATTCTGAGGCTGTGGCTTCCAAGTTTTATGTACCCCTTAATACGGCGGCAGAGGCGGCAAAGGTCCGGGAGCTGCAAGAGGGGGAGAACACATCATCAGATGAGCCTGGGCCTTCTTCAAAAAAGACGAAGAGAGTACAAGAAGCCCTTACCTCAGAAGACGACTACGAAGAAAGAGAAGAAGGAGGAGAAGAGGAAAAGGAAGAAAGACACCGGTCAAGAAGAAAGCTCCGAAAACCACGAAAGAGAAGCTTGGTGAAATAATTTTTGTCTCAGAAGCTGAGGAGGACCCTGAAATTTATTTCTCCTCCAGCCAGTCCTCAGAAATGGAGGCCTTTTTTTCTAAACAAAAAAAGTAAAAAATGTACAAATCTAACAGTTTGCGGTGTATGTAATTTATGTATATAGTTTAATTTTTTTTGTTTGTTTTGTTTACCCGCATCCTGTGTACCCAGTTTTTTTTCCCAGCTCACCAACCTTCACACCACATAACCAATTTTTTTCTTGTAAATAGTTATTGTTTGCTGTGTAAGTGTGTCTGTGTGTGTGTTTAGTTTTAAATAATATATATATATATATATATATATATATATATATATATATATATATATATAGTGTGCAGTGTTGTTCTTTGTGTGCAGTGTTGTTCTTTGTTGAGTTTTGTGTAATAAATATCTTAATGTTCAAGAAATGTCTCTTTTTTCTTGTAGTAATACAGTAATTACATAGTAATAACAGTTTAAAATGAGTTTAATTATATTCAAATAGGTATTAGGTTAATGCAGAGGAACAATGTTCACCAAAGGGTCTCTGTTCTCCAAAGTGTTATTTTTCCACTTTAAGATTACCAATAACTCACACGTACACCAAACCACTGGTAGGTTGTTCAGGGAGCCCGGGATCAAACGACACATTTATAAGTGTCTAGGACATTTGGTTAGGAAGGAACAATATTCCCCAAAGTGTCACCAAAGTTCACCGTCATGTAGGTACCCATAAGTCCTAGACCTTAGGTGGTAGGGTCAGCAGCTTCGGATATGTGGACCACACAAAGGCAAACTTGTCGACTGCAGTGGTCCGGAGACCCTAGCCCCTCCCCCTCCCTCGCAGGCCCCTCCAAAGTTCACATATGTGTCTGGGGACACTTTGGAGAACACCCCCCCTACCCAAGGACACACCCCCCCCCCCCCCCCCAAGTTGGGTGGAGTTTGGACTTGTCAATCAATAGATATAGACCCAGTACCCATTGGTGAACTGTGGTGGGAATTGAGTGCCTATGCCCCCTATTAGCAGTACCGTTCACTTTCGAGAATACAGTTCTGCTATACAAATGAATTGAAAGGTTAGGAACTTTTTAGACGCTTTCACTATACAAACCCCTTCATTTTAGACACTTTGGTGACATAGGAAACGCTGTCTGAAGCTACCATTTGGTGTCTCTGTTGCACCTGAGGTGTACCAATGCAAGCACATTTTTTCATCAAATGGTCTAAACCTGACCCAGAAAAGGTGAGAGCCATCGTTTACATGCCTAATCCCACAGAGTGTGCAGCATCTCATTGGCTTTGCAAACTATTTAGCAAAGTTCATGCCACATTTGTCAGCTGTTTGTGAACCATTGCAGTGTTTGCTGGACAAGGAGACCCCTTGGTACTGGCTGCCCAAACATGAGGCTGCTGTTAGTGAACTGAAATCCTTGGCAACATCCACACCTGTGTTGCGCTATTATGATGTCACCAAGCCTGTCACGGTGCAAAGTGATGCCGGTCAGAGTGGGCTTGGATGCTGCCTCGTGCAGAAAGGCCATCTGATTGCTTTCGCTTCAAGGGCACTCACTGCTACTAAAAAGAACTATGCACAAATTGTAATCTCAGCATTGTCTTTGTCTGTCAAAGATTCAGCACTTCTTGTATGGACGTGAGCTGAAACCGATCATTAGCCTTCGATTTCCACTTTTAGCAAGTCTCTTAGTGCACCTAAAAGACTTCAGAGCATGCTCCTCACCTTGCAGAACTACAACCTCCAGATTGTTTACAGGCCAGGGCCTGAAATGTTCATCAGTGACACACTTAGCAGAGCCACTGCAAACTGCACAAACAGATTAGGCTGCACACTGACAGGGATGAAAGTCTTCAGGCTCTAAAATCTGCAGTTCATCTAGGCTGGCCTGATGCAAAGTAAAAAACAGCTCACATCATTAGAAGATACTGGCCATTCCGCGATGAGGTCAGTGCACAGAATGGCATTCTATACAGAGGGCAGAAATTCATCATTCCTAAGTTGCTGCATCCAGAGATGCTGACTTGCATCCATTCAAGTCACATTGGAGGTAATGCCTGTTATTGACAGGCCCGTGAAACTTTGTACTGGCCCAACACGCAGGCTGAAATAAATGATTTTGGGAGTGCATGTTCAACGTGCAATGAGTATGAACACCAGTAGCAAAAAGAATGTATGCTTTTAGATGAGGTGCCAAGCAGGCCATGGCAGGTTTTTAAAGCAATATTGGATTGGATCACCCTGATCCAGATACACAGTTATCAGGATTACCCAATCCGGATTACCAGATATGTAAAGAACAGGTAGAAGGACCAACATGGGGTCACTTTAAGTGTTTATTTTGACATAAACATAAACATCCACTTCCATTTATGATTTCTTTTATGACCCCTCATCTGAGCCACAACAAATAAAAAAACATATACATTAACAAATACATTGTGGATATATTAAAAGCATCTTAAATAAAAATGTCCAATAGTTAATAAGATATTTAGGGATCTTCATATGAGAAAGAGAGACCTGCATTTTCAAGCCTTGCTTTTAGGAGGCGGATTTGAAGTTGCACCCTGGTTTGCTGCAGTTTGGTCAGCTTTACTTGTTCCTCTGCCAGGAGAATCTGTGCTTCTGCTCTTTGAGTTTCTCGTGTATGAGTTTTATAGTCATCACCATTAGTATTTCACAAAGGACGCTTCAAGCCTCTTTTCTGAGCTTCTGTGACTGCTGGCTCTACCGGTGAAGATTCTGGTTGCTCAATAATAGGGCAAAGATCCAGAATAATTAATTGTACAAATGTATTTTTTTAACTTTAAAAGTTTAATTTTAGAGTTTTACTACATTTTCCTCCTGAAATCCACCTTGAAATCCTACCCTTTGTTGGGATCAGGGTAATACGGCTTTTTTGGATCAAAGTTATCCAAACCCTACTGAAAAGTTTTAAACAACAGAAACTGAAGGTTTGATCCATTTACAAACTAGGATTGGGTTACATGATCTGATCCGATTTCAGAATGCTTCTTTCCCTTTTGAACAACCTGTTTTCCAGATTTGATCCAATCTCTTGCAGAAGGCCATGCATTACGCAGATGACCCATGCAAGGCCATATTGCACTGGAGGAACACTCCCACAGAAAGCATGAACAGCAGCCCAGTACAGCGCCTCATGTCGTGAAGGTTGAAGAGCTGGAAATTGGAGAGACTGTCCGAATGAAACCACTGTCTAGGGCTCTGGTCGCTGGAAGGTGGGCACCTATCTTCGCAGGGTAGCACCAAGTTTTTTTTCTGGTAGATGTTGATGGCTCCATTAACCGACGTAACAGAGTGGACCTTAGAGTGACCGAGCCAAGCGCTCACAGAACTTTGGACTTGGGTGAGCCTGAAGTGACTCACGCACCTGAGTGTTGCATTGTGGATGCTCCTTCATTCAGTGCCACAAGGCTGTGGCTGAGCAACCCATGCCTTTGCCAGTGGATGGACTCACTCACACTATGGCCGGCACCTGTCTAGGCCACCTGATAGACTCAATCTGTGATGATCTGTCAGATGCACAAAAAAAAGACAGAGAGAAACATGAGAAAGAAAAGACTTGTTAAAACTTAAACAGTTATCTTTGTTCCATATTGTTTAGTTGTTTGTGTAACCGGTTTACTTGTGCGTTGTGTTGTGTAGTTATTGAAGAGCACGGACACCTCAGTTCTGTTTCTGGTATTTATTTATCCAATGCCTGTATTAGAATGCACAGGACAGACAGAATCGAGTTATCAGGCATGCTCTTGCTCTCTTTCAGCTGCGCCTTCACTAAGGATGGCCATTTTCAGAGAGAGTTTATTAGTACAATTCAATTTGAATAGAGCAATATACATATATGAATCTAAAAAAAATAGTACATTACATTTAACACAAAAACAATAATAAAACAATTAAACATATATATTTATATATAATAAACAGTATGCTAACCAGTATGACAATTTTATATAATATATATGACAATACAGCTCCCTTTATTATATATAATACATCCATTTATGTATATAAATATTTTTCTATAAATAATTCGACCAAGAAAATAAATAAATTTAAAGAAATTTATAATAAAAAAAAATATTATGTAACAAAAATGTATCCAACCTCTCAGTCCTCTGTGAAGTGCTCCAGCAACTGAAAACTCAGAACAACTTTCAAAATAAAATCCCAACAAACCAGAATAATCTAGTGGAGCAACATCACACTGCCACATTTGGATGTCATGTATTACTTTATTTGTAAAGGAGGATGTTACGGGGTATAGCATAGCTCATTCATGTTCGATAGTTGATTGCTTTGTTTTGTTTTGAGACTACCCCGGATCTAGTGGGGTGTTTCAGCTGTCTTCAATAAAGCTCTACACTAAAAATATCACATCCAAAGGGTTTTTGTTGTTTACACTGTGTCACGTCCTGGCCCTGTCTCATGTCTCTGTGTGTTTTCCCCACGTGACCTGTGCTCCTCTGTGTCTCCTATCTCAGTAGTTTTCCACCAGTGTCTCATTTGTAGCTCCGCCCTTTCCCCAGGTGTTTCCACTTCCAGTGTGTTTCCTGTTTGTTTAAATAGATCCCCTGTGCCACTTTGTCTTCGTCTGTCTTTGCACTAACCTCTGTTGTTTGTCTCTCCAAGTTTCTCTGTTTACATTGCCTTCGTTTTCATAGCCCTAGTCCCGTGTTCTACTTTTGATTTATCTTCTTGTTTATTTCTTGTTTTTTCCTAGTTCATTTCTCCCTGTTTATTTCCTTGTTTATTTCTTTGAGTTGAGTTTATGTTCTCTTGTTTCACTGGTTTGTTTTGGTTTTGTTTCGTGTTACTCGTTCCTTGTTTCTTTGTTTATTTTTTATTTATTTATTTATTAAATTCTTTCTTACCTGCATTTACGTCCGCCTCCTCGTCTCCCTGCCTGCAGTTCCTGACACACTGCCACAAAGATCGGATTTGGGTTGCTTTTACCTGCAGTGTAATAATTTGCAGAAGCCGAAGGCAGGAGTTAACTAAATGCTGTGTTTCTCACTGACTGCATGTTTTTATTTATAAAATAAACAGTCAACTGCTCTTTGGAAAACTTATTTTATGAGGTTTTTCTTTTCACTTGGACTCCTTAAGCCATGGTTTGTGGAGTGAGTTCAAATTTGAGTTGGAAAGCTTTTTTATGCCACTCTTTTTTCTATCTCTCTTTCTCTCACTCTCTCTCACACACACACTTGTGGATGATGGAAACAACAGTGAGGCAGCAGTTTGTTGCAAGTACGTCTCGCTGCAGCCTGTAGGAAGGCGGAGTTGGACATCCAACTCCGCCCACACCCAACTCCGCCCATATCTAACCCCGCCCATATCTAACACCGCCCACATGTGCTCTCGTACGCCAATCCCCCTACCTGTTTGTTCAAGAAACACTGTGTGCCACGTGAAATACGCATATAACGCCGATGTTGCACTAAATTTACGCATATCTTGTGAGAAGTTCCACCGCGTAGCCTTATATATATAGTAAATTTGTAAAAACACATATGTATAAGTACTGTGACAGACTTTTACAGAAGACTGCTTAGCACTGCACAAATAATAACTACTTAACTAAATAATTACAGTCAATGGCTGTATTAACAAAAAATAGGCTATATATACAGTACCAGAAAAAAGTTTGGAAACACTTTCTCATTTATTTTGGGTTCTACATTGTAAATAAAGGAATACACAAGGAATCATGTAAACTTAAAAGTGTATGATTTTTTTATTATTATTTCTTATATGACATGCTGCTAACTTGTGGTTTCTGAGGCTGGCAACTCATTCTGTGCAACAGAGGGAACTCATGCTCTTCTTTTTCTGGGGTGGTCTTGATGAAAGACAGTTTCATCACGTGTGCCATTTCTCATTTATTTTATACAATAAGCAAATAATTTCATACAGCTGTTTGCTGTTTCCAAAAGATCAATTGCCTCTGTCCTGTATATCACAATACATTATACATTAATCTGTCCCACTCACCAGCAGAGTAAGCCATTATTTCACTGCATTAATCCTTACATTTAAATTTGTTAAACTAGTTGCCAGAGTGTGTAGATTTTATACATTTCTTTTAGACTTAAATGTGGTAAATATCTCCTGAATTATTGATTAGCTATCATATGAATCATTATTTACTTATGATATAAAGTTCTTGGGAATGTTCCAGATGAAATAAAGGGTACATTATCAATAATAGCTTTGCACTTGCAGAGGCTGGTCAAAGGGTGCATATGATTGTTAAAGTGTTTGATTGTTAGATCACACCTGTTCTCTGTACTGTAATGCTCTATTCTTATTTTTTACAGATAGTGCTTCTTATCACCCCCTCAGCAGGGGGAAGGCTACTGTCAACAGGGTGCTGAAAATATTTCAGATGAGAATGACAAAGCTGCACTGTATAGCATACACTTTAGGACCACCACAGAGCAGCTATTATGTGGCTTGTTGGTTATTCGTAACACTACAGTGACACTGACATGGTGGTGTTGAGAGTTGTGCTGGTGTGAGTGGATCCGACAAAGCAGTGCCTCTGGAGAATTTAAACACCTCATTGTCACTGCTGGACAGGAAATGCTCCATCAACCAGCATCATGTGGCAGCATCCTGTGTTCAGCATCAAGTAGGCAGCATCCCATGGGCACTGATGAAGAACTAGCAGATAAGCAACAAACTGTGCAGCAACAGATTTAAAGAATCTGGCTCTGACTTTTCACTCACAATGTAAAGCCGATGTAGGTAGAAGTGTCTAATAGAATGAACAGCGTTTTAAACCTACTGTATAGTATACACCAGTAAACCATTATGCAACTAAAAAAGGACAATAAAAGCAGAAACAAGCAGGTGGTGATAATGTTATGCTGGATAGTGTATAACAATAGAGTACAATATATCAAATGCTGTGGTTTCATAAAGTAAAATCTCATATGTATACATAAATATTTTGTCAACAATAATAATAATAATAATAATAATGATATCCCTCTCCTGCTTCTCCTCTCCCAATTTTGTATGGCTGACAGTAGTTCCCAGAGAAATAAACTCCATTTACAAACACTTTGTCCAATCAAATACAATATCTTTATTGGCATTTATTGGCACACAAGCCTTTAAAATGTTTGGTTACATGCTTTGGTCAAACACAAGGGAACAAATACAAAAGTCTTTATTTAAAAATGTAACACCCAGCCAATCACACACCCAGCCAATCACACACCCAGCCAATCACACACCCAGATCCTCGTAAAGCTGGCTGCAGAACTGGCTGCAGAATCCAGGGTGCTCGTTTTCGCTGTAAAATGCCACAAGCTCACCTCGTCTCCCACGCCCAACGTAGCCTGTAATATAAGTAAAAGCACACACATTCACAAAGCAACTCTCAAGCCCCAATACCCTAAATCTATTGGCTTACCAATTTCTGACCTCAGGACAAATTAACAAACATACCCGGTATGCAGTCTTTATAAATGTCTTGACAGTTCTGGCAGCACTGCAGTTCATACATCCTGCAAAACTCGTCTTTACATGCAGCACTGTGATGTTTTCATGGCACTACACCTGTAGGTTTAAAAAAATCAAGATTTTTAAAATGATTATAAAATCAGTGAGTATAATTCCTTTTCTAAAAGGAAAACAAATATCTTAACTGTACTGAAATATCATGCTTACTGTCAAGCCACTCGAAATGTGCCCGGGCCCGGAATGATTGTTGTCCAACAATGTCCCGGAAGAGACGACAAACCAGTGACAGCTTTAAAAAAGCTTTGTCATCCTCTTCCAGAACTGTGTCTATGAGAATGTCATCAATGACCACAAGGGGCATCTGTGAAAGACATAGAAGCATGTAGATTTTGATTCATGAAAATGATAATAATTTAAAAAAAAAGACCAGATAACATTCTAAGGCTGCAACCAATTACTATTTTGGTATTCTACTAATCTGAGTTGGCACTTATTATTTCAATCATATCCCCAATCTCTGATTACTGTAGGAATGGCTTGCATTTTTGCCTGAAGACTGTACAATTCAGTGTCATTCTGTTGACTAGTCTCTGCCTTAATGTAACAAAACAGCTCTCTTCTTTTCTATCCCTTAAAAATAATAGCTCTCCAATTGATCGTGGGCTTCAAATGCCCTTTAAATGACTAGTCAACACTAGGTCAAGTCGAAATTTCAAATAATGTCAACTTATCTTTTCAGCCCAATTCAGACTTTTGAAAACTAACCACAACAGTAAAACATTTTAAACGGCCCAGTAAAATTAACCCGAAATAAAAACCACACATCCACACCCACACACCTGGTCAAAGGAGACGTGGCCCATTCTATCTCCTTCATCAGTCACACGTTCAACGCGCTGAACTTTCCTGAGAGAAAATATAAGAAAATTAATACCATGCAAGAAGGGACCACGAAACACATTACAAGCTTTATCAGCTGCTATAAACAAACGTTCTATTATATTGGTATATATTATGATGTGCCATCATTGATTCAAACTACACCACCACACCTGGCAGGTTCCTTCTTCATGCACTCATCCTGCTCACTTGCCTCTTCTGGTGCATTACAGCTAGTCATTCTATAATGGAACACAGTTGCTATTAATTTTTCAACATCTCAATCCAAATTATATTCATTAGTAAAACCATAGCATAGTAGACTGCATTCATTATTAAAAGTGACATTTTGTGTTGATTTGGGAGAAGCCACTTGTTCTTGTTTGAATGGTATACAAACAGCAGTATGCATTACATTATCAACAATAAAAAAAAACACGCTAATAAATAAATTACGCTATGTAATTCATATGTTATGAGTTTCACATTTTGAACTGATTTACTAAAATAAAGTAACTTTTCAAATACACATTTTTTTAGATGCACTAGTATAAACCTTAAGACATTTAGCTTGAGTGATAGGTGCAAGTACCCTTCATTTGACATGTTCTCTAAAAGAATTCGGCACCACCATCTCCGGAGCTGTGGGATATCACGCTAACAAACGAAAGACAAAAGTTTAGAATGCAGCTTAAAGCCTTATTGAAAGCAGATGGTCTATAAAGTAAGAATAATTACCTGGCTGAAGTCAAATGGCCAACCGAGTGCCATGTATAAACCATACTGAAATGCACAACATATTGAAGATTAAACACTCGAATGAGACTAGCATTGTATATTCTGTTTTTTGATGATGTTTAGCACACCGTTTGGCATTCCATGAGTCTCTCTACACTCTACTGTTCTTGATTTAATCTGAAGCTACATGAAGTTTGGAGGTGTGTAGTGATGATCTCTGAAGCTACATGAAGTTTGGAGGTGTGTAGTGATGATCTCTGAAGCTACATGAAGTTTGGAGGTGTGTAGTAATGTAGTGACTCTGCAGAAAGTTGGTGAACTCAGCATCCGCTGACCTATATCTGTTATTTTACACTGACAGAGCACAGAGTCGCTGTCGTTCCCAGTCTCTTCCACTGTGTTATAATATCACTGAAAATTGCCTGTGGAATATTTAGTGAAATTTCACGACTGGACTTGTTGCACAGGTGCTGCAGCCTATCACGTTACCACAGTGCTGGAGTTCACTGAGCTCCTGAGACCCATTCTTTCACTAATGTTTGTAGAAGCAGTCTGCATGACTAGCTGCTTGGTTTAATACAACTGTGGCCATATAAGTGATTGAACAACAAGTTTGAATAATCTGGATGGTGAGCAAATACTTTTTGCAATATAGTGCATAAACAACTGCCTGTATTATTTTACTTTTATCTTACCATGATCATGAAAATACCACAGTCATCAGCCTCTATCTAAGCAGGAATGTTCTGTCAAAAAAAATAATGTAAGAATTGCTCACATAGAATGATTGTACAAATAATGAAAAAAAAAAGTTTGCAGGTTATACCTTGTTTTTGATGAGCTTCCAGTGGCCAGGGGCCAGTCTATGGAGTCAAATTGGGGTCTTTAATGCTGACGAGAAAATAAAACTGTCACAAAAAAAATCTCCACGAATTGCAAAAAAAAATCTAATTTTGCAAACAAAGAAGAGAACATAAGTTACCTTTTTTCAATTGTATATATTTTTTTTAGAATTAATCTTTTGCAAAAACACTTTTTCTTTGCGTTTTGCACTTTGCGTTCCTTTTTTCTCTTTGCAATACTTTCCCTCCTTTGCGTTCCTCCGTTTTGTTTGCGAGTCTATTTTGACCCCTTTTTGACGTGGGGGCGTGGGGAGAGGAGAGGGGCGTGGCTATGGAGGAACGCGTCATCAGCTGGAGCCTCTGCTCAGCCTAGACGCTAACCAGGCTGAACAACAGCTATTTAACAGTTATAATTCATAAGTTCATTCTAATCATTTATTTTACATATACCTAACTACTGAATTATATAATATTGTTGTTTTCAGTTAAAACGCTGAATTTTAGCTTCTTTTTTATCCAGCGTTCTTGCTGCAGTTACACGCGGCCGCCTGTAGATGGTGGATTTTAACAGTGAAAAACGCCATTAAAACACAACGCTGCAAAAACGATCTAAATAAAAAGGAAAAACACAGAACGGTTAATTTGGACTTCAAAATAATATAGATAAAATAAGATAATAAAACCGAACATAGCATAAAAAATAATTTATTAATCTCCCTGTGGAAATTAGTCTGTTCCAGGAACTTTTATACAGATACACACAAACACATGACAGAAAAATAAAAAAGAGGAGACTGTGAGATAAGGTTAGACACACATGTGCAGTGTGCCCATATGAAGTTATCCTAAAAGCAAAAATATATTAATTATTAAAATAATAATAGAAAACAGGAAAACATTTAAATGTCAGATGTAAGATACAGTACCTCACACTAAAGAGCAAATATTACTTTTGATATTTTGTATAATCACACTGGAAATTGAACATTAATATTCCTTTTTGTTATGTTCTGTTTTATTATTTTATTTGATCTATATTACATTGAAGTTTAAATAAACTTGGAGGTCTTTCTGTGTTTTACCTTTTTATTCTGAGTGTTTACAGAGTATATGGTTCCATCAAGAAAATAGTAAGTTTCCCGGCCGTGGTACAAATTAACCGTTCTGTGTTTTTCCTTTTTATTTAGATCGTTTTTGCAGCGTTGTGTTTTAATGGCGTTTTTCACTGTTAAAATCCACCATCTACAGGCGGCCGCGTGTAACTGCAGCAAGCACGCTGGATAAAAAAGAAGCTAAAATTCAGCGTTTTAACTGAAAACAACAATATTATATAATTCAGTAGTTAG
Organism: Astyanax mexicanus; assembly: GCF_023375975.1. Taxonomy (NCBI): domain Eukaryota; kingdom Metazoa; phylum Chordata; class Actinopteri; order Characiformes; family Acestrorhamphidae; genus Astyanax; species Astyanax mexicanus. Next base: position 1,046,179 of record NW_026040046.1, read on the forward strand.
GTATATGTAAAATAAATGATTAGAATTAACTTATGAATTATAACTGTTAAATAGCTGTTGTTCAGCCTGGTTAGCGTCTAGGCTGAGCAGAGGCTCCAGCTGATGACGCGTTCCTCCATAGCCACGCCCTCTCCTCTCCCCACGCCCCCACGTCAAAAAGGGGTCAAAATAGACTCGCAAACAAAACGGAGGAACGCAAAGGAGGGAAAGTATTGCAAAGAGAAAAAAGGAACGCAAAGTGCAAAACGCAAAGAAAAAGTGTTTTTGCAAAAGATTAATTCTAAAAAAAATATTACAATTGAAAAAAGGTAACTTATGTTCTCTTCTTTGTTTGCAAAATTAGATTTTTTTTGCAATTCGTGGAGATTTTTTTTGTGACAGTTTTATTTTCTCGTCAGCATTAAAGACCCCAATTTGACTCCATGCCAGTCGTATTGCAATTGAGCTGCAAAAGACACAAAAAGCTGAAAAACTGTACAATACAAGAAAACTCTTCAAACAGCGCAGAACTCAGTATGAACAACTTAGGACAGCTTAGAACCACCACCAAACCCAGAAGCCATAGACAACAGCCATATATTTAAAAAATAGCAACTTTATTTTAATGTGCAACTTTAATTCAAGTAATTAAATCAGTAATTAGAAGACAGCTGTCTATGACTTTCAGAACATGCAGGAAGAGAGAGAAGAGCACAAACATTTTACTTTAAGAACTCAGTCATAAAAAAGGGAACATTTTTTTTCCAGAACAGAACAATGAACAGCTACTTTTTTGTCAACATTAAACCTGAAAATAGTCAAACTGCTCGTGTCTCCAGAACCAGTAGGGTTAGCTGAGTCAAGCTGATAAATCCTAAAAAGTTTCGGCATCAGGACCTGTGAAGTACACAAACTGACTATAATGTAGTGAAGGTTAATCTATACTTTTGATTCACAAATGCAAGCCATGGTGAAAGGATGAACCTGTAAATATACTAATTCAAGCAAACACTAAACAATGACAGGGAAAATTATTAATCAAAGAAATGAGTGTTTGTGTGAACCAGATTTTGTGGTTCAGTCTGACTGCTGAATCAAGCTCACATCATTTCTGTAGACATTTTTGGCACAGAACTGTTCCATTAGCAACAATGCATGAATTTACATCAGTGTTCACAGAAACAATACATGTTTCAGTTGCAAACAAGAAAGCGACCCAACAAATATATTGAAATACTTACGCAGAGGAACCAGTGTTCAGGTTTCCACACAGGGAACAGGATGCAGTCTTTGAATGCAGCATCATCCTTTGAGTTTCAATTGAAACATTAAGTATATATCTTTATGCTCCAAGATTACCATAAAACAGGTATTGTATACTTCATACACAACTACTAAACATAAAAAGAACCGCATGTTTTGCATATGTCAATGCACCACTCACAGGAAGAGCAAGAAAAGGGTCTTGTTGGCAAGGTGGATGCCAGGTGGCAACAACGTAGGCATCCACTGCGTGAACATCTTTTCCCTGATAACATAAACTTAAATTAAAACAGCAAGTCTTACTATTTTTAAGTAAAGATACGTTACTGTTTCTATTGTAACCAAATTGCTCTTTACAGACCTTTTCCCTGGCAAACCTGCAGACCATCTCAAAGCAACAGTTGGCAATCTGTACCAGAAAGAGAAGATGTAAAAACTCAGTAAAATCTATCCATTCAGAAACATCGTGGGATGACATAATAGCCATTTACTAACTTTTGCTTCCAACTGTTGCTTTAATCCTAAGGTCAGGAAGTCCCATCTTGATAAAACAGTGGTGCCCAGGAATCCCAACCACTCAGTATCTGATTTTGTGGGATCCAGCACATAAGCAAGCCTTTTCTATATACACGCACACATGTACAAAAGAAAGGACAAAGACAAAAATATTGCATGTGTATCACAAAGAGCACATTTTAAGATACATGGTTAAGAACACAAGCAGATACCATCAAATTAGGACAAACACAAATATATATTACTGTTATAATACTACCCTGATATTTTGCAACTAGGAAGGGCCTGGTAGCAGGCAATAAGCATATACAAATATCCCCCTGTAAAACATGCACCTCCAAGTCCCCAGTCGCGAGTTTGGCACTTATGTGGTCCAGATGCGATAGTCCCCAACAGTCATCATTGCACACTACTATATCCCCTGCTGATCCTGTGAAAACATTCATGAAAATAATGAAAAGTATAAAACATATTAAAGTACAAACAGGACTACAGAATCATATATTGTGGTCATACCAGTGGATGGCACAGGTCCATGGACTGCTGCAGCAGCTTGAATCATTCTTTCAGCTGGAGCTTCTGTTGCTGCTGCTCCTTCGGACGGAGCTTCTGCTGCTGCTGCTCTATCAGCTGGAGCTTCTGCTGCTGCTGCAAGAGTTATTATGTTGTTCTGTATACATTTCTCATTTCAACACAAATGCTGAGCAATACAGATATGAAAGATTTTAATGTGCTTTTTCACATTAAAATGAAATATCTTATTAAATCACCAATAAAAAAATGAAATGAAAAAAACTGTGAAATTCATAAATACATACCCAACACTGTCTGACCGTAGTTGTTCAATTGTATGTCCAGTCCAATGCCCAAATTCTTCTTCATGTTTTCTAATGTTTTTAAATTCCTATAGTTGTTGTAGTGATTCAAAATGCTTCGCATCAAAAAGACGTGTGACGAGGGAGTCATCATATTTAGAAAATGATTGTTTTTCTTCATTCCAGAGAAGAGCTGTTCGGCACATTGGCTGTTGACCCAACCACATAACTCTGGGACCAGTTCCAACTTGCGCAAGACCTCCCGGACATCTTTGGAGTTAGCCTCATGAAATCGATCATAAAGAGCATAATGCTCAGATGATCCAGTCAGAGGGTGGGCATTTTTATCAGGTACAGGCTTCTTGTTGACCAGCCACGGCAAGTTTACTTTTATCTGCCCAGTAGTGGCAAGTGTGATGTTTTCTTCAGTGGGTTCAAGCAGCCTACCCTCATAAGGACTGAAAGGCAATGTTTCCGGTTTGCGTAAATTTGTATGTGTAGCCAACCCTCTGGCAAAATCATACAATGAAACATTTGGAAAATGTTTCATTGACAGCAACAGATCAGCAAAGTCCCTTGGGCTCTCAGCTCTTATGTTAAATTTTACACTGTACACCACAGCACAAGGACAGGTGACCACAGCCCATCCACCTGTTACAGGAAACCACAGATCACACAAAAAAAACATTTTTTAAATAAAGAAAAAATGTTACACAACAAAGACCTGTAAACCAATTGTTTGTATGAGTGAAAACACCTTGTCATAACTTGCTCTGTTCTTCATTTCATTTTGCAGTCTTCCAACCAAGTCCATCCGTGAGCCCTTGGGGTCTATGCCACACTGCTTGCACAGAGGACGCACAACTTCCATCTATAATAAAACAAGTGTAGTTTGTTTAGTACGATTTAGTAACACACACCTATGAAAGAATTGGAAGATGCTGATTTGAGTAGTAAATAACCTTGAGCTTAAGAAGTTCATCGGTCAGTCGGTCCTCTGTGAGGTCAAACTCTGCTTCCTTCACTGCACTATAAGGAGAATGGACTTTTTTGTACTCTGTATTGAGTACAAAATCCGAACCTCTAGTGTGAGGACCAATCCACGGTGCCCAATTATGGTAACTGGGATGGACCACAAAAGGATTTGCCTTAGGACCTTTAAATGATGAAATAACAACAGTGCATCATTTTATGATAAACAATAAATCAAAACTTAGAATACAGTAATTCCTACTCACAACTGTATTAATTAGTTAGTAATAAACTAAAATTTTAAATAACTCAACAAAACTACTGTAACAAGTGTTTTCTCCAACTTACACAAAATTTACATTTTATAGACTGCAATCCCAGGATTATTTAACCCCTTCATAACAATCTTTAGTACTTAGCAGAGCACCCTTTTACTGTTATGGACTGTAGCCTATTTATTCTATAGTTAATGCTCTTCAGCTGTGACTTAGTATATTTTGCTAATAGACATACTTTGCTACAGAGTTTGAATAATTCTGAAGGCAATTTTGTGTTTAGTAACTACTTTGAACAAACCCACGACTGATCATTTCAAGAGAAACCATTTCCCAGAAATCCTTAGCATTCACTTTGCCATCAAAGTTCTGTGGCGGTTCCTCAATGCTGCTTACTAAAGAAACAAACAAACAAACAAAGACAAATAGTAATTTGTCAACAAGTTTTACCTAATAAATATGGTAAAACAGTGGTGCCTGATAATAAATTATAACTTACCAGGCATGCTAAAAACACCCTTCTTATGAAGGTCCATCACAACAGTTGCTGGATGATAACCACACGATACACATGAATATGTGTAAGTGAGGTCTGAGAGTGCTTCAAAGCTCAAGTAGGCATGCAGGATCCTTTGCTTGGAAGGATAGGTTTTACCAGAGGTTTTCTCCAACACTTCAATGGCACTACCAACAGCCTGGTGCGTCTGCCAAATTAATGTTCGAAATTTAAAAACTTGAAAAGACATTATTTTAAATAACCATTTATATATGTTACATGTTTCATACCTGAAGACTGTTGCGTAAGAAATGGCACATGTACATGGACAGAAGTATGTGGTCATCAAAATTATGGACGCCATCAGACCATTCCTGGTATCGATATACCATGCCACATCTGTAGCACAATTTGCTGTACGTAGAAATTCCTAATGAAAACAAGTGACTGTAAAGGTTAAATGTATTCATCACTGCTAATGCATGAAATGTCTAACACTAAAATCAGTGCATTTTGCCTCCTTAATAAGACAACAAATGTAACAAGTGAAAATTAAGACTGCAACAATCCCTACAGTATAGAAGTGAATTATTAAAATTGTGTGACAAACAACATACCTTCTATCACATCTGTGACGGTCAAGATTTTGGCCTTTGATGATATGAGCAGTGGTTCACTTAGAGGAGTATGCTCTAAACATTCTGTGCAGAAGGTTTCTGATGGTATGAAATGCTCAGGAAAATTGTTGGTCTTGACCACATCTGGGGGTAGCACTGCAGTCAGTTTCTTCTTGTGAAAAATGTACTGAACCATCCTTGAAAGATTTTTGCCCTCAGGTGGGTATTGGCTCTGTTCGGCTTGATCAGTGCCTTCAACTTCAGTGGGAAAATGTTGCGTTAAGTTTTCTTCCACACTTCTGGTTCTTCTGAAGAGTGTGGGGTCAGTTTCAAACAAATGCCACTTGGCAATCATTTTGTGGATGCAGGACTGTCTTGGTCTTGCACATGGGCAATGCCATGAAATGTTTTTAGAGTCATATGTGACCATGACTCTACCAAGTCTGCTATAATACGATATCTTTCCCTCAAACACAGAAACATACTTTTTGGAGGGAGGTCCACACACAGTCACCACACATGATAACTTGGCTCCCACATCATTTGCCTCTTGCTGACGTGCCAAACATTTTTGTTTTTTATCCTCACCAAACCACTTGTCTCGCACCATAGTATCTAAAACGTCTTCTGTGAGAGATGAAGTGTCTGATTCGGATGGTGGACAGTACGTGAGGGATTGAATGTGGTGGCACTCAAATGGACGGAGATTTGATCTCTCTGCACACTCTGCATTAATTCTGCAGATGTCCATCTCACATTTAATTTTTTGGTCAGGACCCCACGTCCTTTTAATGACATGTATTGGTGTGCTGGGTGCCGTGAAAGACTTTGAGACTGCAAACACACCATTTTTGTAGTCAACACAATGAGCACTGAGGTGGTTCCTGGCTGTTATGTCTGATTTTATAGGAGCATGTCGTCTTAGGATGTGCAGTCGTAGGTTTCGTCTATTAAGGATGATTCCACAGTGACTACACATCACTGTAGCTTTCTTCTCTCTCTGGAGTGGTGGAGGTGGTGGCGGAGGTGGTGGAGGTGGTGGAGGTGTCGGCGGTGGTGGTGGCGGAGGTGGCACAGAGGATGCAAGACCAGAACTGGGAGAAGGTGTATCAGGACTAGCTGGCGGAGGGGGAGCTGGACATGCATCAGAAGCAGCAACAGTCTGTGGATTAAACACTTCTGCTATAGGGGTCTTGGTTGCACTGCTGCACAGAGACACATGATGTCTGAACTGGTCTTTGCGTATTATTGTCTGGCTGCAATAGACACAATGAAAGTGTGCTGTGGGTCTGCAATTATTGCTGCATTTACAGATGAAGGAACCTGTAAGACCAAAATTCACACAACATGCAATTTAGCCTATAAATATTAATATTCTTCAACTCATTCTGCCTATCAATTGAGTGTAAGATGTAAGTGCATTTGCTGAATCAAGATGTTACATTTACATTTTTATTCGTTATAGCCAATAAAATGAATATCTCTCTCTGTTTAAAGAAATACTTCCCCCATACCGTTATGCTCTACTGCTTGTTTGATGTGGTTTTGTAGATGTAGGCTGAATTTAAATCGCTGGTCAGTGTCAAAACTGCAGCAGGGGCATTTGAAGACACCACACTGGCAAAACCGTGAAGGGTCAGGAGTGGCCTGGACATATGTTGGATGCTGTAAAACAGAAAGCAACAAAACACAACGTGAGCTTACAATTACTATATCGGTGCACATTAATTGTAACTACATTCAATACAAAGGTAATAAATGTGCATCGACTTAACCCTCCTGTTACGTTTCAGGTCAAATTGACCCATTTAGTAAAATAGTAAAAGTATTTTTTTCTGTATGAAAGGTTTATTTGTGTAATCAACATATAACATGAAAATGGTTAATGTCATATTTGCAACCACCCCCTGCAAAACAAAAACTAAAACGAAATTGTTATGTGTTTCAACGTTATGTAAAACTATTGTGTTGGTTATTTTGGTCGTTCAAAAGTAATAAAGTAGTGAAAAATAAGTTAATTATCTTAATTAACCTATTACCTCTTTAGGTAGGGAACACTATTGCACTAAATATTGATAGAACAATTAGCAATGGAGTTAGTTACAAAATATTTACTCTTCTGGTTTGGATTATTTTGGTTTCAGACATCTTTTGGATAATTAAAAATGAACCAGGTCAAATTAACCCGGGAATACCATTGCTATTCCTAACAAATGAACATAATAGGAGGATTAAGCATTGATATCTTCAAAGATTTATTTGTAGGACTAAGACTACAAATACAAACTAAAACCAAGTTTTAGTTAGCTAGGTTATATTGCTATCTTGTTAGCCAATTAACTTCTTGTATAGACAGTAAACAGTTTTTTTAGGTTAGCTGACTATAACCCCTAGCTATGTCTTAAAACAAAACTGATGCCTAGCTCACTACTAGCTATGAGAGTTTATCTGTGGCAACATTAATTGGTAGCACATTTAGCCCATAAAACAGAAGGTAAGATTACTAAAGGTTTAGTTAGACAAGACTGGATGCAATTATGCCTTAGAATCCATCTAAAAAAATACGCCAGTATGACTAGCTAGAAGCTAACAAACCACATGGTACACGCGCCGATGTAGAACCTTCATGTAACGTAACGTATCTACGACTCACCGTGTATTTATAAAATGTAAAATAGAAAAACAGGGGGACATTATAAAAATAGCTCTGTGAACTGACAAACAAACTCAATATTTGTACTTACCGCCATAACCGGAGATATAAATCAGATAAATGCTTTAGCTGCTTTCTCGGCTACAGTTCCTGTTTACCGGGAGGAAGTGTAGGCGTTTGTGATGGACATAACGTGGGTGTTGCTTTAGACCTAAGGCGGAGTTGGATATGGGCGGAGTTGGATGTGGGCGGAGTTGGATGTCCAACTCAGCCTTCCTACAAGCTGCAGCGAGCGGCTCCTCGTTTGTTGCCTTGATCGGAGTCCTGTGGTTCCTGTGAAAAACCTGTCATCAGGCAGGGGACAGGTATATATCAGACTATGTGTGTATGTGTGTGTGTGTGTGTGTGTGTGTGTGTGTGTGTGTGTGTGTGTGTGCACAGTGAGTGCCATGCTGCCTTGGGCAACAGCCAAGGAGAAACCACTGCATTTCCCACTCTAACACACCCTATTCGCCTCAACTACACACAGACACACACCCATCCACCACTCATTTTCACTGGTGGTGATTCTCTTGATTATTTGACGTAATAAGGCCAAACAAAGGGGTCTTTCACTCCCAGAAGCCCACCAGACACATACGCTACATCTGAAAATAATTAAAAGTTGTCTAATGACATCAGTCTGAAAGTTCAGGTTATGACACAAAGTCCAAACACAGCGAGCGTAAAGGAAAATTTCACCATAATACAGGTGTTTTTGTTCATGCTGGATATTAGTCCTGATTGTCACGGATGAGAGGGTGGACGTATGTGCAGATATTACAATATTTATTAAACAAACAAGATAAATAAAAACAGTTAACAAAACACGGGTAACACAAACTCAGAAAAACAAGACAAGGATATATATATGTAACTAAGACAAAGTCTAAGAAAAACTAAGGAAACAAGAAACTCTAAAACATAACTCAACAGACCTGGATTGAAGTATCAAAACAAATAAAATTTATTTGTATAGCGCTTTTTGCAACTGGTGTTGGCACAAAGCAGCTTTACAGAAATGTGATCACAGGACAAAGAATCAGGCAAAAGATTAAACATAGAAAATACATAATATAGAACCCCCAGTGAGCGCAGAGGCAAGGAAAAACTCCCTCAGAGCTGCAGGAGGAGGAAGAAACCTTGGGAGGACCAAGACATTTAAGGGGGGACCATCCTACCACTGATCAAACGGCTTTTAAATTAACTTAAAAAAGTATTTTATACATCCACATATGTTTTATATATTCAGGAGTATAGCAGCTCCACTAATGGCTTATAGAGTAAGATGGATGATGAGCAGCTGATCTGTGGTGGGTGGTGGATGGAGAAGAGCTGACTTTAAAACATCCAACATCGGGTCCAACATCAGTATCGGGTCAGACAGGAGGGCAGTCAGTAACTCGGAGGAAGGCAGAGAGATGGAATTAGTTTTGACTGGATTTATGTAAAACAGAGAATATAAAACATTATCAGAGTGTGACTAATGACTCTAATCTAACTAAAGGGAGAGAGCCAGAAGGTAACATAGACATGGAGGCTCCCTGAAACACTGGCATCCACCCACTCCACCAAGTAACAAAGAGGTTCTAAGGAACACTATCAATACATTCATATACAGAACACAAGGATACAAAAGACTCGACAGGCAAACACTTACAATGGGCTATTTTTACACTAGGAGGGTGAGGAACAGTAACAAGGGGGTGGGGCTACAAACAAGACACAAGGTGACAACACTAATGGCTAGGGCAGGGCTAGGGAGGAGACAGGACAATAACAGAGGCCATGTGCTCACACAGCACATGGGGGAAGAAAACAAAACAGACTGAACGACAGGTCAGAAACAGAAGGAACAGAAAAGGAAACACTCAGGACATACAGATGCTAAAGTTTGACACTGCTTTAAAGAGCCTATCCCAGCTAACAAAGAATGGTATAAGAATGTTTAATAACGTTATGAAAAGGTTCCAGGGAGGGTAGCCTCTAATGTTTCAGCAATTATGTTCCAGGAACAGTATCTGTAAATCTGTTCATCAAGCTGCTCATACTGAGAGAGCTAGCCAGTCTGTTAGGTCAGCAGGAATATCAACAATAGTTTTTGTCCCATTTTTTTTTTACATTTTTCAAAACTGCTTATTGCCCCAGTCCTAGGAGTTTACTACATTAGGTCCAGTACAAAATTAGAGATGCAATCATCAAACTTGTCTTATGCATCAGAAACCCGGCATGAAGACTTATTTACCCTCTTAACCCTCTCAGGCATATTTACCACTTTATACTGTGTGTAGATTTGTACTACAGTGGCTTTTTCCCATTTTGTCACCTTATAACCACAAATTTAAATGTAGTTACAATGTATTTATGGAGGAATGGCAGGAAGAAAACTATTGTTGAAAGAAAGCAACCATAAGGTAGAAAGTCATGTGGTCAGATGACACCAAAGTTAAATTTTGGCCAAAATGCAACGTACTATGTGTGGTGGAAAAGTAACACTGCTCATCACCCTGGACACATTTTTTTTTACTGTAAAACATGGTGGTGGCAGCTGTTACACAAGACAAAGAAGTGAGGATCCAAACGCAGGTTTATTACCAGAATGCAACACAAGTTAAACAAAGCAGGCGAGGGAGAAACCAAAAAACAGAGTCTAAGTACGTGAGCAAAAGTCAGATAACCGGAATAGCAAACAAGTACATGATAACGCTTCGAATTGCAAGAAGACCCAGAAAAGACGTCGCACAGAAGTTTCAGAGTGGTGTGTATATATACAGATACTGATTTCAAACAGGCAACAGGGGGGGCCATGGCGGGCTCTCTATCCCTTGCTAATGGCTTCAGGTGTGTTCCTTCTGCAGGAGCGACAGTGGAGGACAGGCTGTTAGCAGTGAGTGAAGCTGTAGGTCCTGAACAGATTTATTCAGCTTCCCGAATGAATAAAGCTGTGGTTGTCTTTCTAAAGGAGGAGCGTTTAGTTAATCAGCTGGTAGAAAGTGGTGTTTGGGTGTTGGAGACTTTTGTACCGGTGTCTTCACTGCGGACACCGGCTACAAGAGTAACTATCTCTAATGTCCTGCCCTTTATTCCTAATGAGCTAATTAAGAAGGAACTTGTCCGGTTTGGGAAGATTGCGAGTGAGATTAACCCGATTCCACTCGGCTGTAAGAACACAGCACTAAAACACGTCATGTCTTTTAGGAGGAGTGTGTTTGTGTTTCTCAACAGTCCAGATGAAACGCTGGAGGTCTCTTTCCGTGTAGCTCACGGGGAGAGCTTCTACATGGTTTATGCAGTAAACCGACAGTTTACGGTGTTTTGAATGTGGTGATATTGGACACAGGCGTTTTGCGTGTCCTCATAGAGGGCAACAGGGCCTCTACTGCGGACGGACACAGTGACACCGCGGAGGTGGAGGTGACTCAGGGCCTGGGTGAAGGTACATCCTTAGCTCTGGAGCTGCATCGAGTGGAGGTGAGTGAGAAAGTGAAGCAGGATGAGGGCAGTCAGCAGCGGGCTGGTCAGGGTGCAGCTGGGCTCAGTGTGCAGGATAGTGGGGAAGGATGTAGTTTTTGGAACAGTGGTGAGTTGGCTAGGCCCAGTGGTGAGTTGGCTAGGCCCAGTGGTGATCTGGCTAGGCCCAGTGGTGAGTTGGCAAGGCCCAGTGGTGAGTTAGCTAGGCCCAGTGGTGAGATAGCTAGGCCCAGTGGTGAGATAGCTAGGCCCAGTGGTGAGCTGGCTAGGCCCAGTGGTGATCTGGCTAGGCCCAGTGGTGAGTTGGCAAGGCCCAGTGGTGAGTTAGCTAGGCCCAGTGGTGAGATAGCTAGGCCCAGTGGTGAGCTGGCTAGGCCCAGTGGTGAGCTGGCTAGGCCCAGTGGTGAGTTAGCTAGGCCCAGTGGTGAGTTGGCTAGGCCCAGTGGTGAGTTGGCTAGGCCCAGTGGTGAGCTGGCTAGGCCCAGTGGTGAGCTGGCTAGGCCCAGTGGTGAGTTGGCTAGGCCCAGTGGTGAGTTAGCTAGGCCCAGTGGTGAGTTAGCTAGGCCCAGTGGTGAGTTGGCTAGGCCCAGTTGTGAGTTGGCTAGGCCCAGTGGTGAGTTGGCTAGGCCCAGTGGTGAGCTGGCTAGGCCCAGTGGTGAGCTGGCTAGGCCCAGTTGTGAGCTGGCTAGGCCCAGTGGTGAGTTGGCTAGGCCCAGTGGTGAGGTAGCTAGGCCCAGTGATGAGTTAGCTAGGCCCAGTGGTGAGAAAGCTAGGCCCAGTGGTGAGCTGGCTAGGCCCAGTGGTGAGTTAGCTAGGCCCAGTGGTGAGCTGGCTAGGCCCAGTGGTGAGTTGGCTAGGCCCAGTGGTGAGTTAGCTAGGCCCAGTGGTGAGTTGGCTAGGCCCAGTGGTGAGTTGGCTAGGCCCAGTGGTGAGCTGGCTAGGCCCAGTGGTGAGTTGGCTAGGCCCAGTGGTGAGTTGGCTAGGCCCAGTGGTGAGTTGGCTAGGTCCAGTGGTGAGATAGCTAGGCCCAGTGGTGAGTTGGCTAGGCCCAGTGGTAAGCTGGCTAGGCCCAGTGGTGAGTTGGCTAGGCCCAGTGGTGATCTGGCTAGGCCCAGTGGTGAGTTGGCAAGGCCCAGTGGTGAGTTAGCTAGGCCCAGTGGTGAGATAGCTAGGCCCAGTGGTGAGCTGGCTAGGCCCAGTGGTGAGCTGGCTAAGCCCAGTGGTGAGTTAGCTAGGCCCAGTGGTGAGTTGGCTAGGCCCAGTGGTGAGTTGGCTAGGCCCAGTGGTGAGCTGGCTAGGCCCAGTGGTGAGCTGGCTAGGCCCAGTGGTGAGTTGGCTAGGCCCAGTGGTGAGTTGGCTAGGCCCAGTTGTGAGTTGGCTAGGCCCAGTGGTGAGTTGGCTAGGCCCAGTGGTGAGCTGGCTAGGCCCAGTGGTGAGCTGGCTAGGCCCAGTTGTGAGCTGGCTAGGCCCAGTGGTGAGTTGGCTAGGCCCAGTGGTGAGGTAGCTAGGCCCAGTGATGAGTTAGCTAGGCCCAGTGGTGAGAAAGCTAGGCCCAGTGGTGAGCTGGCTAGGCCCAGTGGTGAGTTAGCTAGGCCCAGTGGTGAGCTGGCTAGGCCCAGTGGTGAGTTGGCTAGGCCCAGTGGTGAGATAGCTAGGCCCAGTGGTGAGTTGGCTAGGCCCAGTGGTAAGCTGGCTAGGCCCAGTGGTGAGTTGGCTAGGCCCAGTGGTGAGTTGGCTAGGCCCAGTGGTGAGTTAGCTAGGCCCAGTGGTGAGATAGCTAGGCCCAGTGGTGAGATAGCTAGGCCCAGTGGTGAGTTAGCTAGGCCCAGTGGTGAGTTGGCTAGGCCCAGTGGTGAGTTGGCTAGGCCCAGTGGTGAGCTGGCTAGGCCCAGTGGTGAGTTGGCTAGGCCCAGTGGTGAGCTGGCTAGGCCCAGTGGTGAGCTGGCTAGGCCCAGGGGTGAGTTAGCTAGGCCCAGTGGTGAGCTGGCTAGGCCCAGTGGTGAGCTGGCTAGGCCCAGTTGTGAGCTGGCTAGGCCCAGTGGTGAGTTGGCTAGGACCAATGGTGAGTTAGCTAGGCCCAGTGGTGAGCTGGCTAGGCCCAGTGGTGAGTTGGCTAGGCCCAGTGGTGAGCTGGCTAGGCCCAGTGGTGAGCTGGCTAGGCCCAGTGGTGAGTTGGCTAGGCCCAGTGGTGAGTTAGCTAGGCCCAGTGGTGAGTTAGATAGGACCAGTGGTGAGATAGCTAGGCCCAGTGGTGAGTTAGCTAGGCCCAGTGGTGAGTTGGCTAGGCCCAGTGGTGAGTTGGCTAGGCCCAGTGGTGAGCTGGCTAGGCCCAGTGGTGAGCTGGCTAGGCCCAGGGGTGAGCTGGCTAGGCCCAGTGGTGAGCTGGCTAGGCCCAGTGGTGAGTTGGCTAGGCCCAGTGGTGAGATAGCTAGGCCCAGTGGTGAGTTGGCTAGGCCCAGTGGTGAGTTAGCTAGGCCCAGTGGTGAGCTGGCTAGGCCCAGTGGTGAGCTGGCTAGGCCCAGGGGTGAGCTGGCTAGGCCCAGTGGTGAGTTGGCTAGGCCCAGTGGTGAGAAAGCTAGGCCCAGTGGTGAGCTGGCTAGGCCCAGTGGTGAGTTAGCTAGGCCCAGTGGTGAGCTGGCTAGGCCCAGTGGTGAGTTAGCTAGGCCCAGTGGTGAGTTGGCTAGGCCCAGTGGTGAGTTGGCTAGGCCCAGTGGTGAGCTGGCTAGGCCCAGTGGTGAGATAGCTAGTTCCATTGGTGAGCTGGCTAGGCCCAGTGGTGAGCTGGCTAGGCCCAGTGGTGAGTTGGCTAGGCCCAGTGGTGAGATAGCTAGGCCCAGTGGTGATCTGGCTAGGCCCAGTGGTGAGTTGGCTAGGCCCAGTGGTGAGTTGGCTAGGCCCAGTGGTGAGTTAGCTAGGCCCAGTGGTGAGATAGCTAGGCCCAGTGGTGAGTTGGCTAGGCCCAGTAGTGAGCTGGCTAGGCCCAGTGGTGAGCTGGCTAGGCCCAGGGGTGAGCTGGCTAGGCCCAGTGGTGAGCTGGCTAGGCCCAGTGGTGAGTTGGCTAGGCCCAGTGGTGAGTTAGCTAGGCCCAGTGGTGAGATAGCTAGGCCCAGTGGTGAGATAGCTAGGCCCAGTGGTGAGCAAGCTAGGCCCAGCGGTGAGCTGGCTAGGCCCAGCGGTGAGTTGGCTAGGCCCAGGGGTGAGCTGGCTAGACCCAGTGGTGAGTTGGCTAGGCCCAGTGGTGAGCTGGCTAGGCCCAGTGGTGAGCAAGCTAGGCCCAGTGGTGAGTTAGCTAGGCCCAGTGGTGAGTTGGCTAGGCCCAGTGGTGAATTAGCTAGGCCCAGTGGTGAATTAGCTAGGCCCAGTGGTGAGCTGGCTAGGCCCAGTGGTGAGTTGGCTAGGCCCAGTGGTGAGTTGGCTAGGCCCAGTGGTGAGCTGGCTAGGCCCAGGGGTGAGCTGGCTAGGCCCAGGGGTGAGTTGGCTAGGCCCAGGGGTGAGCTGGCTAGGCCCAGTTGTGAGCTGGCTAGGCCCAGTGGTGAGTTGGCTAGGCCCAGTGGTGAGTTAGCTAGGCCCAGTGGTGAGTTAGCTAGGCCCAGTGGTGAGCTGGCTAGGCCCAGTGGTGCTAAAGCTGGTTCTGAGCATGGCTGTATAAATGTATGAGCACAGAGCATGTGGGAAGAGGGCTTTTTCTGTTGGCTTTTCCCATTCTCTTTTATACTGTCTCTTCGCTTCTCTTGTATTCATGGGTATTTTGAGGGTGGGTTCTCTAAACGTAAATGGGCTAAGAGATATGGGTAAACAGTCCCTTTTTTGTGAGCTGTTTTCAGTGATGGTATAGTTACTTTGAAAAAGTAATCCAATTACTGATTACTCCTTTAAAAAGTAACTTAGTTACTTTATGGATTACTTGATTAGTTACTTTCAGCAGCTGCAGACACCACCTCCCGCCGCCTTAACATAAACATTATAACCAGTTTTACCAAAACTCCCTTTATTGAAAAATGCATTTTTAACAGCAACAATGTATCTCTAGACATTTAAAATTGAACTATTTCCTGAAAAAAAAATCTTGAATGAATTTAGCATAATTGTTTTTATAAAAAATAAAATGTGGTCTTTCTTGATTTCAGTTAACAAAAATACTTGTTTTTATAAAAAAATATAAAATAAAGAAAGTCTTTCTTGACCTGATATATTTAAACACTTTAAATCTGAACACTGAACCTGTTGTTCTCAGCAGGGCAGCAAGGAGTGGTTTTATAAAACAAAACCGTGTGTAACAGTGTTAAAAGTATATATAAATAGTTAATAATATATAAATTACTGCAAATGAGTTCAGCACCACCTGCTGGTCAATGGCTGCCAGTTTTTAGTATAAAATGAGTGCATGCTGGGAGACCCCCAGCAGTCTGAGATATCCCTGCTGTGGGTGAGTTGGCTCTCTACAGAGCTCCAGTAAAAATCACTAAAATAATAAAATAAGTACTCAGTGCTAGTATATTTTAATACTTAACAGCTCTAAACGACTATATAATGAATGTGCATGTGTTAGTTACATGGATTAAGTCATTTTTGTGTGCCAATTAGCTAGCTAATTAAGCTAGCTGATTTAGCTAACAGGCCACATGTCTCTGTTGCTAACAATAGCTAACTCTGTTAAGGCTGGCTAAGCTGACCAGAAACTGATCTGATGTGTTATGTGAATGCTGAACTCGTTGCAGGTGGGTTTAAATATATAATTCGTGTTATTCCTTTGGTTATATTAATAAGTTAAATATTTGAGGAATTAAAAAAATGTGCTTTAGCCATGAGCCTAGCTTTGCTAGGTGTGTTATATCTGGTGTCCAAAAGGTGGCAGTATTGTATCTCTTTTTTCAATGTTTCTACTGTGAAAATCTACAAAATGGATGATGTGATTTGTGCAACTGTAATATAATTTTATAAGAATGTTTTTATTTTATTTTATTTTGTCTTAGTCATTATTTTGTAAGGATAAAGTTAACTTAGTTAGATTAATATAATGTATACTAATTATGAGAATACCGTTATATAATACTTCATAATAATTATAATAATAATATAATTACGTAAATAGATACCATTATAAATGTTTAGTTGCTTAATTAATATTTACTATACAATCACTGTTTTTTTTCTATTTTTATGTACCATGGGCAAGAAAAATGTCAAAACTATACATACAAAAAAAAACCGAGCAGTCTGAGATATCCCTGCTGTGGGCTGGCTAAGCTGACCAGAAACTGATCTGATGTGTTATGTGAACGCTGAACTCGTTGCAGAATAAAAATACCCATCATCCAAACCATGTGGTGTCCATCCTTGGGGCGGGACGGAGTATGAGAGGTTACATTGGTGCCGTGACTCGTGACATCTGTCTGGAACTGAGGGTCGTCCTGCCATCGCCCGGGTGGAATTCAAGACCAAGTCTTTCTGCAACCTGCCAGTTTTCTTTTTTTGTGTATGTGTGAGTGTGTTTTACCTCTTATATGGGTTTCTGCTGTTACCATATTTAACCCCAAGTCAGAAACATGTATTCCAATCAGGGTAAATACTCTGTTTTAGACACACCTATGCCATCTTTTGGTAGAGGAAGGGGCACATTTTCACCTATTCCTTTTTCTGTTGGTGCATCTGTTGGTAATATTAATTCGTCAGATCTTGAGAGAGTGCCTATGACAAATACTGATAGTACACCTCCTGCACCTCTCCAAAGTGGTATTTCGCATACTTCACACCCTGTCAGTGCATCCACACCAAACTACACACATGATCCCTCAAGTTTGGTTAATCAAATGAGCAGTGTAATACAGCAAATTGGGCAACAGTTAGCTGATAGCATCTTATCACACATTTCATCGCCCAGCCCACTAGCTTCTCGTTTGGCCGATATACAAGCTGACACTAGCCAGTCTCAGTCCATGAACAGTCAGGTTGTTGATCTGTCCCAAGTTCAGTTGGTCACACCAAGGAAAGTTAAAGAACCTCCTACCTTTAGAGGGGATGGTTCAGACACAGTCTCTATACAAGAATGGGAGGATCTTATGAAAACTTTCATGAAAAGAGCCAATCTTAGACTGGAGGATCAGGCTGAAGAAATCCTTGTGCATCTGCGAGGGAAAGCAAAAGATGTTGTGAGATTCGGAATTCGAAACGGTAACCTTGACATTCAGAGCCATCCAGACATGATTTATAGCCTTCTGAGGAAACACTTCAGCTGCTCTAAGTATTCCTCTGTTCCACTGGCCGACTTCTACACAACATTGCCTGAGAACAAAGAAAATCCCTATGACTACTGGCTGAGACTCAATAAAGCTGCTGATATCGCTACAGAATGTCTAAATGAACAGGGTAGGACACTAGACAATCCGGCAATGGAAGTCACACGCATGTTTATTAGAAACTGCCCAAGCAAAGATCTAGCCCTTACATTCAGATCCAAGCCCATAGTTCAGTGGTCAGTGAATGAGGTACAGGAAGTGTTGAATGAATATCATGCTGAGACAAGCTTCACATCTACTGCTTCTGTATACACTGAAACGAAAGGACACATTGCCATGAACATGGCAGAGGTGGGCCCTAGCCCAGTTGCCACTTCCAGCAGCCAAGTAAAACAGCACACACCAAGCTCTGACCATGCTAGTTTAGCTCGTGTTGTAGAGATGCTAGAGGATATCTTGCTGCGTGATGCTGGCGCAGTGCTGTCTGGGTTTCGAAAGGGAATCCATAACAAGCTGCCTAGAATAGAAGGCTTTGACAAAACACCTTGCTCTATTTGCAGTGATGCCGCCCACTCTGCCCTTTCTCACTGCCGTGAGAAGAAACTGTGTTTTCAGTGCTATTCAGCTGGTCACACACGCCACAACTGCACTGAGGGGACGAGATTTCTCCGTGAGCATCAGGGAAACTAACCCGTCTGCACTACAGGGAGGGCAGCGCAGATGAATACAACAAGCCTCCCAGAGAGATAGGAGAAACTGATCAAATATATGATTGTGAGTCACTTTATGAACATTACAGTGGCACTGTGTCTTCATCCAAAACAGTAATTTTTCATGGATCTCACAAGATCGTGACAGCTGATAGCTTGTTCTACACCTCAGTGGATGTCCACAATGGTCCTACTCTCAGAGCAATGATAGACAGTGGATCAATGGCCTGCACCCTAAGTGAAGCTGCAGAGGAAAGCCTTTTACTGCATTTTCCTGACATTATAAAGAAAGAGACTGAAAATATTGTCATTGTTGGGTGTGGTGGTAATCATGTCACCCCTAAGGGCTTGTATGATCTTGATGTCGCCGTCTTTGGGTGCAAGATGGTTCCAGCACTAGTTGTGCCAGGTCAAACAGAGCAGATGATCTTGGGCAGCAATGCAATCAAGCACTTGTTAACATCATTGAAAAGCACTGACAGCTATTGTAAGCTGATGTCCTTACCTTGCAAAACTGATGATGAGCTCAGTCAATTCATGTCACTGTTGTCCAACACTGAAAGATGGAAGGGTGATTCTGTTCCTGATAAAGTGGGCACAGTACAGATTAAAAGATGTGTGATTCTTAAGCCACAAAGTGAGCATCTTCTCTGGGGCAGGTTGCCTGCCTCATCGTCAATGTCAGCAGGCAGCACAATACTTGTGGAGCCTACCCAGTCAAAAGCCAGGCCAAAGCACATCCTTGTTGGGAGAGTCATCACTCCGTTGTGGGGTGATAGGTGGGTGCCAGTCAAAGTAATTAATCCCACCAGTCACACTGTTGTTCTTAAGAGGAATGCAAAGATTGCAGATGTTTCTCCCTGTGTAGCAGTGGAAGATTTGGCTAGCCCTGATGAAGTCCGCTGTGCCATGCAGCACACCCAAAGTGTACAGTCAAAACCTAGATCAGAGGAAGACATAACACACAAGTTGGAGACTTTAGGCCTATCAGATCTAAACCTGAACTTTTGTGAAGTTTCTATTGAATGGAAGGATAAACTACTCAATCTCATTGTGCAGTATGACTCAGTGTTTTCTCGACACAAGATGGACTGTGGTGAAGCAAAGGGTTTTGTGCACCGCATTCGCCTGGTCGATGATAAGCCTTTTCGTTTACCCTACCGACGCATTCCTCCAAGTCATTATGAGAAGCTCAGGACAACCTTGAATGAGATGGAAGAAAAGGTCATCATACAGAAGTCGCACAGTGAATATGCATCGCCGCTGGTTTTGGTGTGGAAGAAAAATGGCGATCTCAGGATTTGTACTGATTTTAGATGGCTGAATGCAAGGACTGTGAAAGATGCTCACCCACTTCCTCACCAAGCAGATTCTCTGGCCGCGCTTGGTGGTAATGCATTCTTCTCCACCATGGACCTCACTTCAGGGTTCTATAACGTCCCTTTGCATGAGGAGGACAGAAAATACACTGCCTTTTCGTCACCATTTGGCCTTCATGAGTATACTCGTCTTCCTCAAGGATTATGTAATAGTCCTGCCACATTCATGCGTATGATGATGTCCATCTTTGGAGATCAGAACTTCTCTAGTCTTCTTTGCTACCTGGACGATCTCCTAGTGTTCACCCCAACTGAAGAGGTTGCCCTTGAGAGGTTACAGATGGTATTCTCCCGTCTTGCTGTACACAATCTCAAACTCTCACCGAAGAAATGTTCCTTTCTTCAGAGGTCTGTGAGGTTTCTTGGCCACATCATATGTGAAGATGGTGTTCAAACTGATCCGGAGAAGGTCAAGGTCATCAACGACATCGAGACAATAGATCTTATGGAGTCTGATGGGAAGACACCTTGTGCCAAGAAAATCAGATCATTTTTGGGCATGGTCATGTACTATCAACACTTTATTGAGAGATGCTCTGCAAAAGCCAAACCCCTATTCAACCTCACTGCTGAGCCTACCACACACAACTCTGGTAAGGGAAGGCGCAAGGCCCTTAAGAAATCAACACGTGTCAAACTGTCTTCATCTGACTGGTCAACAGAATGTCAAGAGGCATTTGAGATCCTGAAGCATGACATCAAGACAAGTGTCACTCTGGCCCACCCCAACTTCAGTGAGCCATTCATTTTGGCGGTGGATGCTTCATTTGATGGAATTGGAGCAGTTATTTCTCAAATGACACCTGATGAGAAAATAGCTAGGCCTGTGGCCTTTGCGAGAAAAACATTATCCAAGTCCCAGTTGAACTACCCTGCACATAGGCTTGAATTTCTCGCATTGAAATGGGCAGTTTGTGACAAATTCAGTCATTGGCTGAAAGGTGGACATTTTGTAGTATGGACCGATAACAATCCCTTGACATATATACTGACCAAGCCTCGACTTGATGCGTGTGAGCAGAGGTGGATTTCCAAGATTGCCTCATACAGTTTTGATCTAAAGTACATACCTGGTCCCAAAAATGTTGTTGCTGATGCTTTGAGCCGACAGCCATTTGTCCAGTCCTGTGTCAGCCACCGCCTTGTATCTGAGCCTTATGCTGCGCTCCTCAATCAAGTTGATGGTGTATGTGATAGAACTGTTCAGGACACATTCAGACTCTCTAACAACTGTCAAGAAGTTCAGAACCAGACTCATGACTCAGCGGAAGGGTTAGTAGACGATCCTACACTGCATGACACAGGGTGTTCTATAGCATCAGATGAGATTGCAGCGTTGTTCACCGCGCAGCAAACTGGTGGTGTGAGTCGGATGGTGAGATTGGGCACTGCTGTTCCTCAACTTCTAAAAGAAGACCCAAGCACGACCCATCCTCAGAGCCAACTGCTTGCTTTGCAAGAACAAGATGACACTATAGGCAGAACCATGTTTTACGTGCAAAGACACAAAAGGCCCAACAAACGTGAACGAGCCGCTGAGCCTCGTAGTGTTATCAAATTTCTTAAGCACTGGAATAAATTCACCATAAGAAATGGTATTCTGTACAAAACAAGAAAGGACCTCCGCACAAACAAGAAGCTCTTCCTGTTTGTTGTTCCTGACTCCTTGAAGAAAAAGGTGCTACATGGTCTCCACAACGCTGCAGGTCACCAAGGCCAGTCTCGGACCCTGTCCCTAGCCAGGCAGAGATTTTTTTGGAGTGGCATGGAGCGTGACATTGTGAACCACGTTAAGGCCTGTGACCGATGCATTGTGGGAAAGACACCTGAACCACATGCTTGTGCTCCACTCACAAACATAAGGACCACCGAACCTATGGAACTGGTCTGCATTGACTTTTGGACAGCAGAGAAAGGTGACAAGTGTGTGGATGTCCTTGTCATCACAGACCATTTCTCAAAAATGGCACATGCATTTCCATGCAAAAACCAATCTGCTAAACAAGTGGCACGACGTCTTTGGAATGATTTCTTTCTCATTTACGGATTTCCAAAGCGTATCCATTCCGACCAGGGTGCCAATTTCGAAAGCAGACTTATCAGAGAACTACTTCAGATGGCTAGAATACAAAAGTCACACACCACGCCCTATCACCCGATGGGCAATGGTGTCACTGAAAGATAGCACAGAACTCTTGGCAACATGATTAGGTCATTGCCTCCACAGTCCAAAGCAAAGTGGCCTAACATGCTACAGCTCTTGACCTTCTGTTATAATTGTACAGAACATGAGACCACTGGATTTGCACCTTTTTACCTCATGTTTGGGAGGATCCCAAGGCTCCCTATTGATGTCATATTCCAGCATGCTCTCAATGACAACACCAATGTAGTCAGTCATCTTGAGTTTGTGACTCATCTAAAGAGGGACCTATCTGAGGCTGCCCAAATTGTACTGAGGAACACCCGTAAGGAGCAGACGCGTCATGCTAAGCTGTATGACCAAAAAGTAAGAGGATCTCCTTTGGTGGTTGGCGATAGAGTGCTTCTTGCCAACAGAGGTGAAAAAGGGAAGCGAAAGATTGCTGACAAGTGGGAGTCAACCCCTTATGAAGTTGTTTCTGTGAGGCCAGCCATAAATGTCTACAGAGTCAAGGATTCTCTGACAGGCAGAGAGAAAGTCATTCACAGGAATCTTATGCTGCCTGTGAACTTCTTTCCTCTGGATAGTGGCATGGATGAGACTTCAACACATATAGACGAGGGTGACCTCACTTACGAACACAATGCTGTTGTGCCTGATGAAGTAGAAGGAAGTGACAAACGTACTATGTCCTGGCTATTGCAGTGTGATGATGCTGGCGAATCACATGTTAATGTGAACACAGTGCCACAAAACTCTACTGAACATCTTGATGAAAGGCCTGACATGATCTCTTCGCTTGAATACTCAGATAGTATTTCTAGACAGTCAGCCCTGGATAATATCAGTGACAGTTCCTCAGTCAGCAGCACTGATAGTTCACCTCAGCCACCACTTACGTCGCATGATCACATTCAGCCAGACATAGGCACACTAGAATCACCCACTCAGGATCCTGTAATATGCACACAGCCCACTACAGCTCACACTAGGGTTGGTAGAGTCATTAGGCCTCCTACACGTCTTATTTGTGAGATGAATGACCAAGTCTTGCATGGTCCCAGACCTACTGTTAGTTCCCTGTTTGATTTTGTGAGAGATATGCTTTCAGTATAAACAGTATAATTGTGTGCATTATTGATGGTTAAAAGCTTCTTATAACAGTTGTGCTTTTTGTTTGATTGGAACTATGTGTTAGTTTATAAGGTGTAGAAGGGCACCTTTTATGTCTATGTTGATCAAAGGAGCTTGGTACCTCTCTTTTTTTTTCCACATACTCTTCAAGGAGAATTTTCTAATTGACGTGTACACAGAAATGTTCCATAGTATGTCCCCCCCCCTCTTTTTTTTTTTTTTTTTTCTTTTTCTTTCTATTTTATTATTATCAAGTTCATGCTTCACCCATTTGACAGAATTTCAGGGGGGTATATGTAACAGTGTTAAAAGTATATATAAATAGTTAATAATATATAAATTACTGCAAATGAGTTCAGCACCACCTGCTGGTCAATGGCTGCCAGTTTTTAGTATAAAATGAGTGCATGCTGGGAGACCCCCAGCAGTCTGAGATATCCCTGCTGTGGGTGAGTTGGCTCTCTACAGAGCTCCAGTAAAAATCACTAAAATAATAAAATAAGTACTCAGTGCTAGTATATTTTAATACTTAACAGCTCTAAACGACTATATAATGAATGTGCATGTGTTAGTTACATGGATTAAGTCATTTTTGTGTGCCAATTAGCTAGCTAATTAAGCTAGCTGATTTAGCTAACAGGCCACATGTCTCTGTTGCTAACAATAGCTAACTCTGTTAAGGCTGGCTAAGCTGACCTGAAACTGATCTGATGTGTTATGTGAATGCTGAACTCGTTGCAGGTGGGTTTAAATATATAATTCGTGTTATTCCTTTGGTTATATTAATAAGTTAAATATTTGAGGAATTAAAAAAATGTGCTTTAGCCATGAGCCTAGCTTTGCTAGGTGTGTTATATCTGGTGTCCAAAAGGTGGCAGTATTGTATCTCTTTTTTCAATGTTTCTACTGTGAAAATCTACAAAATGGATGATGTGATTTGTGCAACTGTAATATAATTTTATAAGAATGTTTTTATTTTATTTTATTTTGTCTTAGTCATTATTTTGTAAGGATAAAGTTAACTTAGTTAGATTAATATAATGTATACTAATTATGAGAATACCGTTATAATATAATACTTCATAATAATTATAATAATAATATAATTACGTAAATAGATACCATTATAAATGTTTAGTTGCTTAATTAATATTTACTATACAATCACTGTTTTTTTCTATTTTTATGTACCATGGGCAAGAAAAATGTCAAAACTGTACATACAAAAAAAACCGAGCAGTCTGAGATATCCCTGCTGTGGGCTGGCTAAGCTGACCAGAAACTGATCTGATGTGTTATGTGAACGCTGAACTCGTTGCAGAATAAAAATACCCATCATCCAAACCATGTGGTGTCCATCCTTGGGGCGGGACGGAGTATGAGAGGTCACACGTGTATATGGTCTAGGCTGACATGTGTACTTTTGTTACTTTGGCCTAGTTTTATTTTGTAATCACTTGTTAAACACGAAACAGTGGAGTGGGGTGAGTAAACCTATGGTTGTACCTCATTAACAGAAGTTTCTCAATCCTCTTGTCAGAAAGTCTATTTCTTCTAGGCACTTTGTAAAGTGTACAGCGACGCCTGATATTGAAACCTTTAGCTGATACTAACTCAAAATAGTGGCTGTATTTCCAGCTTCTCTCGCCTACCTCCACGGATTCGTTTGTGTCGCTGTGTGTCCGAGACGCGTGTGGATTGGGGGGGGGGGGGGGGGGGGTCAGTCACGCGTTACTGACATCACTGGCTGTTTAGTTTGAAGCAGCTGGATGTTTGTTTGGTAGAAAAGTTTTAGAGGATGGTTTAGAGGAGACTATTATAATTTGTTTCTTATTAGAGATGTGTTGGATTTTGCAAAGGTGTCTGGTTCTGATTTCGGTCTTCTCTCACTCGACCAAGAAAGACTTTTGATCTTGTTGACCATAATTATCTGTTCACCACTGTAAGAGCTTTTGGTTTTGGGGAGGGTTTTTATCCTGGATAAAGCTATTGTACACTGATGCAACATGTATGATTAAGGTAGGAGGGGGGTCTTAGTATTCCAGTCCCAGTCAGTAGGGGGATTAGGCACGGTTGCCCATTGTCAGGACAACTTTATTCTATTGCAGTTGAGCCTTTTCTTTGTCTGCTGAGAAAGAAGCTATCAGGTCTACATATCGGAGCCAGTCAGATTGTGCTATCTGCTTATGCCAGGGGTCTCAAACTCAATTTACCCGGGGGCCGCTGGAGGTAGAGTCTGGGTGAGGCTGGGCCGCATCAGGTTTTCCACAAGAAAAGCTCTTACAAAAACATTCCAATGTTATCAAATGTCTCTATTATTTAACACAAAATAAGATGAAAAAATAAATTAATTAACAATTCATAAGAAAAAAATAAAAATCAGTAAAAAATAAATTAAATGAAAATAATAATTATAATAATAATTATAATAATAATAATAAGAAGAATAAGAAGAATAACACTGAAGAAACCACATATAGTTGCTGACTAGAGAAATGTAATTATTATTATTCAGATTCGTCGGGATGCCCCTGTGCTCAACAAAGAAAAATTGCACTTCCCACTTTTCCTGAAATTGTCTGTGCTCATCACAAATCTTTCTCTTCACTGCAGGCTTTGAAAAAGACATGTTTGGGGCTGTATAATATATATAATTCCACTTGGTGTCGCGTTGAAGTTGAGCCGATGAGTCTTTTCTGCTTCTTTTTCTGTCCTGTGGAACAGCAACTTCCGGGTTCAGACAGCGCGTGAAGCGGGAGCAGCTGCGGGAATTGCGCATGCGCCGCGTGCATATAATGACAAATTCAAACTCGCGGGCCGCGCTAACATTAAACTTTCATATTAAGGCGGGGCCACAAACTATCGTCACGCGGGCCGCGAGTTTGAGACCCCTGGCTTATGCGGATGATATTTCAGTTGTGATATATATAATGCTGATGTTTCTTTTTTACATTACATTACATTACATTTGGCAGACGCTTTTGTCCAAAGCGACTTACAATATTGAAGTGCAAATAATAGAAGAGGTTAAGTACAAAAATAATAGAAGTTAAAAATAAAGCATCTATAGATAGGGCCTTAAGGAGGTCAGAGGGAAATAATGGCATAGAGGAGTAGAGAAGAGGAAGAAGGAGATGAGGTTAGAATTAGTTAGTTTGTTAGAGGTGTTAGGAGAGTAAGTGCTCTTTGAAGAGCTCTGTCTTCAGGAGTTTATTAAAGATAGTGAGAGATTCTCCTGATCTGGTAGTGGAGGGTAGTTTGTTCCACCATTGGGGAACTCTGTATGAGAACAGTCTGGATTGCTTTGTGTGAGTGTTTGTTTGGTAAAGCGAGGCGACGTTCATTGGAGGAGCGCAGCGGCCGGGAGGTAGCGTAAGCCTTCAGGAGCGAGTGCAGGTAGGAAGGAGCTGTTCTGTCATCACCTTGTAGGCGATTGTAAGCTCTTTGAATTTGATGCGAGCAGCAACCGGTAGCCAGTGGAGCTCAATGAGCAGCGGAGTGACATGTGCCCGTTTTGGTTGGTTGAAGATCAGACGTGCTGCTGCGTTCTGGATCATCTGGAGTGGTTTTACTACACAGGCCGGGAGGCCAGTTAGTACGGCATTGCAGTAGTCGAGGCGTGAGATTACCACAGCTTGTACCAGGAGTTGGGTGGCCTGTTGCGTCAGAAACGGTTGAATTTTTCAGATGTTGTAAAGCGCAAAGCGGCAGGATCGAGCAACTGAGGCCACATGGTGCGTGAAGAGAAGCTGGTCATCAACCATGACACCCAGGTTCCTAGCAACCTTTGTCGGTGAGAGAGAGAGAGAGTCGATACTTATAGAGAAGTTGTGTTGAATAGAAGGTTTTGCTGGTATGACCAGAAGTTCAGTCTTTGAGAGGTTTAGTTGGAGGTGGTGTTCCTTCATCCATGCGGATATGTATGAGAGACACTGTGATATTCGTGCAGAGATTAAGTGATCATCTGGTGAGAACGACAGGTATAGCTGAGTGTCGTCAGCAAAGCAGTGGTAGGAAAAACCATGTGAGCGGAACAAGAGTCCTTAAAAGTTTATGAGGGAGCTTCCTCAGCATGGCTAAACTGGGATAAGACAGAGGCCCTCTGTGTGGTATAGAGGGACATAGACCCTTACCGCAGCTTCCAAGGGATGTACAGTGGGGTAGGACAGGGCTACAGTTTTTAGGGGTGTGGTTAGGCACTGGGGAAGTTGTAGCTAGGAACTGGGATGGGTTAGTGGAGAAGGTTCGTGTCAGGTTGCTTAAATGGTTATGGTTGCTACCCCAGTTATCATATAGGGGGTGTGTTTAGTTGCCAACAACCGGCTTTGTGGAGGTCACTGTGTTGAATCCACCAGAGGAACTGATTGATTGCATCCAAAAGGCTTCAGTAGACCTTTTTTGGAGTGGTCAGCACTGGCTCCGGGCTGCAGTGCTCTTTCTTCCGGTGCAGGAAGGAGGACAAGGACTTGGATATCCGTTCCAGGGTTGCTGTCTTTAGCGGATCAGTTGGCGGGAATAGTTGGTGTTAGGTCTGTGCATCTTGTGTCTCAGGGATTTTCTGAGATCTGACCTGTCTGTCTCTGAATTAGATTTTTTGAAGGCTATGGACGTGGAGGCGTGTCAGAATGGACTGGCCAGTTTTCCAGAGTTGACGGTCAGAATGGAGCAGGAGGACTGGCAAGATGGGTCCTTTCTTTGGAGGTGCCACTTCTCGGGAACTTCAGTGATTTGAATAAAAAAATCACTGTATTTTGCATGTACTAAAATGCTTAATTTTCGCTCTTTAAAGGATTTGAACAACAATAAATGGACTGGGGTTATTGGGACACGTGCATCCCCAAAAGGTAGCTGGCGGTCTGTATATAAAAGGCCCATTGAAAAAAGGCAGGGTGATCTTCAGTGGAGGATTATACATGGGTGTTTAGCCACAAACAGGCACGCTTGATCCTTCAGCTCGGGATGGGTGTCCATTTTGTGGGGTTTCTGAGACGCTGTTTCATGTGTTTCTTCAGTGCTCACGCTTAGGCCAGATTCTACAGTTAGTTAAGACTTGGGGTCTAGCAGTTTTAGGGTGTTTTTTTTGTTAATAACTTTTTTATTTGCAATGTGTGGAGAAGGTGATTACAGTATTGCATTACAAAATATTCCTGATAAGACTAATAACTGAAGACCAGATTCTCATTGTTTTGTCTGATGCACAGGATTTTTCATGGATAGAATATAAAGAACATTCCACTTCCAGGCATCAGATAGTGGAAGAGCAGGATTAAACTGAGCTTTGAGAATTGTCTTTTTTGCTGCTGTTAGATCAGCGAGTAGAAGTCTGTGATGAGGAAGCTGGAGCTGCAGTATAGAGTCATCACTGAGAAGAAAGAGTGTTGGGGAAGGAGAAACAGGAAGGTTCAGAGCTGTTAGCACAGAAGCCACATTACACCCGAACTTATAAATAATGGGACATTCCCAAAACATATGCATTACTGTGCCAATTTGATTATTAGCATAGAGGTCTTCCTTGATGAAGAAAAAATATTCTCCCAAATCCTGTTTAGCTGCAGCTCCCTCTCCCAAGTTAGGGATATATCAGGTTTCTGTGGGATTTGGGAGCAGAGGTGATTATACAGATGAGATACCGTCCCACTGCTGGGAGTAAATACTCGTGCATTGGGTGCACAGAGAGAGAAGCATCCAGCGAGATTCCACATGCACGAAATACAGAACGAATTTGTAGGTAAAAAGTATGTGTGATCAGGGAGAGAGAAGGAACTTTTTAGGTCTTGGAAGGAGCGCATGCAGATCAAACAGATCAGCTAGGGTCTTTACACCCTTAGAAAACCAGACACCATTCCACAAAGGCTGACCCCCCAGTAACAGTTCTGAGTTATGCCATAAGGGAGAGGATGAGGAAAATGGAGGAACTTTAATATATTTAGATCTAATTTTCTGGACTTCCTGTCATGGCGGCGAAGTAGACGGATGTGCTCCTAGGCTCTGGGATTACTACTTGGAAATTTGACACTACCCAAAATCACTGAAGGCGCATTTAGGGCACTAAATGCTTTATTAAATAAAGCATGCAAATGAGATCAACAAAATCGAGGGCAAAAACCACCACTTCTAGCCCTTCACTAACCAGATTTGTAACTACAACTTGCAGCTCTAAAATGGCGGCGACTGGCACCGACATGCCAAGCAAAACCCAGGACCCAGCTGAACCAAGCCAGGGAGTCATCCTCGAAGCAATCAACTCCCTTAAATTGGAAAATATGACTCGGCATACAGAGGTAATGGAGTGCATGGCAAGTATTAAAGCTGATTTAGAGTCCGTCAGAGGGCGACTCACGGCCACCGAGAGCCACATCAGCGAGACGG
Organism: Astyanax mexicanus; assembly: GCF_023375975.1. Lineage (NCBI taxonomy): Eukaryota > Metazoa > Chordata > Actinopteri > Characiformes > Acestrorhamphidae > Astyanax > Astyanax mexicanus. The sequence continues at coordinate 1,075,246 of NW_026040046.1, forward strand.
AGGATGTAACAACACAACTGGCAACGAAGGTAGCAGACCTGGAGGCTAGAGTACAAACACTCGTGAAAAAGAATGAAGACCTCGAAAATCGCTCACGGCGCTCCAATATCCGGCTTCTGGGTCTTCCAGAGGGGGCAGAGGGGAGAGATGCGGAAAGCTTTCTGGAGAAGTGGATACTGCAGGTCCTCGGCGCAGAAAACTTCCCCTCGCCACTGGTGATAGAGCGAGCACACTGGATTCCTGCCGGCCCGGCACATACTTGAGACCGGGGGGCAATCTCAAGGCCACTCATAATGAAGTTACTTAACTTCAGAGACAAAATTCGGGTTATCAGAGCTGCACAAGCCTTGGGTAAAGTGATGTACGGATCAGCGCAGGTAAAATTTTTCTCTGATTTCTCAGCGAAGGTGCAATGACAGAGAAAGGCATACGATCCAGTGAAACAAACTCTGCGCTCTGAAGGAATTAAATTTGGACTGTTGTTTCCTGCGAAACTTCGCATTACCTACAACGGCCGGAATATGTTTTTCCACAGCCCAAAGGATGCAGCAGAATTTCTGAAGGATAAAAGTAACTCCCAGGAAAGATCGGATGAGTGATCGTGATGTTTAGAGAGGTACATCTTTTATTCCTATGAGAAGTGCGCCAGAAACTGGCAGAAGATAGCACAGTGAACTTGGAATATTGCAAAATTTAAATTATGACATTTTAAGAACTGAAGAAATACGACTGTACACACAGTGTATGCATGGGGAATCCCTTTTGTTTAGGATTAGATTGAATTTAGCTTTACCATAATTGTTATATTTTTGAGGAATTCAAAGTGTTCTGCATGGGATCTTATGTTATATAAGTTAAAAACAACATACTTGTTAACATCTTTACTATAATGCCATTTACCAACTGCTATAGAAAGGAGTAGTGTTCGTATGTTCATTTTCCCCCAGAGCTTAATCCAGAACGGTAGTAGACTATACTACATTTTTCAAAGAACCGGGTGACGTTAGGGTAGTTGAAGTTATAGCTTAGCTTAGTTACGACTGCGTGTGCCAAAGGCAGTCTGGTTGGGGTTAGCTTAAGCTAGAGTTTGTACATGTTCGATGTATGTATGTGTGTAATTATTATTTGTAGTTATTTTAATTTAGCATTTATTATCGCAGTGGCATTTTTTAAATTTATTCTTCTGGTGTTTATTCACGCTTTTCAAGTAATGTATATGACCTGTGCAGAGTTAATTTTTGTAAATGGTGTAATCACTGAAAAATATTTCAACGGGTAAATGATGTTTAATAATATGTGCAGGATAACATCTTGGAATGTTAGAGGTCTAGGCACTTTGTCTAAACTTGAACAAATTATGACAAGACTTAAGTACTTGAATTCAAAAGTGGTGTTTCTTCAGGAAACGCATTTAACACGAAATGACGATATTAGATTGCGCAGAAGATGGCAAGGTCAGGTTTTTACTGCAAATTTTTCTTCACAGGCTAGAGGAGTGGCTATTTTAATTCATAAGTCTATTCCTTTTAAGATAATTAATGTTAAAATAGACAAATTTGGTAGATTCATCATAGTACAAGGAAATTTGCTTGGACAAAGCCTTAACCTTGTTAATATATATGGCCCTAATAAGGATGAGCCTAATTTTTTTCAAAATATATTTTGAAATATATCTGGCTGCCCAGTGCTCTGCTCCCTGCTCTGCTCCCTGCTACTCTGGTCTGCTGCTGTGCTGCTCTGCTGCTGAAAGCTTGCTTTAATCTTCAGCTTCTACACTTTTCTCTGTTTTCTTCTCTTTTACTCTCTTCACACTTACTAATCCACTTTTAGTCTGCTTCCTCTTTGCTCTACACACCTATTAATCCACTCTCAGTCTACTTTTATAGACTTTTTCCTCAGGTTTGCTGGATTAGCTGTTTGCTGCTGCAGTTTGTTTGTGTAAGTTTCTAATTTCAACTGAAACAAGGTGATTGCTTTTTTCTCCATGGCTTCTGCTCAGGTTTACACCTGTTTAGAGTGTGGCATGTATAGCTTAGATCCCTTATCCACCGATACTGGTAACAATAGTGGTATTTGTACTAAGTGTGAGATAGTTAGCACCTTGGTGGATAAGGTGAATAAGTTAGAGCTGCACGTCCGGGGTTTAATAAGGGATAGACAGCAGGATTCACTGTTAGCAGCCCCGGGTGTCTCAGGGAGAGTTAGTACCCCCTCGACTCCGGCCTTAGAGCCCTCACAGCGGGGCGAATGGGTAACGTCTCGGCGGCATAGTCGAAAGGCTAAGGCTAATGCTACCGCAAAGGCCACAGCCAGCCCACCTAAACACCACGCTCCCCCAGTTCACGTGTCAAACAGGTTTGCCCCGCTCAGTGAAGCACCAACTGAGGAGCCTGTTAAAGGTACTCTGGTAATAGGAGACTCTATCGTCCGACACGTGAAATTAGCTACTCCTTTAGGGGCACCAGCGGCAACAGTTACTTGTTTACCGGGAGCCAGAGCACCGGACATTAGTGGCAACCTCAGGTTAGGGAATAGGAGATATTCGAGGGTAGTAATTCATGTAGGGGCCAATGATATTCGTCTGCGGCAGTCTGAAGTAACTAAGGCTAATATTAAAGAGGTGATTAAACAGGCCCAGACGCTGTCCGAGGAGGTAATCTGCTCCGGCCCCATCCCAATGAGGCGTGGTGATGAAGCTTACAGCAGGCTTTCTTCGCTGAACCGCTGGATGTCCAAGTGGTGTGCAGAAAATCATGTGGGCTTTATAGATAACTGGCTACACTTTGAGGGCAAGCCTGGTCTTTTAGGTAGGGATGGTGTCCACCCCACGCGGGAGGGTGCTGCCTTACTTTCATGCAGCATAGCTCATAGTCTTTTAGCTAGTCGGCAGAGTAGTATTAGAAGCTGCTGACAATCCAGAGCCGGGACCAGGCCGCAGACAGAGAGGCTTAACCGACCGTCTGCGAGCTGCAAAGAGACGTTACCTAGATACCAATGTATTCAGACTGTGTCTGTCCCCCGAGTCAAACAAAAACATCAAAAAACTAAAACAGTAAATCTAAATAACTTAACTTATATTAAACAATCATATCCAGACTGTAGTACTAACACTTCAAACCTAAAGATTGGTTTACTTAATATTAGATCTCTGAATTCAAAAGCAGTTCTAGTGAATGAAATGATAACTGATCAGAAATTCGATGTTCTGTGTCTGACAGAAACCTGGATTAGGCCAAATGAATATGTAGCATTAAATGAAGCCGCCCCTGCAGGCTATAATTATATACACAATCCGAGACTGTCCGGTAGAGGAGGTGGGGTCTGCATATTTTTCCAAAGTACCTTAGTTAGCAATCAGAAACACTATGAAAATTTTACTTCTTTTGAGCTTCTTTACACCAGTATAATTAATCCAGTTACAAAAAAGAATGCATTTTCTTTAATTAACATCTACAGACCACCAGGGCCCTATTTAGAATTTTTAAAAGAATTTAGTGATTTTGTCACAGACTTAGCAGTAAGTAATGATAAAGTGATTATAGTTGGAGACTTCAACATTCATTTCGAAAAATTGGATGATCCATTAAAAAAGGCATTCACATCGATTTTAGACTCAGTTGGTATTATTCAAAATATAACAGGACCTACTCATTACTGTAATCATACTCTGCATTTAGTTTTGACCCTGGGTGTGAGCATAGATAACCCGAATATTCGTTCTCAAACCTCCGCAATTTCAGATCATTACCTTATTTCATTTAAATTACATCTTAGTCATAATATACGTACATCCCCTAGCTACTCTATAAAACGTTCAATTACGCCTTTTACAGCCCAACAATTTACAGATAAGCTTCCAGACTTATCAACTCTAATATATTCTCCTATAGACCCAGTAGAACTAGACAAACTAACCGAAGGTTTAGAAAATACCTTTCGCTCTACCTTAGATGTTGTAGCACCCCTTAAACACAAAATAGAGAGAGAGAAAAAGCTCGCACCGTGGTACAATGATCAAACTCGTACCTTAAAGCAGTTAGTACGAAATTTAGAGCGTAAATATCGATCAACTAAACTGGAAGTGTTTCACTCTGCGTGGAAAGACAGTCTTGTTAAATATAGAAAAGAACTTAATAAAGCCCGCTCAGCATATCTGGCCTCACAGATCGAGATAAATAAAAATAATCCTAGAGTTCTCTTTAGTGTTATTTCCAAATTAACTAAAAACCAGGCAGGTACTGAACCTCAGATTCCAGCCATTCACACCAGCAACGATTTTATGGACTTCTTCAATAGTAAAATTGAAAACATTCGGGATAAAATTAAACAGATAAATATTACATCCTCTCTGTCATCTGGTCTGGCTGATCTAGAACAAAACCCTGTTACTGAAGTTAGGTTGGAAGTCTTTAACCCACTTCCACAGCTAGAACTAGAGAAAATTATCTCCTCTTCAAACAGCACAACCTGCTAAAACAGGTACTACCAGATATAATTAAACCTCTGTTAATGATAGTAAACTCATCACTCACCCTGGGCCATGTACCCAAAGCCTTTAAAACTGCTGTAATTAAACCTCTGATCAAGAAACCAAATCTTGATCCTAGTGTACTGTCTAACTATAGACCTATTTCAAACTTACCCTTTATTTCTAAGATTTTAGAAAAGGCTGTAGCCCAACAACTTTGCTCTTACCTGCAAAGAAACCAGATCTATGAAAAATTTCAATCTGGATTTAGGCCTTATCATAGCACTGAGACAGCTTTAGTTAGAATAACAAACGATCTACTTATAGCCGCCGACCAAGGCTGTGTTTCCTTACTCGTACTTCTCGATCTGAGCGCAGCCTTTGATACAATAGATCATACTATCCTTTTAGAAAGATTAGAGAACATGGTCGGTGTAACCGGAACTGCCTTAGCATGGTTTAAATCGTACTTAACCGATCGCTATCAGTTTGTGAGGTTAAATGATATGTCTTCCAGTTATACCAATGTAAGATATGGAATTCCACAAGGCTCTATATTAGGACCGTTATTATTTACATTATATATGCTCCCACTGGGTAAAGTTATTAGAAAACATGATGTGAATTTTCATTGTTATGCGGATGACACGCAGCTCTTCATATCAGCCAAACCTGATGACAGAGTGAGATTAAAGAAAATCGAGGATTGTGTAGAAGATGTAAAATCATGGATGTCGCACAACTTCCTCCTATTAAATAGTGATAAAACAGAAGTTCTCCTATTAGGCCCCAAAGCTGCTAGAAATAAATTATCAGACTTAATGCTAAATCTGGCTGACTTCTCAGCCACCCCTGGTTCAGCAGCTAAAAACCTTGGAGTTATCATAGATTCAGATCTAGCATTCGATAAACACATATCTAATGTTACTAGAACAGCTTTTCTACACCTCCGTAATATTGCCAAGCTAAGAAATGCCCTATCACTGCATGACGCAGAAAAATTAGTACATGCCTTTATTACCTCAAGGCTAGATTATTGTAATGCGCTACTGTCTGGATGTTCCGGCAGTAACTTAAATAAACTTCAGCTAGTTCAAAATGCTGCAGCCAGGGTCCTTACTAAAACTAGAAAAATTGACCATATTAGTCCAGTACTATCAGCACTGCACTGGCTTCCAGTCAAATTCCGCATAGACTATAAAATTCTCCTGTTAACGTATAAAGTCCTACACGGGCTCGCTCCTGAGTATTTACGAGACCTCATCTCCTGTTATGAACCACCGCGATTACTCAGATCTCAGGGTGCTGGTTTATTAGTAGTTCCTAAAATTCAGAGGAGCTCTGCAGGAGGAAGAGCTTTCTCTTATAAAGCACCTCAACTCTGGAATAATCTCCCCGAATATGTTCGGGACTCAGACACAGTCTCAATCTTTAAGTCTAGACTGAAAACTTACTTGTTTAGTTTAGCTTTTGGTAATTAATGTTTTTCCCTTTAGATAAGGCTGCAGATTCAGGGGTTCATGGACAGAGGAAATTGTGGTAAACTGAGATGCTGGTGCTGTTGTTCTCCCACTGCACACGCTCACTCAGGTTTGTGGACGGTGGAGTGGGTGGATGCCAGTGTTTCGGGGAGCCTCCATGTCTATGTTACCTTCTGGCTCTCTCCCTTTAGTTAGGCTGTTTTATTCAGTTCTGCCGGAGTCATTAGCCACACTCTGATAATGTTTTATATTCTCTGTTTTACATAAATCCAGTCAAAACTAATTCCATCTCTCTGCTTTCCTCCGAGTTACTGACTGCCCACCTGTCTGGCCCGATACCGCGGGATGTTGGACCCTCAGGCTCTCATGTCCTCTGTCTGGCCAGACTGGAAGTTTCTGAAGTCAGCTCTTCTCCATCCACCACCACAGATCAGCTGCTCATCATCCATCTTACTCTATAAGCCATTAGTGGAGCTGCTATACACCTGAATATATAAAACCTATGTGGATGTGTGAAAGACTTTTTAAAATTAATTTAAAAGCTGTTTGACCAGTGGTAGGATGGTCCCCCCTTTAATGTGAGTCTTGGTCCTCCCAGTGTTTCTTCCTCCTCCTGCAGCTCTGAGGGAGTTTTTCACTGGGGGTTCTGTATTATGTATATTCTGTGTTTAATGTTTTGCCTGATTCTTTGTCCTGTAATCATGTTTCTGTAAAGCTGCTTTGTGCCAACACCTGTTGTAAAAAGCGCTATACAAATAAATTTGATTTGATTTGATGTTGTAGGAAAGAAAATGAAAGGTGGGTCAACACCCACCCCTCATCCGGGGTACAACTCCCCTGCATGTTCGTTTGATAGAGAGAGTCAGACAGGTGGAGTGAAGTTGAAAGCAAACCAGGTATTTATTACAAAGCACTGAATATTCAGGAGAACCCACACATGAAAGACCGTCTAACAGCCGTCCCAGTATAAGTTCTGACCCCCCTCTGATCTGACTCCATGTTTATACCCCAAATGACGTGAAACCTGCTGATGAGGCGTTGCTAAAATCATCTCATGTTAGTATGCATATTCTCACGTGTTAGTACTGAAGTTTCACAGGTCTGACTGGACCACTAGTGTTTGGCCTTGACTGTGTTCTTCCAGAATGGAACATCGTGGCACTATCTGTGTGAGTGCGTCAACCCCCGCTTTGAAGCAGCGGTTTTTAGGGAGGCACTCACTCACCAAAAGGCCGCTTTGATCTAAGAGCCTCTTCTGTAGCAATTTAGCCCCGTACCGAGCGTACCAGTCGAAATCACACAGAGTGTACCAGCCGATGATTGATGGCCGTTAGTCAGAAACATGCAGTGAACGAAATGCTTCAAGCATGAGCTACATAAGTCTCACAATAGATTTCATATGTTATATGTTAATGTGTTAGTGGCGCGTGGTTAGACCGCCATACAATAGACCCTATGTGTTAGTAAACGCCTTATGTATCATGTGGGTTAATTTGTCATAATAGAGTCTGTGTTAGTCACATGCCTGATCAAACAATGTTTTATTATATATGTAAAGAATATATTGTGATTATTGGTTAATCTTCTATATAATTGCGTATAAAATACACTGTGAGTAAAAATGATCAAATATAATGTGAGTATTGGTTAATGCATATAAAATACAAGGTTTCGCACAATGATTATGTAATTATAGATACTAAGATAAGTAATCATAACTGAAAGATATTTGTCAATACACCCAAAGTATAATAAACAGTTACTCTTCACCAGATATGGCAATTCTTTCTGAACTGGAGAGGGAGAGAGAGTGTGTGCCTGCATGCGTGTGTGTGCTATATTAACTCTGCTCTACGTCTTGTGCTCAGTTCCAGCAATAAAGGAGAAATCTGACTGTCCATTGTGGTGTGGCTCATCCTTGGCTGTTTGAACGTATTTACATCTGCTACACAGTTATATATTGTATTATTAACATTTAATAACACTTGAGTCACACTTTGAGTTACTGCTCCTCTATTCCTAAAAAAATAAATTGGTGCAACAAATTATGCTGAAATCTCACACCTCGCATTGAACAATTATGGCATTCATCTAGCAACCTAGCTATGAAATATATCATAGTAACCACCTAACAAAGCTTTAGAAAGTCATTCTCAACACAAGATCCATTTATCAAAACCCTAGCAATCACCAGAGATACCAGAGCAACCACTAAACAACACTGTACCAATAATCTATAAGACTAAATCAATAATTTAACATAGAGTCTCACAATTAGAACCAAATAGCAAAAGCATAGAAACCACCCAACTTTTTGTGGGGATAGGCCACCACAGAGTAGCTACTATTTGTTGTTAGGAGGGGTGTTGTGCTGGTACGAGTGAAACAGATGCAGCAGTGCTGCTGATGTTTTTAAACACTGTGTCCACTCACTGTCCTACACTCTATTACACACTCCTATACTGCTACACCTTGTGGATAAAGAAAAGTCAGACACAGAAGATCTAAATCTTTTGCTGTGCTGTTCCTTTTCTAGTCTTTCATCAGTGCTGAAAGGGTGCTCTCAGTCCAGCAGTGACACTGTGGTGTTTAAAAACTTCAGCAGCACTGCTTTATCTGGTCCACTTATACCAGCACAACACACACTAACACCTCATACACCACCACCATGTCAATGTGAGAATGATGACCCACCACACAAATAACAGCTGGTCTGTGGGGGTACTGGGTTCCTGACCATTGAAGAACTGAGTAAAAAGAGGAAAACAAAATAATATGCAAAGAAACAGAAACAGAAATACAGTCTGTAATTATAGAACGATGAAGTGTTTCTATATAGTTACTGGAGCTGGAAAAATAAAATAATGGGTGTAGAAACAAGTAGGCTCTGATATTGTGACCTACAGTTGTGGTCAAAAGTTTACATACACTTGTAAAAAAACATAATGTTATGGCTGTCTTGAGTTTTCAATAAGTTCTACAACTCTTATTTTTCTGTGATAGAGTGATCGGAACACATACATGTTTGTCACAAAAAACAGTCATAAAATTTGGTTCTTTCATAAATTTATTATGGGTCTGCTGAAAATGTCACCAAATCTGCTGGGTCAAAAATATACATACAGCAACATTAGTATTTGGTTACATGTCCCTTGGCCATTTTCACGGCAACTAGGCGCTTTTGGTAGCCATCCACAAGCTCCTGGCAAGCTTCAGGTCGAATGTTTGACCACTCTTCTTGACAGAATTGGTGCAGTTCAGCTAAATGTGATGGTTTTCTTGCATGAACCCGTTTCTTTAGCACTGTCCACATGTTCTCAATGGGGTTTAAGTCAGGACTTTGGGAAGGCCATTCTAAAACCTTAATTCTAGCCTGGTTTAGCCATTCCTTTACCACTTTTGATGTGTGTTTTGGGTCATTGTCTTGTTGGAACACCCAACTGCGCCCAAGACCCAACCTTCGGGCTGATGGTTTTAAGTTTTCCTGCAGAATTTGGAGGTAATCCTCCTTCTTCATTATCCCATTTACTTTCTGCAAAGAACCAGTTCCACTGGCAGCAAAACATCCCCAGAGCATAATACTACCACCACCATGCTTGACAGTAGGCATGGTGTTCCTGGGATTAAAGGCCTCACCTTTTCTCCTCCAAACATATTGCTGGGTGTTGTGGCCAAACAGCTCAATTTTTGTTTCGCCTGACCAGAGAACTTTCCTCCAGAAGGTTTTATCTTTGTCCATGTGATCAGCAGCAAACTTCAGCCGAGTCTTAAGGTGCCTTTTCTGGAGCAAGGGCTTCTTTCTTGCACGGCAGCCTCTCAGTCCATGGCGATGTAAAACACGCTTGACTGTGGAGACTGACACCTGTGTTCCATCAGCTTCCAAATCCTTGCAGACCTGCTTCTTGGTGATTCTTGGTTGACTCTTGACCATCCTGACCAATCTCCTCTCGGCAGCATGTGATAGCTTGCGTTTTCTTCCTGATCGTGGCAGTGACACAACTGTTCCATGCACTTTATACTTGCGTATAATTGTCTGCACAGTTGCTCTTGGGACCTGTAGCTGCTTTGAAATGGCTCCAAGTGACTTCCCTGACTTGTTCAAGTCAATAATTCGCTTTTTCAGATCCACACTGAGTCCCTTTGACTTTCCCATTGTAGCTTTTGTAGCTGAGTCTAATCACTGGGTCAAATGAGCCCTATTTAAATGGGCTCATGAGAAGTCAACAGCTGTAGTCAATCAGAATCACTTACAAGAAGTGAAGAGGCCATGACATGAAGCTAATTTGATTGACACAACTCGCTACATCACCAAAATTGACAAATTTTGTTGCTGTATGTATATTTTTGACCCAGCAGATTTGGTGACATTTTCAGCAGACCCATAATAAATTCATGAAAGAACCAAATTTTATGACTGTTTTTTGTGACAAACATGTATGTGTTCCGATCACTCTATCACAGAAAAATAAGAGTTGTAGAACTTATTGAAAACTCAAGACAGCCATAACATTATGTTTTTTTACAAGTGTATGTAAACTTTTGACCACAACTGTATTACCCTAAACCAGAGCTTAGATATGGCAGAATGGTTCCAAGACATTCACAATGTTGTGCTTGCTGTATTACTGGTATTACCATATTTTTCACACTATAAATCGCACCGGATTATAAGGCGCATTATCAATAATCATCTATTTTCTGGTCAAGACGCACAGGATTCTAAAATGCTTTATGCAAGACTAGTAAGGAACTGGGGTGTCGCCATGTTTTCCTTCTAATTCAGCAGATCTCGCCGCAGGGTGGTGGTGGGGGGTGAAGTAAAGCTGTAATTCTTTAAAAAACATTTTCTTTTAAAGTCAAACGAGCACTGGATGTTACTGTACAAAGGTTTTTCTCCTGAAAACGGTTTACTTGTGTAAGTAATGCACTTCCGTTTATGCACAGAAAGCTTAGATTTCCAGATTTCCACTAAGACTGGGTGCAGCAGCATTAGCATTCTGCATTGCCATTAACCTCTAGCCTTGGTGTATTAAGTATAAGTTATGACTAGCTAACCTACACTGTAAAAAAAACAAAAAAACGTAAAAAAAAACGGTCAAATTACTGGCAGCAGAAGTTCAAACGATACAGAGACCAGGATTTGATGCTAGACTCAATCCCTCATCTGATCCTTCTCAACAACCACTATAGTGATTTACAATGACGAACATGTTAGAACTGAGCTACATGGTGTGCGACCCATCTCGAATCGGACGATCCGCATTGAGTGGCGCTTTGGCCAAAGCTTCCAGGTCCATCACATCCAGAGTACCCATTCTTGCTGTCAAAGGGGGATCCGGAACAGAAAAAAGACTGACCTATATGAAAGCGCTGCTAGCGTCAATTTTGATAGACACTTTGCCAGAAGAGACAAGAGCCGGATTGTTCCTCTCATCCCTCTTTTCAGAAGTAGGAGACTCCCAACCCCTACTTGAGACCTTCACAAAGAATCATAATTTGGCCCATACGCAAATGCAGGCAAAAATAGAACATGGTATAGCTGTCGGGACCTGTGTGACTTCGCAGAAGTTAATTGACAACCTGGATAATGACGTCATCGTCGGAAACAGCACCATCTTCGAGAATGGAGTGGAGCTTGGAGCTGTAGACGGCCTGCCTGCTGAGGCGTTAAGGACCGTCATATCGCATATTATCATGATAGCGTCCAAGTGCATTACGTCACCCACGGTATGCCTAGATAACGCCAGAAAATGTATGGAAGCGATGTGTATCGCTAATCCAGTAGAGGAGGAGTGGTTTATCCAGGACGAGACCGCAGAACTAATTGCGAAGGCTATAAAACAGAATATCATAATTAGACGTGTCATCGTGGAGTTGGTTGAGGCGTCCATGGTTCAGGAACACAACACCAACGTCCTGTTCACTGCTGCATCTCATGCAGGAAATTATCTTCGTGGAGCGGGCCTCACCGGCTTCATTATGGTTTGTAACTTCGTCGTCTCCGCTAAAGCACCCATTCTCGTAAAACCGGCCTACCGATCCGAGGTCGAGACTCTCCGCGGACTCTTGAATGTGTACAGCACATTAGGACCGGCAGCACCATACATAAAGTTCCTAGGACACCCAAAGGCAGGACTATTTTCACCTGCAGCGTTCCCTGAACTACATGCCTTCGCTCTCGGCTACGCGACTGCCGCTCATGCCACCATGGCTGGATACGCGCTGGATGAAGCCATTATAGCAAGACCATCATACCATGCCGGAAGAGTCTTTGCAAACCGAGGAGGCGGCGCACCTAACCAGGCTCTATTGGATGAATTTAATATTGCCCCCGAGGAAGTCAAAATGTATGATGAGATAATTGCAACTCACTGCAGAGAGCGAGACCCTGAGACTGCCCGACCAATGATTTAAGCTCCACCATAACAACATCAGCATCACTGCAAAACCCCGGAAGGGGAGACCAACAATCCTCGGGTCCCAGACAGAACCCCCACCCGCATGACAACCACACAGAGACCCGCACCCCCTCGCCCCCAACGACCACCGGACCCAACACCCGCGCTCCGAGCACCAGCCGAGACAACACCCGGACGACGACAAAGAACCCGAAGGACCTGCCCCCCGGGCAGTCGCGCCACCGCCAAACCCGCACATCGATTCACGTAAGAAGTCATATGTTGCTTGCTACAAAAAATAAATAAATAAATAAATAAATAAATTACTGGCAGCAGCAGCTGCCAAACAAAAACCCTAAAATTAAAGTAAAATACTTTATTTCATATTAAGTGCAAAACCAATAAATTTACATCCATTTTCATTAAAGTGTTTACATAAATACACCGTTATTTTACAGTTTTTTTAAAGCATATTTACAAGTAAATTCCTTAAATATAAGAGATATTCCTCAATGTTCTGCAGGGAAACACTTATTTTACAGTTTGTTAATAATAACAATTAAATAACAATTAAATAATTTGGACATTATAGCCATCAAGGACCTGCAGAGAAAAAAATATTTTACAGTTTTTTTTTTTCTGAATTAATAAGATGTATATTATCAGTTTTTTTTTTATATAAATACTTTCTAGAAAGTCAAGACTTGCTAATGCATTTAGGGTTCTTCAGAGAAACACATTTTTGGGCAGAGATTTTTGGCCTTCACTGTAAAGCAAGAAAAACCTGACTTTTGCTAAATTAAGCAATTTACTTTTTTATTATAACCTCAGGGGCCCAGCAAAAACTGTTGTACCTTACACCTCACTCTGTGATACATGGAACACAAAACAAATAAGTTACTGTATAAAATCTTCACACACAAATCACACTATACGCTGTTACAGCTGTTGCAATCTTTTAAAGGTTGACATTCTGCGTTTTTAAAAGGTGAAAGTGTTACTCATGCCACATACACATAATCAGACTGTCATTTGTGGATATGGATTCAGGGGATTACATCAAACATGAACTAAATGTCTTGTTTCTGCCTCATCTCATTGCATCATACAAGGTGTTTTCTTGTTTAGGTGCCAAGTCCACGCCAATGCTGTACTGCCACAAACATCTCATAACATACAACTTGCATGTCAGAATAGATGCTGATGATAGAGTGATGATTACTGTATCCTTGCTTTAACTGTCCCAAATCAGAGCTCCCCTTATTGTCCAGGCTTCAATTGTCATAGATAGATAGATAGACAGATAGATACTTTATTGGTCCCGGGGGGAAATTCTTGAAGTCTTTGTTATGAAGATGAAAGCCAACCTAGATCCAATATAATTTTCTTCCAATGTATGCACTGAAGTGTGCTGTCCTGTCCAGGGAAGTGATCCTCCATGGTACATTCCAGGCTTTTAGTCTTAAGTCTTTCTTGGTCATCACTCACTCACTTTCAGGATATGTAGTCATCCATTAGAAGGATTCATCCACAGGAATTGCTAGTTTGTTGCAGGGATCCTTCAGGACACTGGAGCCTAAGGGGTAAAGTGGCATTTATTCTCATGGTTAGTTCGGTTTAGATTAAAGCAATGAAACACATGGGGTTATGTAGCTTACATTACTACCACTACCTTATAAAACTGATGCCAAAAAAAGTGCAAAGTTGTAATTAAATCAAAAGGTAGCAACATTGGCTACATTGAAAACTCTAAAGTAATTTTACATTGTATAATAATTAGTCGTGCTCTACATAATTTCATATATGTTCCTTTAATATTATCCACAATGTAGAAAATAATAAAAGAGAAACAAATGACATGAAGTAGAAGAATATGTCCAATTTTTTGACTGGTAAGGTAAGACCCACTACATGTCCACTTGATCCAATTCCTACAGACCTACTGCAAACCGTTGCACCTGCTATCATCCCTGCTATCACACACACAATCAATGCCTCCATAACTACTGGTGTATTTCCAACTGCTTTTAAACAAGCCCAAGTCACACCACTGCTTAAAAAACCTTCTCTCAACCCCGCCCAGGTTGATAGCTACCGACCGGTCTTGCTACCCTTCCTTTCTAAAGCTATAGAAAGAGCAGTCTTCAATCAGGTCTCTGGTTTCCTCTCCCAGAATGACCTCCTGGACCAAAACCAATCAGGTTTTAAAAGAGGACACTCCACTGAAACGGCCCTTTTGTCTGTGACTGAAGCGTTAAAAACTGCCAGAACCGCAGGACAGTCCTCAGTGCTCATTCTGCTGGACCTCTCGGCTGCCTTTGACACAGTCAATCATGACTTTCTCCTATCTATTCTCTCAAACATGGGTATCTCAGACAATGCGCTATTACGGTTCAGATCGTACCTCACTGGGCGCTCGTTCAAGGTGTCGTGGCGTGGACAGCTCTCCTCAGCCCACTCGCTATCCACTGGGCTTCCCCAGGGCTCGGTACTGGGACCCCTTCTCTTTTCTATTTACACCACCTCAGGTGAGGTCAGGTGATCCGTTCTCATGGCTTCTCCAACCATTGCTTTGCTGATGACACCCAGCTCTATCTGTCATTCCCACCTGAAGACCCATCAATCTCTGTGCGGATATCACAATGCCTCTCGGACATATCCTCATGGATGAAGGAACACCACCTTCAACTAAACCTTTCCAAGTCTGAACTTCTGGTTATACCAGCTAATCAGTCTATTCAACACAACTTCACCATAACCATTGACTCGGTCACAATCGCCCCGACAAAGGTTGCCAGGAACCTGGGGGTTATGGTTGATGACCAACTCTGCTTTAAGCACCATGTTGCCTCGGTCGCTCGGTCCTGTCGCTTTGCGCTTTACAACATCAGACAGATTCGACCGTTTCTAACACAACAAGCCACCCAACTCTTGGTACAAGCAGTGGTAATCTCACATCTCGACTACTGCAATGCCATTCTTACGGGCCTCTCGGCCTGTGTAGTAAAACCACTACAGATGATTCAGAATGCAGCAGCACATCTGATCTTCAACCAGCCAAAACGGGCGCATGTCACGCCACTGCTCATAGCTCCACTGGCTACTGGTTGCTGCTCGTATCAAATTTAAAACTCTTACAATCGCCTACAAGGTGTTAACAGAGCAGGCTCCTTCTTACCTGCACTCACTTCTAAAGGCTTACAGCTCCTCTCGGCCGCTGCGCTCCTCCAGTGAACGTCTCTTAGCTTTGCCAAACATTCACACAAAGCAATCGAGACTGTTCTCATACCTGGTTCCCCAATGGTGGAATAAACTTCCTTCCACTGTCAGAGCAGGAGCGTCCCTTGCTATCTTCAAGAAACTCCTGAAGACAGAGCTCTTCAGGGAGCACTTGCTCTCCTAATCGCCTCTAAGACTCTAACTACTTCGAACCTCATCTCCTTCTTGCCCTCCTTCCCTTCTCTATTCCACTATTACCCTTTGGCCTCCTTAAGGCCCTGACTAGAATGTCCTATGTACATTATCAGTTGTAAGTCGCTTTGGATAAAAGCGTCCGCTAAATCTAATGTAATAATAATAATAATAATAATAATAATAATAATAATAATAATAATAATAAAAGATCTATATTATACAGTATGTGCCATTGTTCTTGCAAATGAGAACATGTGAATGCACTGATGAGTAAGGGCACGGAATAAGCAAGTGTCCTCTTTTCCTTCAAACCTCTCAGCAAACTGGAACATAAGGTATTAGAACGTGAAGTCCTCCTACATTTATTACAGATTAGGTGTCTTCTAAAATTTCTAAGAAGAGTTGAATTTTAAGTATACACAGCACAATTTGGCTGTTGAACATGTACAAACCACAAGATTAAAACAAATGAGTTATGTTTTACACATTATGTACAATCATTGGGAACAAATGGCAACCTCTTAAAATTGACTTATGAATAGATTAATTTGACACTTTTCTTTAGAACATGGTTTGTGTGCATTAACTCATCTCAGCTTTATTAAGGCCCAGTCACAGTATTAAATTGGGTTGAGGTCTGAACCAAAGCAACAGCTTAATTTTTAGTTTTCAGTCAATCTGTTTTAGATTTTCGTGTGTCCTTGGGATCATTGTCCTTTTACATGATCCAGTTTCAGCCAAGCTTTAGTGTGACCCTTACGATCCAATGAAAGTAGACTACGCCACCTGGGGAATTTCACCCCAGGGAATAAATATAAATAACACCCAAAAGCACACAAGTGCATTCAGAGATACTCAGGAGACGTGAGATGAGGTTCAGCATACAATCTTTACTTATTCAGGTTTGAAATAGTAGATACATGAAATACATAAGAATACTTTATTAAGCAATTAAAGTTTCTTTTTTTTTCTAAAAAAACAGCTTTAAAAATATACACTAAGCCTGCGAACAATATGCGCTTAAAAAAAAAGGATATTAGAGATACTGGCCGTTGGAGTCTTAACATAGCATTATCATCTTTCTGTAGCTAACTGGTGCTGGACAATTCTTGTGCCCGGGCCCTCCCTCCCAAGGAGAAATACAACCTCTGCAAGCACACACAGAGTACTCACACACACCCACACACGTCGCAACACCTCAAACCAGGGGTGAGTCCAACACAGCAAACCAAGTGCAGAAGGAAAGATTTCCCAAGGAGGAGGTGACCAGTCGGCCCAAGAGGGACACCACGTGCACCAAGTTGTTCTTCAAGAAAGAGAAAATACAGATTAGTAACAATAAAATGTTATACTTATTACTTTTCCATTTAGTTTACGGCCAGTATCACTAACGAATAATAAACAGCCAGCTTCCTATAGGAGGGCCCAAAAAAAGGTCTACCACCATTGACACGAGGTGGGGTCAAGTTAACAAAAATACAAATAACAAAAATCCAGTTCCAACAGAAACAAAAGAAAAAAACAAAATAAATGAACAAATCTTAAATTAATTCAACCCCAACAAAACAGCATAGGCAAAACAGCAGAAGACTAGGGACTGCTCAGCTTGGTGCCACCTCAGCCTTCTCCGATGGCGACACTTCAGCTGAACACCTGTAGGCTTGAATTATCACTTGGGCTAGAATACATCCAGGGTTCCTGCTCCAATCTTACGTTGTTACGGTCAAAACACACCTGTTTTCCGGCACGCCAGAGCATACACCTTCAATACAGCTCCAAATCCACACCAAGCTGCAGTTTTATGCGACGATGCTCAGAGTCAGCTGATGCTAACGGCTAACCGCTAACAGCGTTCACACCCGTTTTCCAGCAGACCACCCCTTAGGAAACCACCCAGCAGCAAGTCCTGCAGTAACACGACTCAGCAACAAAGGAAACACGAGCTCAACGCAGCAGCGTGCTATCCATGCTTTTATACTGAGCTAACTAGCATTTCCAGAACAACACAAAACTGAAGGCCTTATACTCAAACAGAATATGAAGCAGAGGCAGTTTCATGAATTATTGTTATTCAAAAGCCTTTGAACTTTTATTAGAAAGACTTAAAGATATTGAAATGGATTCCCAGTGGTCAGAATATGATAAAAATATAAAAAAAAATCCTAGGCGCTTTCAAATTTTATTTTTTAAATTCATGTTTTAGAGCCTATAAACTGGACAGTTCTTACCCATGAAGACTTTTGACTATTTAAACTTGTTCCATCAGTGGTCTTCTTTCACCCTTTAAAATTTGGAATTAAAATATATTATAGATTAAAAGATATTCCACCTAGAATAAACCCTGAACTTTCACCAACAAAAAGCATGTTTTGATTTTAAACCCTATATATAATGTGAGTGAATACATTTCCTGCAATAAATTGTGTTTATATACTGATAAATATCAGCGCTCTCTACCGCCCTCTGCCGGTCTGAGTGGGTGGGAACAACGCTCAGGAGCATATAGCTTCTTTTCCCACCTGTATTCCTGCGTATTCTGCTTGGATACAGGAAATCTCAGGCTCTGATTGGCCGACAGACCTGAAAACGGGTGCGTTTTGAAGAAGACACACGGAAGTATTTTGTGATCGCGGTGAGCTGTGGCTCCAGCGAGCGGCTGGATTATACGAATTAATTATCTTATACATTAAAATTACACCTGCCTGGAGTTCCTGAGAGCTTCTTACACTAAAGGGAAGACTGTAAGAGCATGGATTACCGTACCAGCGCGAGTTTGGTGTGAAATGAACTGGAGGGCTGGTCTTATTGTTTTGGCTGTGTGTGAGTGGGTGGGGAGGGGGGAGCCTCACAGCGGGAGATTTAAACCCTGTCCTGTATTTCTATCAGTTAATTATAAGGTATACTTTTACCTGTAACTCACTTTACAGCAAAAATGAAAACATCTCTGTAATCCTGAGAGTCTCCTGGCTCTAATGATATATAGTTCTGCCCCCACTGGCGAAATATGTGGTTATGAACTATATTAATATTTTTCATAACCATTAATATTAATATTCATAAAGAGCTACGGCTTTACATAAACTATACAGACAAAACTGAATTTAGGAAGAATGTTTACACCAGAATATGTAATATTATAACAGATATAAACATAAAATGACTGGAATGAGTGAAAAGATGAGATTCTAAGCTTTCAAATGGTATCTGGACTGTCTACAGTGACTCAGATAAACGCTAACAAACTTTTACTAACCGAACTATGGATAATTTCTGGCCCGCCGGCGGGCCAGGGCGTTAAGAGGTTTTAAATCCCTCTGGGCCTGGAGCTCCGTTGAAACCTATCTACTCCCATTCAAAAAAAAAAAAAAAATTATTTTATATCTTAACGGCTTTTAATAACACTATATTTCTGTGATTATACTGCTATATACTGCTATTTCACTTTACTTTTTGCTTCTTCATAATTTTTTTTAATAAATATAAAAAATGCTTATTATTGTTGTCCTTATGTTTTTTTTTAAAGCAAACTATTCCAATGTACTTGCATTTAAATATCAGGTAAGCTACTCTGGGAACTCATTCCTGTGTATATACAAAGGATTATGAAGCTTATTAAAACGTGCAACTTTCTGTTGTTATTATTATACACTTTGCATAATACTTCATACAAAAATCAGCCATAACATTAAAAAAACTCCTTGTTTCTGCTTTCCTTGTAGCTGGTTTTAAAATTGGTTTCTAAAGCTTAAAGCTTGCCTAACAATTACCCTCACAACACTGATCCTATTCACTAGTGTGGCTTTTCACTCATTTGTTGTTTCCTCATTAATCCACCAGATTGCCTTAGCATTTCCTCTACCACTGTATAAACTCTATATAACTATAAACTGTATAGAAAGACAATACAAAGTTGTGTGTGTGTGTATGTATATATATATATATATTACATACACACACGCACAATGGATGGTGCTTCTTTCTTTAGATTAGTAGGTTGTGTGGTTGGATAGCTAGTGTCAGTGGAGCCGGCTAATAGCTGGCGATGCTAACGTTTTTTACGAGCTAAGTGAATCGCTGGTAACAGAAAGATCTGGTTACTGTGTGTGGCGGGGAGCGAGCGGTAGGACTTAATAAAAATAATTAATTTACCTAAACTATGTAAATACCTTAGTTACCCTTACACCAGTGCAGCCAACTACGCCACTTTGGGAATTGCACCCAAAGAAATTTAACACTTCAGGTTCGTGGGTACCAGAAAGTACAAAGACAAGGATTTCAATTAACCAAAAAGATTTTATTAATCAAAATAGGCTTATAAAAAAAAAAAAAAAAAAAAAAAAAAAAAAAAAAAAAAAAAAAAAAAACAATAGATAGATAGATAGACAGAGATAGACAGATAGATAGACAGATACACACGGCTGCAAAACAGAGAAAATTTTAATATTAATATCACCAGAACCACTCAATGCTCAAAAACACATTAAAATCAACAACAGGTCATTTGAGTTAAGAAATTACAAAGAAGCTAATTATTTTAATTGTTGTAGGGCTGAAGCTCACCAGGTGGGGGCCAAAATTTAACTAAAAAAAATATCAAAATCACAACAAAAGTCACCCGTGCCAGAAAATAAATCAAATCCCAACCAGTAAAGCAAAGTGAAAATAATACTTAAATCTCCCCTCCTGGATCCCTCATGCACCTACTCCACAACTACCAAATAAAATCAGAAATATAAAAAGGACCACAATACAATGGCTCAAAATACAGTTTAGATTGGATTAACTATTGCACACAGCAAACAATTTACAGATGAAGCATCAGTGCACAAAAATAACAATGCATACACCACAGGTGTAATATAGTTGCAGTGATAGTAGACGGAGTTTTATAAACAAATAGTAAGTAAGTAAGAGTAGAGCTTTTCAGCTATAAAACAGTGTGCATGAGCACAAGCTGCAGTCCGATAATTCAGCACAGAATGATATAGGTTCCCACCACAGTTATCAACACACTTAAGAGAATAAAAGTGTCTTAGAGCTTCATTAAACTTCTCTGGAGGCAAAACGGCAGCTTATTTCACCATTACAGGATGCTATCTTCATGCAACAGCCAGTAATCACACCAGATCCGCTGGACCCGCTAAATTAAAAACACAGAAGGCATAAATATAAAGTTTAAACCCATTTTACTACCCCCTGACTAGATAAGCGGTTCGTATACTTACAGAGCTGATGAAAATGCCGTCAGGCAGCGTTACAATTGGTCAGACGCCAACAATTCCCACTGAGGAGTTAAACTGAAACCAAAACAAACAGTAACTCACGGGTACAGCGCTATACTACCAAATTACGCTGCATATACGGAGCATTTACCTGAGAACTGGGATAAGCCAGACTCGAGTGCAGTTTCAGAGGATGAGACAGCAACAAAACGCTCTAAATAAAACAAATAAATTAACTAAACGCCGACTTACACGTGCGTTTCTCCCTCACACACAAAGCCAAACATACCTCTGAGCCACGCGGTGAAGCGGAAGGGGGAGGGGGGAACCCAAGGCAGACGCTGCAGCATGCAAAAAGAAGCCCTTTTATAGGAGCACCAAATAACTAACTCAAATCAACCACCCGGTAATCATAATTCTAAATATTTAAATTAATACTACCAAACATTAACAAAAAAAAGGTACCCCCAAGTAATTATTATTATTATTATTATTATTATTATTATTAGAAATAATTAGTCCTGCCACATGTGCTAAGCCCTGGTGTTTATTGTGATAAATGTAGCTAGGTTATGATGTCTGTATGTTACTCTGCTCTTCAGTTATTAATGTCATAACACGGCAAGCATTCATAATAAGCATGCTAAAATGCCAGTGGTCTTTACAATCTAACTTACAAACGTCTTGCTAAAATACAAAAATAGGGGTAAAGTTAGCTACTTACTTTAAGCAGAAGACAATTGGTTAATTTTATGGTCCCTCCACATTCTAATCTCATCAGCCCTCAGCTTCACCAGTATTAAAATATGATGAAAATGACATTTGAAAGGATATTTTACACGCTTCACGTAATTAAGGATGTGAAAAGTGTAGTTATAAGTGAATTTCTTACCTGATTACGGTACTTGCTAGGCAAACAGATCCCATCTTCCTCTGTCCTTTTCAGAATGTTATTCTCCGCTGACACAATATAGCAGACTTGAGATCGTCGACCATTTAAGAATCATGTACACACACAGGGACTGGGGGTCTAAAGATTTATTCTGCGCAAAATAGCATGGGGCATAGTTAGTACATGCAGCAAACAGCAGCTCTCTCGCCATCCCCTTATATATAAGAATTTAAAAAAGCGATATAAAAGGTTGAACTTCAAAATAGTAACCGGAAATCAAAATCACACAAAACATGAACATACCTGCAGAGAATAGCATGCGGCACAGTTAGCACATGCAGCAGCTTTCTCGTCTTCCCTTCATTCACATAGTGGGAAAAACTTTTGAACTAAACTTCTCTAAAGAGGTTTACACTCATTTTGTTTTATAGCTTTATTAAAACTATGGGATTAGAGCCACAGAAACACGTCTTACTGGCGTAAGCAAATACTACGCTTCTGATAAAAACACCGCGAAACCAGAGTGAGCTGCTGCAGGTGTAGCGCTAATTAGGGCCCCAGCTACAACAAGGTAAGAGGAACCAAAATTAACTACGAATAAACAAACATACAACATATAAATCCTATTTTTATCACAATCTAGCTTCAAATTAATGACAGTTTAACCTAAAAGGTTTTCGTGGAGTTCACATAAAATATATTTAAATTAAATATATCAGTTACAACAGCACAACTCAAATTCACTCCAAATAAAAACCTGACAGCAGCGCAGCTCTCTGTTTTCAAACTCGCCCAGTAAAACAGAGAGAGGCGCGAACTGTTGTCATTGGCCAATTTTCTGAATGACAGTGAGATCAACCAATTATGCTTAGAGCTATGGCCACACCACAACCAACAGTAATTGCTTCAAATTAACGTAACTTAGCAACCGCAAAATGTTTTCGTTTTGTTTTTAGAAAAAAATGCCTTTTATTGCCTGTTAAATTTAGTTAGTCAAATGATATAATAAAATAAATAATGTATGTTAACGTTCTTTTATTACTACCTATACAATTAAATACATTATGTGTATATATGTGTGTGTGTGTGTGTGTGTGTGTAAACATAAACACACACATTTACATATTTTAACATGTATTCGTACATT
This sequence comes from Astyanax mexicanus, assembly GCF_023375975.1. NCBI lineage: Eukaryota > Metazoa > Chordata > Actinopteri > Characiformes > Acestrorhamphidae > Astyanax > Astyanax mexicanus. The sequence continues at coordinate 1,098,268 of NW_026040046.1, forward strand.
CATATTTAGCCTCAGTTCCTTTATGTCAATAAATGCACAGAACAATATAGGCATTTTAAAGTGGTTAAAAACATAAGCATACATAAAAGTTAGTGCCATTATCTGCAGAAGAACCTAAAGGGTTTACATAATAAACACAAATCCACTAGTACAAAATGAAAACCATGCATATGTACCTATGTAACATTACATTTAATTTTAGAATACATTTTATTTATCCACCATTACAAATTAGGTTTTTAAACACTTTTAATGCATTTTTAAATCATATAACCCTTTCATGACTGCAAGTGCTTTCTTCAATTGCAACCAATACTTTTCTATGGAAGATCCACTGTGACAGCCACTCCAAAATGTTCCTAGCACGAACACACGAATGCAGAAGTATAAACGTGCATGCTATGTCACTCACGCAGGCAAAACAATTTTAAAATAAAGGGTGTTTGTTACTCCACTGTCATTTGTGTTGTTTTCTTTTCTGTTGTGATACTTATTGAGGACAATTCTACAAGTCTGCACTTAAACACATATGACCACTTGTATTTTCATGAGGTGGAAACTTTAAGAGCTTATCTTGTTTCTGCTACTTCCACCCTGGAACGCTGCAATGCACTCTTTCCATAATTTTACATTTACATATTCATTTTTTGTCAAATTTGTTGAAGTGTTTTACTCGCTGTGACCATTTGGGCTGATGCTTTTAGGGAGCAAAGATTAAGGAGAATACAGGGAGAGGAGGATAAAGAGAGAGGAGGATACAGGGAGAGGAGGATACAGAGAGAGGAGAATACAGAGAGAGGAGGATACAGGGAGAGGAGGATACAGAGAGAGGAGAATACAGAGAGAGGAGAATACAGAGAGAGGAGGATACAGGGAGAGGAGGATACAGAGAGAGGAGAATACAGAGAGAGGAGGATACAGAGAGAGGAGAATACAGAGAGAGGAGAATACAGAGAGAGGAGGATACAGAGAGAGGAGAATACAGAGAGAGGACAATACAGAGAGAGGAGGATACAGAGAGAGGAGGATACAGGGAGAGGAGAATACAGAGAGAGGAGGATACAGAGAGAGGAGGATACAGAGAGAGGAGGATACAGAGAGAGGAGGATACAGAGAGAGGAGGATACAGGGAGAGGAGGATACAGAGAGAGGAGGATACAGAGAGAGGAGGATACAGGGAGAGGAGGATACAGAGAGAGGAGAATACAGAGAGAGGACAATACAGAGAGAGGAGGATACAGAGAGAGGAGAATACAGAGAGAGGAGGATACAGAGAGAGGAGGATACAGGGAGAGGAGGATACAGAGAGAGGAGGATACAGAAAGAGGAGAAAACAGAGAGAGGAGGATACAGGGAGAGGAGGATACAGAGAGAGGAGGATACAGAAAGAGGAGAATACAGGGAGAGGAGGATACAGGGAGAGAAGGATACAGGGAGAGGAGAATACATGGAGAGGAGGATACAGAGAGAGGAGAATACAGGGAGAGGAGGATACAGAGAGAGGAGGATACAGAAAGAGGAGAATACAGGGAGAGGAGGATACAGGGAGAGGAGGATACAGGGAGAGGAGAATACAGAGAGAGGAGGATACAGGGAGAGGAGGATAGAGGGAGAGGAGGATACAGGGGGAGGAGGATACAGGGAGAGGAGGATACAGGGAGATGAGAATACAGAGAGAGGAGGATACAGGGAGAGAACAAGACAGAGAGAGGAGGATACAGAGAGAGGAGGATAGAGAGAGAGGAGGATACAGGGAGAGGAGGATACAGGTAGAGGAGGATACAGGGGGAGGAGGATACAGGGAGAGGAGGATACAGAGAGAGGAGGATACAGGGAGAGGAGAATACAGAGAGAGGAGGATACAGGGAGAGGAGAATACAGAGAGAGGAGGATACAGGGAGAGGAGGATACAGGGAGAGGAGGATACAGAGAGAGGAGGATACAGGGAGAGGAGAATACAGAGAGAGGAGAATACAGGGAGAGGAGGATACAGAGAGAGGAGAATACAGGGAGAGGAGAATACAGAGAGAGGAGGATACAGAGAGAGGAGGATACAGAGAGAGGAGGATACAGAGAGAGGAGAATACAGGGAGAGGAGAATACAGAGAGAGGAGGATACAGAGAGAGGAGGATACAGGGAGAGGAGGATACAGGGAGAGGAGAATACAGAGAGAGGAGGCTACAGGGAGGGGAGGATACAGGGAGAGGAGGATAGAGGGAGAGGAGGATACAGGGAGAGGAGGATACAGAGAGAGGAGAATACAGGGAGAGGAGGATACAGAAAGAGGAGGATACAGAGAGAGGAGAATACAGGGAGAGGAGGATACAGAAAGAGGAGAATACAGGGAGAGGAGAATACAGGGAGAAGAGGATACAGAGAGAGGAGGATACAGGGAGAGGAGAATACAGAGAGAGGAGGATATAGGGAGAGGAGGATACAGGGAGAGGAGGATAGAGGGAAAGGAGGATACAGGGGGAGGAGGATACAGAGAGAGGAGGATACAGGGAGAGGAGGATACAGAGAGAGGAGGATACAGGGAGAGGAGGATACAGGGAGAGGAGGATACAGAGAGAGGAGGATACAGAAAGAGGAGAATACAGGGAGAGGAGGATACAGAGAGAGGAGGATACAGGGGGAGGAGGATACAGGGAGAGGAGGATACAGGGAGGGGAGGATACAGAGAGAGGAGGATACAGGGAGAGGAGGATACAGGGAGAGGAGGATACAGAGAGAGGAGGATACAGGGAGAGGAGGATACAGAGAGAGGAGGATACAGGGAGAGGAGGATACAGGGAGAGGAGAATACAGGGAGAGGAGGATACAGGGAGAGGAGAATACAGAGAGAGGAGGATACAGGGAGATGAGGATACAGGGAGAGGAGAATACAGAGAGAGGAGGATACAGGGAGAGGAGAATACAGGGAGAGGAGGATACAGGGAGAGGAGAATACAGAGAGAGGAGGATACAGGGAGAGGAGGATACAGAGAGAGGAGGATACAGGGGGAGTAGGATACAGGGAGAGGAGGATACAGGGAGGGGAGAATACAGAGAGAGGAGGATACAGGGAGAGGAGGATACAGAGAGAGGAGGATACAGGGGGAGTAGGATACAGGGAGAGGAGGATACAGGGAGGGGAGAATACAGAGAGAGGAGGATACAGGGAGGGGAGAATACAGAGAGAGGAGGATACAGGGAGAGGAGAATACAGAGAGAGGAGAGTACAGGGAGAGGAGGATACAGGGAGAGGAGAATACAGGGAGAGGAGAATACAGGGAGAGGAGGATACAGGGAGAGGAGGATACAGGGGGAGGAGGATACAGGAAGAGGAGAATACAGGGAGAGGAGGATACAGGGAGAGGAGAATACAGAGAGAGGAGGATACAGGGAGATGAGGATACAGGGAGAGGAGAATACAGAGAGAGGAGGATACAGGGAGAGGAGAATACAGGGAGAGGAGGATACAGGGAGAGGAGAATACAGAGAGAGGAGGATACAGGGAGAGGAGGATACAGAGAGAGGAGGATACAGGGAGAGGAGGATACAGGGAGAGGAGGATACAGAAAGAGGAGAATACAGGGAGAGGAGGATACAGGGAGAGGAGGATACAGGGGGAGTAGGATACAGGGAGAGGAGGATACAGGGAGGGGAGAATACAGAGAGAGGAGGATACAGGGAGAGGAGAATACAGAGAGAGGAGGATACAGGGAGAGGAGAATACAGAGAGAGGAGGATACAGGGAGAGGAGAATACAGGGAGAGGAGGATACAGGGAGAGGAGGATACAGGGAGAGGAGGATACAGGGAGAGGAGGATAGAGGGTGAGGAGGATACAGGGGAGGAGGATACAGGGAGAGGAGGATACAGAGAGAGGAGGATACAGAGAGAGGAGAATACAGGGAGAGGAGGATACAGAGAGAGGAGGATACAGGGAGAGGAGAATACAGGGAGAGGAGGATACAGGGAGAGGAGGATACAGAGAGAGGAGAATACAGGGAGAGGAGGATACAGGGAGAGGAGGATACAGGGAGAGGAGTATACAGAGAGAGGAAGATACAGAGAGAGGATGATACAGAGAGAGGAGGATACAGAGAGAGGAGGATACAGGGAGAGGAGGATACAGAGAGAGGAGGATACAGGGAGAGGAGGATACAGAGAGAGGAGGATAGAGGGAGAGGAGGATACAGAGAGAGGAGAATACAGAGAGAGGAGGATACAGGGAGAGGAGGATACAGAGAGAGGAGGATACAGGGAGAGGAGAATACAGAGAGGAGGATACAGGGAGAGGAGGATAGAGGGAGAGGAGGATAGAGGGAGAGGAGGATACAGGGAGAGGAGAATTCAGAGAGAGGAGGATACAGGGAGAGGAGGATACAGAGAGAGGAGGATAGAGGGAGAGGAGGATACAGAGAGAGGAGGATACAGGGAGAGGAGGATACAGAGAGAGGAGGATACAGAGAGAGGAGGATACAGAGAGAGGAGAATACAGAGAGAGGAGGATACAGGGAGAGGAGGATACAGAGAGAGAAGGATACAGAGAGAGGAGGATACAGGGAGAGGAGGATACAGAGAGAGGAGGATACAGAGAGAGGAGAATACAGAGAGAGGAGGATACAGGGAGAGGAGGCTTCAGAGAGAGGAGGATAGAGGGAGAGGAGGATACAGAGAGAGGAGGATACAGGGAGAGGAGGCTACAGAGAGAGGAGGATAGAGGGAGAGGAGGATACAGAGAGAGGAGGATAGAGAGAGAGGAGAATACAGAGAGAGGAGGATACAGGGAGAGGAGGCTACAGAGAGAGGAGGATAGAGGGAGAGGATACAGAGAGAGGAGGATACAGAGTGTTGAGGAAAGGCCGCACTACCCCTTACAGCGCCGTTTCCAGTGCGTTTCCCCTGAGTTCTTTTAAATGGTTGAGATGAGTAGAGAAGTCAAGAGGAGTCAGGATACCAGGTTTGCAGCAAATTAAACAGTTTATTTCAGAAGATCTGTCATGTTACACTGTTTTATTTTCTGATATGCATCTTTGTTACTGTGTTGCCTTTGGTAGTTTGTCCTTTCTATCTCCCTGTACCCCTTCTTAGTAGCTCCTCCCCTCTTCTTATTAGCACCTCCCTTCTTCTTCAGTTTAATTGATTCTCCAAAACTTCAGGGACAGTTTCATAGCCTCACACTTACAGTCAAGTTATTGAGTCAGAATAAGATCTTCCGGGAACAATGCTCCGCTCAGAGAGTCAAGGAGAATGTTCTAACACAAAAAGACATACACAAGATTATATAGATCATCCCACTATGGTGTGAGTGAAGAAGGTTGACCAGCCCCCTTTGGTCCCATAAACTGTATCCTATCGTGATATGACCCCGTGCCTGCCTGCCACCTACGTCTTCGGTATAATAAATCTATTGTCCTCCCGCCTGGCTCTGGCAACATAAATTCAGTAGAAGTTCCCTCCTTATCTTTGGTCTAAGGGGACGGGTCAACCTCCCTCAGTCTCAAGGCCTAACTAGCCACAGATGGCTACCCATGTGTTGTGAAACATTCCTGTGCAAACTCAATTAAACTACATTTGTTATATGATTCTAAAGAGTACTGTGTTTGTTAACATATGATCACCAACATGAATAAAGATTACAAAGTGCTAAGTACTTCCCTTTTGAATACAAGTAACATATTGATTGATTAACATATTGAGTAAACCATATTAAAATCACTAATGGATTATCCTGACTGTTTTTTCATTAAGTATTTTGTATGATTATAGGGCAACAATGTTTTAACCCTTAATTGATAGTTTCCATGATTATAAGACACTGTTTTAACCTTTAAATTCTCAACATAGTGATCAGCCTAACCATCAATGCCCTAATACATGGTACACAACAACATCCACATGTTACCAAAATTCCCACAAGCACTGCAAGAGACATCAATAATGACATGATCAGAGTTTTCCACTGGCCCAGCCTGCTTGTCAACCAGTCCTCTATAGGGTTGGAGATACCTGAATGTTCATGCATTTCGTTAGATAGAGTACGCAAGCCGTCTAAGGCCCTTGAGACTGAACCGTCTGGTGCTGTGTTATTGGGAATGAATGTGCAGCAGCTGTCCCCAAACATTGAACATACACCCCCCTTTTCTGCAAGAAGCATGTCTAGTGCCATACGATTCTGAACTGCCATCAAGGAAGTTGCACCCAGTTGGTCTCTTAGCCCCTCTACTGCGTCTCTAGTGATGTTTGTCAGGCATAAAACGTTGTAGTGTACATAATTAATACGGTCTACATTTTTGTTCGGAGTGACAGGGAATTTGGCTGATACTATAGGGATGTTCTCGAACCCTTCTGCAATTTGATCAACTAATTTTACTACACCCCTAGGTACCCCAATTGCATCCATATAAGTTGGAGACCCTCTAGATAGATCAAATTGATCTAGTCCTCTGGGCTGTCTTACATTCGGCACCGTATCATTAACCCTCTGACCAATTAGAGTTATTTTAGCAGCTAATCTGACCATTGCGCATGTACCCACGGATCTGACTGGCATCCTTACCACTAAGACGTCATTACCACAATAATAATACAAACCTGCTCTGGCCCATGAACCTATAAGTTTGGTATCATTAAAGGTTTGAGTACACCAGTCTGCCGAAATGTGTCCCAAAACTAGTGTGGGTTTCGGGTGGTTTCTCTGGAAACAAGTGTAGTTACCTTTAACGGGTGTGTATATTCCCACAAATGTTCCATTATCTACTGTGGGATAGAGATAGCCCAGCCGGAGTGTGTCCCTTAGTCAAACTGATAATGCAGCTAAAACCCAAGGGATCTGAGTCGGGGTGCAAAGGTGCAGGGGTCGTAATCAGGTCTGGTCGTGCTGCTGCACAGCCTATACAAGGTCGTAAGTGTTGTTCTCTAGCTTGTTGAGCCATCCAATCTAACCATATTTTTTCCCCACATTCCCAGTGGCTGTCTGAATTATCTGCTGAGGGCTCATTCTACTGTAATCGGCCATTAGGACTGCCGGCTCTTTAGGTTTAGTTAAATATTTAACGACGGGCTTAGGAGTGTTAGTTTTTCCAGTAACTGTACTTGACGGATTCTTTAATGATATCCTCACAAATCCCTGACGGTCTTTACCAGCCATATCTACTCCTATAACGAGATACAGGGTGTCGACTTTGTACGAGTTTTCCCAGAACGTGCTCTGTACATTCCCTAGACTAAGTAGTATCGGGTTCTGCCCTGTGTGCTTACGTCCTGGTAGCATGCCCCTTTGAATTGACGTTCCCAAGTTTTTTTTTGGCACCCATCTCTTACCTGTCCAGGCAATGACCCTGTCCCAACTATCACAGAGGTGCCTCTTAATGAAACGTTCGGTCCTACAGTGTAATCTGCGCAAAGATACACATCATAATCCTTCCATCCTGCCTCATCTGACCCGCATGCTATGATGTTGCAAAGATCAAACTGAAATGTTGTAGTGGACCCCAAGTTATATTCTAGTCCTATTCCTCCATATGTGGCCAAACACTTGTCCCGATGTGTTTTGATGGTGATCTCCCTCTTATCTCTCACACTGTTGTGTGGTACTGGATTGGTCTGGTTGACAGGCGTGGCCAATGGATTACAGATGTAATTTTCACATATGCCCAAAATTAGTAGCACTGCACTCGCTCCAACAATCCCTATGAATATCAACCCCGCCACTCTACCTTTTGAAATTCCATCACACATTTTGGCCTATAGGGGATACTTACTCCAGCTCCAGCGACGTCTAAATTTTGTCACACCTGTTGAAGAAATGTCTATGATACCCAGATGTCCCTACCAGTTTTAATAAATGCTGTAATACAGTTCAAATAGATGTAAAAAGAAATCACAGACTGTGTTTAGTACATTAAGATCAATAATAAGTAAAATAGGTAAATTAATATTTTTAGTATGCAAATTAGAGTGTGTAGCGTAAGAGGTAGATAAAGGTAATTCTTGCCCTGTATCCTACAAGTGAATCAATCAATAAGTAAAGTTGATTACTAAATTAAAAGTAATTAAAGGTGATTACTAAATTAAAATATAAGTGAATATGTGCTAAATATAGAGTATAAATGTATTTAGATGAATAAGCGAAAAAGCTAAGACTCTCCTGTGTGTACCTTTTCCCACTAAGGCTAGGTAGAACCTCTCCCAACACCTACCGTTTTAGTCCTTCTACTCTACACACTCTTTCCGCCTTGATTAAATGTAGTATTACAATGAAACTATAAAAGCTAACCCACTCTCTGTTTTACCCACTAAATCTAGATTGACTAGAACCTTCCTTCGTGTAACCCTTCCCTTCTTTTAAAACAGAGACTTTCCGCTGAGAATGGTTGAATATATCACTCCCCCCATAAATGACAAAGCAAGAATCACCCAGAACACAATAAAACACAACAATTGTTTATCAGACATGTTGCTTCTTGATTTTCTTCTTTCTTCTCTTCAGAGCATTGAGGGTAGACTACCTCAGCCCCACGTACGAAGAGCTTTATTCTGGCTCTTGGTGTCTGCAATATCAGTGAATGAAAAGTATGAGTTGGTGTGTGATAAGACTATGTGTGTTCTCTAATGAGATGTGTTTAAGAGTCTCTGTATGTGATTCAATGTGTCGCAAACAAATCGTTGATGGAACGTTAATGCTGCTGAAACAATCTTCTTTCTTCAGGCTGCTGAGGGTAGACTACCTCAGGCCTACGCACGAAGAGCTTTATTCTGGCTCTTATGTCTGCAGTATCAGTGTAAATGAATTGTATGGCAGGTGATGTGTAGTGAGACTATGTGTGTGTGTTAGTAAAATGTGTATTAGTCTCTGTATGTGGTGTATTTTGACGCAATCGAAATGCTGCTGAGTGAGTTACTCACTCACTTCCTCTCCTCCGTCACAGCCAGGCACTGACGGCCCCTGCTGTGTGCTGTCTGCTGCTGTGGGCGATTCAGCTGCCCCTCCTTCCTGCTGCAGGCCTTCTGAGGGGGATTCAGCTGCCCCTCCTTCCTGCTGCGGGCCTTCTGAGGGGGATTCAGCTACCCCTCCTTCCTGCTGCAGGCCTTCGTCTGAGACAGACGATTCAGCTGCCGCTCTCACCTCTCCCTCTGGCTCTCTAAGCGATCTCTCCGGTGACGGTCGAACGGCGTGTGTCCTCTCTGTCACCTGGAATGGCCCAATCCAGCGTGGTGCGTTCCACTTCCGACCGTAGTGGCGGAGCAACACCCACTCAGCCTCTGGAATCGTCCACCTCCTCACCACGTCCTCTTTTTCCCCCACCTGTTTTGTGAAATCTGAAACAAGAGCTTTCAGTTCATTAAAATATGCCTTGTGAGATTTATGTGTCACTTCACCACCCAATTTTTTAGTGGGACCTGGAAAACTTCGGCCTGTTTCCAATTCAAATGGTGTGAATCCTGTAGATTGATTCACAGAGCTTCTAATTGACATTAATGCCAATGGTAAAGCATCTAACCAATTCAATTTGGTCTGTGCACAGATTTTGGCCAATTTGTTTTTGACATTTTGGTTAATTCTCTCCACTTTTCCCTGGGAAGCTGGATGATACACCGTTCCGAATGAATGTTTCATTCCCAACATCGTTTCAACCTCTCTCAGGTCGCTCGCCCTGAAATGAGTGCCATTGTCTGATCTTATTCGAGTCGGAAATCCATGATGAGGTATGTACTGATTGATCAGAAACTTAATCACAGACTTGCTGTCCTCTTTCTTTGTAGGACACGCCTCTGGCCACCCAGAATAATGTCCACACACATCAAAATATACCTGTATCCTCTCACAGGCTCTATCATGTCTGTGTAGTCAATCACAATCTCCCCTGCTGGTGTAGTTTGCCTAGAAAATTTCCCTAAGGGCGGTTTGATCGTTTTCTTCGGGTTGTATAACATACATACCTCACAACGACTCACAAATTCAGTTACCATGTTTTTCATCTGTGGATGCCACCAATTCTGCACATTACGAAGCATTTGAGATATACCAACATGCCCGACCCCATGAGCCTCTGACAACACCTCATCTTTTAGTGTGCTTGGTAAGACAAATCTACCATCTGGTCCTCTCCACACTCCCCCGTGGTCCTTCGCCTCCCTTTGTATCCATGCTGTCTTTTCTTCTGACTCTGCCTTTTCCTGATTCTTTTTCAATTTCCACTGCTTGCTTATCGAGTAATCTGTGTCTAGTACCTTTTCTCCTGGGGCCTCCTTATCTCCCTCTAAGTGCCCTGTCTGTCCTGCCTGTTCTCTCTCCATCTTATTGGCCTCCCACCTTCGCCTGGCCCTATCCACTGCTCTCTTTTCTCTTGGAGTTATCTTCCTCCCTGTCTCATCCCCGTTCCACTCCTGCATTAGTTGCCCATCCTGTTCTGACGTCATCATGACGTAACTGACCTTGTATCCTGTCACTCTCTTTGCTGCTTCGTCTGCAGCCCTGTTCCCCCTGGCTACTACTGAGTGTCCCTCGTCGTGACCCTTACACTTTATTATTGCTACCTGTTTCGGGAGGAAAAGTGCTTCTGCTAGCTCTCTCATCTCTTTCTCATACTTGATTGGCGTATTTCCGGCTGTCCGGAACCCACCCCTTTGCCACTGTCCTAGGTCTACGTGCACTGCCAGTACTACGTACGAGGAATCAGAAAAAATGTTTATTACCTGATCTGCCCCATACTTTAGAGCCTCAATTACACCTCTGAGTTCAGCTCTCTGTGCTGACTGTTGCCCTTTCAATCTCTCTGCTTTCACTGTGTGAAACTCACCACCCTCTTCTTCTACTACTGCAAATCCTGCCACTAGCCCTTCCTGCTCATGTCTAAAACAACACCCATCTGTGTATAGGTTCTCTCCCCCTGGGATAGGTTCTGCCTGTAGGTCTGCCCTCACTTTGCTTGTTCTCTCCACCAGCTTTTCACACTCATGTGGTTCAAACTCCCCCATTCTTTCTGCCATGTTTATCCCTTCATGTGTGTATGTGAGGTTTGGAGCTTCCAAAATTTTGCTGAGCCTCTGCTGTCTGAGTGTAGTGAGTGTGAAGGTGTGTGAATTCACGTAAGCCACTACACTGTGTGTTGTGAGAATGGTTAAGGGGTGTCCCATCACAATGTGTGCTGTTTTCTGCACTAGTTTGGCTACCCCTGCTACGTGTTGTGTGCACTCTGGGTGACGTTTTTCCATTCTGTCCAGCATAATGCTGGCGTGCATCAGTACATTTCTTTCTCCCCCTCTTTTCTGAAACAACACCCCATTTACCACCCCTTCTGTTTCAGAAACATCCATGAAAAAAGGTTTTGAGTAGTCTGGTGTTGCTAGGTCTGTTGCTTGTGCTAGCAGCTGTTTCAATTCAATGAATGCCTGTTCTGCTTCAGTTGTCCAATCAAGTTGTGCCGTTACATTTCTCATGCCACAGGCGTTTACCATGGCTCTCAGAGGTTGGGTCAGCCCTGAGTAGTTCGGCACGTAATGTCTGCTGTACCCAGTGAGGCCTAAGAAGGACAACATATCCTTCACTTTCTGTGGCTTTGAGTGTGACAGGATGCTAGATTTGTGTATAGGAGACAAGTTTGTGCCTGAACCTGACAGTATTCGTCCTAAGAAGGAGACCTGTCGCCTACCCACCTGCAGCTTGTCTTTTGACACTTTATACCCTTTGTCACTCAGTCTCTGGAGTACATTGTGAGTCGCGGTCAGACAATCTTTGTCAGTTTCTGACGCTAATAGTACGTCATCCACGTACTGCACCAAGGTCGTGTTTTCCGGCAGATCTACCCCCTCTAGTGACCGTTTAAGAACTTGATTGAACAGTCCTGGTGACAAGGCAAAGCCTTGTGGTAGTCTAGTGTACCTGTACTGCTGTCCTCTGAATGTGAATGAAACACAATCTCTACAGTCAGGGTGTAACGGTAGACAGAAAAAAGCGTTGGCAAGGTCAATACATGTGAACCATGTCTGTGTGGGTGTCAGTTGGGACAAGGCTACATAAGGATTGGGTACTGCTATGGTGTGTGTTACCAAGACTGCGTTAATGGCTCTCAAATCGTGAGCCATCCTGTATTTACCTGTACCCTTCTTTTCAACGGGTAAAATAGGTGTGTTCCAGGGTGAGTTTGAGGGTTCTAAAACCCCAGCTTGGCACAACCCCTGAATCGTGTCTGCTATCCCCTCTTCTGCAATAGGTTTGTGTGAGTACTGTCTCACCCAAATTGCCCTGTCTGTCTGTAGTTCAAAGGTGATGTCTGCACAATCATTCACCAAGCCTACATCTGTAGGCCCTGTGGCCCACAGTGTGTCTGGAATCGATGCTAAGAGAATTTCAGTGTGTTGATGATCACAAAGCTCCCTGCCATGATGTCTGGATATGAAACGGTGTTCCCACAGCACCCTGTCTATCGCCTGTATTTGAATGCAGTATGACTTTGTGCTGTTAGAGTAGGTTATCTGTGGTATCTGTGTTTCAGTCCAATCTAATGCTTCCACGGCTCTCTTTGTCATTGGACCCAGATCTTTGGCTTGGTGCCCTGGATGGAATGCCAGAGAGATGTGCGGAACTCCCCCTCCATGTAAAATATATCTGCGTCTCCCCCTAATTGTGTTACTGCTGCCACCCCCTCTGGGCCTACCACAATCCGATCCGAAATAACAGTTGAGGTGGTGTCAGCCAATTCCCCCCCAAACCACTCCGAGTACCATTCCTCATCCACCCTATCATAAAATAAAGTGACATGAAACGGATCAATGGGAGGGGAGTAAGGCTCGAGAGACAGAATCCAAGGTCGCCACTGAGCAAACTCCCAGATTATGCCCCCCTGTTGCCCCAGATCAGCCACCAGACCCCAGTAAATGTTTGCTGTCTCAGCTTGCACCGGTTTCATCAGATAGACATGAGGACCGACGTCATCGCCATGGCATTTGATCAATTGTCCATTTGGAAATGTCACTGTCAGACCATTTGTTTCACACAATACTGTAGCCCCGGCTTTCATCAGCAAGTCTCTGCCCAGTATGTTTACTGGTGCCGCCGTGGCGCACAAAAAGGAATGTTCATGAACTTGGCCTGCCCCCTGAACTGGTGCAGGGATCGTGAATGGCAGCTTTTGTAAAAACCCAGAGAAGCCCATTAGGGATGTCGTTTCATTGGAGACCAGGCCCTCATCGAGTGGACCCTTCAGTACAGACCTACATGCCCCAGTGTCCACCAAAAAGTCTATGTCCCGGCCAAAAACCCTCATTTGCAGCATCGGTTCTGCCAGGTGAATGCTGCTTGGGTCTTCTCTTGGGCACCTTCATTCGCGTTGTGCCCCCGACCAGTTACCTCCCTCATGCATAGGATACTGGCCTTGGAACTGTTGCTGTGGAGCTGCGTTCGCATTTGGAGCCCAGTGTTGAGCACTCCATCCACCTTGTCCTCTCCCCCTTTGTGGAGCTTGTTGTCGGTATTCTTGGTTCTGCAGATATTGCTGGTTTTGGTTGTACGGACATTGTCGAGCCCAGTGACCTATCTGGTTACATGACCAGCAGGGCCCTCCAGGAGCCGACCCCCAGTTCCCTCTTCCTCTACCTCCTCTGCCATATCCCCCACCATTGCCCCCTTGTGCCCATTGTGGGGTTGAGTACATTTGAGCAGGCTGCTGCTGTGTTGGCATAATTGGCTGTTGCATTGGCATAAATGGTTGCTGTGTTTGCATAATTGGTTGCTGTGTTATTGTAGCTGGTGCTGGGTGTGGTTGGTTTGGGGTGGCCGCCACCATGACTAAACCTTTCTCTTTACCCAAACTTTTCTTTTCGGTAGCTTTACCTCGTGCTTCATTAAGCTGCAAGTGCAATAATTGTTCCTCAAGCTGCTCTTTCTCTTTTACAGCCCTCTTATGTTTATCTTGTACTTGCTGCATGTGATGAACCAGATGTAGTGTCCATTTGGCTTTGAGTCACTCTCAGGGAGTTCTGGATTACTTCTCATCCGATCCTGCACTTGTTCTGGCAACCCTTTCAAAATAGCCTCTCTAAACCAATGCCTCTCTCAGGGTGACACCCAGTGGTCAATACCCATTTTTGAATGGCGTGTGCCAAATGTGTGCGTGGGTCCACCGATTCATCCCAGTCAAATACAGAGATTCGTGATGCATTTTTAAATGGAAACATGGTTCTTACTTCATCCCCTAGTACCCTTATGTGCATAGTCAGTGGGTCGTCGTCTGGATAAGCTGTGATACCAGCATTAAGTTCTAGATTCCTCAGTTCAGAAGTGGTCATACACCTGGCTGCTATCGCCCTAAGTCACCTAAGTCACCTAAGGCTAAAGTCTGTCCAGCTGTCAGTGAGTCCAACTTATCTAACCATAATGTCCCTCCCTCCACTAGTGGAGGGAGCTTGTTTTCTAGAGCAGTCAAGTCACCATATCCATAAGGTTTATATCTCTTGCCTGCGCCTGTGATGGATTCAATTAAAGGGCACACTAAGTGCTGTAGTGACCTAGCTTGTGAACGTGTATACATGCGATCCTGTCTTATGCTTTCACTTGGTATGCCTGTGTGTTCCTCAAGTTGCTCCAGTAAACTTTTGGCTTGTGATATAGTTTCCTTAATCTCTTGTTCAAGATGTGCCTTCCCCTCTGTCTCCTTTTTTGCCTCAGCAAACCTGTCTTCCTGTTCTGATGATGCTACTGACCCCTGTATGAAAGCCTTAATTATTACTAGTTCCCCTCTGATCCCAGAGTGCTCTCCGAAATCACTAAAATGGTATTTGTGCTCAGCTAATGTTGCCTTGGGCTCGTGTGGTGTGCTATGTACATGTGATTGTGGTCTGTGTTCTCTGTCAACCCTGTCCATGAAGGGAAACTCCATGTTTAATTCTCTTGGTCCACCCCCTACAGCTGTTTCAGTAAAGTCTGTGTAATCACGGCTGGATGTGCAGCTAGGATTAAACTCTGGCCTCACTGATTGCATCTGTCTCAGTTCTCTCCCGGGATACAACTCTGTTGATGTTCGTTTTGTGTCTGGCTGTGCAGATGTCACTTCCATAACTCCCTCTGTTATCTGATAAAGGGGCATGACTAGGCCCGATGTGTTTGATACTGGGGCAGATGGGCTGAACTCTTGTGTGTGATATGGTGGTGGCTTCTCTAGGATTTCATTGCTGGGGTCTGTTGGGCACTTCTGACTTTTCTCAGTCTCTAGCTTGCTCACTTTAACCTTGTGCTCCATTCCCTGTAAAGTCACAGCCAGTCTCTTCCAGTATTCTGCCTCCTTTTGGTGTTCTTTGCACAGTTTCTTCCATTTCCCTTGCTTCAACTTACTCGCTTTCTCTAACTCAGCCTTAGCTGTATCCTGCTCTGCTCTGGCCTTCCTCCACTGGTCCCACAACAGGGTTGATAGTTTAACCCCTTCTGTCTCTAGTGTGTGTCCCCTTTCTTTAGCGATTACTTCAATCCTCCCCCTCATTATCTCCTCCTGTTTTCTAGTTTCTTTGTCCTGTCTCCCATCCCATAGGGCTATAACCAAGTATTTTACTTGTTCTGATATGGCCGCCCAAGTGTATTTCTCACTGTTCTCCATGTTAAAAGGCTTATACTCCCTTGTTCTATGTCCGCTGCACTGTTTGATCTAACTCTCTTCAGCGATGTATGCTCAAATGAAGCCAAAATCACCGACACACTGCCCAACGTTAATGGGCGTGGTCAACTCCGCCTCTCTACTCCTCCTACCTCTCCTAGACCCGCCCCCTGCAGTTGGGCTGTCTGTATGTCCTATGCTCCCTCACTCTGCCTCTTATCCTCTACTCGGTCACACACTCAATACACACTTTCACTCTCACACTCACACCAGCGCTCTCAATCACACCTAATAGCAGCTGAGCGCTCTTTAGCCTTATACACAGCACCACACTCTCCGTGTTGCATCCACCAGCTCCCTCACTCTGTCTCACTGTCCACCCCACACACACTCTCTGTCGATCGCACAGACACACACGTTTCCAAGCCCCCCAGATCCAACAAAAAAATTCACGTTTTCTCTCTCTCTCTGGAAAACTTTACAGCACACTTTCACCCTCACAGGCACACCTTTAACCACTGTAACAGACGCTCGTGTACCCCCTTTTTGTTAGTTTATCAGTCACATATACACAATCACAAGGCTAAATACATTCTTAATCCCTGGAAGATGCACACATACACACGCATACTCTCTCACACTTATTGGCCACAGACTCACTTCACATAGACTTATAGTTTATACTGCTACACATACCCCCTTTTTATTTGTTTGTTTTACCCCAGACAAGACACAAATAAGCAATGCACACAAGCAGTGGGTCGCCGCCCACCCGGGAGATACCGCTCCCTATTTATCCGCAGATTCTCTTTGCTCAAATGTACAGCAATACTGTGTGTGTGTCAAGACTCCCTCAGGCGCACTGAAAAAGTTCTTGTGTGTATTCCTTTAACACAACGCTAGGTACTCCTGGTGTAAAAGAAAACCAGCCAGCCGAGCCGTGCCCACTTCTAGAATTAGCCGTCCCTGACGGAGGCAAGTACCTGTAATTGCTAACCCAGTCACACTTGAGCCTTCTCGGCTCGTCCCATTCACTCAATTAAGAAACTAGACCCATTCACGCCAATTACTTGTCTCTGACAAAGTGCCACACACAAAGTCCCACTATAATCCCTGTTATAGTAGTTCGATATTCCAGGTACCACCAATTCCTGCGGAATCGCCAAACCGAGTTAAACTGGGACCGCGTCCGGCCCAGGAGGGGTTACCACACCCGTGATGTGTGGGGACGCCGCCCACCCGGGAGATACCGCTCCCGGTCCGCCTTCGATTACACCTAAGGACCCCCGTTCACACTTTTAAGCTACTCATTTATTTTAAACTAACACTCACACGCTAATGAAGGCTTTTCCACATGGTCCCATTCACGCCTCTTAAAGCACGCAACATACAACATAAAACACCCAATATAGTAACCCAATCTATTGTCAATTATCCCCAATGTACAGCAGTAACTATCACATACAACAACTCACTCCGACACAATTATATCTAACGTCCAACAGAAAACATCAAAGACAATAACTCAATTTGATACAATAGTCCAATTGTTGCCAATTCAATCCAAATAGTGTCTATATGAAATAGCTCAATTTGATACAGTAATCCAATTTGTTATCAAATCGATCTAAATAATCTATAGTATCCTCCTCAAAAATTTGGATTGGAGTTGACCAAAATGAACCAGTTTGTCCACAATTTAGAGTACGCCAATCAGCAGAATTTGATTTTAACAGGCTCTGCTTACCTTTTATTGAAGGACGTCCAGGACTTGTGGTTCAGTCAGTTTTCTCCGCGGTCCGAATCAACCTCTCTGGCCCAAATCTCACCATCCCAGCGGTGCCTCCAAATTGTTGAGGAAAGGCCGCACTACCCCTTACAGCGCCGTTTCCAGTGCGTTTCCCCTGAGTTCTTTTAAATGGTTGAGATGAGTAGAGAAGTCAAGAGGAGTCAGGATACCAGGTTTGCAGCAAATTAAACAGTTTATTTCAGAAGATCTTCCGGGAACAATGCTCCGCTCAGAGAGTCAAGGAGAATGTTCTAACACAAAAAGACATACACAAGATTATATAGATCATCCCACTATGGTGTGAGTGAAGAAGGTTGACCAGCCCCCTTTGGTCCCATAAACTGTATCCTATCTTGACATGACCCCGTGCCTGCCTGCCACCTACGTCTTCGGTATAATAAATCTATTGTCCTCCCGCCTGGCTCTGGCAACATAAATTCAGTAGAAGTTCCCTCCTTATCTTTGGTCTAAGGGGACGGGTCAACCTCCCTCAGTCTCAAGGCCTAACTAGCCACAGATGGCTACCCATGTGTTGTGAAACATTCCTGTGCAAACTCAATTAAACTACATTTGTTATATGATTCTAAAGAGTACTGTGTTTGTTAACATATGATCACCAACATGAATAAAGATTACAAAGTGCTAAGTACTTCCCTTTTGAATACAAGTAACATATTAATTGATTAACATATTGAGTAAACCTTATTAAAATCATTAATGGATTATCCTGACTGGTTTTTCATTAAGTATTTAGTATGATTATAGGGCAACAATGTTTTAACCCTTAATTGATAGTTTCCATGATTATAAGACACTGTTTTAACCTTTAAATTCTCAACAAGAGAGAGGAGAATACAGGGAGAGGAGGATACAGGGAGAGGAGGATACAGGGAGAGGAGAATACAGGGAGAGGAGGATACAGAGAAAGGAGAATGCAGAGAGAGGAGAATACAGGGAGAGGAGGATACAGAGAGAGAAGAATACAGAGAGAGGAGAATACAGGGAGAGGAGGATACAGGGAGAGGAGGATACAGAGAGAGAAGAATACAGAGAGAGGAGAATACAGGGAGAGGAGGATACAGGGAGAGGAGGATACAGAGAAAGGAGAATGCAGAGAGAGGAGAATACAGGGAGAGGAGGATACAGGGAGAGGAGGATACAGAGAGAGAAGAATACAGAGAGAGGAGAATACAGGGAGAGGAGGATACAGGGAGAGGAGAATACAGAGAGAGGAGAATACAGGGAGAGGAGAATACAGAGAGAGGAGAATACAGGGAGAGGAGGATACAGAGAAAGGAGAATGCAGAGAGAGGAGAATACAGGGAGAGGAGGATACAGGGAGAGGAGAATACAGGGAGAGGAGGATACATGGAGAGGAGGATACAGAGAAAGGAGAATGCAGAGAGAGGAGAATACAGGGAGAGGAGGATACATGGAGAGGAGGATACAGAGAAAGGAGAATGCAGAGAGAGGAGAATACAGGGAGAGGAGGATACAGGGAGAGGAGAATACAGGGAGAGGAGGATACAGGGAGAGGAGGATACAGAGAAAGGAGAATGCAGGGAGAGGAGAATACAGGGAGAGGAGGATACAGGGAGAGGAGGACACAGAGAGAGGAGGATACAGAGAGAGGAGAATACAGGGAGAGAAGGATACAGGGAGAGGAGAATACAGGGAGTGGAGGATACAGGGAGAGGAGGATACAGAGAAAGAGTTCTATGACAGTCATGTTAGTGTGAGCTCCCAGATTTTCTTGTTGTTTTCTGGTTTTAAATAAGAGAAATCATAAAATAATATGAATAAACTCTACATAAGGGATCAGTAAGTATGGATCTACAAAAAACAAGACTAAAAACAACAGAATCTGCAACAATTTAAAGGATTTCTTCTTATAACTATAAGAGAGGACACATCCAGGCAGAACAGCTAACAGCAGAACTGAAGTCAGAGGAAACAGAGGAAAACTCATCTCCTACAGCAGCATTTACAATCAACAGCAGCACATCTGTGAGTGACATGTTTTGTTCACACAGTGGAGGGAAAAATTAAGAGTTTATTCACTTAAATTTACCTGTTTTTAAGTGATTTTTAATAACAAAGCTTAAGATAAGCTAAAGGCTAAAGCTAAATTGTCAGTTGACTTTTGAAAATAAACATTCTGTGGGGGACACTCATATGAGCATTCGAAATGAGCCAATCAGAAGAAGCGCTGCTCCCCCCCTGCTGTCCTGAAGAGAGTGTGGCCTCACTCTGCAGTTCTGTACAGATCTGTACAATCACATACCCTTCTGAGATAAAGACTGACACCGCCCGAAAGCAGTTCAAACAGAAACTCCTGAAAGAGAAGCCGGAAACTCTGTTTGCAGATCTGTACAGGACCGGTCAGGTCAGCAACCTCATCTTCTACTCTGATCATCCCAGCTCGTGGCACAAAGCTCTGATCTCCCACTACCCCTCTGTGAAGAAGGAGGGCATCTGTAATGGGTGGAAGCTGAAAATCAAAGACCCCAATGACACAGAGACTGTGATGACCACTGTCAACATTTATAAGAACGGAACACTAATGATTCAGGGGAACCTCAGTGAGTTTCAGAAGAATTTTAATGGCCTTAAGGAGACTGCAGAGACAGAAAGACCATGTGACACTCTGCAGGAAGAAGACTCTGCTCCCACACACAGCGCCACAACACTGAACACTCACAAACAGGACAACACAGCAGAACCCTCAGATCAGGAACAGAGAGATTCTGAGCAAGACCAACACCCTTCACTCCACACCTCCATTACACTCATAAAGGAGCACTTTACACGACTAGAAGTGGAGCTGGTACACCTTCGGGAGATGGTTCTCAAACAACAGCAAGACAAAGAGCTAGAAAAGGACAGAGAGACCTACAGATCAGAGCTGGCTGAACTTAAAGAACAGGTGAAAGGACTACAAAAGAACAGAGAGGAGGACAGGGACAAACACAAGAAGGAGATGGCTGCTCTAAGAGAGGAGCTGAGACAAAGAGATACCATAGTGCAGGGTCTGGAAGAACTGCTCCTTTCCCTACATCAGCAACAGAATACTACAGCAGCAGAGATCTCCACCCAGGAGAACCTGTATGCCCAACCTCAAGCTTCCACCTCCACAAGCCCACAGCCACCTCCTCCCTCAACCTCCAACAACCTCCATCATCCTCCACCTTTAACCCCCACCGACTCACAGCAGCCTCCTCTTAACCAGCAGACACACCTGGAGCCAAGTGGTCAGGACACAAACATCAGTGAAAGAACTACACAACATCTGGACATTGTACTTTTGATGGATTCCAATGGGAAGTTTATTGATGAGAAAAAGCTTTTCCCTAAACACACAGTGGCTAAAATTTGGTGTCCCAATACAAAAAGAGCACTGGAGCTACTGACAGAGACAAAACTGGGCTCCCCAAAGCACATCATAATCCATACAGGAACAAATGACCTGAGGGCTCAGCAAGAGAGAGTGGCGTTATCCCTGAGAGCAGTTATAGAGAAGGCCTGCAACACCTTCCCTAACACAAAAATCATTGTCTCCACCCTGCTGCCTCGCAAGGACTTCCACCCACATACAATCCAGAACATTAACGCCATCATCTCCAGAGAGTGTGAGCTACGACCAAACACACACCTCGCCCACCACCCGACACTAGATACAACCTGCCTCTTTGACCAAGTCCATTTATTTAAAGAGGTAATTCCTGTGTTTGCCAAGACATTAAAGGACGTCACACTGGCCCGGAACATCACCACCCCCCAACGCAACACTGGACGAGGACAACAGTCCACACGGCTTTCAAGACCATCAACACGACCTGCAGAAGGACCACCTTTCCATCTGAGACCTCAGCAACATGGCCCTCACTATCCACTGCTACCAGACAGGATGAGGAGTCACCATGAATACCCTGGTCCCCCGTCAGCACCCTTACCTACTACAGGTACACAGAATGCACCACTGAACAAGAACCCAGCAATAACACCTCAGCCCATCCAGATCAGTCCAGGAACTCTGACCTACGCCCAGGCAGTCAGCAGAGCAACAAACCCAAACACTTCTGAGCTTAAAGACATTCAGCAGATGCTCAAACACATCTGCACCCATCTGATGGGACACTGTCCGTGGTAAGAGGCACATTACCAATAAGGTAAAGGACATTATTTCACAGACTATTAAATTTAATCTCTGTATGGTAACTTAGATACACAAATGTAAAAAAAAAAGAAAGAAAAAAAAAATGTATTAGTGAGTACATGTTTTTGCATACTTATGTGTGTGTGTATGTGTATGTATGTGTGTATGTATGTGTATGTATGTATATATGTGTATTCATGTGTGTGTGTGTATATGTATATGTGTGTGTATGTATGTATGTATATGTATATATATATATATATGTGTATATGTATGTATGTATGTGTATGTATATATATATATATATATATAATGTTTATGTACTCAGTTTCATAATTTACCTATATACTTATTTATTTCCAATTTGTTCTCTTATTTTGAAACCCAGAACCAACATATATATATATTTTTTTTTCACACGGAATGGCATCTTTTAGTATCTCTTCATGGAATGTGCAGGGTTTAAACTCATCTGTTTTTGGTGTAAAGAGCAAAAATCCTGATTTTTTGAGGGAAATAAGAGATGTGGATATATTAATTTTGCAGGAGACATGGTGTAGAGGAGATGAGCCCACTGGTTGTCCCCCAGGTTACAGGGAGTTAGTGGTTCCCTCTACTAAATTAAAAGGTATAACTCAGGGAAGAGACTCAGGAGGGATGCTTATTTGGTATAAATCTGAACTAATCAATTCTATTCAAAAGGTCAAAAAAGGAGAAAATCATCTCTGGATAAAAATTAATAAGCAGTTAACCTCAACCCCCCAAAATATACTTCTTTGTGCCATCTATATCCCCCCAGCAGAATCACCATACTTTAGTGTTGAAACCTTTCCAGATTTGGAGAAAGAGATCAGCCACTTCCAATCCCAAGGACACATCATCATCTGTGGAGACCTAAATGCTAGAACAGGATATCAGCCAGACTTTATCAGCCCTCACGGTGATCACTTTATAACAGGGACTAATATAAACTTCCCAGCCTCTTCCCCCAGAGAAAACTGTGACACATCTGTAAACGCTCACGGCAGGAACCTGCTGCAGCTCTGTAGAAGCCTGGGTCTGTGCATCATAAACGGACGGCTGCGAGGGGACTCCTTCGGTCAGTTCACCCACAGCTCGGCTCTGGGCAGCAGTACTGTGGATTACGCTATAACCGATCTGGACCCGGCCTTCCTGAGAGCCTTTACAGTCAAGCCACTAACACCCCTTTCAGATCACAGCCAAATTACCCTATACCTGAACAGAACTATTACACATGACCACAGGAAACCCCCAAACAAACTTATCAAACTCAGACTTCCTGTCAGGTGGGATCAGGACAGTACAGATAAATATCTGCAGGCCACAAACAGCGAGGCAATCCAGACATGCCTCCATTCCTTTCTGTCAAACACCTTTCCCCAAAGTAAAGATGGTGTTGAAGTGGCTGTGGAAAACCTAAATAGAATCTTTGATCATGCAGCTCAAATATCAAATCTGTCCATCAAGAAACACAAATCCAGAATAGTCCAATCAAATCAATGGTTTGATCATGACTGCAAGATCAAGAGAAATGAAGTACGAAAATTATCCAATCAAAAACACAAGGAACCACATAATCAGGAATTACGCATTAAATACTGTGAGATACTGAGAGAATACAAACATACACTCAAAGCTAAAAAGTACAAACACACACAACAACAAATACACAACCTAGAGAATTCAATCAATTCCAATTCATTCTGGCACAACTGGAAATCCCTAAATAAAAACAAACAAGATGATTTAACAATTAATGACGGAGACATTTGGAGAAACCATTTTAAATCATTGTACAGTCGTCCATCATTAAATACAGCGCAAAAGAAAGTATCAAATAAACTAGAAACACTCCACACAGTAATCAAGGACTATCAAAACCCACTAGATTTCCCCATCACACAATCAGAGTTAGAGGAAAAACTCCGAGACCTCCAGCCCAGAAAAGCCTGCGGTACAGACGGCATCTTAAACGAAATGCTTATGAACACAGATCCTAAATTTAAATTGGCCATTCTAAAACTCTTCAATCTTATTCTAAATACAGGACATTTCCCTTCTGTCTGGAACCAAGGTCTCATCACCCCCATATTCAAATCTGGTGATAAATATGATCCAAATAACTACAGAGGAATCTGTGTGAACAGCAACCTGGGTAAGGTCTTCTGTAGCATTCTCAATACTCGACTCACAGACTACCTCACTGACCATAACATCCTTAGCAGAACTCAGATCGGCTTCTTACCAAACCACCGAACGTCCGACCACATTTTCACCCTCCACACGCTCATCGATAAATATGTAAACCAGAACAAAGACACAATCTTCGCATGTTTTGTAGATTTCCAAAAAGCGTTTGATTCCATTTGGCACACAGGGTTATTCTTTAAACTTATAGAAAGTGGTGTGGGAGGGAAAGTGTATGACGTTATTAAATCAATGTATTCTCACAGTAATTGTGCAGTGAAAATTGGAACACAAAGGACAGAGTTTTTTCCACAGTCAAGAGGAGTACGACAGGGCTGCAGCCTCAGCCCCACACTCTTTAATATTTACATTAATGAACTGGCTGAAACATTAGAGCAGTGTGACTCAATACCCAGCCTCACTTTGGGGAATGCCAAAATCAAGTGCCTTCTATATGCAGATGACCTCGTCTTGCTGTCACCCACCAGAGAGGGTCTGCAAGAAAGCTTAAAAGTTCTGGAGAATTTCTGTCAAAACTGGGCTCTAGAAGTCAATCATCAAAAAACGAAAATAATGACCTTTCAGAGAAGATCTAAAAACCAACGGAATCACACTTTTACAATTAACAACACCAACATCCAACACACTAAATCATACACCTATCTGGGGATAACCATCAGCTCCACAGGAAGTTTTGGCTTGGCTGTGAAGGAACTCAGAGAGAAGGCGAGGAGAGCTCTATTTGCAATCAGAAAATCAATAAACTTTGAAATACCCATTACAATATGGATCAAACTTTTTAAATCTGTTATAGAACCAATAGCCCTGTATGGCAGTGAGGTGTGGGGACCCCTGGCACAAAACGACTTCACCAGTTGGGACAAACATCCGGTTGAAATCCTGCACACAGAATTTTGTAAGAACATCCTGCACGTGCAGAGAAAGACCCCCAATAACGGCTGCAGGGCTGAGCTAGGTCAGTACCCCCTCCTCATCACCATACAGAAACGAGCTCTAAAATTCTGGAAGCACATAAAATCCAGTGACCCCCAGTCACTGCACTACCAAGCACTGTCCGAACAGGAGCTCAACATTGAGCGGAGTCCCCTCAGCCAGCTGGTCCTCAACCTCAGTGACCTAAAACCCAACAACATTACTGACAACAGATATCCTCACCACACACTCACTCAGACCATCAGACCCAACCAAATCACAACCCAACAACAACAACACTACCTCACACACTGGACCCACACTACACAACAACAATCCAAACTGCAATGCTACACAGCCCTCAATCGTGATTACACACTGGCCCCATACCTCACAGTTCTCAGAGAGAGGTCACTGAGGAAGATCCTCACCAGGTACAGACTCAGTGAGCACAGTCTGGCTGTAGAAACTGGGCGTCACAGACAGAGCTGGGCTCCCAGAGAGGCCAGGCTGTGCTCTCACTGTGATCTCGCAGTGGTGGAGACAGAGCTGCATTTCCTCACAGAATGTTCTAGATATGAGTCTGTGAGAACCCGGTTCTACCAGAGAGCGAGCAGAGTCTGCCCTGAGTTCCAGCTCTGCTCAGACTCTGAGAAGCTCCAGTATATACTGGGAGAGAAGAGAGAGCTGATCACTCAGGCAGCTCGATATGTTACAGACTGTCACAACCTGAGGGACAACCAGTGTGGACAAAACCACACAATATAAATTATTATAACTCATTTCTAATATTACTGATTCATTGATATTATTACACATTTATAAAGTCTCCACACTCTTATTTCCTTCTATTTGAATGATCATTAATAATAATTATAAGTGTTAATCCTGTAAATAATCATTTCTGTTGGTGTAATTGTATATATGTAATCTTTCTTTTAATTATTTGTTATTAATTATTATTATTATTGTTTGTTTTCTGTTTTATGCTTTGGCAATAGTGTTGACTTTTACATTCATGCCAATAAAGCACTGTTGAATTGAATTGAAATTGAATGCAGAGAGAGGAGAATACAGAGAGGAGGATACAGGGAGAGGAGCATACAGAGAGAGGAGAATACAGGGAGAGGAGGATACAGAGAGAGGAGGATACAGAAAGAGGAGAATACAGGGAGAGGAGGATACAGAGAGAGGAGAATACAGGGAGAGGAGAATACAGAAAGAGGAGAATACAGGGAGAGGAGGATACAGGGAGAGGAGGATACAGGGAGAGGAGGATACAGAGAGAGGAGGATACAGAGAGAGGAGAATACAGAGAGAGGAGGATACAGAGAGAGGAGGATACAGGGAGAGGAGGATACAGGGAGAGGAGGATACAGAAAGAGGAGAATACAGGGAGAGGAGGATACAGGGAGAGGAGGATACAGGGAGAGGAGGATACAGAGAGAGGAGGATACAGGGAGAGGAGGATACAGGGAGAGGAGAATACAGGGAGAGGAGGATACAGAGAGAGGAGGATACAGAGAGAGGAGGATACAGAGAGAGGAGAATACAGAGAGAGGAGGATACAGAGAGAGGAGGATACAGGGAGAGGAGGATACAGGGAGAGGAGGATACAGAAAGAGGAGAATACAGGGAGAGGAGGATACAGGGAGAGGAGGATACAGGGAGAGGAGGATACAGAGAGAGGAGGATACAGGGAGAGGAGAATACAGGGAGAGGAGGATACAGGGAGAGGAGAATACAGGGAGAGGAGGATACAGAGAGAGGAGGATACAGGGAGAGGAGGATACAGGGAGATGAGAATACAGAGTGAGGAGGATACAGAGAGAGGAGGATACAGAGAGAGGAGGATACAGGGAGAGGAGGATACAGGGAGAGGAGGATACAGGGAGAGGAGGATACAGGGAGATGAGAGAGAGTGGAGAGAGAGAGTTCCATTGAACATGTCAGTGTGAGCTCCCTGATTTTTGTGTCGTTTTTTCTTTTAAAGTGAGAAAGATGATGAATTAATTTATAGAAACAGTGATATTAAGTCATACTAAGAACAAACGGAAACAAAACAAGACCAAAAAAACCTCCAAATCGGTAAAGTATTGAGGAAAATACCACCAGAAACAACAGGAGTGAAACTCTTCAGCACAACAGAGGTCAGGACTGAGATACACAGATATACAGAGAACTGGAATCATCTCAGAGTGAGAAACACACCAGCAGGTCTCAGAGACGATACAGAATAAGTGAGTTGGAGGAAATCAGTCATTATTTATTAATTATTTAATATTTTATTTATATTTATATAGAGTTTTATAACAAGCTAACTGCTAAAGCTAATATGGCAGTTAGAATTTGAAATTTGAAAAAAGCTCCTCCAACTGCTCCAGCCTCAACATTCTATCAGCCCAGCAGTCAACATGATCCAGCCAGAGGAAGCACCAGCACCCACTGAACACTGCACTGAGGAGAGAGAGCACTCACCTTGCAGCTCACATCACTCCTGTCCCGTTATTTACCCTCCTGAGGTCAAGAGCGAGACGGCCAGGAAACAATTTAAACACAAACTGCTGAGAGAGAAGCCAGAGAGTCTGTTCTCAGACCTGTATAAGACAGGGGAGACCAGCAACCTCATATTCTATACAGATAGCCCAGAATCATGGCACAAGGCTTTAACATCGTACTACACATCTGTTAAAAAAGAGGGCATCTGTAACGGGTGGAAACTGAAAATAAAAGACCCCTCTGATACAGAGACTGTCATGACCACCATCAATATCTACAAAAATGGAACACTCATGGTTCAGGGAAACCTGAGTGAATTTGAGAAATCATTCGGTCGTCTGAGAGAAGCAGCAGAGGAGGAAAGAGGCAGAGACAACATTCTGCAAGAGGAAAAGTCTGGTTGTCCTCCTCAACACAATACCACAACCCAGTCTTCAGCCCAGACCTCATCCCAGTCCTCGGACCAGACCTCTGACCAGACCTCAGCCCAGGAGCAGAAGGACATTGGACAGGATCAGCTCACACCACTCCACACCTCCATTACTCTTTTAAAGGGACATTTTACACAACTGGAGGGAGAGATAGTCCAGCTTAGGGAAATGTTTCTCAAACAACAAACAAACATGAAATGGATTCAGGAAAAAGAGGACTTCAAAAAAGAACTGAGTGATCTGAGACAACAACTGAGGATTCTTCAGGTGGAGAAAGAGGAGGACAGGAGCAGATACAGAAAGGAGATGGCTGAGCTGAGGGAAGAACTGAGACTGAGGGACAGTATAGTGGAGAGTCTAAAAGAACAGCTACTCTCACTCAAACAACCCCAGAGTCCTCCAACAACCAAGATCTCCAGACAGACCAACCCTAACAACCACCTCCAGCCTCCTTCCATAACCCCCACCAGCTCCCAACAACCTCCTGCCAACCAACCATCACAACCAGAGCAGTGCACAACCATGGATGAAGGAAGAAATGCAGAGCAAATAGAAATTGCACTACTAATTGACTCAAATGGAAAATTCATTGATGAGAAAAAACTCTTCCCAAGACACAGAGTGGCTAAAATATGGTGCCCATCTACCCAGAAAGCACTGGAGCTTCTCACAGAAGCAAATCTGGGGTCACCATCCCACATTATCATCCACACGGGTACAAATGACCTCAGAACCCAACAAGAAAAAGTTTCCATGTCTCTGAAAGCGGTGATGGAGAAAGCCAGCAATACTTTCCCAAGTTCAAAGATTATTATCTCCACCTTGCTGCCCCGAAAGGATTTCCACCCATATACCATCCAAAAAATCAATGCCAGTATTTCCAGAGACTGCGCCCTCCACCCAAACATCCACCTTGCTCATCATCCAACACTCAACACTGACTGCCTCCACGACCATGTCCACCTTCTCAAAAGGGCAGTTCCTGAGTTCGCCAGAAAGTTAAAGGACATTGCTCTGTCCCGAAATGTCACCGCTTACCAAAGAACCACTGGACATACACCTAAACCCAGAGATCGAGCTCCTACACGAACCACCAACCTGAGACCCCAACACCGAGCCCCACACTACCCAGCACTACCCAACATGCAGAGGAGTCCTCAGGAAAACCCTTTTCCAGCACCAGCATCAGATCACCTCACAGATACCCAAACTTCAATATTGCCACTGGGCCCAACATCAGCACCCCTGAACCCACAGACCAGGCCAGGAAATCTGACCTACGCTCAGGCCCTCAGCAGAACTAACCCTAACGCAGCAGAACTGAGAGCCATAGGACAAATGCTCAACCACATCTGCTCACGTCTGATGGGACATGAATCATGGTGAGATACTAAATATTACCACAGAGATAAAAAAAAAAAAAGAAATGATTTCATAGTTTATACTATTAATATTGATATTTATATATGTATGTACCATAGAAACTTATATTAACAAATTAATAATTCTTTTTTTTTTCTATATTTTGTTTTTTCCTTTCTCTCTTTTTGAGATTTAAATGACACATTATCATATATTATATGGCATCTTTCCGCATCTCCCTTTGGAATATTCAAGGTTTAAAATCCTCTTTATTTGATATGAAAAGTAGAAATCCCGATTTTGTAAATGAAATAAGAGATGTTGATATATTGATTCTACAGGAGACTTGGTATAGAGGAGATGGATCCACTGGTTGTCCCCCCGGATACAGAGAGTTAGTGGTCCCCTCCACCAAGTCTAAAGGAGTGGTTCAGGGTAGGGACTCAGGAGGGATGCTGATATGGTTTAAATCTGAACTCATCCACTCCATTCAAACTATGAAAAAAGGAACTAATCATTTATGGTTAAAGATTGATAAACAAATAATTTCAACCCCTCAAAATGTATTCCTCTGTGCTGTATAAATCCCCCCAATAGAGTCACCATATTTTAATGAAGAAATATTTCCTATTCTAGAGGAAGAAATCAGTTCTTTTCAAGCACTGGGTCATGTGATGATCTGTGGGGATCTAAACGCAAGAACAGGACACAAATTAGACTTCATTAATCCACAAGGTGATCACTTCCTTACAGGAAATAACCTTCCTATTCCCACACATTCCCCCAGAGAGAACTGTGACAGCTCTGTAAACTCTCATGGGAAGAATCTAGTGCAGCTCTGTCGAAGCCTGGGTTTGTACATGATAAACGGACGACTGAGAGGGGACTCTTTTGGTCATTTTACCCACAGTTCAGCTCTAGGCAGCAGTACGGTGGATTATTTTATAACAGATCTAGACATGACGTTTCTGAGAGCCTTCACAGTCAAGCCATTAACACCCTTATCAGACCACAGCCAAATTACCATTTATCTCAACCCATCAATAATCAAACGTTATCAACCGCAACCAAACATGTACAATCTCAAACAATACCTCAAGTGGACTCAGGACAGCACTGACCGATACACACAGACAATCAACAACCAATATATCAAATCAGTCTTAGATACCTTCCTATCAGACTCATCCTATACTCCCAATCAAGAAGGAATTGATAGAGCTGTAGAAGACCTGAACTCCATCTTTAGTCATGCAGTCCAACTATCAAACATCCCAATCAAGAAAAACAGAGCTAATAAATTTCAGATAAATAAATGGTTTGATCTGGACTGCAGGAATAAAAGAAAAGAATTAAGACACCTATCCAATCTTAAACACAGAGAACCATTTAATGAAGAATTACGAGTGAAATACTGGGACACACTAAAAGAATATAAACACACGATCAAATCAAAGAAATACAAACACATACAAAATCAAATCAATCATTTAGAGGAATCTATAAACTCCAATTCATTTTGGGAAACCTGGAAATCACTCAACAAATCACATCATGACCAATTATTAATTTCAAATGGAGACACATGGAAAACACATTTCCAAACTCTTTACAGAAACCCAGTAATAAAGGAAAAGCAACAAATCATTGTAGATAAATTAGAAAATCTAGAAAAGATCATTAAAGAGAACCAGAATCCACTGGACTCTGCAATCTCACTAGAGGAATTAGAGGAAACACTCAAAGACCTGAAACCTAGAAAAGCCTGTGGAACAGACGGCATCCTAAATGAAATGTTGAAATGTACCAATCATAAATTCAAATTGGCTATTCTAAAACTTTTTAACTGTGTTTTAAATTATGGCAATTTCCCATCAATCTGGAACGAAGGACTCATAACCCCGATCTATAAATCCGGCGACAAATTTGAACCAAACAATTACAGAGGGATCTGTGTTAATAGCAATCTAGGGAAGGTCTTCTGTAGTATTATCAACAAAAGAATTATAAACTTTATAACTGAACACAACATCCTAAACAAAGCTCAGATTGGATTCCTACCTAATTATAGAACATCAGACCATGTTTTTACCCTCCACACCCTCATTAATAAATATGTCACCCAAAACAAACAAAAGATTTTTGCTTGTTTTGTTGATTTCCAAAAAGCATTTGACTCAATCTGGCACAAAGGATTACTATTTAAACTTCTAAACAATGGAGTGGGAGGGAAAGTCTATGATCTAATCAAATCTATGTACACAACTAGTAGATGTGCAGTGAAAGTGGGATCTCAGAGGACTGATTTCATCACCCAATCACGAGGTGTACGACAGGGCTGTAGTCTGAGTCCTACAATGTTTAATTTATATATAAATGAACTGGCTGAATCATTAGACAGATGTGAGGATATCCCTGGTCTATCTCTTGATGATTCAGTGATAAAATGTCTTCTTTATGCAGATGACTTGGTACTGCTATCTCCCACAAAAGAGGGTCTTCAACAAAGTTTAGACCTTCTACACAAATACTGTGATACATGGGCTCTGAAAATAAACCATCACAAAACCAAAATCGTAATATTTCAGTACAAATCACAACGCAGTAACCATGTTTTCACAATTAATAAAACTAATATTGAACAATCAAATAAATACACATATTTAGGCCTAACAATCACCTCTACGGGAAGTTTTGGCTTGGCTGTGAAGGAACTCAAAGAGAAAGCAAGACGTGCACTTTTCGCCATTAATAAATCTATTAAATTTGATTTACCAATCAAAATTAGACTCAAAATATTTAAATCTGTTATAGAGCCCATTGCACTCTACGGCAGTGAGGTTTGGGGGCCCCTAACAAAAAATGACTTCCCAAACTGGGACAAACACCCTATAGAGGTTCTGCACACCGAATTCTGCAGGAGTATCCTACGTGTGCAGAGGAAAACCCCTAATAATGCATGCAGAGCTGAACTGGGCCAATACCCCCTAATATTAACCATCCAAAAACGAGACGTGAACTTCTATAAACACATTAAATCCAGCCACCCCCAATTGGATGACCAATCAGGAACAGAACCTCCAGAAGAGCCCCCTTACCCAATTAATCCTAAACATCACCCACCTTAACCCCGCCGACATTACACACTCTACACACCCCCACCACACACTCACCCAAACACTACGACCCAACCCGATCCTCACCAGACTAAAAGAACAGTACCACCACTACTGGACCCAGAGTATCCAACACCAACCCAAACTGCAGTGTTACTCAGCCCTGAACCGAGAGTACACCCTCGCAGAGTACCTCACACTGATCCCAGATCAGAACCTCAGGAAAGTCCTGACCATGTACCGACTCAGTGATCACAGCCTGGCCGTGGAGACGGGTCGGCACAGACGGACCTGGTTACCCAGAGAGTCCAGGCTGTGCTCTCACTGTGATTGGTCCGTGGTGGAGACAGAGTTGCACTTTCTGACCGAGTGTCCCAGGTACGCCCAGATCAGAGAGAGATTTTATGGACAAATGATCGACATCTCTCCTGAGTTCCTGCACTACAGTAACAATGAGAAACTCTCCTGTTTATTAGGAGAGAAGAGTAAACTCCTCCCACTCTCAGCTCTCTATATCACAGCCTGTCACAACCTGAGAGACAACCACTCTAAACAATAATCAATATCCATTATTAATCAATATTACCCCCTACTGTTCACTTATTTATATTTAGATTCTATATCTATATCTCTTTTCATTGATATGCCATTATTATTGTTAACATTGTTATTTCATATTTAATATTTAATATTTTTCATATCAATATTATTTAATCTATTCTTGTTTAAGTTGTTTTATTAGATTTTCTTTTTTCTTTGTGTTTATATTTGTGTATTGTTTGTCTGCTTTGGCAACAGTGTACCTTGTGACAGTCATGCCAATAAAGCTTTATTGAACTTGAACTTGAATACAGAGAGAGGAGGATACAGAGAGAGGAGGATACAGAGAGAGGAGGATACAGGGAGAGGAGGATACAGGGAGAGGAGGATACAGAGAGAGGAGGATACAGAGAGAGGAGGATACAGGGAGAGGAGGATACAGAGAGAGGAGGATACAGAGAGAGGAGGATACAGAGAAAGGAGGATACAGGGAGAGGAGAATACAGAGAGAGGAGGATACAGAGAGAGGAGGATACAGAGAGAGGAGAATACAGAGAGAGGAGGATACAGAGAGAGGAGGATACAGGGAGATGAGAATACAGAGAGAGGAGGATACATGGAGAGGAGGATACATGGAGAGGAGGATACAGAGAGAGGAGAATACAGGGAGAGGAGGATACAGGGAGAGGAGAATACAGAGAGAGGAGGATACAGAGAGAGGAGGATACAGGGAGAGGAGAATACAGGGAGAGGAGAATACAGAGAGAGGAGGATACAGAGAGAGGAGGATACAGGGAGAGGAGGATACAGGGAGATGAGAATACAGAGAGAGGAGGATACAGAGAAAGGAGGATACAGAGAAAGGAGGATACAGGGAGAGGAGGATACAGGGAGATGAGAATACAGAGAGAGGAGGATACAGAGAGAGGAGGATACAGAGAGAGGAGGATACAGGGAGAGGAGGGTACAGAGAGAGGAGGATACAGAGAGAGGAGGATACAGGGAGAGGAGGATACAGGGAGAGGAGGATAAAGGGAGAGGAGGCTACAGAGAGAGGAGGATACAGAGAGAGGAGAATACAGGGAGAGGAGAATACAGGGAGAGGAGGATACATGGAGAGGAGGATACAGAGAGAGGAGAATTCAGGGAGAGGAGGATACAGAAAGAGGAGAATACAGGTAGAGGAGGATACAGAGAGAGGGGGATATAGGGAGAGGAGAATACAGAGAGAGGAGGATACAGGGAGAGATACAAGGAGAATCCTGAAACTCTGTTTGCTGATTTTTATAAGACTGGGGAAGTAAGCAATCTTATCTTTTATTCAGAACACCCCAGCTCATGGCATAAAGCTCTGCTAAGTCACTACTCTTCTGTGAAAAAAGAAGGAATCTGTAATGGGTGGAAAATAAAAATAAAGGACCCAACAGACACAGAGACAATTATGGCCACAGTGAACATTTATAAAAATGGTACCATCATGGTGCAGGGAAACCCCAGTGTGTTCCAGGACTCTTTTCATAATCTTAAAGAAATTGCAAAGAAAGAAAAGTCCACTGTAAACACACTGCAGGAAGACAAGACAGATCTACAAAACACTACAACAGACCCCCCAGAGCCCCCAGCTCAGGAGCAGGAGGACACAGAACAGAACCAGCAGACTTCACTTTACACCTCCATCACCTCAATGAAAGAGCACTTTACACACTTAGAAATCGAGTTAGTACAACTCAGAGAGATGGTCCTAAAGCAGCAGTCTTACAATCAACCAAAGCTGGACAAGGACAGCTCCGAAAAAGAGTTGACAGCACTGAGAGAACAAGTTAAAGATCTAAAAATGATCATAGAGGAGGACAGACACACCTACAGAAAGGAGATGTCTGCATTGAGAGAGGAGCTAAAGCAGAGAGACAGCACAGTACAGAGTCTGACACAACAGCTGCTCTCCTTCAGTCAACATCAGAGCCCTCCATCAGCTCAAACCACCCAACTTCAGCCCTCACCCTCAACCTCCACCAACTCTCAACCACCTCCACTTGCTCCAGTCACCAGTTCTCAGCAGACTCCACCCAGTCAACAAGCACATGTGGAGTCCAACATCCAGGAAACTGAGAGAGAGGAGGGAAATCCAGGGCAATGTGACATTGCTCTGTTAATCGATTCCAACGGGAAATTCATTAATGAGAAAAAACTATTTCCCAAACACAGAGTGGTAAAACTCTGGTGCCCAACCACTAAAAAAGCACTGGAGCTCCTTACAGAAGAAAAACTAGGGTCACCGACCCACATTATAATCCACACCGGGACAAACGACCTCCGGAGTCAGCAAGAGAGAGTGGCCACCTCCCTGAGAGCAGTAATCGAGAAGGCCAACAACACCTTCTCTAATTCAAAAATTATCATCTCAACACTGTTGCCTCGCTGTCACATATAGGCCTGGGGATTCTCCTCCCAACCACCAGAGGTCACTCTCACCAGAATACTGAATGTGGTTCTGCATTAGGCGGCCATTTTGTCTTTGTCCTTGAGCCTTTATAAGGGCAAGCTTGTGTGTGATTCTTTGCAAGGTCTTGTATGTATCTCTGTTAATGTTTGCTGCAAGTCTGAGCCTGGATTTTGTTTATATTTATCTGATCTCTCGTGTTTCTGAACTTTTGGACTGTGTTTTGGATTTTTGCCTTTGGATTACCCTCTTTTGTACTTTTGCTGTGTGTTATATTAAACCTGCACTTGGATCCTATAAACCTGGTCTGCTGGGTCTTTCATGACACTCGCAAAGATTTTCACCCTTACACCATCCAGAAAATCAACGCCAGCATCTCCAGGGAATGTGCTCTCCGGCCAAACACCCACCTGGCCCATCACCCGACTCTGGATACCACCTGCCTCTATGATCACGTCCACCTTTTTAAAAATGTAGTGCCTACATTTGCAAAAATGCTGAAGGACATTGCACTGACGCGCAGGGTTATCCAGTACACCGCTGAACAAAACCTCAAGAGAACACGATCATCACAACAGACCCCAAGACCTGGAGGAGGAGCATCACAAGCCCCCCATCAGACACCTCAGCACCACACCTACAATCACCCACCACAGCCAGGCATGCAGAGGAGAATCCAGAGGAACCCTGTTCCTGCACATACAACAGCACCAGCACACACCACAGATTCCCCCCATGCACCAGTCCCACCATCAACTACCCAGCAGCTCCAGATCAGGCCTGGACCCCTGACCTACGCTCAGGTCGTCAGAGGAACAGCAAGCGCTAATGTGTCCGAACTCAGAGACATACAGCAGATGCTCAGTCACATCTGCACACGTCTGATGGGACATGGTCTATGATTAGAATAGCATACCTTTTATTTCATAAAGAATGGCATCATTTCAAATTTCAGTTTGGAACATTCAGGGTTTGAACTCTTCTCTTTTTAATTTAAAAAGCAGAAACCCTGAATTCATAAATGAAATTAAGGATATGGATATTTTGATACTGCAGGAGACATGGTGTAAAGGAGACGGTCCCACTGGTTGTCCTCCAGACCACAGAGAATTGGTTATT
This sequence comes from Astyanax mexicanus, assembly GCF_023375975.1. Classification (NCBI taxonomy): domain Eukaryota; kingdom Metazoa; phylum Chordata; class Actinopteri; order Characiformes; family Acestrorhamphidae; genus Astyanax; species Astyanax mexicanus. The sequence goes on from NW_026040046.1 coordinate 1,134,436, forward strand.
CCTTCCACAAAGTTAACAGGCGTTTCTCAGGGTAGGGACTCGGGGGGAATGCTTATTTGGTTTAAATCAGAACTAGCAAATTCTATTGAAATAGTAAAAAAAGGAGAAGATTATTTGTGGATAAAACTTAACAAACAGGCAATTTCAACCCCCCAAAATGTATTTATTTGTGCAATATACATCCCCCCAGCAGCATCCCCCTATTTTAAAGAAGAAACCTTCCAAAATTTAGAAAACGAAATTAGTCATTTCCAAACTCAAGGCCATGTAATGATCTGTGGGGACTTAAACGCTCGAACAGGAGAGCAACCTGACTTTATCAGCACAAAAGGAGATAATTTCATTACAGGAGATGATATACATTTTGGTACTCACTACCCCAGAGAAAACTGCGATAAATCAGTAAATTCACATGGAAGAAACCTACTGCAGCTCTGTCGAAGCCTGGGTCTGTACATTGTGAATGGACGAATGCGAGGTGACTCCTTCGGTAAGTTCACACACTGCTCAGCTCTTGGCAACAGTGTTGTAGATTATATAATAACAGATCTGGACACAACCTTCCTGAGAGCCTTCACAGTCAAGCCACTGACACCTCTCTCTGATCACAGCCAAATTACTGTATATCTAAACAAACCAGTTGGGAATGATGATTGGCAAAATCCCTGCAAACTTTACAAATTTAAACTACCTCCCAGATGGACTCAGGACAGTGCTGAAAAATATATTCACGCAATTAACAGCCAGCAAATCCAGACACTCCTTAACTCCTTTCTATCTCACACCTTTCCTCAGAATGCAGAGGGAGTTGACATGGCTGTGGAACATTTAAACAGAATTTTTGACCGTGCCATCCAAATTTCAAATTTAAGCATTAGAAAAAACAAACCCAATAAGACCCAAGAAAACAAATGGTTTGATCAGGACTGTAAAAACAAGAGGAAAGAACTAAGAAGGTTATCCAATCAGAAACACAGAGAACCTCATGATCAGGAATTACGCACAAAGTACTGTGAAGCACTTAAAGAATACAAACATATTCTAAGAATTAAAAAATACAAACATATACAAAATCAAATTAACAATTTAGAGGAATCAATTAATTCTAATTCATTCTGGAATCATTGGAAATCATTAAACCGAACAGATCATGAACAATTAACAATCATTAATGGAAATACATGGAGAAATCATTTTGAAAAATTGTACAGTACTCCATTAATAAATAGAAAACAATTTGAAATATCTGAAAAACTACAGGCATTTGAAACAATTATTAAGAATTCCCAGAACCCCCTCGACTTCCCAATTACAGAAAAGGAATTAGAGGAAAAACTAAAAAATATTCAGCCTAAAAAAGCCTGTGGAACAGATGGTGTGTTAAATGAAATGTTAAAAAACACAAATCATATATTCAAATTGGCTATGTTAAAACTATTTAATTTTATTTTTAATGTCGGCCACTTCCCAACTATGTGGAATGAAGGACTCATAACCCCTATTTTCAAAACCGGAGATAAATTTAACCCAAACAATTACAGAGGAATTTGTGTAAGTAGTAACCTAGGTAAGATATTCTGCAGCATCCTGAACAGCAGAATTACACAATTTCTAATAGAACATGACGTTCTGAGTAAAAATCAAATTGGCTTTTTACCAAACCACAGAACATCAGACCACATTTTCACCCTCCACACGCTCATTGATAAACATGTAACTCAAAATAAACACAAAATCTTTACCTGCTTTGTGGATTTCCATAAAGCTTTTGACTCAATTTGGCATACCGGATTATTTTATAAACTTATTGAGAATGGTGTTGGGGGGAGAACATATGATGTAATTAAATCGATGTACTCACAAAGTAAATGTGCAGTTAAAATTGAAAAGCTCAGAACAGACTTCTTTCCACAATCACGAGGAGTAAGACAAGGCTGTAGTCTGAGCCCCACTCTGTTTAATTTATATATTAATGAATTGGCAGAAAAATTGGATCAATCCAGTAATATACCTGGTCTTACTTTGGGTGACACCGAGGTCAAATGTCTTCTTTATGCAGACGACCTCGTTTTACTGTCCCCTACGAGAGAGGGACTACAACAAAGTCTCGAAATGCTGGAGGACTTTTGTCACACATGGGCTTTGAAAATAAACCACCAAAAAACCAAAATCATGGTGTTTCAAAAAGGGACAAAAAGTCAGGGGAATTTAAATTTTAAAATTAATAACACAAATATTGAATATACTAAAACATACACATATTTGGGTATAACATTCAGTTGTACTGGAAGTTTTGGCTTGGCTGTGAAGGAACTCAAAGAAAAAGCGAGAAGAGCTATTTTTGCCATTAAAAAATCTGTTAAATTTGAAATTCCCATTAAAATCTGGCTAAAATTATTTAAATCAATAATAGAACCCATTGCATTGTATGGTAGTGAGGTTTGGGGACCCCTCACTCAAAATGATTTTTTAAACTGGGACAAACACCCAATTGAAACTCTGCTCACAGAGTTCTGCAGGAATCTCCTCAGTGTGCAGAGGAAGACCCCGAACACGGCCTGCAGAGCAGAATTAGGACAGTACCCTCTAATAATTAACATTCAAAAAAGAGCCATAAACTTCTGGAAGCACATTAAATCTAGTGACCCCCACTCACTCCACTATAAAGCACTGACCTGCCAAGAGCTGAACATCCAGAGGAGTCCCCTAACCCAGCTGATCCTGAATCTCACTGACCTAACACACACCACCCAGCCCCACTACACACTCGCCCAAAACATTAAACCCAACCAAATTATTACCCAACAAAAACAGAAATACATCACACACTGGACTGAGACAGTAAAACAGCAGCACAGACTGCAGTGCTATTCGGCTCTGAACCGAGAATACACTCTGGCAGATTACCTGACAGAAATTAAAGATAGAAAACTGAGAAAGATGTTGAGCATGTACAGACTCAGTGAGCACAGCCTGGCCGTGGAGACCGGCCGGCGCAGGCAGAACTGGACACCCAGAGAGGCCAGACTGTGCTCTCACTGTGAGCTGGCAGTGGTGGAGACAGAGCTGCACTTCCTCACAGAGTGTCCAAAATACCACTCCATCAGGAGTTTATATTATAGGAAATTTAGCAGCGTCGCCCCCGAGTTCCTACACTGCACTAATACACACAAACTGCCCTACATACGGGGAGAGAGCAGAGAGCTGATCACACTCGCTGCCCAATACATTACAGCCTGTCACAACCTGAGAGACAACCAGTGAGACCGTCCACCAATCACTAATATCTGTACTTATATCTGTAATATGTTATATTGATATTAATATATTAATGTTACCTCTTTTACTTCTATTAATCTAACTTTAACATGCTTTATTACTACTTTTACTCATTTTCTTTATTAATAACTCAACCTTTTTAATATTACTGTTTTTTTTCTTTCTTTCTTTCTTTCTCTCTAATCTGTAGATTTATTTATGTATTTTATTTTTGTTATTATTAGTATTTTTTTTTTATTTATTTATTTATTTATTTATTTATTTTTTTTTTATAACGTCTGTTTACTTGTATTATTAATTGCTTTGGCAATAGTGTATGTAATTACATTCATGCTAATAAAGCACCTCTGAACTGAACTGAGAGGAGGCTACAGAGAGAGGAGGATAGAGGGAGAGGAGGATACAGAGAGAGGAGGATACAGAGAGAGGAGGATACAGAGAGAGGAGGATACAGGGAGAGGAGGATACAGGGAGAGGAGGATACAGAGAGAGGAGGATACAGGGAGAGGAGGATAGAGGGAGAGGAGGATACAGAGAGAGGAGGATACAGGGAGAGGAGGATAGAGGGAGAGGAGAATACAGAGAGAGGAGGATACAGAGAGAGGAGAATACAGGGAGAGGAGGATATAGTGAGAGGAGGATACAGGGAGAGGAGGATACAGGGAGAGGAGGATACAGGGAGAGGAGGATAGAGGGAGAGGAGAATACAGGGAGAGGAGGATACAGGGAGAGGAGAATACAGGGAGAGGAGGATACAGAAAGAGGAGAATACAGGGAGAGGAGGATATAGGGAGAGGAGAATACAGAGAGAGGAGGATACAGAAAGAGGAGAATACAGGGAGAGGAGGATATAGGGAGAGGAGAATACAGAGAGAGGAGGATACAGAGAGAGGAGGATACAGGGAGAGGAGAATACAGAGAGAGGAGGATACAGAAAGAGGAGAATACAGGGAGAGGAGGATATAGGGAGAGGAGAATACAGAGAGAGGAGAATACAGGGAGAGGAGGATACAGGGAGAGGAGGATACAGGGAGAGGAGGATAGAAGGAGAGGAGGATACAGGGGGAGGAGGATACAGGGAGAGGAGGATACAGAAAGAGGAGGATACAGGGAGAGGAGAATACAGGGAGAGGAGGATACAGAGAGAGGAGGATACAGGGAGAGGAGGATACAGAAAGAGGAGGATACAGGGAGAGGAGAATACAGGGAGAGGAGGATACAGAGAGAGGAGGATACAGGGAGAGGAGGATACAGAAAGAGGAGGATACAGGGAGAGGAGAATACAGAGAGAGGAGGATACAGAGAGAGGAGGATACAGGGAGAGGAGAATACAGAGAGAGGAGGATACAGAGAGAGGAGGATACAGGGAGAGGAGGATACAGAAAGAGGAGGATACAGGGAGAGGAGAATACAGAAAGAGGAGGATACAGGGAGAGGAGAATACAGGGAGAGGAGGATACAGAGAGAGGAGGATACAGGGAGAGGAGGATACAGAAAGAGGAGGATACAGGGAGAGGAGAATACAGAAAGAGGAGGATACAGGGAGAGGAGAATACAGGGAGAGGAGGATACAGAGAGAGGAGGATACAGGGAGAGGAGGATACAGAAAGAGGAGGATACAGGGAGAGGAGAATACAGGGAGAGGAGGATACAGAGAGAGGAGGATACAGGGAGAGGAGGATACAGAAAGAGGAGGATATAGGGAGAGGAGAATACAGAGAGAGGAGGATACAGAGAGAGGAGGATACAGGGAGAGGAGAATACAGAGAGAGGAGGATACAGAGAGAGGAGGATACAGGGAGAGGAGGATACAGAAAGAGGAGGATACAGGGAGAGGAGAATACAGAAAGAGGAGGATACAGGGAGAGGAGAATACAGGGAGAGGAGGATACAGAGAGAGGAGGATACAGGGAGAGGAGGATACAGAAAGAGGAGGATACAGGGAGAGGAGAATACAGGGAGAGGAGGATACAGAGAGAGGAGGATACAGGGAGAGGAGGATACAGAAAGAGGAGGATATAGGGAGAGGAGAATACAGAGAGAGGAGGATACAGAGAGAGGAGGATACAGGGAGAGGAGAATACAGAGAGAGGAGGATACAGAGAGAGGAGGATACAGGGAGAGGAGGATACAGAAAGAGGAGAATACAGGGAGAGGAGGATATAGGGAGAGGAGAATACAGAGAGAGGAGGATACAGAAAGAGGAGAATACAGGGAGAGGAGGATATAGGGAGAGGAGAATACAGAGAGAGGAGGATACAGAGAGAGGAGGATACAGGGAGAGGAGAATACAGAGAGAGGAGGATACAGAGAGAGGAGGATACAGGGAGAGGAGGATACAGAGAGAGGAGGATACAGGGAGAGGAGAATACAGAGAGAGGAGGATACAGGGAGAGGAGAATACAGGGAGAGGAGGATATAGGGAGAGGAGGATACAGGGAGAGGAGAATACAGGGAGCGGAGGATACAGGGGGAGGAGGATACAGGGAGAGGAGGATACAGGGGGAGGAGGATACAGGGAGAGGAGAATACAGAGAGAGGAGAATACAGAGAGAGGAGGATACAGGGAGAGGAGGATATAGGGAGAGGAGGATACAGGGAGAGGAGGATAGAGGGAGAGGAGGATACAGGGAGAGGAGAATACAGAGAGAGGAGGTTACAGAAAGAGGAGAATACAGGGAGAGGAGGATATAGGGAGAGGAGGATACAGGGAGAGGAGTATAGAGGGAGAGGAGGATACAGGGAGAGGAGGATACAGGGAGAGGAGAATACAGAGAGAGGAGGATACAGAGAGAGGAGGATACAGGGAGAGGAGGATACAGGGAGAGGAGGATACAGGGAGAGGAGAATACAGAGAGAGGAGGATACAGGGAGAGGAGGATACAGGGAGAGGAGAATACAGAGAGAGGAGAATACAGAGAGAGGAGGATACAGGGAGAGGAGGATACAGGGAGAGGAGAATACAGAGAGAGGAGAATACAGAGAGAGGAGGATACAGGGAGAGGAGGATACAGGGAGAGGAGAATACAGAGAGAGGAGGATACAGAGAGAGGAGGATACAGGGAGAGGAGGATACAGGGAGAGGAGAATACAGAGAGAGGAGAATACAGAGAGAGGAGGATACAGGGAGAGGAGGATACAGGGAGAGGAGAATACAGAGAGAGGAGAATACAGAGAGAGGAGGATACAGGGAGAGGAGGATACAGGGAGAGGAGAATACAGAGAGAGGAGGATACAGAGAGAGGAGGATACAGGGAGAGGAGGATATAGAGAGAGGAGGATACAGGGAGAGGAGAATACAGAGAGAGGAGGATACAGGGAGAGGAGGATACAGAGAGAGGAGGATACAGAGAGAGGAGGATACAGAAAGAGGAGAATACAGGGAGAGGAGGATATAGAGAGAGGAGGATACAGGGAGAGGAGGCTACAGGGAGAGGGAGAGGGAGCAGTGTCCAAAAAGCATCTTATCTGTGAAGTAAGTTTTTAATAGCTCAGTAAAACACTAAAAATACAATAAATACAAACAGCAAATTTACAAAAGCAGAGCTTTTACAGCTCCGTTTTCCTTAAAACATCTCCTAATCTCTCCCTACCTGAGTTTAATAGAGTTATTTCTCATCATGTCAACACCTGGTTTGGTAAATTAGGTGAGTTGCTGACGGAACTGAACATAATATACACATGCTGGCTGAGGAGCATCCAGGAAAAATCTGGAATCTCTACACTTTGTTCTTTTGCTTCAGGCTCACAGGATATCAAATACTTAGTAAAAATGAGAATTTCATGTTATGTTTTACTGTATTTATGTTTATTGCATCTGTTCAATTCATATGTGGTCCTTTTTTTCCGGGAAAAACCCTCATATTGCTGAGATTTACTTTACTGAAACATTTGCACAATACTGTATATTATACATGTGCTTTGAATTAATCAAAATTTTTTTTCAACAAACTTAGCATACTGTGTTATATTTCATGGTTTGTAGTTTTATTATATAATGCATTTTTATAATATATATATATATATATATATATATACATATAGTTAATTATTTAAGACTGTAGGTAATTGGAGGAACTGTAAATTAAGAACTATTGTACAGTGTAACTGCTTCTTTATGCTATGCATATGGCAATAAAATGCTTAAATTTGAACATTTTCTGTGGCTGTTTATTTTAGAAATGTATGTGGCAGTGACCAATTTCTGTCTTTACATTTTCTTATTCAGAAATTATTGATAGATATTTTATTAAATGTAATAATATACCAAAAATAACATGTTGTGCAACATATAATATTCTAGTTTATTTTCCAGTAAACAGTAATCAGTAAAAAACTTCCTCCATCACTGTGTACAGACTGTACTGAACTGAATCTGGGACAGCTAGCTCAGATAACGTGACCACAACAGATACTTTATGGCCTAATGTGTCATAAGACTCAGGGCCAAAGGCTGTTACTTCTGTAAAAAGGAAGTGGCTACAGAGTTAGAAAATTTAAAACCAGTGACCGACCCAACAAATCCTTTCCTTTCAGCATGGGACAAGCAGAGGCAAAATCCGAAACTCGACCGGTAGGATATATATATATATATATACTCTATATTATGCATTTATTTTACACTAACTTCCACAGAGCGTAGTGCAGTTGTTGCAGATATTGTAATGTTGTAACTGAATTCTTAAAACTTGAAAACAGTGAAACATTCATTAGTCAGGTAGATGTATAGCTACTAGGGTTTAAAATATTTTTGTAACAGTTAAAACTTTTTACTCAAGTAAAAGTGTAAAAGAACTGGTTTCAAATCTACTTAAAGTATAAAAGTAAACGTAATGTGAGGGGAAGAATGCCATTAAGGACAAAAGCTAAGGACACACCACAGGGCCTATAGTGCACTACACCCCCTCCCCCAAACATTTTTCTATATACTATTTACATTTATTATACCTGTTCTTACGTTTTTTTTTTACTTCATAGTGTTATTTACTTAAGACTGTTGGTAATTAGAGGAACTGCAAAGTCAGAATCTCATTGTACAATGTAACTGCTTCTTTCTGCTGTGTCTATGACAGTAAAACTGTATTTAAATTTTTAGATTCAGAATTTATTGGTAGATATTGTTACAGTTTTTTTTGTTAGTGTCCCACTTTTTTAATTATTAACCATATTATTATTCCATTTAAACTTCAATATTATATCTTTCAGAAGTCTTCCTGTGTGACTAAAGATTGTATATTTTATTTAAACCTTGCCTTTTGTTTTCCGACCTCGATTTTTGCCTTTGCCTTCTCTGTGGATTTTTCCTGTATTACCTGGACTGTTTATCGTTTCTGTTATTTTTGGATTTTCTCTGATACTGCTGGCCTTGTGTATGACCATTGGACTGCCTCACTATCCTGTAATGGTCTTTGCCTCCATCTTTTTGCTGGCGTTATATACTCTTTTATGTTTACTATCTGTACATCCTGTGGGTTTTTAATAAAATCCTTAACTGGTTCCGCAAGTGTCTGTATTCTGTACCCCACCACAGAAATCCCAAGTTGCAAAAGTTGATTTCAGGGAGGTTACCCCAATTCCGGGAGATTATATGTGACTCGCGGGCATCAGGGAGCCACTACAGGTAGCTTCAGGGAGACTTGGTTTGTCTGCCACCATGACATTAACAGGGTTTACTAAAGATGTGACACAAACATACTTTAAAAATGTTCAATTATTAGAAGCCACAAAATCATTTAAAAGTAATTTAATCATTTACTAGAACTAATGCTATGCTCCATTTACCTTGAATGTTGGAGCAGGGAATGGTGTCACAACGAGTTGATTGCGTTTCAGTTACATTTCCAGATATCAACTATTATTGATAGCATTATTACAGGTTAGCATTGTTAGCAATACCATTTACTAACAACACATTATACAGTATTTTACACATCCAACCCCCATGCAACCATATTCACAGACAGAATTAAACTGTAATGCATGTATAATTGATGCAATGAAACTTATAGATAGAAGTGAGGAATAATCTAAATTATAATGCTGCTGTTAATACTGTTGATGTGGGGGCAGCCATCTTGGATCCTTAACTCAGGCATGGGCAGGCATAACTCAGGCTCTCCTCACTTTCCGAGTAGTAGTGCTTCAGTTAACATTTCTAACTCGGAACTAGAAAGTTCAAACAGAGCGCAGGATATGTGTAGAATTAATAAAACTAATGCATTTCATCAAATAAAAAAGGTCTAAAATATTTTTTGTTGTATCACTTTACTTGGATGGTCCATTATATATGCCTCATAGATGCTCACTTAACATTCGAGTTGCATTCAACTACCATTAAACTAAAACTGTACCAGTAAAAGTCTGAACACACCTTCTCATTTAATGTTTTTCTTTATTTCTTTATTTAATTTATTTTCTACATTGTAGATGGAGTGTTTCAGGTCTTTCAAACATCATACACTCTCACCCAGGTGACCCAGCTGGGGTTGATAAGGCCCCAGCTTGTGTCCAGGTAGCGCTACCACACCCACGGTTCTCCTCTCCTTATCAACAGCCACCTTGAGGCAACTTCTGCTGCCTCAGTGGCCTCCTTATTGGCCCTTCGCTTGCAGGCCCCACTGATGCCCAAGATGTTGTAGGCCCTGCAGAGAGATCGGCCAGCGAACCCTCTGCAACCAACCTCAATGGGCTCACACCGTGCTCGCCACCCGTTGTTGACTCCTCCACAAGCTCTGCATACTTCGCCCTCTTCCTCTCGTTGGCCTCCTCAATCCGCTCCTCCCAGGGTACAGTGAGTTCAAGGAAAACAATCTGCTTGGAGGTCTTGGAGATCAGCACTATATCTGGCCGTAGTGTTGTAGTGGCAGCATTTTCTGGGAATGGGAACCTTCAACTCCCAGTCTTGTGCTGTTGTAAGCAGGCCAGTTGAGGCAGCCCTGGCAGCTGATAGTGGATTCTCCCAATGGTGAACAAAAGTGATTGTGTTCTTGGCTTGGCGGAAGCGCTTGCACTGGGTAATTCTCCAGCTGATGGTGTTCGCTATGGCCTTTAGGACTTGGCGAGTGCCCCTCGCCCAGGGCTTTTGGACAGCAACTGAGGATATGTTCCAGGGTCCCTCTCTTCATACACAGGTTGCAGACTGCTGACTCCACCAATCCCCAGCTGAACAAGTTGGATGGGCTTGGTAGAACATCGTAGACAGCCTGGTTTAGGAATCGTATGCGATGAGGTTCTGATTTCCACAGCTCGGCCCCTGAGACTTTGCGTTCCACGGCACGCTCCCATCTTGTCCAGGCTCCCTGCTGCCGCATTCCAACTGTCCTGCTGGCCCACACCTACTCTATCGATGCCCGCACTTCTTGCTGCAACAGTAATCTCCTTTGCTTCCCTTGTGCATTTCCACAGTGAAGCGGTGTGCCACTACCCAGACCTGCTCTTCCCTGGGTCACCACTCCCACCAGAGCCTTGTGCCGTAACCATGACTCAGCCACATCCATCACCTCTGCCGCCCTCCACCTCCGCCCTGTCCTCACCTCGTTCCTAGCCTGAGAGACTTTTGGGTCCTCCGATTCTGTATTGCAGCATTTCCCTGGCACGGCTCACCTTGAACTCCTCATTCAAGCTGCTGATGGGGAGCTTCAACTTGATGTTCTTTCCATACAGACCCAGCCACATCCGTAGAAATCTGCTGACTCTCCTCTCAAAGTCCTCGGTGGTGGAGATTGGGACCTCATAAATCAGGAGCGGCCAAAGAATACATGGGAGGATGCCGTTTTGGTAAACCCAAGCCTTGAACTTGCCAGGTAGGTCTGACTTGTCTACTGTGGTTAGCCAGGCTTCCAGCTCAAGGTTGGTGGCACGAATTGCCTCTGTGTCTTTCAGACTTGTGTCAAACACCTTTCCCAAGCTTTTCACTGGTTTCTCCGTGATGGATGGTATCTGGGTATCAACAAGTGTGAAGCGGAATTGCTGGCAACCTTTCCTTTCTTCAACACCAGAGATCTGCACTTTGCTGGCTTAAAGCACATGCGCGCCCATGTGGTCACCTCCTCCAGTCCTTTCAGGATCCATCTGCTGCCTGGAACGTGTGGTGTTGTCACTCTCAGATCGTCCATAAAGGCCCTAATGGGTGGCTGGCGGACACCGGACTTTGTGAGGGGGCCTCTGCACTGGCCCTCTGCAGCCTTCACCAGCATGTTCATGGCGAGTGCAAATAAAATCACTGAGATGGTACACCCAGTTATGATCCCCTTCTCAAGTCTGTGCCAGTCTGGTTTTGTTGACCCAGTTGACACTCTCAAACTGAAACTGTCATAGTAGTCCAGAATGAGATTTCTAAACTTGTCTGGGATGTGGTGCCAGCGTAGGGCTTCCTCAACCAATTTGTGGGGTATGGACCCATAGGTGTTTGTGAGGTCCAGCCACAGTACCACCAGGTCCCCCTTGTTCTCCCGGGCTTCCCTGATTAGCTGCGTGACCACACCTGTATGCTCCAGACACCCTGGCACCTTCAGGATCCCTCCCTTCTGGACAGAGGTGTCAATGTATGAGTTCTTCAGGAGGTAGTCAGTCAGGCGCCTGGCAACAATGCTGAAAAATATCTTTCCCTCAACACTGAGCAGCGAGATGGTTCTGAAATGGTCGATGGTCTTTGACTCTTCCTCCTTTGGAATCCACACTCCTTCCGCGAACCGCCACTGTTGGGCAACCTTTCCCCTTCTCCATATGACCTTCAGGATTTTCCAAAGCCTATGGAGGAGCTTCGGGCAGTTCTTATAGACCCTATAAGGTACTCCGCTTGGTCCTGGGGCTGAACGTGCCCTAGCCTTCTTGATAACCTCCTAGGTCTCCTTCCAGCTGGGCTCCTTCCCGTCAAAGTCCAGGGACGGTTTTGGTGGATTGATCAGGTGCTGGCAGTGGCCTAGATCTTGCTGTCTGGATTCATCGCAAAAGGTGTTTCTGAGGTGGTGGTCGATCTTCGCTTTGGAGCAGGTGAGCTGGCCACTTCCCTTCTTCCCAAGCAGCTGCTTTGTGAATCCAAAGGGGTTTGCAATGAAGGCAGCCCACTTCCTGGCCCTCTCTTTCCTCCTTCTTCTGTGCCACTCAGCTCTCCTAAGAGTCATAAGTTTCTTTCGGAGGATACTGCGCAGCTCTGTTAGAGGTCCCCTCTCCTCCTCTCTTGCTTCTTTGAACCTCTTCCTCAGGCTCTTCAACTCAACAATGCTATGCCTCAGGGGTTTGTTTACATTACTAAACCTCGTGATGCCGGCAGAGGGGGAGGTTCTTGTGATAATCTACCGCGAGAAGTGGAGGGTAGTGCCAGTGACTATTCAAGAACACCACTCATTTGAAGCTACCATCTGCCAGCTCTCTGGACCAACTCCCACTATTATTGCTGCCCTGTATCGGCCCCCCGAAGCACAATAAGGATTTTACTACTGAACTTGCAGACTTCCTGATGCACCTTAGCTCAGTTTCACCAAACATCATACTCTTGGGAGTTTTTAATATCCATGTGGACAATGATAACAATTCTCTTACCAAAGTTTTCTTATCCTGCCTGGACAGTTTTGGTTTACAACAACATACTGATTTTCCCACGCATATTAAAGGACATATTCTGGACTTAATTTGCTGCTCAGGTGTTAAACCTGTTGATTGTAAAGCTGATTCCCTCCCTTTCTCTGATCACATGTTTTTATCATTTGGAGTTAATATTGCACTTTCCAAATAAAATCCTTCACGCAATATAACTTTACGTAAAATCAAGGACACCAACTTGGACAATCTATCTTCTTATATTAACAGTCTCCCCAGTATTGATCGGTCTTCCACCCCAGATAAATTGCTCTCCCACTATAATATATCCCTTCATATGCTCCTAAACATCTCGCTCCACCCCAAACCAGATCTGTTTCATTCACGCATACTGCACCCTGGTTTACCCCAACTCTTAGACAGTTAAAAGCAACAGGCCGTCAACTCGAGAGACTCCATAGGAAATTTGGTCTCCCTGTACACAAAGAGATGTATTCAAATCACATTCTTCACTACAAAGATTGCATTGCTACAGCCAAATCCACCTATTACTCACATTTAATTAGTTCAAATGAGGGTAACTCTAAGGCCCTATTCTCCCTATTTGCAAAAAATACTAAACCACTAGATCCACTTCCTTCCCAACTGTATTGTTCTGATTTTTGTAACACATTGGCATCATTTTTCACCTTAAAAATAGCACAGATCCATCAGCAACTTTTACCAACTGCCCCTCTAACTACAACTGATCCAGTCCTACTTGTCCCCCCAAATTCAAACTCATTTTCATTTTTTCCCTCCCTTCAGTCAATGACATCTCTAAATTAATTCGAAATTCAAAATCATCAACCTGCCAATTAGATCCTCTTCCAACTGCTCTTGTTAAAGCTAGCCTTCCTTCTCTGTCCCCTCTTATCACAGACATTATACATTCTTCCCTTACCACTGGTGTCTTTCCTCTTGCTCTCAAAACAGCTGCAATAACCCCAATACTCAAGAAACCTGGTTTAGATCCTAATGACCTCAATAACTTTCGCCCCATTTCAAATCTTCCATTTATTTCCAAAATTCTTGAAAAAGCAGTTGCTGCTCAATTACATGCCCATCTGACTTCCAATAATTTATTTGAACAATTCCAATCTGGTTTTCAACCATTCCACAGCACTGAAACAGCACTTCTTAAGATCACCAACAACCTCCTCCTTGCTGCTGATTCTGGTCCATTATCCATCCTCCTTCTGCTTGATCTAACTGCGGCCTTTGACACAATTTCACATGACATCCTTCTTGACAGACTTTCTTCTCTTGGCATTGTAAATATACCTTTCTTCTGGTTTCATTCCTATCTTTCTGGCTGCACTCTTCAGCTAAAATCATTTACATCTCATTCTGTTCCTGTTACCTCAGGTGTACCCCAGGGCTCTGTCCTGGGACCCCTGTTATTCATTATATACCTTCTCCCCCTTGGTTACATTTTCCGGAAGCATCATATTCAGTTTCACTGCTACGCGGATGACACCCAGCTCTACCTTTCAACCAAACCAAATTCTACTCTCTCACCTACATCCCTCACAGATTGTCTCCTTGAAATAAAATATTGGTTCACCTTAAACTTTCTGAAATTAAACTGCAATAAAACAGAACTTCTTTTGATTGGCAATAAATCAACACTAAGTAAACCTCATAATTGTAACATTCTGGTTGACAACTCCTCCATTTTTCCATCCCCTCAGGTCAAGAGTCTGGGTGTCATCCTCGATAGCACCCTCTCTTTCACCTCCCATGTCAATAATATCACTCGGTCAGCCTATTTCCATCTTCGAAATATTAATCGTCTCCGTCCTTCTCTCACTCCTCATTCTACTGCTATCCTGGTTCATAGTCTGGTTACCTCTCGTTTAGATTATTGTAATTCTCTTCTTTTTGGTCTACCGCAGAAAACCCTTCATAAATTGCAACTGGTTCAGAATTCAGCCGCCCGTATAATTACACGTACCCCTTCAATCCATCATATTACACCTGTTTTACAACAGCTCCACTGGCTTCCCATTTCATATCGCATTAACTATAAAATACTCCTCCTAACCTTCAAAGCTCTCCACAGTCTTGCTCCTCCTTATTTTTCTGACCTCCTTCATGTTGCTAAACCTGCCCATATTCTCAGATCCTCTTCTTCTGTACATCTCACTGTTCCCCCTGCCCGTCTTGTTAGTATGAAGAGCGGCTGAATGCTCTGCTCCCAGGCTCTGGAATTCACTCCCACCTGATCTCCGTAATTCAGACTCATTGCCACAATTTAAATCTAAGCTACAAAAACTCACCTGTTCAAAATTGCATATAAATTGTGACTGTAACTCTTCTTTCTTAACACTATTTTGCACTGATTTTATTGTATATTTTTATATTTCTATTTACTGAGTATTTTATACTTCTTATTATTGTTTATTATTTACTGTGTATTCTATATTTCTATTATTGCGTATTTTATTTTTTGTTTTGATTTATGATGATGTGTAAGGTGACCTTGAGTGCCAAGAAAGGCGCCCTCAAATAAAATGTATTACTATTATTAACTCTTGCCTAAGCTGGTGGATCTTGTTTGCCCTGTTGTTCTTAGTGTAAGAAAGGTTTCCTGCTCTCTTATCCTCTACTCCAAACCTCTCAGCTGCTAGTCCGATGTTCTGATGTTCTGCGTGGGTCTGGGTCTTGTGTCACTTGGAGGTTCTGGGCACTGTGGTTTGACTCCGGGCCTTGCTCCTCATGCGTCTCACCAGGGATGTTCCCTGAGCGCTGTGTTACAGGTTTTCACACATTTCATCTTGGCCTGGTGGATCTTCAGGCCCCGTGGGTTTTTGCACACTTTGCCTAAAAAGCATGTGCATGTGCGCTCGTTGTCATGTTTCTATTGCTATACCTCGGTTGATCAGGCCCCAGCTTGTGTCCAGGTAGCGCTACCACTTCCACGGCTCTCCTCTCCTTATCAACAGCCACCTTGAGGCAACTTCTGCTGCCTCAGTGGCCTCCTTATTGGCCCTTCGCTTGCAGGCCCCACTGATGCCCAAGATGTTGTAGGCCCTGCAGAGAGATTGGCCAGCAACCAACCTCAATGCTCGCCACCCAATGTTCCGGCACTCCCCCACAAGCTCTGCATACTTTGCCTCTACTACTTGCCTCTACCTCTCGTTGGCCTCCTCAATCCGCTCCTCCCAGGGTACAGTGAGTTCAAGGAGAACAATCTGCTTGGAGGTCTTGGAGATCAGCACTATATCTGGCCGCAGTGTTGTAGTGGCAGCATTTTCTGGGAATTTAAGTCCCCCTCTTCATGCACAGGTTGCAGACTGGTGACTCCACCAATCCCCAGCTGAACAAGTTGGATGGGCTTGGTAGAACATCGTAGACAGCCTGGATCAGGAATCGTATGTGATGAGGTTCTGATTTCCACAGCTCTGCCCATGAGACTTTGCGTTCCACGGCACGCTCCCATCTTGTCCAGGCTCCCTGCTGCCGCATTCCAACTGTCCTGCTGGCTCACTCCTACTCTATTGATGCATGAAGGAAAAGCAGCAACTATTGTTCAGCTCCTCAAGATGCTGAGAAAACTATTCCAGGTGACTCTCCCTCATGAAGACACTGAGATTAAAGAACAAGAGTGTGCAGATCTGTCCTCAAGGCTATTTACAGTTTTTCTCTATTGCTTAAACACATTTCCTGATACTGCCCCTCATTTTTCACAAACTCTAAACACAAAACACTTTTCTAAAGCTACGTACACACAACCCACAGTCTCTTTTCAAAACCAACCCATCACACTAAAACAGTTGCTCATATGCTCAAAAGCAAACTTTGAAACCACAATACCGCTCAAGGCCTGCAAAAATGTACACACTACTGAGCATCATTAACCACATTACCAAAAATATTGCTAACACAATTTTCAGTGTGAGACTGTTCTTTTTACAGTTTCACGACTGCATGGATGCATTTGAGCAACCCTTATTTATTCTCAAATTGGGCATTTACTATAGATTTGTGCATTTCATAGGAGTAATGAATAATGCAGAAAATGCAGTAATATCACAACTCAATGCAGAAATGAGTACTGTAAACTCCATGGGGGATCCATTACACACAATAGATACAGTACAGTAACAACTGAAAACACAATGTTCAGGCTGCGATTTCTTTTATTACAGTACATTATACATGTAAATTGACACAGTATGTTGTATGTTGACACTGAAATAATTGGGCGGCATCACATCGTCAGGCTGGGTCGGGCCACAGGACCTCATCAACATTGCAATATTGTCCATAGCCAAACAACGTGGGAAGAATGCCGTGGCAGGCCGCACCCAGCCTTGGAATGCCTCCACAGCCACATCATCACAGGCCAGGCCATAGCCCTGAGAAGGTTCTCTCTGGTGTAAGGTTGGCGGTCATAGACCTTCCACCGCCATGATGAGAAGACCTCTTCTATTGGGTTTAGGAATGGAGAGTAGGGTGGCAGACACACATTAATAAATTGCTGGTTGATGTTAAACCACTCTCTGACCTAGATGCTGCGATGGAAACTAACATTGTCCCAGAGGATGACATATATGGGAAGACCAGTCGGCCCAGGATTCTGCTGGTCGTGGTGATCAGCTGGCCCAGCATTCGGGTGGTCATTGTCATGCAAAACATCCCTCTAGAACTCATGGCAGCGCAGAAAGTGATGTTTCCTCCACGTTGGCCGGGCACATCAACAATAACTCTTCATCCTATGATGTTACGGCCTCTCCTCCTCCTTTTTGTGAGGTTGAAGCCAGCCTCATCCACAAATAAAAATTCATGGGGTCTGGCCATGGACTCCAACTCGAAGATCCACTGTGGAAACAAATAGCGTTTTCAGGTCAATAAAGGTCAAAAAAGTCAATACAGCACATTACAGTATGTTAGTATAGTATTGCATGTAAAGTACTGTAGGCCACCGTTTACATGGATTGTACTGTACTTACTTGCACATACTGGTGACGGAGGTGTTTTATTCTGTCAGAGTTGCGCTCAAAGGGTACCCTATAGGCCTGCTTCATGCATACTCTCTGACGCTTGAGGACTCTGTCTATGGTTGTCAGGCTGACATTGTCAATCTTCTGAAAGTTCAAATTGTCACCAATGATCTTCTCCTGTATCTCCCGTAGTCTCATCACATTGTTCTCCCGAACCATATCCACAATGAGGACCTCTTGGGCTGGTGTGAATCTGGAAGGCCTCCCACCTGCAAATGGCAATCTTTCAACTCTATTCAGAAATGGTCCTTGCAGTACACACTTTTACTGTAACCATGATTGCACTTGTCTGTATGTAGGTGCACTCCACTATAGTACTGTATACTGTAAACATCTAGTGTAGTGACTAAAAGCCTAGTACATACAGTACCTGTTGTGTGATGCTGAGGTTGGACTCGATGTGTTTAGAGTTTTGAGAAAAAGGGGATGGGTTTGTGAACAGTGTCTACGGGTGAATTGTGTTTGTGGTTGTGGCAAATGGGGGATATTTTTACTAAATGTGTTGAGGTAACTGGTCATTTGGTTTAGAGTACTGGGTTTTATGTGTTTTGGCAATAGAGAAAAACTGTAATATTCATTGTAAAATCATCAATGTACAAAATCATAAATAGTAAGAAAACACAATAAATAAGAAGAGTTGTGTTCAAATTTTTACATGGTACTGTTTGTAATAAATGCAACTAGACTCTCGGCTGAATGAAAATGATTGTCAATGCTTATACTAACCTTAACTCTAATCTTAAACAATGACATCAACCTAATACTTCAATCTTACCCTGAACCTAGCTCTTGAAGGTTAATGTTAGGGTATAGGGTTAGATGTAAGGTTATATTCAATAGAGAATCATTTACAATTAACAAAAAAAAAATCAGTTGCCTTCAATGGTCATTTAGTAGAATGTTAGTTCAGGGCTATGTGGCATTAACAATGTACCATCCAACTAAAGTGTTTCCATTCTTTTAATAAAAAATAAGATCCAAAAGGCACCCATCTCAGAGTAGCACCCATACTTTTGGTACAACCCACAGGTAATGTGTCACGAGACTGATCTTGTTTTTTCCAATCAAATAAGAAATAATTTCAACAAAATGATACATTCGTTATACATTTGTGTTGAATTCCTCCTTTACAGTGCTATAGTTTTAGATAGAGGTTTTTCAATGTAGCTCTGGGGTCTATTTGTTGGCCTAACAAATTGCTAGAATTAGAATTATGGGTATATTTGGCTCTGATATTTTGAATCATCTAATTTTAATGTTTGACCTGACATATTTTAAGAACCACATACATTGTCTTACAGGTTGTGAAAAGCCGGCTCCAGCGGATAAAGAAACACATTCGAGGTCTGTGTTTGTTTGTATTTCTATAACCCCAATTCCAAAAAAGTTGGTGCTATGTGTAAAATGTAAATAAAAAAATAAAATAAATAAAATGTGCACATTTCATAGACCCATATTTTATTTACAGTAGAACAGAAAATATCCAGTATCAGATACTGAAAGTGAGACATTTTGCCATTTCATAAAAAAATGACATTTGAAACTTGATGGCAGCAATACAAAAAAATATTGGGTCAGGGCCATGTCTACCATTGTGTAGCGTCCCCTCTTCTTTTCACAGCAGTCTATAAACGTCTGAGAAGGAGAAGCACCCAGACTCTTCTGAAAAACAACACTGTTGTGATGGATGCATCTCTTGATACAAGCATACAATATACTGTTCTATAAGTGCTGTTGTATACACTGCATTTACACTGCCTTTCAACATGTGTAAGTTGTCCATGCCATAGGCATTAAATATAACCCCATACCAAATAAACTGGATGGTTCCTCTCCTTTTAAGTCCACAGAATATGAAGTCCATGGTTTCCAAATATAATGTCACATTTAAATTCATATCACATTAGAACTTTTTTTTTAGAACAATAGAACAATTTTTCCTTTGTCCATTTGATATGAGTTTAACACAGATCTGGTCTGGATGGTGTTGATATATCGCTTCATCTTTGCATAATACAGCTTTAATGTATTTTTGAAAGATCTTTAGCATCTTAAATTGATCAACTGCTTTATTCACAATGAATTCTCCAGATTCTCGGAATCTTTTGAGGATATTTATACATTTGGGCTTCCAATTTTATGTGAAGGAATACTTTTCTGAAAGTGTTTTCAGTTGGTGAACTCTTCCACTCTAAAATGCTCTTTTATATCCAGTCATGTGTTAGTTCAGCTGTTTTTTATTGCCACTTACTTTTTACGTCTTCTGTTACCCTTGTTCCATTTTCAGAGGCATTGCAGCCTCAGGTTCAGGTTCTAAATGAGTTAATGATTTTCATAATATGGTAAAGAAAGCTCACTTTCAACGTCTGATACAGTATTTGTTTTTGTTTTATTGTGAATAAACTATGATAAGATTTGCAGATCATTGCATTCTTGTTTTTATGTACAGTGCCTTAAAAAAGACTTCACACCCCTTAAGCGATTCCAGGTTTTTTCACATTTCACCCACAAACTTAAACACATTTTATTAGGTTTTTTAGGTTATAGACACATAAAGTAATTGTGAAGTGAAAATTTAATTATTCTGTTCACAGCACCTTCATGTTTGCTCTGTCCCTTACATTCCATTTCACATGGCTTACTTTCAAAACTATCTTTCTTTTGGTCACTCTTTTATAAAGGTCAGATTTGTGGAGTACACAAATAGTAGTTGTCCTGTGGACAGATTCTCCCACCTGAGCTGTGGATCTCAGCAGCTCCTCCAGAGTGACCCTGGGCCTCTTGGCTGCTTCTCTAATAATTACTGCTTTCCTTGAATTGGCTATCTGCCTTGTTATGTTTGTAGTGCCATACTCCTTCCATTTTTAGATGATGTATTGTGATTTGTGAAATGTTTATAGCTTTGGAAACGTTTTTATAACCTAACCTTTTGGGTTTTAAGCTTGATACTTCTCCACAACTGTATCTCTGATACAGTTGTGGTCCATGGTTTGTTTTCATGATGCTGTTTGATCACTAATGTTTTCTAACAAACCACTGAGGCCTTTACAGAACAGCTGCAGTTATACTAAGATTAAATTACACACAGGTGGACACTCTTCACTAATTAAGTGTCTTTTTTTATAATTTTCTTCCAATTTCCAAGACATTTTGATTTTATACAATGGATTTGATGTTTTAAGGGTATCAGAGTACAGGGAGCTGAATACAAATGCATGCAATTTTATTTATGAATACTTTTTTAAGGCACTGTATATTAAGTAACATTTTACAAACCATGACAAACTTTTTAAAAATTGGTATTTTAAATTGTTTACATTTATAAATGATATAAACATATAACAACGTGTGACAGCACTGTGATGAGGTATGTGTTTGTGGATGCAGGTAAAAGCACTGGCAAAAGCAAAGTGCTGCAGCTGGTTCTGGTCGGTCCACAGGGTTCTGGGAAGAGCTCAGCAGGAAACAGCATCCTGGGCAGGGCAGCATTTACAACTGACACCAGAACACCTACCTGCCAGACTGAGACCGGTGAGATTGGCAGCCGAACTCTCACTGTAGTGGACACACCAGGCCTAACCGGCGATTTGGATTCTGATCAGGAGGTGATTGAGACAATCTCAAAAGCATGTCAAGATCTCCTTGAATTGCCAATCATTTTCCTATTAGTGGTGCCTCTAGGGTGGAATGCAGAGAAGTCTCAGGATGGCTCAGTCCCCCATGTCCTCAAACATGCTCTTGGTAAGGTTTCTCTGGACCACTTGATGGTCCTCGTCTCTTACACTGACCAGGACCAGCAGGACACATCTGAGAATGAGAGCTTTCTGAGGAAGGGAGGACATCTAAAGCTGACTGTGGATCAGTGTGGCGGATGGTACCACCTGTTTAACATTGTCCATATGGGTGGTACCCAGTTCTCAGAGCTGCTTGACAAGCTTGAGAAAATGATGCACAAGGGTAAAAAGATGCAGGAGTTTGATGCCGACCCGGAAGAACAATTCAAAGCATTCAGCAAAACACCAATCAATCAACGCGAGATCCCAAAGCAGCAGGGCCCGATACAAAACGAAACACCAGTATCTGCCACTCCTGAGAGAAAAGAGGAAGCAGGAGGGATGTCCTCAGTCAGAAAAAACATTCAGAAACTGGAAAACCAAATGAAGAGAGAGCGAGAGGTGGAGGAGGAACACGCAAGACAGAGAAATTTAGAGTACAGAGCACAGTTACTGAAAATTAGAGAGATGATAGTCACCTTAAAGAAATAGTCAATTAAACACATTATCCTGTTCAATCAATTCAAACATGAATTTTCTTAAATCCAACAATGTTTTCTAATTGATCATTGATAAATGCATGTATATTGGGAAGAAGATGGAAGCAACACAATGAGGAAAGGAGAGCATTGTAAGAGAGT
Organism: Astyanax mexicanus; assembly: GCF_023375975.1. NCBI lineage: Eukaryota > Metazoa > Chordata > Actinopteri > Characiformes > Acestrorhamphidae > Astyanax > Astyanax mexicanus. The sequence goes on from NW_026040046.1 coordinate 1,156,714, forward strand.
GAGAGTTAGTTATGGGATTCTGCGTGTACAGTAACAAATGTTTGGACAAACCTCTTCTCGTTCAGTGTTTTATTTCTTTTTAGGATTTTTTACATTGTAAATGTAATATTGACGACATTAAATCAAATCAAATCAAATCAAATTTATTTGTATAGCGCTTTTTACAACAGGTGTTGGCACAAAGCAGCTTTACAGAAACATGATTACAGGACAAAGAGTCAGGCAAAACATTACACATAGAAAATACAGAATACAGAACCCCCAGTGAAAAACTCCCTCAGAGCTGCAGGAGGAGGAAGAAACCTTGGGAGGACCAAGACTCACATTAAAGGGGGGACCATCCTACCACTGGTCAAACGGCTTTTAAATAGAAATGTAAAAAGTCTTTTATACATCTATATAGGTTTTATGTACTCAGGAGTGTAATAGCGCCACTAATGGCTTGGATGTAATCTGTAGTGGAGAGTAAGATGGTCGATGAACAGCTGATCTGTGGTGATGGTGGAGAAGAGCTGACTTCAGAAACTTCCATCAGTCTGGCCGGACAGGAGACGCGAGAGCCTGAGGGTCCAACATCGGTATCGGGTCAGACAGGTGGGCAGTCAGTAACTCGGAGGAAGGCAGAGAGATGGAATTAGTTTTGACTGGATTTATGCAAAACTGAGAATATTAAAACATTATCAGAGTGTGGCAAATGACTCCGGCAGAACTGAATAAAACAGCCTAACTAAAGGCAGAGAGCCAGAAGGTAACATAGACATGGAGGCTCCCTGCAACACCGGCATCCACCCACTCCACCCTCCACAAACCTGAGTGACCGTGTGCAGTGGGAGAACAACAGCACCAGCATCTCAGTTTACCCACAATTTCCTCTGTCCATGAACCCCTGAATCTGCAGCCTTATCTAAAGGGAAAAATATTAATTACCAAAAGCTAAACTAAACAAGTAAGTTTTCAGTCTAGACTTAAAGATTGAGACTGTGTCTGAGTCCCGAACATATTCGGGGAGATTATTCCAGAGTTGAGGCGCTTTATAAGAGAAAGCTCTTCCTCCTGCAGAGCTCCTCTGAATTTTAGGAACTACTAATAAACCAGCACCCTGAGATCTAAGTAATCGCGGTGGTTCATAACAGGAGATGAGGTCTCATAAATACTCAGGAGCGAGCCCGTGTAGGGCTTTATACGTTAACAGGAGAATTTTATAGTCTATGCGGAATTTGACTGGAAGCCAGTGCAGTGCTGATAGTACTGGACTAATATGGTCAAATTTTCTAGTTTTAGTAAGGACCCTGGCTGCAGCATTTTGAACTAGCTGAAGTTTATTTAAGTTACTGCAGGAACATCCAGACAGTAGCGCATTACAATAATCTAGCCTTGAGGTAATAAAGGCATGTACTAATTTTTCTGCGTCATGCAGTGATAGGGCATTTCTTAGCTTGGCAATATTACGGAGGTGTAGAAAAGCTGTTCTAGTAACATTAGATATGTGTTTATCGAATGCTAGATCTGAATCTATGATAACTCCAAGGTTTTTAGCTGCTGAACCAGGGGTGGCTGAGAAGTCAGCCAGATTTAGCATTAAGTCTTGTGATGATGTCAGGGCCCTGAACACATCACCACCAACTCCAGAGACATTTTATCTGCAAAGACATTTTCACACAAACACAGTACTTACCTGGATCCTGTGGAAATGGCGGCGCGCGAGCCACCCGGGTCCTTAAGGTCTGGGTAGAGACCAAGGGGTGTCCTGGGGCAGGGGAGCCTGGGGGTACCTGTGAAAAAGAGAACAGAGAAAATAATACATTAACATTGTAAAATTATCATCAATACTTACCTGGACGTCCAAATGTTTACATGCATGTCATTCTGTTTGTAAATATGTTAATATTGTACATATACAATCATGTATAGTTGTCTTACCCACCTGCCCTCAAGTTAATTACTTGTAGGTTTAGCCGGGGATGGGCTAAAGGTATTTAAAGGCAGGCGGGTACACTATTGGGAGGCTGGTTGAGCGTGGCTGGTATGCCGACGGGAGTTTATTGTGCTGAGTATTAGCGTTTGAGGTGGTAGCTGCCAATCCACCTTTAACTCCTACCAGTGTAGCGTGTAAATAGTTTGTATATATATTGTAAATTTCGTTTTGTTTTCATTTTTGTTTTTGGGTTCGGGTGCTTAATTTGTCACAATAAACACTTCAAAAGGGATTCTTACCTGGTTCCGGACTGTTTTTGCGTCTCTGCCTCACCTCTCTCCGGTAACCTCCTGACCACTTGTCCTCACACTACCACAAGTCTGATAATTTATTTGCTTTGGGGCCTAATAGGAGAACTTCTGTTTTATCACTATTTAATAGGAGGAAGTTGTGCGACATCCATGATTTTACATCTTCTACACAATCCTCGATTTTCTTTAATCTCACTCTGTCGTCAGGTTTGGCTGATATGAAGAGCTGCGTGTCATCCGCATAACAATGAAAATTCACATTGTGTTTTCTAATAACTTTGCCCAGTGGGAGCATATATAATGTAAATAATAACGGTCCTAATATAGAGCCTTGTGGAATTCCATATCTTACCTTGGTATAACTGGAAGACATATCATTTAACCTCACAAACTGATAGCGATCGGTTAAGTACGATTTAAACCATGCTAAGGCAGTTCCGGTTACACCGACCATGTTCTCTAGTCTTTCTAAAAGGAGAGTATGATCTATTGTATCAAAGGCTGCGCTCAGATCCAGAAGTACCAGTAGGGAAACACAGCCTTGGTCGGCGGCTATAAGTAGATCGTTTGTTATTCTAACTAAAGCTGTCTCAGTGCTATGATAAGGCCTGAATCCAGATTGAAATTTTTCATAGATCTGGTTTCTTTGCAGGTAAGAGCAAAGTTGTTGGGCTACAGCTTTTTCTAAAATCTTAGAAATAAAGGGTAAGTTTGAAATAGGTCTATAGTTAGACAGTACACTAGGATCAAGATTTGGTTTCTTGATCAGAGGTTTAATTACAGCTGTTTTAAAGGCTTTGGGTACATGGCCCAGGGTGAGCGATGAGTTTACTATCATTAACAGAGGTTTAATTATATCTGGCAGTACCTGTTTTAATAATTTTGTGGGAACAGCATCAAGTGTGCAGGTTGTGCTGTTTGAAGAGGAGATAATTTTCTCTAGTTCTAGCTGTGGAAGTGGGTTAAAGACTTCCAACCTAACTTCAGTAACAGGGTTTTGTTCTAGATCAGCCAGACCAGATGACAGAGAGGATGTGCTATTTATCTGTTTAATTTTATCCCGAATGTTTTCAATTTTACTATTGAAGAAGTCCATAAAATCGTTGCTGGTGTAAATGGCTGGAATCTGAGGTTCAGTACCTGCCTGGTTTTTAGTTAATTTGGAAATAACACTAAAGAGAACTCTAGGATTATTTTTATTTATCTCGATCTGTGAGGTCAGATACGCTGAGCGGGCTTTATTAAGTTCTTTTCTATATTTAACAAGACTGTCTTTCCACGCAGAGTGAAACACTTCCAGTTTAGTTGATTGATATTTACGCTCTAAATTTCGTACTACTTGCTTTAAGGTACGAGTTTGATCATTGTACCACGGTGCGAGCTTTTTCTGTCTCTCTATTTTGTGTTTAAGGGGAGCTACAACATCTAAGGTAGAGCGAAAGGTATTTTCTAAACCTTCGGTTAGTTTGTCTAGTTCTACTGGGTCTATAGGAGAATACATTAGAGTTGATAAGTCTGGAAGCTTATCTGTAAATTGTTGGGCTGTAAAAGGCGTAATTGAACGTTTTACAGAGTAGCTAGGGGATGTACGTATATTATGACTAAGATGTAATTTAAATGAAATAAGGTAATGATCTGAAATTGCGGAGGTTTGAGAACGAATATTCGGGTTATCTATGCTCACACCCAGGGTCAAAACTAAATCCAGAGTATGATTACAGTAATGAGTAGGTCCTGTTATATTTTGAATAATACCAACTGAGTCTAAAATCGATGTGAATGCCTTTTTTAATGGATCATCCAATTTTTCAAAATGAATGTTGAAGTCTCCAACTATAATCACTTTATCATTACTTACTGCTAAGTCTGTGACAAAATCACTAAATTCTTTTAAAAATTCTAAATAGGGCCCTGGTGGTCTGTAGATGTTAATTAAAGAAAATGCATTCTTTTTTGTAACTGGATTAATTATACTGGTGTAAAGAAGCTCAAAAGAAGTAAAATTATCATAGTGTTTCTGATTGCTAACTAAGGTACTTTGGAAAAATATGCAGACCCCACCTCCTCTACCGGACAGTCTCGGATTGTGTATATAATTATAGCCTGCAGGGGCGGCTTCATTTAATGCTACATATTCATTTGGCCTAATCCAGGTTTCTGTCAGACACAGAACATCGAATTTCTGATCAGTTATCATTTCATTCACTAGAACTGCTTTTGAATTTAGAGATCTAATATTAAGTAAACCAATCTTTAGGCTTGAAATGTTAGTACTACAGTCTGGATATGATTGTTTAATATAAGTTAAGTTATTTAGATTTACTGTTTTAGTTTTTTGATGTTTTTGTTTGACTCGGGGGACAGACACAGTCTGAATACATTGGTATCTAGGTAACGTCTCTTTGCAGCTCGCAGACGGTCGGTTAAGCCTCTCTGTCTGCGGCCTGGTCCCGGCTCTGGATTGTCAGCAGCTTCTAATACTACTCTGCCGACTAGCTAAAAGACTATGAGCTATGCTGCATGAAAGTAAGGCAGCACCCTCCCGCGTGGGGTGGACACCATCCCTACCTAAAAGACCAGGCTTGCCCTCAAAGTGTAGCCAGTTATCTATAAAGCCCACATGATTTTCTGCACACCACTTGGACATCCAGCGGTTCAGCGAAGAAAGCCTGCTGTAAGCTTCATCACCACGCCTCATTGGGATGGGGCCAGAGCAGATTACCTCCTCGGACAGCGTCTGGGCCTGTTTAATCACCTCTTTAATATTAGCCTTAGTTACTTCAGACTGCCGCAGACGAATATCATTGGCCCCTACATGAATTACTACCCTCGAATATCTCCTATTCCCTAACCTGAGGTTGCCACTAATGTCCGGTGCTCTGGCTCCCGGTAAACAAGTAACTGTTGCCGCTGGTGCCCCTAAAGGAGTAGCTAATTTCACGTGTCGGACGATGGAGTCTCCTATCACCAGAGTACCTTTAACAGGCTCCTCAGTTGGTGCTTCACTGAGCGGGGCAAACCTGTTTGACACGTGAACTGGGGGAGCGTGGTGTTTAGGTGGGCTGGCTGTGGCCTTTGCGGTAGCATTAGCCTTAGCCTTTCGACTATGCCGCCGAGACGTTACCCATTCGCCCCGCTGTGAGGGCTCTAAGGCCGGAGTCGAGGGGGTACTAACTCTCCCTGAGACACCCGGGGCTGCTAACAGTGAATCCTGCTGTCTATCCCTTATTAAACCCCGGACGTGCAGCTCTAACTTATTCACCTTATCCACCAAGGTGCTAACTATCTCACACTTAGTACAAATACCACTATTGTTACCAGTATCAGTGGATAAGGGATCTAAGCTATACATGCCACACTCTAAACAGGTGTAAACCTGAGCAGAAGCCATGGAGAAAAAAAGCACTCACCTTGTTTCAGTTGAAATTAGAAACTTACACAAACAAACTGCAGCAGCAAACAGCTAATCCAGCAAACCTGAGGAAAAAGTCTATAAAAGTAGACTGAGAGTGGATTAATAGGTGTGTAGAGCAAAGAGGAAGCAGACTAAAAGTGGATTAGTAAGTGTGAAGAGAGTAAAAGAGAAGAAAACAGAGAAAAGTGTAGAAGCTGAAGATTAAAGCAAGCTTTCAGCAGCAGAGCAGCACAGCAGCAGACCAGCACAGCAGCACACCAGAGTAGTAGAGAGCAGAGCAGGGAGCAGAGCATTAAAGGAATAGGCGCCGAGTGGTCCAGCGGTCTAAAGCGCTGCCACTCTGAGCAGGAGGTCGCAGGTTCGAACCCCCGCTCATGCAGCTTTACCATCAAGCTGCCGGCGCTCAGAGGGAGCAAAATTGGCCCTGCTCCCTCCAGGTGGGTAGATGGCGCTCTCTCCCCACATCACTCCAATGGTGATGTCTGCAGCACAGGGCGTCTGTGAGCTGATGTATCAGAGCCGAGCCGCTGTGCTTTCCTCCAAGCGCGCCGGCTGCTCAGCAATGCTGCATCAGCAGCAGCTCGAAAAGAAGCGGAGTGTGACTTCACATGTGTTAGTCTTCACCCTCCTGGTGTGTTGAGGTATCACTAGTGATAGGGGGAGTCCTAATGAGTGGGTTGGGTAATTGGCCGTGTAAATTGGGGAGAAAATGGGAAAAATTAGAAATAAAATAAAAAAAAAAGCATTAAAGGAACATATATGGAATTATCTAGCAAACATTAAAATGTGTTAAACAACCCAGAATATGTTTTATACTTTAGACAGATTTGAACACTCTCGGTGTTTTAATCTCAGTATCTTCATGAGGGAGAGTCACCTGGAACAGTTTTCTTAGCATCTTGAAGGAGTTCCTGGAGGTGAAGAATAATAGCTGCTGCTTTTCCTTCACGCTGTGAAGCTCCAGCTCATCCCAATTAAATCACCTCAAATCAACATCTCAGTTCATCAGGTTTAGATCAGGAGATTAATGTGGAGGAATAACACTTTACTAAATAATTCCAATTAATTCTTAAATTTCTAAAACTATTTGTTTCTTTTACCTTCTTGCCTCGCAAATACAGCTATTCACTGTTATACAACTCTAACATAACAGAAAAAAGTCTATGACTAAAAAACAGAAAAGGGTTGATCAATAATCAATTAAATAATAGTATACTTATAAGTGTACTGTTTCAGTAATTATTGCTAATAAACTATAAAAATATTATAGAACAACAAATATAATATTACAGAACAGGTAAAAGTATTAAAATGATTATGTGAACAGCCTAAAATAAATATTAGATGTAGTAAAAAATCAGATTTGGTCCTTTTCTCTGCTGTGTGAACGTTGCCTAAGACATTTGTTAGAGGTAAAAAATACAGGAAAGGGTATTTTTATGTAGAACACTGCTATGCAAAATTAACATTTAATTTGTGTAAACTTGACAGATTATTATTGTAATTTAGCAGTGATTTCAATCACTGTAAATTAATTTACATTTTTTTTCAGTAGAGTTATTTACTTATCGTCTGTAATTTTAACAGGAAAACTCTGGTAACCACAGCTGCCAGCGTTTTCCTGTAAAAACTACAGTTTTTTTTTACAGTGATAAGTCTCTTTTTGCTGAGGCACACATGAGGTACCTTTTCAAACATGTGGGCACCACAGTCACTCACAGTAGGATAGTAAGAAACTAGTTTCACTATCTGAGCTGTTTTATGGCTTACTGTGCAATAAGGTTGAGATCAAAGGCCGATGTGTTAAAAAAAGGAAAGCGCTTCTGCCTGGACGTGTTTGCTGTTGTTCCAGCAAGTACACACCTTTGTTTAAGCATGGGACAAGCAGAGACTAAATCTGAGCCTTCACTGGTAAGAGACTTTTTATTATCACAAATGTTTTATACTGCATTTATACATGTTAGAAGAAAAATATATTTTAAACAGCATTTTAAATAGCTGGGCTATTTTTAATATTCCGCTCAATGTAGGTCACAACATCTACAACTGTGCTTTTGATTAAAAGACCAGCATTTAAACAGTTCCTGCCTGTTTCTGCCAGAAGTTATCAGCAGGTTCTTTCAGCCAACTGTATAAAATACCCTTCAGTATTAAAGAGTGCACTACTGTAAGAAACATATCTGGAATTACTGTATTCATGAACAGAGCTCTAAACCTATATTGAAGTTTGTTTATAAACATAGAAGGAGTTCATAATTTGTACTGTATTTACCCTGCTAAAAAACAAACAAACATGGTCAGCTCTTTAATGTCTTTAACCACAAAAGTCCAGCGTAGACCATCTGATTAGACCAAGATTGTTGGTTTGGTTAATATGAACTTTGTGTTCAGATGAGTATGGGTGAGGCATTCAACTCTTAGAATCACTGCACCAACTGTTAAACGTGGTGCTGGTGGTAATATCTTGCTCTGAGGCTGTTTTGCTGGCAGTAGATTTCTTAAAAGGGAATGGAGCATTTAACAATGACTACCTCAATATTTTTAACAGCTAGACACTTGTGTGGTAGTGGAACAGATAAAGTATTTTTTGCACTATAATGCACACTTAAAATCCTTTAACTTTCCCAAAAGCTCCTTATAATCCGGTGCTCCTTATGTATGAATTCTATCAGTCAGGTATTATGGAGCAGTAAAGACACTCCACTGAAGTACAGAGATATACTACACAGTAAATTCACCAGTGTTAAATCAACACTGTTAGTGTAAAATCAACACTAAAAGTGTTGATTTAACACTGGTGAATTTACTGTGTAGGGTGACCATATTTTCATTTGGGTAAACCAGGACACCTGGGAGAGGGGGGAGAGGGGGGTGGGGTAGTCGTTAAATGATGTCAACACCTAATTTGCATAATACATGTTTATGAAGCTGTAAAGGATTAAGGTTGTGGGAGTGAAAAAAGTGTGCAAAAAACTTCCTAAATATGTTAGAAATGATACAAATGAACAACTTCTGTTGGTTTTTAAATAGGCCGTCACTTTTTTACAGTAACTTCATTTTTACGTGAATTACATAAATGAGTTTTTGCCGTGTTCTTAAACATTATTATAAGAGCAGCAGTTAGCCAGAAGTGTTAATTTACGTTTTTTTAAGGGTTTTTGTTTATTTTATTTTATTATTTTTTTTACATTTTCTGTATTTTTAAAACCATCATAGACTAATTGTTCAATGGTTCAATTGAGGAGGTGAGTGACAGGCTACGTGGTGAATGAGGTGCGTGAGTCACTGAGACTGTGTGAGTTAAACTCAATATTTTTTTTGTAAGCTCTGACTGAGAGACTGCACTGTGAGTGATGTGGGCGGGGCTCACGGCAGCAGCCGCTGCAGCGCGGCTGAAGTGTTCATCTCAGAGTCGCCGAAAGTCTCCAATAACACCACAAAAACTCGCTAGATTTGTCGGTAGTCGCTAAAGGGGCTGAAAATTGGGCTGCTCTCACTGAAGTGACTCAGGGACTCATGTCACACGCAGCGCAGTGCCCTAGTGCCTGTAAATTTAATGGTCCAATGAAGGTACTATAAAACCTCACTTTTTGAAAAAAAAAACCCGGGACGCCCGGGACAGGATGTGAAATACGGACATGTCCCAGGAAATACTAAGCGCTAGCCGCTAACCTCACTAGCTGTTTCGTTGTTTAAACGTCGTTTAAAATATCGGACTGTAGCCTGCACATTTATCGTGTTAAAACAAGCTACGCCGGATGAACCACTAGGTAATATCTCCCTGTCTTACTGGAACACTTAGGGTTCCTCAGTGTCGGGCTGTTAGCGGACACTGCGGATAGCGGTGGTAATGCTGCTGCACCCAGCTTTCTAAGTCTAAGCTTACTGTACATAAACGGAAGCGTTTTCCTCAGCCAAATAAACAGTTTTCAGGAGAAAAATCTGTGTAGATTAACATCCAGCACTCGTGTGACTTTAAAAGAAAAAGAATTAAAGCTTTGTTTACCTAGCTTTACTTCAGTTACACCACCACCACCAGCAGCAGTGAGACCTGCTAATTTAGAAGAATAACATGGTGAAAGCCCTGTTGATTGTGCTTTGAAATAGACCTGCAAATAGCCGTTTATTGATAGTGCTCCTTATAATCGGGTGTGAAAAATACAAAAAACAAAAAGCTTGTGAAATGGCTCTCCCAGAGTCCTGGTACATTACGCAAAATATATGGAGCAATTAGAAGAATGACTACCTCAGAATTCTTAAGCAGACAACTGGCCATCCTAACAGGACAGTGACCCTAAGGACACACAATAAATGTGATTATGATGGATAAAGAAAGCAAATGTTAAGCTTGTGGCATTTCCATCCAAATCCTGACTTCATAAGAGCAGCTAGCTCTTTTCAAAGGGGTGATTAAGCTCTCTTAAAATGTGTCCCAGCACCCCAAGAAAAACAGCTATTTTTTAAACAAAACGTTACAAATAAGCTAAACTTTGTGAACATTTAGAAAGTAGATCAATAAACAGTATTTTGCAAATGGTATGATCCACATTCTCTCAGCTCTGCTACACACTGAGCAGATGTTTCATAGCCCATGTGAAGGAAGCTACCTAGCTAACGTTACTTCTAGGAGGGCATATTGTGTTTATATGTCATAAATGCAGCATAAGCAGTTAGACTTTCTTTTATTACTGTGAGGGAAATTCCAGGAGTAAAACATGTTTGTATTGTTTCTGTGAGGCATTTTATTGTGTGATCAAATCTGTAGCCATTGTCGGATTTCTGTCAAAATACATTGCTGTTTAGCCATGGTAATTTAGCACTGTTGCTGCAGTATATCATTAATTTAGCTTACAGTTGGATAACCCTGGTGTATGAACAGGAAATGTGGAGGCAGAACTGGATTTGTCCAATATACATTAATTTTTAAAGTTTAATTTTGTTGTGGTCCATAAATTACAGGGCACAAGAGGACAGCTGCAGAAATGGATAGAAGAGCATTCACAAGGTTTGTAATGAATAAAATACATTTTAGTAGACCAAAAACCTTTAGTAAATAGAATCCACCTGTGTGTAATTTATTCTCAGTATAACTACACATGTACTGTGCAGGCCCCAGAGGTTTGTTAGAAAATATTAGTGATCAATCAGCAACATAAAATCTAAGAAACAGGTCATGGATACATGTGTGGATAAATGTAAAGCAAGCTACAAACACGGAACCCAGTGTTCAATCCATCATCCAAAAATTGGAAGGAGGATCGCACTAAAACGGCAAACCTACCAAGACATGTCCGTCCTCCCAAACTGATCTAGCAAGAAGAGCACTGCTCAAAGAAAGAGGTCTATGGTCACTCTGAAGAAGCTGCAGAAATGTACAGCTCAGGTGGGAGAATCTGTCCACAGGACATCTGGCCTTTATAGAAGTGTGGCAAGAAGAAAACCATTTTTGAAAGGATGCCATATAAAATGGCATGTAGAAACAGAAAATACAGTGTGTGGAAGAAGGTGTTCTGATCAGATAAGACCAAAGTTAAACCTTTTAGACTAAGTGCAAACCACAACCACAGAAAACTAACAACACACATCACCCTGAACACAGCATCCCCACTGTGAAACATGGTGGTGGAGGCATAATGCTGTGGGGATTCTTTTATTCAGCAGAGACAGGGGATCTAAATACAGAACATATACAATATAATGTTTTCTTTAAAGTGTGTAAATGTGTTAGAATGGCCCAGTCAAAGTCCAGATCTATTGTAAATCCCAAAGCTTGAAAATTGCTGTCCACAGACGCTTTCCATATAACCTGGCTGAGCTTAAGCTATTCTGAAAAGAAGAATGAGCAAACATCACATTACATACAAATATTTATGTCACCGGGGAAAGACGCACACCAAATGACAAAATACATTTTTGGGTATTTTATTCTGATAGATTTTTATGAAATATTTATTATAAAATGTATATGAATTATAAAACAATAGAAAATAAACAAACAAAATAAATCACTGGCTTCTTACAGACAATGAGCCTCAAATATGAAATAAAAGCAAAATAAAGACAATCAGCACTTTCACTGGCTGAGCAGAAATGCACAACAACACTGGACCACCAATCTTTAACTTACTGCAACTGCAGTGCATGTATTTATGGACTTTTATCAGAGCTGATAAAGTTGTACTTAAAACAATAAAAAATAAAAATGAATACACTGTAAAAACCCTAACTTAGAACACAGCACAGTATTTGGTAGTAAATAGATAAATAACATTAATACCACCTTAATACCATTAACAGAGCTCTTTTAATATTTGTTTTTAAGCTCACCTCGATTTACTCAGCTTTACTCGAAAAGATTTGAGCATTTCTTTAAGAGAACTTGGATAAACAGCTTCTGTAACCCAGAAAAATACAAGGCTTGACCACGAGGAGCACACTACCCCACTGAAACAATGCCATCTGCCCGCATCTGGTTGTGATTCATCCAAAATACATGTTTAGAAAGGCAAAATAGGCATCTACTTCTGTTATAGGCCAACTAAACCTTATATTGTTCAGTATTTGTATATCTTTACCTTATATTTCATAAGGATGGCTCTGGATGGATCCTAAAATGGAGCACCACCATTCACTGCAGCTTGAGCCTCTACCATGCTCTTAGCTCCTCCCTTTCTTCTCTCAGGGTAACAACAGTTCTGATCGTTTTACAGTTACAGACACACATTTTAAAGGTGTTTACTCAATTCACCACCTGGCTACATTTAAGTGGTATTAATATTTTAATTCACTTTAAGCAATACATATTGTTAAAACATATCTTAAGACCTTCAAACACTGGATATACAGCTCTGGACTCTGGATAACTTCAGTTTCTGAATCAGTTTCTCTGGTTTTGCTATTTATAGGTTTATGTTTGAGTAAAATGAACATTGTTGTTTTATTCTATAAACTACAAACAACATTTCTCCCAAATTACGAATACAAATATTCTCATTTAGAGCATTTATTTACAGAAAATGAGAAATGACTAAAAGGTACAGAGCTTTCAGAGCTCAAGTATTGCAAAAGAAAACAAGTTCATATTCATAAAGTTTTTAAAAATCAATATTTGGTGGAATAACCCTGGTTGGTTTTTAATCACAGATTTCATGCATCTTGGCATCATGTTCTCCTCCACCAGTCTTACACACTGCTTTTGGATAACTTTATGCTGCTTTACTCCTGGTGCAAAAATTCAAGCAGTTCAGTTTGGTGGTTTGATGGTTTGTGATCATCCATCTTCCTCTTGATTATATTCCAGAGGTTTTTAAATTTAGTAAAATCATCATTTTCATATTTTTCAGAGCTGTAAAGTAAAGTAAAATCACTGCTCGTATTTATATGCAAAACAGGGCCATGATGATATTCATATAGGCTATAAAATAATTTGAATGTGTGTGAATGTGTGTATTTAGCTGCAGGTCACATGAGCGAAGTGCGTCAACTGGTTCTGGTGGGTCCCAAAGGCTCTGGCAAGAGTTCTTCAGGAAACAGCATTCTGGGCAGAGAGGCATTTAAAACAGGAACCAGAACATTAATCTGCCAGACTGAGATCTGTAAGGTAGAGGATCACATTGTAATTTTAGTGGACACTCCGGCCCTGACCGGTAAAAAGAATTCTAACCAGGAGGTGACAAGGGTCATTAAGAAAGCATGCCAGGATCTCCTGGAACTGCCGGTCGTGTTTCTGTTGGTAGTGCCAATGGGATGGAATGTGAAGAAGATCCAGGACTATAAGCCAGTGCTCATACAGGCTCTTGGTAACGTGTCACCAGACTATGTGATGGTGCTGCTAACCCATGCAGACCAGATGGATCAGCAGGAAGAAACCATGGAAGAAAGCATCCTCCGGAAGGGAGGACTGTTGCAGCTGACCACAGGTCGGTGTGGCGGATGGTCTTACGTGTTAAACATTGCAGAGAGTAATCGCACCCAGATCTTGGAGCTCCTTAAGAAAGTAGACAGGATGATGCAGGACAGAAATCCCAAGGAACAGTCCGGAAAGAAAGACATGAGTGAAAAGTTGGATAAACCCCAAACACTGGAGGAAGGAGCTGACTACAGTGTGGCTATTTCACACCAGAGGAGGAGAGTACAGAAAAGAGTCGACGTCATCAGAAACAGCGAGAGAATTATAGCAGAGAACAAAGGCCTGCTCAGGAAGCTGAGGGATGACATAGAGACTTTAGAAGAAGATCTTAAAGAGGCTGTAGGAGAGGAGCAGAAACAGGCCCTTGTGAAGAAGATCCAGGTAAAGGCAGAAGACATAAAGGCCAAGGAGGAAAAAATTCAGCTCCATATCGAAGTACTGCAGACTCTGCAGCAGCAAGTGGAGGAAAAACGGCATCTCATCAGTGAAATGGAGAAAGAGATGAAGGGGAAAGAGAAGGAATACGCAAAAACACAGCAGGAACCACCGGAGAGAAAGGAGACAGCAGGACAGATACACTCCATCAGGAAGAACTTACAGAAACTGGAAGACCAGTTGAAAAATAAGAGAGAGGAGGAAGAGGAGCAGACGAGAGGAAGGAATTTAGAGTACAGAGCACAGCTACAGAAAATAAAAGAGAACATGGGGGCTTAATACATTCTCCACACTGTTAATTAACATTCTGCGTTTTTAAGGTTATTAATCAATTTTTTTTAAATAGTAATTTCCTTCAAAATTTAGAGGACAAATACTTTGCTTCCACTCCTTACATTTTAAAAATAGCCTTGTTGCTCCTACTTCTATTCAGGTTGTTTTAATTCCGGCTTCTCATCATTTAAAAATAAAACGTATCCAGATGAATCTCTCCATCCAGACAGAGTGAATTTGATTGTTGTTGGATGAGAAGTATAAATTTATACCATTCCAACACTCTATTGGCTTATACTGTGCTCACCCCCCCCCCCTCCCCCTTATCTCTTCTCTTTAGCAGACACAGGGAAACTGATCAGAGCTGACAAGAAGATTGATGGAGCTAAATACAGGGAAAATCAAATTTAACAGGTTAGATTAAAGCATATTCATGTGTTAGAATGGCCCTGATAAAAAGTTTAGATCTAAATCCCATTGAGAATCTCTGGCAAGACATTTTTAATTTGCATAATAAGAGTGTCCCACCAGGGCAACCTTTACTGAGGTGGGCAGTTACTTAATACAACAGTTGGCTGTCTGGTCACAGTGCAAGTTATGACATTTTCTGTCTGCAAAGTGTGACTTTATTTGTTGTGAACTCTGAGCTTGAATAATTATCCTGTGTAATGGGAAAGTACTATGCATAGACATTTTTTCCACTATTAATAAACATAAACACAAGCTAACAAGCAATAGTAATGCAATAGTTACTTTTACTGGTCAATAGTTACTTTTATAGTGGAGTAACTCAGTTAGTAACGAATTCCGAAAAGTAATGTGCCCAACACTGCTTGTGATACACCCATTATGTACATAAATTATACCAAGAACCAATAATTATATTAACTTTTAATGTTACTATGCTATTAGATAAATATAACCTGAAAATAACATTTATATTTACTTACAGTTTCAAATATCTGAACTGTCAATTTTTACAGTGTAGTAATGAAATAAGACTAACAAGCAGTAAAAGTATTGTTTACCTTAAATGAAAACAATCTTGTTTACATAACAGTAAATATCTGTAGCTATATCTGTCAGGAAAGTTAATGAACAACAGTAGAATATTGTTAATTTAAAGATATCACACTGTAAAAGTACTAAATTACACAACAGTAGGATACTGTGAGCAAATGGCACCTAAATAGAGCTTCATTCATTATTCAAGAGAACACAGTTCACCACAGATCCACTGTATTCTACTCGTCAGGCTTCAGTAGACTAGATCTTCCAGCGCTTTAAATTATGGTCCAGAAGCGTATCCTTCAGTAGGCTCTCTAGATGGTGGACAGAGTTAGCACAGGCTGTCTGACTGGGGGGTCTGCACTGGGTTGTGACATCATTTCTGGCCTGTGTTGCTCAGATCTTCATGTCTCTTCCGACGTCTTCTAGCTAACATACAGCCCAGACCTGCACATGCACAGCTGTTCCAGGATAATCAGTAAGCAGGTTTAATTCAAGGGGTTGAACAAAGATATCCTATAAACTATCTAAAATTACAACCATTTTCCTACAAAGACTTTTCATTCCAGGGACTCAAAAGTAATTGGACAAATTATCTATCTTTTTTATAGGCTGCTTTCACATTGTATGGTAAAAAAAATCTCAATTACTTCTATTTTCTTGTGTGGATAAAAAAAAAAACTGTATTCTGGGTTCAATTGTGATTAATCTCATTTGTTCCTCTTCTTAAGACATTTATAGTGGATATGTAAATAATGGAATCAATATTAACTAAACATAAAATGACATTTGTAGTAGTGGGGTCAATAACTTTTTTAATATATTATTCACAACAATATTCTGTAATTAATTATGTACCTGTATTATTCAAGGCAAACAGTGATTGTAAAATAAATTCCTTTATTTGTGTATTTGCATCATACAAATTAAAACAGAAAGAGAGAGAAAAAAGAGACAGAAAGACAGTGGTTGTAAATGGCCCAGTATAATTTTCTGTAAGCTGCAGAACATTTTGTGGTGGGTATGTGAACCACAACTTACAACTGTTTAAGATTTTCATCTGGGCTTCATCTTTGGTGGACTTTGAGCATTATGAACATCTTAACATGGACAGTGCTGGGAGGTAAATGTGCTAGCCCAGTGTGAAACTGACTTGACCACCTAAGAATCATCTTATTGCTAGGAACCTTTACCCAATTAAATTTGATACTCTAAACTGACCAAACATGCATGTGTGTAAATGTATATATGAGTGTATGATATGGATCTGTTTCCTGGGTCAGTACCCTAATGCCCGGTGCAGTCATGCAGGTGGACGGTCGTTCCTGGTTGAGAGAGCAGTGTGTGATGGTTGAGTGCTGACTGTAAAGGATGGGTGTCTAGATAGGCAACACACACACACACACACACACACACACACACTACAGTGAAGTTTGTAACTGCATTACTCAAGGATTTAGAAGCTATTGGGGCAAACAGTTCTTTACATTTCAGTGCATCTTATGTATAAATTTTACAGTCAGGTAAAATTAAGGAGCGGTAAAGCCACTCTGCTGAAGGACAGAGTTATACAGGAGTTTCAGTTTAGTTCTTCAGCACCAGAGCTGGAGCAGGATTAGCATTAGCCACTAACCACAGCACTAGCTCTTTCTCCATTTAGAGGTGAATATATCACACTGTAGTCAGTGTTTACTGTGTTAAAACAAGCTACATGGTGCTGCTAACCACTGTTATAAAAATACTGGAAATCTAAGCTTATTGTAAATAAACAGAAGCACTTTACTTAAAACTTTAAACTGTTTTTTAGGAGAGAAATCTGTGTAGACTAAAATCCAGCACTCGTTTGATTTAGAAAGAAAATGTAGTGTCGCTTAAAAGGCATCTTATTTTCCGGTGCGCCTTGTGTATAAAAATAGACCAGAAAAAAGACGCATTGTTAGTGCGCCTGATAATATGGTGTTTTTTGGTGTGAAAAATATGGTACATAAATTCTCTGAGCAGCTCATTCGTGTTTGTTGTTGTTCATTTTCTTAAGGTTAAAATCCTAATGCAACACAAATAACACAATTTCATAATTTATATTTTAATCAAGAAATCAAGCCAGAACTAGTTCTATGAATCATAAAACATTTCATTAAACCTTTTATATGGTTGGATCAGATCTGTGAAAGCAAAAGTACACTTTTAAAAAGAGCTAGTTTTATCTCTAGCACTAACTCAGCACTCATTCTTAAAATAAGTTCACAAGAACAAACACATTCACACATGGTCCTGTGATGCTCTTGGAATTTTCATTATATGTCAATATATATATAAAATGACTGAGAAATTGCTGTAAGGAACTTTACATGAGACTGTTGCCATGAACTTAACCTTTATCATTAATAAATTGAATAATAATTTAAATACTGGCTTGTGTTTGGTGTGTAGTGTTGTCTTTATTTCATATCAAAATCAAAAGTGTGAAAAATATGCAAAAAAAATGTGTCTATTTACATATCACAATAATATGGCACTATTATATCCCATCTTAAAAAAATAAATAAAAGACTATTATTTAGTCAAAATACTTAATACTACATATACTTAGTACTATATGCTTTTGTTTTTGGCCATAAATAATCTAATAATATTAGGAGATGATGTGTACTGTGTTTTATTTCTCAAAAAATAGTGATAGAATAAAACATCACACAATTTTTTTTAAAAATCGCTTTTTTACTGACAAAATAAATTAAGTGTACATTATGATACCTGTCCAGGTGACTCAGGGCTTTCTGCTTTGCTGTCTATGTAGACGGCCACTTTGATAACAGAACAACAAACAAAAAATAAGTATGAGTTAGGTGAGCCGCGAGCTCCGCATATTTTCTGCAGAAACACCTGTGACTCCAGCAGGGACTCTTTAACCACACAGACTCAGCTTATCATACAACCATCAGCGCCTGCATTCCTTTAGTCCTTTGATTGACAGATCTGATCATTCTCCTTGTGATTGGTCTCCTAGCCTCTGCCGATCGGGTTGTCGGATGTACAGGTATAAACCTCTATGGACTGATAATAACGTGGGTGGTATTCCTCCAGGTGACGATCACTCTGCTTTCTTTTTCCATGAACTGAGCTGGAAGAAGAGCATCAAAAATTCATTAATCAGTGTTTTAAAAGACTGTAACATAAACACAGTCTGTACACAGAATGAAACCTATTCCAGGCCTACACAGTATTCTGAATGGAGTTTCTCTTATGAAAACATTGAACATTGAAACTGATCCAGAACCATTTGCAGTGACTGTAGTTTGTACCATGATTCAGGAAAAAGGGGTTAAAATATATACTGAAATGAAGTATTTTTTAATAACATTGCATTTTAAGCTTAATTAAACAAATTTAATGAAATTATTTCACAATGTTCGTTAATTGATCATAGGATAAAGCAAACATCTAGTAAAAATGAACTTGAATAGTTAACATCCAGCTAATCATCTAGCTAAATATAAGCTAGAGCAGCAAAAGTCTAGCTAAAAATGAGCAAGAGCAGCATATTGCTAGCTCTAACTAGAGTAATTAACATCTAGTGAGATTAGATAACACCAGCAAACATCAGCTAAAGCCGCTATCAGACCTGACGAACATGTCCTGCATTATAAAACTTAAATACGGATAGACCGAAATTTTTTGACGGGAAATGGCAAAAACTGAATAAGTGGAAAAATCTATTCTTAACAACTTGACTTATAAAGTCATATTGTGCTTTCTAGTATGTCGTTTATTGTAGTACTGTAATTGCTTTTTACTGAAGGGCAAGACAAGAATACATTTAGGCTTTTTAAACCACAAGAGCCCAGACTCATTTATAAATTCTAATCGTGGCCACATGACTGTAAATATTTTAAGATAAAAATTCTGATGTAACAAAGACACAATAACTTCATAACTGGTATTTTAAAATCGTAACAGAGGTAGTTATATGGAAGGTAAAACATTTATTTAAAGCCTATGATTTGTTAAGTGGTTGGAACAAATAAAATACACTTATAAATTAAAACTTGTTTTGTCTGCAGCTCTAACCCAGCACTCCTACACTCTGTGAAAGGGTCAGATGAACAAACACAACATTTATACAACAGTTAGATCCAAACTCATAATCTGATTAGTTGAAAGTGTTCTAGCCGTGATGATATTTGTGATAACCAGAGCCATAGAGAGAGAGAGTTTACTCCAGTGGACCAGTTTTTTACAGCGATGGCGGACCGTGGAGCCTGTCAATAGTTCCCGGAAGTTAGCAGCAAATACTATCAGCACAGTGAAGCTGGAGCAGGACAGACCATGTGTGATCCACTTTTACAGGTTAGTACGCTTAAAATACTTGATTGTGTATTATCAGGACCTCAGAATCAAACTAACATGTGCACTAAAGCATTTTAGTGAATTAACCCCCTCTTAAAAAGCAGATTTAAGGTAGTCCCTTAAATCTGCTTTTTAAGAGGGGGTTAATTCACTAAAATCTGTGCTCAGACAACGCGAATACAGTTACTGGCATTTAACATTAATGACTGAGAGCCTATTAGTTGTAAATTCCTAAATATCTTAATATCTTATATATCCAGATAGACAATGCTGACCTAACTAAATAAATATCTAATATATCAATATATTCTATACACAGATAGACCATGCTAAACTAACTAAGTACATATCTTAATATCTTGTATATCAATATCCTATATATCCAGACAGACCATGCTAAACTAAATAAATATCTTAATATCTTTTGTCCAAATAGACCATGCTAAGCTAACTAAGCAAATATCTTATATATCCAGGTAGACCATGCTAACCTAACTAGCTAGGTAAATAAAGCTTAACTCTATTCATTTCAGAAAGAACTTTAAACACTAACAAGAGATAAATGCTTATTAAATACAGACTACTGTGGAAACTAAGTACTAAGTAGTACTGCAGAATTTAGCTAAATGATTACCTATTGCTCAGGTAGCTAACGCTAACTAGCTATCTTACTGTTTGTCTTAGTAACTACTAATTTAACAGAGATATGATTTAAGGTGATATGACCAATATTTATTTTATTATATATGTTTGATTGAGGATATCGGATACATTGTCAACAGTGGGGAAAAAACACTTTTTCAATGCATGTGTAATTTAAGATAGCATAATTAGTTATGTTTAATAGTAGTGCATCTTAAAAGAAATGTTTAATATTGTTTAATTAACAGTCATCTTTTGTATTAATTATGCTTACAGTGACACATCTAACAATTTATATTTTAAGTTTTAAATTAAATATTTTAGGAATTTATTATTTCTGTTTTTTTTTTCATGAGCTTTTAGAAAAGTAAAACAAAAACAGTTTTGGGATATGTCTCTTTATATGTAGTGATTATAACATTTGACAGACTTTTTAAAATTAAACTATGATAGAAAAATTCTCATGATATTTAGGTTTTCTGAGATGCACTAGCAATAGTGTGCCAAAAACAAACCCAATAAATATAAGTG
Organism: Astyanax mexicanus; assembly: GCF_023375975.1. NCBI lineage: Eukaryota > Metazoa > Chordata > Actinopteri > Characiformes > Acestrorhamphidae > Astyanax > Astyanax mexicanus. The sequence goes on from NW_026040046.1 coordinate 1,177,500, forward strand.
TGTGTTATTGTTTGTTTTATATAAATATAAAATAAGTAAATATGAATATAAAATATAACAACTTTAATACAATCATCTTTCTTGTCTTCATTTTCTTAAACAGGATGTTAAAAAAATATATAAATAATAATAATAATAATAATAAAATGTAGGTAATGTTTCCAAAATGTTTAATTGTATTCATGTATTAAATGCAATCATGTCTCATTTTTCTTATTCTCTTCCTGCTTTTGTATTCCCCAGGGTTCATTCTTCTGAACTACACAAGCACTACACAAGTAAACCCCATTTTATATAATCTGTGCTGATTCTTCGGTTTATTTACATGTGCAATGTACTATTTTCCTTTAGTTGATTTACATGTGTTACGTACTGTTTTTCTGTATGTAGCCTCTCTATATTCTTACATCAGTCTTTAAAGTTATATATCATCTCATGTTTGTTGTAAAAATAATAAAGCTGTTGCAAATAATGTGGTTCCTCTTTCTTAATCCAAATAATTCTGCATGAAATATTCAGGTGGTGACGTGCAGATCTTTGTATCCTTTGATTTCATTATTTTTGCAGTGAACACTTAATATCTGCAAGCCAAAACTTCTCCATCTTCTTTTGAACACAAAATCAATTTTACTGCATTTGCACGGTGTCATAAATTAATATTAATTGACATAAAAATGTAGCCTATAAAAAGTGTCTTACAAGTGGATTACAATATTGGATTCACATAGAATAACATAAGCCTTAAATAAGTCAAAATATGGTTACAAAAATCCTCGATGAATTATCTATGTATAATGAAATTTTATATATATATATATATATATTAGTACCCCCAAAATCGCAGTTTTGTCGCTGTGTTTATGGGCTCAAATTGCCCACCAAGAACTTCCTGGAACTATCTGAAGTCTCCATGAATCACGTGACCAGCAAGACTTTTGAACTTCCGTTGTCGAGACTCTCTCTTTCTACGGCTCTGGTGATAACATCACAGCCTTCTCACACTAAACTTGTATCACTCCGCTGACGCGTTGCCGAGTAACGGCGTATACACACAGGACAGCTTTGATTCATCAACAGCACCCACAGCAGCGGTAGCTTAGCACAGGCTAGCGCTCAGCCGCGGCACGCTCACCCGCAGCGCTGGCTCGTCTTTTGTGGAAAAAAGGGAAAGAAAATCGCTCGGCTAATGCCGTCTGACAGCCAGAATGCTAACCTAACCACAGTCCAGCTGGCTAGCTAAAACCAACACCACCCAGAAAAACAAGCAGAAATGCTCAAAAAACGCGCAGCGTTCACCTGAAGACGACTCCACGGAGCAGGAGAGGAGAGTGTTAGCGTTATTTCACCCTCCTAACGTTACCATCTTCACTTATTCACAATTTTGCTTTCAAGTTAACTTTCGTGGTGTTAGTCTGCCTGAACCATACACTGTTTTGTAGTTAAGTTGTGGTGGAACTACTTTTTGGCGGAAGGCTCAGTCCATATTAAAGCATATTCAAACTGAATTTCTTAAAGTTCTTTGATTTATTTTCTTTATTCATTTTGTAAAAAAAAAAATAATAATAAACTGTTGTATAAAAAGCAATAGAACACTCGAGGTCGTGTGTTATCAGGAATAACATCACGGCTGTGATGATCTACAGTACTCACCTTCGGCTCGTGCCTACGACCGAATCACAGCCGTGATGTTATTCGTGATAACACACTCCCTCTCGTGTTCTATTGCTTAAACATACACTGTCCTGTAGTGATGCTCTCAGGATGTTCAGTATGTCTCACTTAAAAATTTCATGAGTTACAGTGAAGTACAGAGTGCTGTAGCAACTTAACACATCTTTTAAAAGGTTTGTGACACACAAACATCCCTACTGGCTCTTTTTGGTTAAATTGTGCAACAGTGAAAAAGTGGCAATGCTAGTGAAAACCGTGTTTGGTATAAAAGCTTTGTCTAATAGGACAGAGTACTAGCTAGAACTATATGAACAGAACGATGTCCATCACAGTATAGTGGTTACCAATTGATATATTGTGATACTGTAAGCAAGGCTATATCTTTTATTATTAGTTCTTGTGTAAGTCAACGTTTAGAACAAAACAGCATCCCATTTATAAAATCTTAATAAAAGAAAGGTTAATTTTTATCCAATCAGAACCCTGGGATCTAATGACAAAGTACAACACTGCTTTCTCGTAGTTGTGAACACCGGCAAAACTTTTTTTTCACTGCATCACTTTTGGTAAAGCATGGGTGGACTGAGAGGGATCGAAAGACACGTAATGCAGAAAGCTCCAACCTTCAGGAGAACATTTTCTTCAATTTGGAGAAAAATCCTCCCTCTTCCTTCTCTGGCTGCTGTTCTTCTCTTTTCTGCTCTTCATCAGGAACCTTCCCTGCATGCTGAGAATTCCCTATACACACAGAAATCATATTTATATCAAAGGTATTGTGCATAATACTGCAGTACCCCATAGCCATAATGACTAGAAATGTTATATTCAAAAGTTATGGTTGATAAATTAATGTTGATTAAATTGACACATCTGTGCCTTACAGAGCTGGAGATCTTCATAAACCAGTACAGTCAGTTTAAACAGTGTGTGACTCTTCGTTTACCTGCTGCAGATCTCGTGACTCCAGTAACTGTGCCCTCCACTCCCGTCTCCTCCTCAGCAAAGCTCTCAATCAGCTCTCGCTGCCTACCACTTAACTTCCTTTAAGAGACACACACACACACACACACACACACCAGGTTCAGTAATAATAACTAATTAATACCGGGACTTCTGACCATTCGGTGCATCCCTCTTCAGAAACCACTGATACAGATTATAGGGCTTACAATTAACTCCACCTGAGATGACATGAGTGTATTATCACAGGTAAACACCAAAATGTGCAGAACACGGAGGTTTACAGGACCAGAACAATTCTATCTAGAAGCTGCCGGCTGTCGCTCATTACATCATTACCACCCATGATTATGCCCGACCAAGCCTTCGTCGTCAATTTACACACTGCTGTCCCATGACTTTTGGCCTGTAAGTGTCCATACTCATACTGTGTAGAAGTTTCTTACTTGGGCACTCTGACTTTGATGTGAATGTAGTGATCTCCATAGCCGTAGCTGTTCCTGCGGGCGATGCCTTTACCACCCAGTCGAATCTTCTGATCCGTCTGAATTCCAGGAGGAATCTGAAGCAGCAGGAAAACATTAACATGCAGATTTCTTTAAAAAAGTGTTTTAAAAGATACTATAGAAGAACATGGAACTAAATTTCTAATTTCTGGTAGCACTTTACTAGTCTATAGATATATATGGGCAATTAATAAAAAAAAACAAGCCACATGATACACTGGGACTGTTTTGGAGGGCTAGACCAATAGAATAATAGACCAGTTTAGCTCAATGTTGTTTTTACTTCTTCATAAAATGCAGTAATTATATGGTTGACTGATAAAACTGCACTGAAAATATAAAACAGTATGGTAAATAAAAAAAACACCAATATTTAATTAATAAAAAAAAAACAGAGAATTGTGACCAGCAAACCAGCATTACATTCACTTAATGTATAGTACTAATGCTATTTGGTTTGAAGTGCAGTAAAGTCTAATTCACTTTCTGAGTTTCTGAGGGCCCATTAAATGCGCAGGTCTGTTAAAGATGGTTCTATGAGAAGGAAATAGATGCTTTTCTTTCTCACCGGTATGTCAATAGTTCCGTACAGGCCCTGGGCTCGAGCTGATCCTCCTAGAATGGCCTGAGCCACTGAGATCATCACATCAGAGTGGATATCACTTCCATCACGCCGGAACACTGGACTCTTCTGGACCTGAGATATAACAAAAGTAAAAGAAGTGGAGTGTTTAGTTCACCCAGCTTCAGCCTCTTCCATTCTGCCCTGCAGGCCAGAATCCAGAACATCTCGTTTAACTAAACTCTTCATGGAGCTTCACTACTTTCATTTAAAAGTTAAGATAACTTGATTGGTCATTGACCACAGATCATGTATTAGGTTATAACAATATTGTTGGTGGTAGAACAAACATATTAGGATTCATTTTATAGAACATACTACTGCAACACAAGTTTTTTTGTAGTATTGCGCTTTCAAACTGGGCTATTCGATAAAGGTTTATACTCATAATTAGGACTGGGTATCAAAATTCAATACCAAAAAGGCACAGATGACAAGGTCTCGGTACTACAGAGGTAAAAATATATACATATATAAATATATATAAATATATACATGACATAAACGTGCCAAATGGGAAGAGCGCATGCAGCTAGATTAAAACAACTGCAACGGCACCCTGGCACACAGAGCACACGCAGAATTGCGGTGAGCAGGTTTGTGGTAACCATTTAAATTGTCAACACACCCCTGTGCTAAACTCTCAGGTCTCTCCCTCATTTTCTCTGTCTCTCACTAAATCTGTCTCTCTCTCTTTCCTGAGATATTATAATACAGTGTAGTTTAAGCACAAGCTGTTATTTTTGGTTCTAATAAAGATGGGAGTCTCTCATAGTGACAGTATGACAATGAGATTACTCAGTTCTGCTGTTAAATAAATACATTGTGTGAGATTAATTATCAAGTTTTTGTATTTCTTGGTCACAATTTAGAAAACATTAAGGGGAGGGAATTGTTTGTTTTGCAGATTAGCCCACATTTAAACAGATGTTCTCCAAAATCATATAGAGGCCCTTTAAGATGCTTTGTGAAATATCCAACTGGAAAACTGTCATAGAGATAGAGAGCCTTATACAACATGGTTTCTATCTTTTACATACTTACTCTGAATGTGATGTAAATCTCCTTCTTTCCCACGGGCATCCGCACTGTCTGCTTGTCCTCCACCCCTAAAACACACATTGACACCATAAGCACACCTTTATGTAAGGTGCACACTCACATCACATTAATACATTATATTTTAAACATATACATTTATTTTTGCTACAAAATTGACAGTTCATTAATTTATAGATCAATTATTTTCTATCATCCACTGAAAGGGCAGTTCTCCTCCTGACCTGCAGGCACGGGTACAGTGACGGTGTGTTTCTGTTTGGTTTGGCCTGTTCCTCTGCACATCACACACGGCGTGATCATGATGAAGCCCCTCCCACTGCAGCGGCGACATGTGGAGCGCATCATGAACGGGCCGGTGTTTATAGACTCCTACCGGACACGTATAAATAAAGATCAGGGGTAAACAAATGAATGCATTACGGTTCAACACAAAATACTGATTAAACTGCAGTGATTCCAGAACACACCTCAAGAAACAATGAAATTGCAACAGGAGTCCAATTTCCAAACACTGGATAGAGCTTTCTGCCTCACCCACTCCTCCCCAGACACCAAGCTCACGCGAGTTGCCAATTAGTGAATAATTTATTTTCCAAAATGCCCATCACTACTACACTAGTGGTGGTGGTGGTAAATTACCCAGCTATGGTAAGTAAACTTTACTAAAGCTCAATAATTACCTGTTCAGCAGAAAAATACCCAGCTTGCTCATTTCCATGGCTGCACTGGACTGTTGGCATATTGAGGTCTATACCTGGCAAATCGAACTGTGGAAATGGGACTAAAGGAATGGCGGTGGGCAGATACGGAGACTACACAGTTCAAAGAAAAAAATACTGGCTAAAGTTCTGCTGGACACAAGCTGCCAGTGCAGCATATTTCCTTAATATCATGATATGAGTTACTACAAAAAATATCATAATTTCTGGCCTATTTAGTTACTGTGCCTATAAGATGAATATGTTAAAAGTTAATTTGTCACATCAGAGCCTGCCCACTTTATTTCTCCCCTGTTATATAAGAAAATTACTGCTAAACCACTGGAGGCTCACAAGTAAGTCCTCAATGAATGGGGTGAAGGGAGCTAAATTAACTACCTATCTATTATATTACTTTAATTTTAGAAAACAGATTGAAGAAAATGTACTTGCACATTTCCATTTTTTTTTTTTTTTTTACAGTAAACTGATTTTAGGCAGTAAAGATGCTGGCATTACTGCTACTGTGAGCTGGCTGGTTGGTGAGCTGATGAGGAGTTACAGTTTCAGCACATTTAAAAGGCTTATGAAGTTTATGGAGTTTAAAAGCTTTATGCTTCATATTGTTCTCATGGCTACAGCAGTATTAGCAGGCCGGCTAAGGGACTCATACGTCATAGCTACCAGGGCATTAGATCGGCCCGGCTCGCCAGTGGGTAGATTTCTTTAAGAACTACCACTGAAAGTTTGTGTATAGTGTAAACAGCATTACTATAATTACATATTAATAATTCGTGATCAACAAATCACATGAAATCTCACCATGCCTGTGCCGTTACAGTAGTGGCAGTGTGTGACTTTGGTGCCTGGCTCATAACTTTTGCCATCGCAGCGTGGACAGACGTCGTCTATGTTCACGGTGATCTCCTTATTCACTCCTTTAGCTGCCTGAGTGAACGTCAACTCCATCACAAACTACACACACACACACACACACACACAAAGAGTGAGAATGCATCAATCTACTGGCTAGATATTGACTGATCAAGCTGATATCGGCTAGACGTTAAATACTCTAGCTGATGTTGACTACACAAGCTGATATTGGCAAGATGTAGACTACTCTCACTAATGGTTAGATGCTGACTACTCCAGCTGATGTTGAGTAGATGTTGACTACTAAAGCTAGTAGATGTTGATGTTGAGTAGATGTTGACTACTTAAGCTGACAGTGGCTAGCTGTTGACTACTCTAACTGATGTTGACTACTCTAGCTGATATTGTCAAGATGTTAGCTGATCAAGCTAATGTTGGCTAGATGTTGACTGATAACACTGATGGTGGCTACTCAAGCAGATTTTGACCAGATGTTGACTGGTAACAGTAAAGTCCAAAGTTCAATTGGTGACCACTTCAGTTAACATTTGTGAGATGTTAAACACTGTAGTTGGTGTTATCTACACATTGACTACTCAAGCTAATGTTAGTTAGATGATAGCTAATATAGTTTATGTAGGGCAAATGTTAACCACAATTTAATGCTTGCTACATTAACTACTCCAGCTGATGTTAGCTGCAGGTTACCTATTCAAGCTAATGTTATTTAGTCATTTACTGCATTTATTGTGATGTTAGTTAAACACAGACAAAGACTCATCAGACTGAACCGACCTCAGGTGGTTGGTCAAAAATTGAAGTGAAGTCTGCAAAGCCCCGCCCCCCTGCAAAGTCTCCAAAAATCTTCCTGAAGAGCTCCTCTGGATCCACGCTGGCTCCGCCTCTCCAGTACTGTTCCTGCCCCGCTGTTCCAGCACCTGGCCCAGCTGACCCGTAAGTATCGTACTGCTTCCTCTTCACTTCATCACTCAGGACCTATACACACACACACACACATACACACACAGACACACACAGGATGAAACAGGAATATTGGAACAGTGAGTGTAAACTAAAAACATTTGGGTTTGACATTAAAAGATGACTATGAGAAAAGATAAACATTTCAACTTTTATTTCCAGGTATTTATATCTGCAACTGATTGACCTTTAGAAAATGACTGTCAGGTGTGTTTTGTTGCCCAGGAGTCTCTGGATACATTTATTATTTTTAACAATAAGTAGAGCTAATTATTGCTCAGATTCAGAGTTGGGTTTTGCCTGTGCAGACTGCGCATTTATAATAAGAGAAGTAGAGAGCTGTTTCTGGCTGAAGAACCCACAGTTGTGAAGCTGAGAGAAGATGGAATATCAATCAGAGCCATTTAGTTGATGACAGAAACATTGTGAGTTCTGTACAGAAAACCCTAAAACAACAGATAGTAACATCAGCAACAACCTCCAGAGAGCAGGAGTGAAGGTATCACAATCTACTGTTTACAGAAAACTTCATGAACAAAAGTACAGATGCAAACATCTTCTTGTTTAACAGTTCCTTCAGGTATTTGGTGATCCAACCCTGGATCACCAAAGACCTGAAGGAACTGTTAAACAAGAAGAAGCAGGCTTTTAGACTGAAGGACAGAGAACTGCTGAGGAATGTGCAGAAGGAGTTGATGGTGAAGTTGAGGGTGAATAAGGAGGCCTACAGAAGGAACTGGAAGGAAGGCTCCAACAAAATAATGTTAAGGCTGTGTGGGCTGGTATGAAGCAGATCACTGGCTTCAAGACGAAGCAGCATGTTTCTGGCAGTCTGGAGCTGAATGTTTTCTTCAATAGGCTCAGCATGACACCATTCTCCTCCCTCAGCAGTGTCATCACCTCCACTATCTCAACACCTCCACTCTGTCCACACTCCTCCTTTTTGCACCCTCAAACCTCACAGCACGTACACCCCACACTGTACACCCCTCAGCCAAGGTTGGAGGAGCCACACCATCCCTTGGAGGTGACAGCGACCCAGGTGAAAAGACAACTGAAGATGGGCAAAGCTGCTGGGCCAGATGGAATCAGCCCAAGAGTGCTCAAGGTCTGTGCCAGTCAGCTATGTGGAATTCTTCAGCATCTCTTCAGAGTCTCAAACAAGAGCAGGTGCCTGTGCTGTGGAAAACATCATGCCTGGTTCCTATCCCAAAGAAGACATCTTCCTCCTCTCAGAATGACTACAGACCGGTGGCCCTCACATCCCACATCATGAAGGTGCTGGAAAGGCTACTGCTGGCATATTTGAGACCGCAGGTTGGCTCTTTCTTGGATCCCCTGCAGTTTGCCTATCATCCACAGATAGGTGTAGATGATGCTATCATCTACCTTTTGCAGAGGGTGCACTCCCACCTGGATCAGAACAACACTTCAGTCAGAATCACCTTTTTTGATTTTTCGAGTGCATTCAACACTATCCAACCTCAAATACTGGGGGAGAAGATGGATACAATGCACGTGGACAGGTCCATGATCGCTTGGGTCCTGGACTACTTGTCCGGAAGACCCCAGTATGTACGGATGGGAACCTACCAGTCTGATGTCCTGGTCAGCTGCACTGGAGCACCTCAAGGAACCGTGCTCTCCCCTTTCCTTTTCACCCTGTATACCACAGACTTTCAGTACAGATCTGAATTTTGCCATCTTCAGAAATTTTCTGATGATTCTGTGGTGGTTGGGTGTATCAGGGATGGGCAGGAGGGGGAGTACAGAGATCTGGTGGATAGGTTTGTAGAGTGGACTGCGAGGAACCGTCTGGTGCTTAATGTAGCAAAGACCAAGGAGATGGTAGTGGACTTCAGGAGGAAGCAACCAGTCTCATTGTCATTATGGGTCAGAATATTGAGATTGTGGATACCTACATATACCTGGGTGTCCTTCTTGACAGCAGACTGGACTGGAGGGCCAATACGGAGGCTGTGTACAAGAAGGGGATGAGCAGACTCTATTTTCTGAGAAGACTCAGGGCTTTCAATGTGTGCGGCAAGATATTGGAGATGTTCTATCAGTCGGTTGTTGCGAGTGCTTTGTTCTGTGCGGCTGTTTGTTGGGGAGGCAGCATCAGAGGAGCGGATGTTAAAAAGCTCAACAAGCTGATCAGAAAATCTAGCTCTGTTCTGGGCTGTCCACAGGATGGTTTCGTGGAGGTGGTCGAAAGGTGGTCTCTCAACAAAGTCATTGCCATTTTGAACAATACATCACATCCCCTTCATGACCTTCTGATCAGACAGCGGAGCACTTTCAGTAATGGACTCCTCCAGCTCCGCTGTAGTAAAGAACGATACAGGAGATCATTTGTACCAACAGCGATCCCCCTGTTCAACACTTCTTCACCCTGTCGGGCAGCAGCAATAGACATTTAAGCATGAACACTTTAGTACTAACAGACTGTGCACCAGACGGCTTTACACTGTATTTTCCCCTGCAGGATAGGATTGGTTATCTATTTATTTATTTATTTATTCATCTATAATAATTTATAATAATCTCTTAAGATTATTTATACATTTAATATGCAATATGAATATAGTATTACTGTATTTTATTTATAATTTATAAACTATGTGATTAGGTTGCTGCAATATATGATTTTCCCTCTGGGATTAATAAAGTGATCTGTCTGTCTGTCTGTCTGTCTGTCTGTCTGTCTGTCTATCTATCTATCTATCTATCTATCTATCTATCTATCTATCTATCTATCTAAGCAAGAAGAAGAGGAAGACCATGCTGGAATTTTCAAGAAGAACAGAGACAAGCCGATGGACTGATTATGGACTAATGAGACACAGATTAACCATTGTAATGGAAAGGCAAACATTTGCAAAAGGAAAATATCTGATTCTGATCATAAATATACCAACTCATCTGTGCAACACATCAGAAGTAATGTCATGGATTTGGCTTGCATGACTTCTTCTGGGACAGACTCATTTAATCTTCATTCACATACAATGAATTTAACTAAGGTTTTCTGTAGACTTCTTTCAATTTAAAGAAAGATGCAACCAAACTGCTTAGGAGATCCTTCATCATGCAGCCAGACAATAACCCAAAACACTCCACAACTAAAATAGACTGACCTTGCCAATATACAAACCTAAACCCAATATTGCATAAATTTACCTGCAAAAGAAGAGACTAAAGAGAGTAACCACTCAAAACAAGCCTAGAAAACCTGGAAAAGCATTACAAAAGACAAATGCAAGATAAATATTTAGTGATGTGAATGAGTCACAGACTTGATGCAGCTGGATATAAAAGCTGAAATGTTTTTTCATCTTATAATAATTTCAAAATATTTGTTGGTTTATGGCAAAAATAAAGTGATTGGCCTCACTGTTCCAAACATTTCTGTAATTATCAGTTAAATTATTTGTGGTTGTGTGGGGCAGTGTATAACACTTCCACCTGTTAGTGAGCTATCAGATCATGTGGAAGACTGGGGTTCAATTCCCGGTCTGGGTGACTATGCTGTGCTACACCAATAAGAGTCCCTGGGCAAGACTCCTAACACTACATTGGTCCACCACTGTAAAAGGCATAAGCTTGTATGTCACTTAGGATGGAAGTGTCAGCTAAAATGCCATAAATGTAAATGTATTTGTCTTGGGGCACCGAGTGGTCCAGCAGTCTAAAGTGCTGCCACTATGAGCGGGAGGTAGCAGGTTCGAATCCCGCTCATGCAGCTTTGCCATCAAGCTGCCGGCGCTCAGGGGGAGCAAAATTGGCCCTGCTCCCTCCGGGTGGGTAGATGGCGCTCTCTCCCCACATCACACTTAAAGAATCAGAATCTAGACGAAAAAAGGGGTCATTGACATCACACGTATCGGAGGAGGCGTGTGCTCGTCCGCATCCTCCAAGGGTCGCAGGTACCACCGGTGATGTGGACGCACAAAAGGGGTGGGACAATTGGATAACCAAATTGGGAGAAAATGGGGAAAAAATCTGAAATAAATTTATTTAAAAAAAATCATAAAATTGTGTCTTTAACCAAACAAAAGTTAAAATCATACCTCATAAGCTTCAGCCACTTTGGCAAACTTCTCTTTAGCCTGAGGATCGTCTGGGTTGGTGTCAGGATGGTATTTCTTTGCCATCTGAGAGAAATACATGTTCAGATTGTTACCAGAAATCTTTCATTTCTCTTTAAATACAATGGTACAGTTACATGGTTGAATTATTAAATTAAAGTCAAATTTAAGAATGCTAGCTAAAGTCCTGGAGTGGAAATCTGTAGTAGTGAATGATGAGTTTAGCGCATTAAAGGTGACATACCATGAATCCAATGATCAAACTCATAAAGTGCATAAACCCCACCCACTACAGAGAACCTACTAATGCTTAACGCTAGCCAACCAGGTAAAGCATCATTCAGAGAAAGGCTAATTAGAGGAAGTGTTGCTCCAGCAGACATATGCCAGGCAAGTGCCAGCCAAGTGCTAGGCTAAAAGCTAACCATACCAGACACAACTGGAATTTCCTCAGCTGACCACAAACAGCTCTGACTGAACACTAAGAGGACAACACCACCATCTGACCAGACTCTGACCAGACACTGTTACAGTGTTAAAGTTGGGCTAGGATATGCTATGCAGCTGTGTCATAAACCAGCCAATAAAACAGAAAATTAATTTACACTTGAGGTGGGAATCACATGGCATCTCACAACACAAAACTATACACTGCCCATGATAACAATATCATCACAATACTGCGACACTACGATACTTAATATATCGCCAGACAAATCTCAAAACTTCACAGAACCTGCTCATGAAGAGAACAAAATACTCCTAAGTAAGCAAATACCAGGAATTATGAATTATTGGTGTCAGTTTCATAGAATTTACAACCAATATTCTTTACTGCAGATTTACCCTATTCATTTGATTAGTGCCACCATGTGGAGTAATGAAGTAGTAACTTTAGTAAGTCAAAACAAGGGAATAGTCTTAGGGAGTTTAGAGTGCCTCAAACTGTCTCAACCCAAACCAACCCAACAAACTAAATAAAAAAAATATTTATTGCTACAATATTACAATAAAAAAAAAAAAGTATTAAATTCTACTGCACCTTCAAAACAGCCCTGAAAAACAACAGATCACATATTTCAGTACTAAAGCACAGTTTAATGTAGCAAATGAGACTAAACAGATCTATCCACATTTAGGTATTGCATCATGTCATAATATTAGACATGTTTTTAAAGTCTACAATCGTGTTTAATTAGTCCCTTGTCTCTTCAGCTAATAATGCAAGCAAACCGCCCTTTAGACCGGGAAAAGGAAAGTTATTAGTGGTGGTTTCTAAGCAGAAATTTAGTAACACCAATCAAATGTAGGACTCGAGCCTTTAACCCTTGTGTGGTGTTGATATTTTTGTTACTCGTTTACTTTGTTACTTGTATTTAATTCAGCACAATTAAGCAATTCTTCATGAAAATGCTTTACACATGCTCGCTTCACCTAAATTACAAGCAATATAAACAGCTTACATGGTTAATATTTGCCCTTTACCTTTCTTATGTTACATTTCTTTTAAAAAGTGCTACTCTTTTTTTTATTAGTTTTTTAATAAAATGTAAAAGAAAATGAATTAAACTCAAGATATGAGTAGAACATTTGTTTAGTTTCAAATTTACAAATGAAGCAATTTTTATTAGCCCTTGGCCAAACATACTGTATGTAATATAAATGTGTGTGTGGGGGGGGGGGGGGGTGTTTTGATATATGTTTTTCACAAAAAATGAGCCAATGCCAATGAGTTTGAGTTAGAAAAAATATTTTTTTAGTATCATTTGATGAAAAATGAAAACGGGTCCCACAGACCCGAACACCACACAAGGGTTAAGAACAGCAGTAAATCAGACAGCAGGTGATGTGGAGAAATTAGAAGCCTAAAGGTGTGAAGAGCTAACCTGGTAATAGGCTTTCTTAATCTCTTTCTGCGTAGCGGAGCGCGAAAGCCCGAGCAAACTGTAGTAATCCTCCTTCTCATGCCGCACCGAACTGCTGTGGAAGGAGCAGGAGCTAAAAACATGGAGGCCTTTAAACCCTGGAACAACACACACAGTAAATTAGATTACAGTTCAGTAAGGGTAGTGATCACACACAGTACAGAGAGGACAGCTAACTAATATAAAGTACAGCAAATTCAAAACTGTTGCTTTACAATACAGTAACAAATATGCATTCTAAATTCAAACATCACAGAAAATCAAATAACTATTAGAAAACTAATAAATCTATTTTTCAAAACAAAATTGTATTTTACATTTACGTTACTCCATTTTCTTTTTTTTTATTTATTTATCCATATTTTGTTATTTTTCTTTCTACTTCAGAGGGAAGCCAGGCCACAAATGTTACGGATAGAAAGCACATTTTAAAACACATTTTAAAACGGCCAGAAACATACACCAGACATACACCAAACAACTAATGTTCCTCATTTTTTTCCTCTAAATTTTCCAAACTGTGCCCTATTTACTTTTTCCTACATGTGAACATTCAGGTCACAATATAGGGCACTACTATAAGGAGCAGAATTCCACAGGTTGGGGTCTAACGCAGCTTTGTGACACGATGCATCGTGATGGAAAATCTGATGATGTGCTTTGGGGAGAACATTTACAATTCCACATTCTGCTTATAATAAAATCTCCTGAGGGCAGGATCCCACTAGTGCAGCCTGGAACTCACTGGATGTAAAGAGCAAAGGATATTTCATTCATTTTAGACTGAAACCACTTTTTAAAGTCCGTCACTTTTATTAAGACAATCATCATAATTTTTGCTGCAGCCTGCTAAAGGAGTTTGTTTTGGATCTGGTCCGCTTGAAGAGGTTTGAAATTTCATTTGGACTCGGAACATGACAATCCTGCAAACAAACCTGGCAGTGTTGTGCCGAATACAGCACCCCCGCCAGGAAAAGCACCCCCTCTTAGGAGTGCTTGCTATGTCGATATGAGCATATTTCTTATTACATTTAAGCTGATTATCTCCACTTTTATCTTTTTTTTTTATGGCAGGGGTGCTGAATTTGGCACAACACCGGCAAGCCCGCTGAGCATAAGTGGTGTAAGTGTGCTTGGGCACGGATTGTTTAAACGCAGTATGAGTGCTCCAGCACGATTCAACCGTGCCTAGTGTGAGTACACCCTTAATGTCGAGCAAATCTCAAAATCAAACAAGTTTATGTCTGTCAGGGCATTTCAGCTGTAAATTTAAGAAATGCTGCAAACTCAGACAGGATTCTGAGGCAGGCACAAGTCGTGTTAAAGCTCAGTAATGTGGCCTTCTGGGTTATTGGGAGAAACTGCTAATAGCACAACTAATGACAACACTAAGTGCTAAATGCTCCTATCTAGCAGTGAGCTGTTGATAGCTTGGCACGGCACAATAGATCACCTTCTATAATCGGTTACAGAAACTAGAGATGCATGAATATCCAAACCAGGTCCCTAATCCATGCTAATGGACCCCAAATACAACCTCCGATAACTAGTGCACGTTGCTGCGATAACAAAGAGACAACTCTGGTTTCTGGCAACTTCATTCCCAGATCCACAGCATGGGAGACTGAGCGAGCAAACAAGCAAGCAAGTAGAAAGAAAGAGTGAGAGAAAAAGAGAGAAAATGCAGCTGTCTAAAAACGAGCAGTTTAGAAATATGATTAATGGAGTGAGAGGTGGGCTCGTTTCTCCCCCCGTGCTGCCACTAAGAACGGCACCAGTTGTGCACAAAATCGGGAGCTTAGCTCAGCCTGCTGTACCCAGAGCGGATATTAGTTCAGCTTGACTGTCAACTGGAAATACTAACAGTGGTAAGCAGGGGCAATGCTAACAATAATAGCTGATCTGATCTGAATTTATAATTGGAACCCAGTAAAGTTGGGTGTTACGTCATTCCCATCTCAGACATCCGACATCCAAGGTTAATGGACACAGCATAACTACACATTACAGTGCACTGTGGGATTGTTACAGTACTCTAATAATTCAAGGCTGTGTATAAAATGCAATAAATTTTGACTTAATGTCTTGTTGCCATCGCTCTTTCATTTAGAAGCAGTACAATTATCATTTTGAATGAAAATTTTCTGATGTTACCGAAGTAAAAACAGCTTGCTGCTAGATATCAATTAGCATTTTCTCCCATTAAAATAGAAGGATAGATTATTAAACTTGAGTAGGCAGCATTTCTTAGGTTTCAGACAAAGCCCACATTATCAGTAGGAGAAGGGCACAATTTTAGACAGAGATCAGAATAGGCGGCACAACATTTTGTTTCAGCATCGCCACTGCAATGTATGCATGTGCAACAGTCTGCTGAACAGGCAATGTTATGTAAGGCAAATTAAATCATACAGGTCATAAAACAAAGTACTTATTTTGAATGACATTTATATACCAGCAGCACATACAATATATGTCCTAGTGCTGGGCGAAATAACAGTTCATTTATATATATATATATATATATATATATATATATATATATATATATATATATATATATATATATATATATATATATATAGCCCAGACATGCTCAAACATAAATAAATAACAACAACAAAAATACTGTGATATAGTGTAAAATTGTCGAACTGTCAATCTGCAGTTCTAGTTAATAACCTGCATTTGTTCAGCACTAGGGGTAGAGTTGTACTTTTTTAGGTGACGAACTCCATTGCAATTACATGTAAGTAGGCGTGGCATAAAACTCCAATACCCATGATGCTTTGCATACAGAACTCATATGGTGCAATTTTCATCATTATTTTGTTAGCAAGCACTGTAGCTCTATTTTATTTCTACTCCAGTTACCGTAATTTTAGTGTGTATTTAAATCATCACTAAAATGAAATAAAAAAGAAGAGATAAATAAAGTAAAGTAAGTGGAAAGTAAGAGTTACATCATCCCTGCTTTTCATTTTGACTGAGTAACTCAGACTCCAATCAGTTTACAGTCCTGAACACACAGAGAGCAGGATAATAACACTGCACTGCGCTCTCAGTCCTGCAGTCAGGCTCAGCTCTGACAGTTTAACCCTCAGTAACTTCAGCTGAACTCACCGGAGAAATCCCCCAATGTCACGCTGTTCTCCCGCCTGCAGAGACTCCAGCGGAGCCCCCCGGTATAACACCGACCCCCGGCAGCAGTCAGGCCGGAGAAATGCCCGCGAGTAGCGGAGCTGAGAGCTGCAGAAGTCGCGCTGCGCCGCGGCAGAGCCTTCAAAATCCAGCGTGTAGAGCAGCGGACTGTGGAGGCGGCCATCTCTACTGTGACGCGGACAGACCGGCTCGGCTCTGCGCAGACTCAGACCGGGTTAGTGAACAGCTGCGCTCCCTCAGGCTGCCAGCAGGTGGCGGTGTACACTCACTCGCTGGAGTCGACTCCCCGTCCGAGGTCCAACTGATACAAATAAAGCGAAACGATTCCATGAGTCGATTCCAGAGAGGAATCTTCTCCGCTGTGGAGACCACAGACTGTTATGGATCAGATTAAATATAGACTGTATCCAGGTTAATTTTAAATAATTTGCACAATTTGCCCAAGAAGGGGTTTTAAAACGATTCTTGGATCCGTTAGAATCGACTTCGGACTCGGGAATCGATTCCTGCGAGTCGAGAGTGTGTACGCCGCCATCTGCTGGCGGCCTGAGGGAGCGCAGCTGTCCTCAATCATTCAACACAAAATCCAACAAATGTAGAGTAACGCTGCACCCTCATTACATCACCATTAACTCATGCAGATATCAGGGAATAATACTATATTATTCATATAATATTTATTAATATAATATATTACATAATAAATACAATATATATTAATAGTATAGTATTATATTAGTATAATATTAGGTAATATGTTATAATAATTAACTAATTTTATGCTTGTAATTATTAAATATATTAATATTAGTAAATAAGTTTATTAATAGTACGGAATGGTAAGTTAGGTAAAATACAATATCACTGTGTTTTCTGTTATGAATGACTAGAATGAAAGTGTTTTTCACTCCTTTGAAACTTCTACTTTAATTATATCTATAAAGATAAAAAATAATAAAAAAATGATGACGACTGCAGAATGAGGCACGACTGTAGTGGTCTATTGCTGTAGTTTTTACAGCACTACTACAGTATGAGCAAATAACTGCATATAGACACAGAAAGATATGGGTGATTCTTAGATTATGTGCACCTTTGGCCTTGTAAAGTTGAGTGAAAAAAACTTTATACAAATTCAACTCACACAGCTTCATATGTTTAAATAACCATTGTAGTATTAAAGATTTCAAATTAAATTTACAAGATTAATTGTTGTTTTTTACATTTTATCAGACCCGGAATAAACAAACGTCATTTCCACCACATTTCATTTAACACATATAAATAAACAGTGCAGTAATTTAAACATCCTAGAATTTTCTAGAACCATTAGCTTAACTATCTGTACCAGTTACTACTATTTACAACAATAATTCATTTCTGAATGACCTAATTTAACTGTCCTAAAGATCAAATGCTGAACTGAACATTTTTCACAGTGTGAAATGCAGTATTACTTTGGGTAGGTCCTTGTAAATAATAAATCATTTGTTTTGTTACATAAAGTAATGCAAGTCATCAATAAATGTAAATATGATTTTAATATGAGCGGACTAATCTTTGGAAATTTTGTGAAAAATATGTGCGGTGATGAAAATGACAATGACTAAACACATAAAGAAACGTGATAGATATATTTATTAGAAAAAACATAAATTATTCAACTTCATTTACAACATCATGTTATAAATTATTAAAGTACATTGTAAATGTATACATTATATATAGTCAAGTCAATTCAAGTCATTATCAACCGTTAAGGGTCGCGGGGGATGGCTGGAGTCTATACCAGCCGGCATCGGGCGGAAGGCAGGATACACCCTGGACAGGCCGCCAATCCATCGCAGGGCAGACAGACACAGACAGACACACAGACACATTCACTCACACACTCACACCTAAGGGGCAATTTCAACCAAGTTCCAATTAGCCTGAACGTGCCGTCTTTGGACTGTGGGAGGAAACCGGAGAACCCGGAGGAAACCCACGCAGACACGGGGAGAACGTGCAAACTCCACACAGAAAGACCCGGGTCGCCCAGGAATCGAACCCAGGCCGTCTTGCTGTGAGGCGGAAGTGCTACCCACTGCGCCACTGTGCCGCCCACATTATATATAGTAAATAGTAAAAGGCCTATTAAATGAATTTATTTACGTAAAACAATCTATATCACTCATATCTATAATCTGAAGTGTGGTGGAAATGACTGTGGTGGAAATGACATTTCTACTTATTTTTAATAAAAAATGGATGATGGCTTCAGTGATTAGCTTTGAATTGATGCATTTCATGCAGCAAAATAAAGCTTTTCATGTTAAATTTGTGATCTTTTTCAAATCAACAATGGAACTACAGCATGTTTAAAATGACATACAATAAATATATTTGCTGATCAAGCAATATTTACCTTGTTTTTTCTTCAACAGTTGTGAGTGGAAAGTTAAGTGGCTTCTATGTCCAACATGTGCTCTGATGTCACTTTACGTTTCCATGGAAACAATCTGAACAATCTTTCATCAGAACTTTTTTAAAGGGAAAGTAGGCATTGTGGTGGAAATGACGCCAGTGCTGTGAGACAGGTATATTTTATATAAAAATAATATTGACAGCGGACTCAATCAAATATTTTTATATATTTTATTTATTTCAGTATTCCCTACTACAGCTGCATCAACAATTCTCATATAAATTATATTTTTAACCTTTTTTTTTCATTGTGAAAGTTTGGGGGGAGACAAGGAAAAAATAGTGATTAAGTGAAAAGTATTAAAATTGCTATTATTTTTTAAAATATCACCCGGGACTCCAAAAGTGCACAGATTCTAAGAATCACCCGTATGGCAGGTTAGATGATGTCTAACTGAAATGAACAGAGAAAGGCAGCCAGTATGTTAGCTTAGCTTAGCTAATGTTAAACTAGTCTTTTTCAGCCAGTTTTGGTTTTCAGGCTGCAGGAATCACAAACCTGGCTGGTTACTGTAACTAAAGAACCCCCTTGAGCGGGTCTCGGATAACATAGTCCTACACTGACTATTACAGAATTTAAAGTGGCGCTTACACAGTTGTCTGGGGGCCCTTGATTGGGAGGCATTTGATTGGTGCATATCATTTCCAAAATAAACAATTTGCACATAAAATGCTAATAGATGTTGTTATCTTGTACTTGCTTTACTCTTACCATCTTATATGGTTCTTTCCATGCGTAAATGCTCCTTTTTATGATTTTCTTTTGTATATTTAGAACAGCAGTGTTGTTGTTTAACAACAAAAGCGCCAAATAAACTTTGAACCTATGTATGCAATAAATACAATAAATCTAATTTGTGATTAAACAGTTTTTTTTACAGCAAATCATTATTTTACAATTTATAATTAACAAATGTATAAAAAAGCAGTAATGCCTTTTTAATATTTGCTGTGATTCTT
Source organism: Astyanax mexicanus (assembly GCF_023375975.1). Lineage (NCBI taxonomy): Eukaryota > Metazoa > Chordata > Actinopteri > Characiformes > Acestrorhamphidae > Astyanax > Astyanax mexicanus. The sequence goes on from NW_026040046.1 coordinate 1,197,480, forward strand.
GTGTTAATAATTACAATACTGTAATTATTACTACAATACAAATTACAGTATGTTATTGGTTTTGTGATTATATGTATGCGTACTGTAAAATTTACTACAGCAACTAACTAGCAAACTGCTGCCAGCAAGTTAATGTGCTTTTAACAATTTTCCTTGTTCTTTGTGTAAAAAGTGCTGAGATTTACTACCTACAAGCCAATGAGAAAGCAGAGGATTTTTGCAACCAATCAGCACATAAACAAATTGCATTGCTTTGCTTTTTATGTACATCCATTTTGGAACCGGCATGTCCTGGCAATGCATAATTTTGCATAATCATGAGTTTTTATGAATGGTGTTGGACAGCATATAGACTTGTGTGTTTCTCCTGGTAAAAGATCTTGTGATTCATGATTCCATGTCGTGGATCAGTCATGTAGTGTCAGAACCACACCCACAAAAAATGGAAAGTAGACAAGAAGTTGTGTAATGTGTCTGAGAGGAGGCGCCGTTTTTCTGTCCAAAACTCAGGACTGACCATTCTTCCCACTCTGAGCCGCTCTGTGTTTCCCCTGCAGCGTAAGGTCAGCGCTGGTCTAGTGTTAGCCTATTTCTGTGACTGTCTATTAGTGGTGCGGCGGCGCCTCCCTGTGGCCACTGGGGTTTGGGCAGCAATCCAACCACATTCATGATATCATTATGAGTGTGGCTGAAATCATGATGAGTCTGGTTTCTGGTTGGACGCAAAGCCAGCGCGTGTGGCCAGTTTAACCACCCTGAGTCTCCCTGGATTACAGAAAGCAAGATGTTTTTACTCTATTATTTATATGAATGAGTGGACTGAGTGGAACAGCGGGTTCATATGTCATGCTGGTCACCCCGCCTGAACATGCCTTTATTACATTGTTATTAGCCATAACATTAAAACTACATCAAAACGGCACTCGGGCCATCGTGAGCATCAGTGAGGTTTGGGTACCCGAGTCACTGGTTATCATGACCACTGCTTTCCAGTCATCTACCAATTACCATGTGGCTCTTACCAAGCCTTGTCCCATACACAGGCTACAAGTGTATATAATACAAAACCCTTTTTCTCTGCAGTAAAATAATTGACCGTATTTTTGCACTATAAGGTGCACCGAATTATAAGGCGCAATATCAAGGAATGCCTATTTTCTGGTCTATGTTTATATATAAGGCACACCGGATTATAAGGTGCATTAAGCAACACTAGTAAGGAACAGGGGTGTCGTCATGGTGGTGGGGGTAACTTAGTTAAGTAAAGATACGTAGCTTGTTTTAATACAGTAAACGCACAGGCTACAGTTTGCTATAGTTGCCTCTGAACAGCGAAAGGACTAGCGCTTAGCGCAGTTTGCAGCTAATGCTTATACTGCTCCAGCCTCTGGAGAAACTTCACTAAAACTCCTGTATAACTCTGTACTTCAGCAGAGTGGCTTTACTGCTCCTTAATACCTGACTGATAGAATTCATACATAAGGCACACTGACTCTATTTGGGAAAATTAAAGGTTTTTAAGTGTGCCCTATTGTGCAAAAAATACAGTAGTTTTAGAGCTCACTGATGCTCTGTAGCTAAAAGCAGATTTTCCCAGTTCATTAAAAACTCAAGGTAACCTGACAGGTAATCCAGTCACTAAAGCAGGGCTGATAATTCCTGTTGTTTATAGAATATGGCATATGGCTGGAGAGCAAGTTAAAAATTAATATAAGTGTGTTTTCCGTCCAACTGCAAGTGAGGGCCAACCTACATTTTGATATAATTTTTGCAAATGAACCACATTACAAACTTTCAATAAACCATTTTCCCAACATGATCAGTGTGTTAGGGAGCAGTTTCCTCTCTCCTGTATTGAACCGAATGGGGAAATGCTCGGGCAACTGTAATCAATCTCCAACTGCTTATTTTTACAAAATGAAGATTTTTATATCACTAATGACACAATTTACCCCTAACAGAAATTCCAAAAGAAGCATAGATACTAGGGTTTAAAATACTTCTGTAGAAGTTGGAGAACTCAAGCAGTAAAAGTACTGGTTTTAAAACTACTTAAAGTATAAAAGTAAAAGTAATGTAAGGGGAAAAATGCCATTAAGAACAAAAGCTTAGGCCACGCCCACAGAGTCCTATAGTGCACTACCCCACCCCCCCTCCCGAAAACAATTTTTTCTAAAAGCTATAATGACTATAATGTTATATTAAAATGTTAATGTTGATAAATTTGAGATGCACTAGTCTCTCTGTTTCAGCTGCATATATACCTGTTTAAAATTAATGCATTTTACAATGTATAACATTATACAATGTATTATTATACAATTTATAATAGTGCAAATATATTACAGAAGCTTATTTATGATGTTTGTCTCGATCGCGGATCATCTTCATACTAGACTATGTTCTTGCTGAAGTGTGTGTGTGGGGGGGCAGGGGCAGGGGCGGTACATGTGCAGGTGTGATGGATCACAGTATAAACCAATAGGATGTCAGAATGGTAAATGTTTATACTTCTTTTCATACAGTCGCAATTAGTTTCACTCTATCTAGATGGAGAGATTGATCAGGGGTACATTTCCCAAAAGCGTAGTTGCCAACTACGTTAGCAACTTACATAGTCTGCACTAAGGTTTCCCAAAACTACCGTGGTTCAGCTGCGTCGTTCCAACTACAGCTCTAGACCTGTCGTTAGGAGCTTAGTTCCTGGTGATTAGTGCAGACGATGGAAAGCTGATAAATCACATTAATATTGCTGCACGAGGATTTAAGATGTCAAGTGTACCTAATTATTATTTTTAATGTTTGTGTTTATTACATTTATTAAACCACTTCACTTTTACCAATGTGCGCCCAAGGAAAATAATAAAATTCAGTACTCAAATGTATTTTGAAAATGTAAGTTAATTTCCCATTTTTAATGTATGTCTTTAACATTTATCTTTATATGGCAAACATGTGGTGTAAAAAAGTGCACTGAAGTGCTCTTTAGCTAAAATGTATTTTACAGTCTTGGAAAGATGTGTCAGTTATTCAAGAATGATAATCTACTTTCTCTCTGCTGAGCCTGCGCTCAAGATTAAACACCACTCCTTACTCTGCTGTTGTCTCTCACGGATATTGTGTTGTTTTCCAGAGTAAAGAACCAGATTCATGTTAATGTGAAAGAATAAGCTTTTTAAATTAGACCAGATAACAGAGAATGCCTATATGCAGATTTTTTTTTTATATAAAAATATGTAAAATGTTTCTCCAACAGTATCTTTTTAATGGCTGAAAAAATATTTTAATTGAAAGTAACACACCTGAATCCTGTACATAATAGTGTCACACCTTCCAATGCTTCTACTGACTTTTCCACCTTCACAAACTCCAACTCCCAGAATGCACCTCTCAATCCTGTGTCTCAGCCAGCCAATCAGCACCTGATTGTTAGATCTGCTTCACCTGTGTTCTGAGTAATTACTGGGGGTTTTCTATGTATAAATACAAGTCTGTTTGTCCTGTTTCTCGCGAAGTATTGCCCCTGTTATTCAGCTGCATACCGAGCGTTATTTCTTTGATTATCTATTTCCGTGTATGACCTATTTTTTGGCTTTTGTCTCTGATTTTGTCTTGCCCTTTTGGTTAGTTCATTTGGCTGTTTTGTTCTGGTTTAGACCCTTATTTCCTGTTTATTGTTTATCCCTTTTGGACTGTGATTTGGCTCTGATGTTTTGGTCTGTGTTATTTGTGTTTTGTACTGTTGTTAGTACTCAGTTTAAGCTTGTTGGTTTGGCTCTGTTTATTAAAACCTCTCCTGATTTTTACTGCAAGCGTCTCACTCCTCTCTGTGGCGTCACAAATAGTTTGTGTGTCTAAAATCTAAATGATTAATTTTCTTTCTAATATGACCCCACTCACCCCTCCTGGTAACTCATCAGTTCCATTTACAGTCCATGTCCTTCATTTAAGGGCCTGAACCCTAGAGTCCCTCAGCATGTTACAATTATAAAAATGTAAACAACAATTCAAAACTCAAATTATCACTAAAGCCAGAGCGGTAGATGATCTGTCACCAGGTTTGATGAAGCTGCTCATCACCGAGTGAATCAAACGATCAAGCTGATCTGATAAGAAGATCTCGTTGAAACACCAGACAGATAGGGGTGACACTTGCCGAATAAAAGGTAAAGACTGGTTTATTTACAGAGCCGTAAACAGAATAACACAGCCAGATAACAGATCGAACAGAACTCACAGTATATACAGAAGACGCAGTACAGGAAACAGTCCAAGAATCGAAGCCAGAGAGACAGTCCGATAATACAACAAATCCGATAAGGGCAAAGACAAAAGGCAAAATCTGTAATACAGGAAAAAGGGTCATAACAAAAGGGCAGTCAGAAAAGGGTTTGGAAAAATGCTCAGTACGCAACATGAGTCGGCAATACCTCGCAAAGAACCTATGCTAACAGAACCCTATATATACAAAACCTAGAATTACTATGAACCGGAACAACTTAGAACACAGGTGAGTCTGAACGGGGGAGCGTGACGCGATTGGGTGAAGGTGAGCGGCTGACAGTGACATCATCACCAGTGGGTTCATGGGGAATGGAGTTCGGGAGTGTGAAAGGAGAGACTGGAGACGTAACACTCGCTGCTCCAGTTCTGTCCTTTGCTCTGCCGCTTCCTGCATTAAGCAACATATTAAAACTTTTGACTGCTTTCTGTAAATACTACATAAAACAATACTTCTACTACTTGTAATACTTAAGTACAAAAATGTGAAATACTTCAGTAGTTTTACTTTTATTCAAGTCTGGGTCTCTACTCTTTTATACATGTCTGGGTGCAAAAAGCAGCTAAATGCGTTTTTATACTTAGTGGTGTCCACTACTGTTTAGTGTCAGAAATTTAAAATCTACACTATAGAAATACCAACAGGGTTCTCCTTTAGTGCATTTTCAGAGTAATTGTAAATAAACTGAATTCACACAGCTTACACACACACACACACAATCACAACTCCATGGAAACATGAGAGAATCTCTCTGCACTGACGGTTCAAAAACCTCCTAAACCAACAGAAATGCAGACAGACAGCAACCAAACCAAGATTATATTAAACCCAGTCCACAATATTGCAGCAAACACTCTTACACTCTCTTAGTGCACACACACACACACACACACACAATGTGTATCCTCAGTTTAATATCCTCATGTTCAATCACATTTCAGTTTAAACACCAGCAGCAGCAGCTGAACCATCAAACCTTTCTTTAAACCATCAAACGCTTTATAATGAGCCTAAATGAACAGGCTAGTTCTACACATACTGCAGCAGGGGTGGGCATTTCATTTTCCCAAAGGGCCACATGATGACCTGGGACTGATTTGGTGTTAATGTTATAAAAGTTGGAACGCACATTCTGATTCATGTTTTTCTTTATTTAATTTATTTTCTACATTGTAAAATAATATTAAAGACATGAAAACACACATATGGAATTACATAGGGGACAAAAAAGTGTTAGTCCTCCACAATCCACAAAGCTGATGAACTGAGATGGTGATTTGAGGTGATTTAATTGTTCAGAACCTCCAGTTCAAAACTATTCCAGGTGACTCTCCCTCATGAAGACACCAAAAGTGTGCAGATCTGTCCTCAAAGATAAATGTGTTTACTTACAAAAATCTAAAGTATAAAACAGGTTCTGGTTTGTTTAGCACTTTTTGGTTATCTAATAATTCTGCATATGCTCCTGTATAGCTTTAATGGCTTCAATATTACATGTACAATGTAAAAAATCATAAAAAGAAAGAAAACAATGAGTGGTTTTGACTGGTATGGTTTTGATAAGCTTTTACTGGTAAAACAAATATAAAGCAGGCACAGTCAAAAATAACGTACTTAAAGTACTTTGGTTAATTACATCATTTGCTTTTTTCAGTCTTTTTTCTTGTTCACTGATAGAAATCTATCTGTTTAGGGTTTGATTAAGTGAAGTGAAGTCTGCTTCAGTTTCTGGTGGATATTTAAATGGTCAGTTATTGAAAGCCAAAGGGCTAGAGAGAAGCCACCACCACAGGTCTAGTGCTTCTGCTGGCCAATGCTGTATGATGTTTAGCTCCGCCCCTCTCCATATGTTTCTAAGACAAAACAGCAAATTTTTGTCCTTTAAACTGTCTGTTCATGTTTGATGACCTTGGCTTGAACCAGAGACTGTAAAAAAAGATGGACGCCGTGTCTCCGTTCCCATTCATTCAGTGAAAATGAAGCCAAAATCTTCCGCCATGTTGGCGATCCTGAAACCCGAGTCTGCGCAGTAGAGTCCAGAGGAGGGAGAAAGACTGTGGAGAGACCGCCTACTCATTTAAATAACCCCGCCCCTGAGGGCTGCCTCGAGGTCACAGGCTGCAGAGCAGAGCTGAGGGTCTGTTATTGGTCCCGCCCATAACCAGCCCTTTTACAATAACCACACCTTTTTTGAATAGAGCTGAATAACGTTTTTAAAAACGAATTCTGTGGGGATATAAAAATATAACAATATAAGCAGAGGTTACACTAGCTGCTGCATTTAAATAAAGGAGGTAGAATTACAGTATATTAGTGCAGAGAGCGCAGGGAGGAGCTTGCTATCCCATCATGCACTGCTGGACCCTCTCTTCATGCCATACTATGATGTTACAGTAACAGCTGATGTCTGTAACTAATGTACTGACTCTAATAAGTGTGTTACTGCTGTTACTATGGGTTTTAGCTGTTGTGTGTTTATATACTTACTATGAAACTAGTTCACATCAGTTTTAGTCACTCTGCTGGTATTTTCACTGTTAATGCGTTGTTGGCTTCATTCAATGTGTGCGATAAGCCTAATAAAGAGCATCTTTAAAAGAACCACATTACCTTGTGTGGATCTTTCCTCTTACATGCCACAATATCCTGAGAAGAACTAAGCGTACACACAGATCTCAATTAAAACTCACTATAGCTACGTAAATCATGCAAATATTTTTTTGGTTAAATCACTTTACTGATCTTAGACAATAGTCATATTGCCACTGAGTTTAACTAACAGAGCAACCCAGATTCAATGCATCTTGGTGGTCATTACCCTGCCCAAAAATCCAAATAAAGACCAACATCTACTGGTAACTCGATTTAGATGGTCTTTGATTGTCAAAATGGTAGAAACCTGCTTATCCAGGTGAAAACACACCCTATACTGGTAAGCTATGGTAAGCTTAATTTAAGGTCATGCTGGGGACTAGCTTGGTCATGCAGTATGTCTTTCCTATGTTACGTCCTAGACGTTTATTTTGGAATTTATTATTATTTTTGTAGATTGAGCAAGGTATTAAGTAGCTTTTGTTGTTTTTCTGTTGTCGTGCTGCTGCCCTCTGCTGCTCTTTCCGTGTATCTCTTGTTCCCTCTCTCTCTCAAACTCTTAGGTCACATCTTAGTGGGAACATGTCAGCTGATCACTGTGGCCATGTGACCCAAGAATACAAAAGGACCTGAAGTTCCATTGTGGGGTGGCCCATGGTGTCTCCACCATGCGGTCCATGGCAGACATATTGACACTTGCCTTTGTTTAGCTTATGTTTCTGTCTTGGGCTGCGTCCGAAATCGCGTACTTAAGCAGTACGTACTGGATTGGGGTGAGTACGCACTGCTTGTCGAGCAAAGCAGTACGCTTTTTCAGTACGCCAGACCGCAGTACGCACGCAGCCTCGGACGCACTACATCCACCATCTTACCTCTGACGCCCTTTCACCTCTCACACCTCCTAACCAGCGGCACACTTTACAGAGCTTTACCCTAATTAATTTCATTAAAATCCCCTCATTAATCAGCTCTTATTAATAAATAAACCCCCAAACTGTCCTATTTAATAAACACTGACTGTAAATAAAACTTAAAATTAATATTTCCTCAAATATGAAATATTTAATAATAAATATGAACAGACTGTTTAATATTCATGAAGTATATTAATAATACTTGCTTATGCAACAAAACAATTATCAAAAAGTTTCAAAGATAAATACCAAAATGTTAATTAATTCCTGCCTTTCCATTTCACCTCAGAATTTCCTTTTCTAGCCTAAATATTTAAACACATGATCCTTATTGTTATACATTATCTTTTACTGACTGCATTAAACATAAAGGCAACATATATGCATTACTGATGTAAATAAAATATGCTAGAACCAGTCAGTTTCTGGAAAACTGGGGATCATATTTGGCAATAAAATGTAAATTAAAAAAATATTTTAGTTATTTTATTTAATAATTTTCCCTCACTTGCATATTTACACAAATACATTTCCCACAAAATACAAGAATGACAAGTCTTTAAAGTAGCTTTATTTATTTTTTTTATTCGTTGTTCATTTTTCTCCCTCTCTTCATCTTCATCCTCTCGAGTAGGAAGGATAGTTGAATCTGAAACACACACAGATTAAAACAGTTTAGCTTGGGCATTAAACAAATATAATATAAATTCTGAACAACATAAAAGTCTTACCATCCTGGCTGGTTAGCTAGCTATTTAATAAAACTAAATAAAATGGTCAGATTTGGGTTATAATTTATTAATGTGATTTTTGGCAACCAGTCTGTCTGTCTGTTGAAAAGCCTCTCTGATATCAGCAGCCTTTTTCCTCAGATGAGTTTATACAGACTGATCAGTATTAAGTTAAAACTGCCCCAGCTCTTCAGCACTGCAGCAGTATACAGGGCTGTAGTGAGTTAGTAAACGCTGGTGTTGCAGAACAGAAGATTAATAAAGAGTTGTGATAAGTTTAATAACTCTAGCTAAGCTAACTGATCTCAGTAGCACAGGGCTAACGCTGCTCAGTAAAGCAGTTCAGATACGAAAATAAAGATATTCTGTCTGCAACAGCATTAATAACAAACCCACACCCCTATAACTCGCTACTTTAACTTAAACTAACCCTCATAAATCTTTCATTTACAGCCTGATATCACAAACAACCAAAACTGTTTATATATCTGAATCTCCTCACCTCATAAACTTCTCTCTCTCTCCACTCCTCTCCTCCGCCGCTCCGCCGCTCACTGACGGGTCACTCAGCTCAGCGCGGCTCCCGGTGGATTGTGGGAAATATTAGCGGGTGAAGTGTGCTGGGCTTGTATACTTAAAAATGTCTCCCGGTGCAGTACGTCATCCGGGAACTTTTCGCGTACTCAAACTCGCCTACTGCGCATTCGGACACACTACCCGATCTCGCATACTGCTTTTGCATACTGTTTAGTATGGAAGTACGCGATTTCGGACGCAGCCTTGGTTAAGATTATGTTTTATGTCACTGTAGGGGTGAGCTGCCATTTTGTTTTTACTTACATTTGTTTCTGTTTATGAACAGGGAGGTAGGTAAGCTGTTTGTCTTTTCTTTGAACTTTTGTTTTTGATGCACAGGTAAGATAGCTTTTGACTGGTTAGACATTTTTGTTTGTTATTTTGGCCTTGGCTCACCCTGAAGTTTTTGTGACTTAGTTTATATTTGTTTATGACTTTGAGTATTATTATTATTATTATTATTATTTCTTTTTGAGCTGTAACATTATTTGTATTTTCTTGATCTGCCATGTATTTTGTATTGCCTGACCCTCCAATCTAAAAACATAAAATACACTTTTCTATTTTTGCATCCAAAACTTGTTGGTCCATTTATTTATGTTGCAACCCTTAGACCCCTAGGCTATACTTTTTTTATCTAGGGTCGTAACATAAATTGGGGGCTCGTCCTTTGCAGTTTCATTAGCTGTTTTCATTTTTGTGTGGTGAGGTACTTTGTGGCAGTAGCCATGTTTAACTTAGAGACCTTTACTTGTAATCCTACCCTGGAGCAATTTGATCAGTGTCGTAAGGCTGACTTAATATTAATTGCTGAGTTTTTTGATATTTCTGTGGGTCGACTTAAGACCAAAGCTGAAATAAAATCTGATTTGTACCGGCAGCTGGTGGATCGGAGTGTTTTGCCAGAGAGGCCATGCTCAGTGACTGAGGGTGCAGGTGTTGCCACAGATGAGGCATCTATCGCAGCAACGGGGGAGGCCGAGGCTCCGGCAGTGTCTCAAAGCATAGAACCTGTAAATCCTCCTGTCTTTAATCCTGAGATCACGGTACGTCTAAAAGAGCTGGAGGTGGAACTGCAGCGGCAAAATGTGCGTGCTATAGAGATCGAAGCCCAAAAGGCCATTAAGCTGCGTGAGTTGGAGATAGAGGCCAAGCGTGCTGAGCAGCCTCTCCCTGCTCCTACTACCTCCACGCCTAGGAGTACTGGTGAGTCTCTGGATTTTCTTCTGATTTTGATGTGAGCAGGAAAATCAGATTAGTTCCTCATTTTCGTGAGTCTGAGGTAGACTCTTATTTTGAAGCATTTGAAAGGGTTGCTAACTCTTTGAGTTGGCCTAAGTCAGTTTGGCCTCTTTTGCTCCAGTGTAGATTAACTGGTAAGGCTTTAGATGTGTTTTCTGCTTTGCCAATAGAGAAAAGTTTAGAGTATGATTCTGTAAAAACTTGTTGGTCCATTTATTTATGTTGCAACCCTTAGACCCCTAGGCTATACTTTTTTTTATCTAGGGTCGTAACACCTAGTCAATTTAATTATGCTTGTTGACCAGCTAAACCAGCAAACTCACGTATAACAGGAGAAAGAATACACTATATTTCACTATATCAAAAGTATCCACTCACCTGCATTACGTTTGCCAAGGCCATGAAAACCCATTCCATGAAGCTCTCTACTCTCTGCTGTTGTTGAGCTAATCTGAAGACCACCTGAAGTTTGTAGGTGTGTAGTGATTGTCTCTGCAGAAAGTTGGTGACTTTAGTATTCATTAATTCATTGCTGTCGTTCCCAGTCGCTTCCACTGTGTTATAATATCACTGACAGTTGACTGTGGATTATTTAGTAGTAAGGAAATTTCACTTTTTGTTGCACAGGTGCCATCCTATCTCAGTACCACCCTGGAATTCACTGAGAGCAACTCATTTTTTCACTAATGTTTGTAGAAACAGTCTGCATGCCTAGTGCTTGGTTTTATACACCTGTGGTGTATATGGAATCTTAGTTCAATAATTTGGATGAATGAGCAAATAATTGTTAATGTTAATTAAGAAATAATCAGCTGTTGCATCTTTCATTAGAACACACTGTTTGGACCAATCCACTTGTTGTCTCATGTTAATCTATCAAATTATCAGATTTTTTTCTAATATATTATAACTTAGCAAAGCCTACAAAAAATCTACATTATACCACACCAACTGTGAAGTAAAGGCCTCGTCACCCACATTACACTATAATTAAAATATAATAAATCACTTAAAATTAAACTAGCAAAGTATAATCTAAAATCTCTGTGGAACAAAACCCCTGGAGCATGGGGCTGAGTACGAGGAAGCACATGTGAAACATGTCCTAACTCAACCACAATTGACCCTTAGATGACATCAGAAAAGGTCTTCTAAACGCTGTTTTTTTATGCTTGCCCAAAGGCACAAGGACGTGATCCAACGCCTGGAGAAGAGTAACGTGACCAAAAACCTCCAGCATGATCCATAGGCCTCATACCACACGCTAATCATGATCTTCCAGCTAAACAACATCATAAACTGAAAGCTTTCTCAGTGGCCAGGTGGCTCGCTCGAGCTGTGTGGCCTTAGGCGTAGTCCCCGTCTGCATCTGCAAGACCATAAGAGAATTTGTGTTTATGTGTGTGTTCTGTCTCAATCTGCTTTCCATTTGCCCCCTCGCTCCCCCAATCATAGTTACTGCTCCATGATTGGCTCTGATCACAGCCACATGCAGGTCGCCAGGGCAGCGCCGAGCGAGGTCGGGGGCGGGGTCAGAGGTTAGGAGGATGTCGCTCATTTTAAAGAATTAACCTCGCAGTTTAACTCTTTTCACGTGCGCGCTGTTTATAGAACGGACCCCCGTATGACGTCTGGGTTTGGGCTATCTCTGACAGAGGCCTGGGGGCTGGAGATCTTGGCTACAGAGTGATGCACTGTCTGCTCTGATCTGGAGACTTTTCTGTGGTCGTAAAATATATAGCTTGGTTGCGCTCAGCTGTCAGCATGCTAGCCTGAGGACAGGGTGTTTGAAGCGGTTGGATTTATTGCTGTAAAGTGGGCAGGCTAATTGAGAATTATCTCTGACACCAAGCATTAAGCTATAAAGTGAAATTTGCTAAATAGCTTGTTTCCAGAGTGCTTGTTTTCCCCCGAGCCAGGCAGAGAGGAACACTAGCCCATATTTATATGACTCAGAAATACCCTACGCTGGCTGACACACAGCCATGCACTGACACCAAAATCAACAATATAGGTAAAATACTGTTTGTGGTGGGTACTCTGGATTTTTGGCTTTAGTTTTCCATCAAACAAAGGCTTACATTGTTTTGACACATGTCTGAAGATTAACCATGTTGTCCAGTCAGTGCAGTAACTTATAATTACTTAACAGACGGATGAGTGAAACAATGTCCATCTTTTCACCTTCACTGATTATATAGCAGCACGTTATAGTTCTGTATTTGCAGACTCTCATCCTGTATCTGTTTCTCCACATATTATTGTATTTTCCTCTTTCACCCTGTTCTTTAATGGTCAGGACCACCACAGATCAGCTATTATTTGGGTGTTTGGTCATAATATTATCAGCACTGCAGTGACACCGAAATGGTGGTGGTGTGACCTGTTTTTCTTTGTAAAGCGGCTTTGTGACAACTTTTGTTGTAAAAAGCGCTATAGAAATAAAATTGAATTGAATTGAATTGGAGGACAGTGAGTGGACACAATGTTTAAAAACTCCAGCAGCACTGCTGCATCTGGCCAACTCAAACACACCATCACCAGAGTGACCCACCTTAAGTGATAGACCAGCACAAAGTAGCAAGAAAATCCAGGAACTTATCAGACAGGTTAGAGATGAATCTTTAAGCATCCTTGGATCACTTTTCAATCCATTGTCCAAAAAAAATATTCCACAACTGCAAACCTATCAAGACATGTCTGTCCACCCAAACTGACAGATCGAGCAAGGAGAGCACTGCTTAGAGAAGCCCATGGTCACTTTAGAGGAGTTGCAGAACTCTGTCAACAGGACAACTATAAGTCGTGCACTCCACAAATCTGGCCTTAATGGGTGAATTTAACCATTATTTAAAAAAAAAAAAGACACAAAAAGTGCCTTTTTTAGTTTGACTCTAGCCAGGTAGGGGACAGAGCAAAAATATGGAGGAAGTTTCTGTGTTGAGATGAAACCAAAGTTGAACTTGACTGAGCTTAAGCTACTTTGCAAAAGAGAATGGATAAAAATATCAATGTCTAGATGTAAAAAGCTGTTAAAGACATTCACCAAAAGACTTGCAGCTGTAATAGCAGCAAAAGTGGCTTTTAAGTTTTGATATAGGGGGGGCCGAATACTTTTGCATGTCACACTTTTTTGATTTTTGTATTTTCATTGCACTTCAAATTATGTAATACTTTGTGTTGGACCATCACTTTTTTCTAGGGTTGTTGGTTGTGTGGTTGCAAAGCAAGGTATCACAGGTGGTTTCTAAGGTATTTCTAGGTTTTGCTAAGTAGTGCTACGAAGTTGTTATGCTATCCCAGATGGTTGCTATAGTGTGTTGGCAAGTGGTTACCCCAAGTGGCTACTCAGGTGTACGCAATTAGATCATGAAGAAAAGAACCATGATCTTACCTTTAGCTGCTGCTGAGTCTAGGTATTCAAAAACATAACACACACACACACACACACACAGACACAGACAAACACACAGACACACACACACACACACACAGACACAGACATAAGCACACTGCTAAGGAATGATTGTGTAATTAATACAGCACAAGGCTCCGGTTTAACATAGTCTAATGACATTGTAACAAACCACTGCTGAGAAATCTGGATCTTCTGGATCTTCTCTCACACTGGGTGGGCTCAGGTTGCATTTGGTTCATGTTGATGTTGGATGTTCTGCAGCGGGACGCCCCTCCCTAAATCACACCACTCACTTAGACATGATCGCTACGCGCCAAACTAGCCTTCACCTCAGATTCCAGACAGAAACAAGTCGGCTGGGTGGATCTGATTTACTGATGCTTTCCAGCCAAAACTTCTGCTCTTTTTCCCCTCTGGAGTTTGGGAACTAAATCTGCGGCATGCTAATTGGGCGCCTAAGAGGGCTGGATCAGTCCCACGGCTCCTGGAGCAGCCCCAGGTGTGTGTTGGGTCACGTCCCGGCAGAGCCTTGATTACAGATCTCTGAAGGAGGCACACTGGACTCATGCCACATGTCATGTTGGAGAAGAATACAAGAATAAATCTGTTTTTCTTGACACAACTTCATTTGGGTTGCGAGATGGAATGATATTCGGATGCATGAACTCTTGCAAAGCCTGATTGAACTTTAATGTTTTTGGAGAAGTAGAGCTGATTTCCAGATGCAGATTAGGCAAAATTCCTTTATTCCTTTGTTGAGAAAGGAGCTAATCTGCAATGGATGAGGGAAGGACTCTTCAGGAACTTAAAAACCCCACAACAAGTCTCTGGGTAACATGACAAATCTTTTGTGGGCCTGTTACTGATCTTGGCACTTGTATAATTTGCCCACTGGAACTTTTGGACACCGAAAGAACAAACAAATGTCAGTTCCACTGCTCTGTCTATTTGTGGGCTTTCCTTTTGCACTTTCCTTTGGGATCCAAAACCCCATGCTGAATTTCAATTGTAGGCCTCCGGAGGCTTAAAACTACAATGGGTTTCGGATTCAGCGGATTTAGCCTCATCTCGAACATATAATTACGTTCAGAGGCAGCCGCACTGGGGGTCAAAAGCAGGGCCGTAATTACACCCAGAGTAAAATTAGCTGCTCTTTTGTGCCGTCTGGTTAGTCTTAGTTTAAGGTGACAGGCGCTAAATCAACTGCGTCCCGTGTGAACCTCTGGAAGCCTTCACTTGCTCTCGCTCTCTGTCGCATGCCCGCCCTTTTGTGAACATAGGGATCATGAACATTATTGGTTATTTTAAATCCAGTGCTAGAGAGGTCCTGGACAGAAATGATGGTAAGTAAGCTATATGAACTCACCTATACTACCGGTCACACCGCTGTTTTTTTAGTTGTCCAGTATAATCTTAGCAATGCACTTTATTACCCTACTTCTCCTGTCAGACCTCTTATCCTTCCTTCACTGTTAAAACTAAGACTCAGTCCAGTGTTAAGCTAATCTAAAGGCTTTGCCATTTTCAGTAACTGACCAGACCTGACGAGCTTAAGTGGTAAAAATAATGTCGGTGCTCTAAAACTTTTGACTGGTATAAACAGATGAACCATGTAAGAACCTGTCAGTATATACACCTGTCGGTGTATAATGTAGAATTAAAAGGGCACATAATCTATAGTTTATTAAATGTTCAAAATTGATTTAACCATGATCCATGACATTCAAGCATCTGTGTTTAAACGCTGAAATGCTGGATGGAAACTTGGTTAATTAATACTTAAATACGTCTGTAAAATTCTGGAATATTTAATGAACCACCGCGATTACTTAGATCTCAGGGTGCTGGTTTATTAGTAGTTCCTAAAATTCAGAGGAGCTCTGCAGGAGGAAGAGCTTTCTCTTATAAAGCGCCTCAACTCTGGAATAATCTCCCCGAATATGTTCAGGACTCAGACACAGTCTCAATCTTTAAGTCTAGACTGAAAACTTACTTGTTTAGTTTAGCTTTTGGTAATTAATGTTTTTCCCTTTAGATAAGGCTGCAGATTCAGGGGTTCACGGACAGAGGGAATTGTGGGTAAACTGAGATGCTGGTGCTGTTGTTCTCCCACTGCACACGGTCACTCAGGTTTGTGGACGGTGGAGTGGGTGGATGCTGGTGTTTCAGGGAGCCTCCATGTCTATGTTACCTTCTGGCTCTCTCCCTTTAGTTAGGCTGTTTTATTCAGTTCTGCCGGAGTCATTAGATAATCACACTCTGATAATGTTTTATATTCTCTGTTTTACATAAATCCAGTCAAAACTAATTCCATCTCTCTGCCTTCCTCCGAGTTACTGACTGCCCACCTGTCTGACCCGATACTGATGGATGTTGGACCCTCAGGTTCTCGCGTCTCCTGTCCGGCCAGACTGATGGAAGTTTCTGAAGTCAGCTCTTCTCCATCCATCACCACAGATCAGCTGCTCATCGTCCATCTTACTCTCCACTACAGATTACACCCAAGCCATTACTGGTGCTGTTATACTCCTCAATATATAAAACCTATGTGCATGTATAAAAGTTTTTTAAAACTTTTTAAAATTAATTTAAAAGCTGTTTGACCAGTGGTAGGATGGTCCCCCCTTAAATGTGAGTCTTGGTCCTCCCAGTGTTTCTTCCTCCTCCTGCAGCTCTGAGGGAGTTTTTCCTTGCCTCCGCGCTCACTGGGGGTTCTGTATTCTGTATTTTCTATGTTTAATGTTTTGACTGATTCTTTGTCCTGTAATCACGTTTCTGTAAAGCTGCTTTGTGAAAACACCAGTTGTAAAAAGCGCTATACAAATAAATTTGATTTAATTTGTTGTATATGTACAACATTGTAAGCCTGGATAGGTTAAATTTACTTACTAGCAATTTTTTAAAGCCTCAATGTTTTTTTACCTAAATTTCAAGTTTATTAGTCTGACAGTTTTTCTCAATTGGTTTGGCTCATTTCTTGAAACTGAGATGACATTCTCAAAATAACATGGACAAATCCCCAAACTAACTTGCGGTTCCTCACAACAGAATGGCATTTCTCATTGCTTTCATCACATTTCAAATGCTTTGTACACGTCTCAAGCACTTAGTACATCTTTGCAAATGGTTATGTACAAGTAGCCTACACTTAACACAATCATCCTACATTTAGTACATTTTCCAAAAGAATGCATCTTGTTGATCTATCCCAGTTGGTTGGTTCTCAGTGTAATGGTTGTTCTCTTCAAAACATGTCAGCACAATTTCATCGTATAAGTCATCATCTGCAGAATAGTCTGCTCAATTCTCAAAATGAGTTAAGAAATTGTAATACAATACAGAACACATATTTTGGAACATTTCATAAATTCATGAGAATCAGGTGAGTAGGTAACAGGTGAAAGCAGGTTTTGATGAGGAGGAGTGTCCT
This sequence comes from Astyanax mexicanus, assembly GCF_023375975.1. NCBI lineage: Eukaryota > Metazoa > Chordata > Actinopteri > Characiformes > Acestrorhamphidae > Astyanax > Astyanax mexicanus. The sequence continues at coordinate 1,214,665 of NW_026040046.1, forward strand.
ACATTACAGGTGATCAGTTCATCAGTTTGTTACCTGACAGGTGTTGTCTATGATTTTGAATGCTGGCATTGCTGTATATATACAGCTTGGCCTGGTGCTTGTACTTTGATGCTAGTTCTGTGATGATATAACAGGCGATCAGTGTAGAGGATTGGGTCAGGCATTCTTCCCATGGTGCATTGCTAAAGAACACATCAGATGTGATGTTGATGAGAATTTAAACAGACTGCAGCGGATGGATGGCCAGGAAGATGACCAGGAGTGAGAGGGCAGTGACTCAGAGTAGTCAGAAGTTTACTGTATTTCATTTGTGATGCTTGACTGTTTTTTTTTTACATACTATAATGTATTTTGTTTAGTTTTTGCAGGTTTTTGTATTTTGTATACATAGAATATTTGATACATTTTCCTCAGTATTTTTTTTCTTTCCTACCTACAGTAATGAGTAAAGATATACTTATAAAAAAAAAAGTATGCTTGTTATTAAAGCCTATAATAGGCAGTTAATCATGATATATGATCTATAAGTTAGTCTGATGTAGCCTGGGGATAATCACTGTACACTGATGGTGAGTGGGGGGGGGGGGGGGGGGGGGTAGTTGGGGTACCCAGAATGCAAATAATTAATGCTATAAACTCCATTCCCCAGAATGCACCAGAGTTGGAACTCTGAACTTGGAATTTACAACACATGACACCACCCAGGTCAAGATCTTTCTGTTGATCTGTGCATGTCTTGTCCCTGTCTGGCCCTCAAAATAGTTGAGCAATATTTAAAAATATCAATTATTTTTTTATTATTATTATTTATTTATTTATTTGTTTTATTTATTTTTTGGCGGTTTACTGTGTAGCAAAAACTTCACTGTTTCATTTGAAAAAAAAAAAAATAACAGAACAGAAAATTGAGTTGATTTCAAGTAAAAGCCCATACTTCCCATAAATCCCTGCAGTTTAAATTAATCAACATTATTCAAATATAGATCACGCTTTCCAGTCCTCAGTGCCTCAGCGCTCAGTCAGGGGTGGTTGCCCTCAAAAAGTGGTTATTCTGACATCATGCTCTTTCCCATGCAGAGGGAGGCCCGGCGAAGGGGTGTGGCCTTGCTGAGACAGGACCACTAAGAATACACAGAGCGAGGCTATACCCCTCTATATTTATTGTTGCTGTCAGATCTGGGGTCAGTCCCTTTATTCTCAGCACTGGAATGAAGCGCCAAACCGCAAAACCAGCTCAGTGATATCCCATTCACACTCCATGAGACAGCATCTGATACTTTAATGCCTGTTTACACACGCTCAGCTTGGCCTCAGAGCCGGTGTCTCATAGCAGGGAGGTAAATAAGTTGTGCAAGCTGTTCTTATTTATATGTTATGTACACTGATTGTCCAGAGATTTGCAAACACCCCTTCTATGCACCAATCAGCTACTCTAAATTGCACCTATTGCTGATACAACTAATCTAATCCCTGTAGAAAAGCACTGCCAATAAAATAGTACTCTCTGTTTTAGAAAAATGAACATGAATCTAACGCCAGGCGTGGGCTAGAGGAGTATAAAGCCCTCCAGTATTGAGCTGTGAAGCAGTGGAACCCTGTTTTCTAAAATGACGGAGCTCCATTCAATACTTTTGATATGAGATGTTGTAGAGGGCTGAGAATGATGATGTGGATTGGAGATTATCAAACATCCTGACCTTACTAACACTCAACAAATACATTTTCTCAAAAGCAGGATAGGAGGGTTGGTGGATGGGAGGGATAGTTTCTTCTCAAACTGCCACTAAAAATGTCATTGCACAGCTCAACACGCTTAGAGGAGAACACTTACTGCTAGGTTTGTCATATAATGTAACAGATGCACACATTGGATAGCATCACACTGCGGGGAAGGGGAGACTTTTTTGTTTTTTTTGATGCCCAGCCATGGTTTTATTTAGACTTTGAGCCCTGTACAGGAATATAGTACATGGAAACTAAGGCTATGTTTACACAGCAGGTAAAACGGTCCCAAATCTGATTTTCTGACCAAATCTAATGTTTTGGAAGTTCATACAGTGTTTTACATGTGACCTATATCTGACTGAGCAGTTCACAGTGTGTGAATAAACTCTGATTAGTTTGTAGAATGTTGTCGGTTCGGCAAGTTTGCTTTTCTTACGCGTGATGTCATAAGATAGTTGTTGCAGCTACATCTGCCCGGTTTCTGTACATTAACTTCTTCATTCAAATCTGTTTTCCAGGAGTTGTGTTTCTGAAGTAGTCATCATTATCTCAGGCTAGTTATTGCATGCCTATTTTGGTTTGATTGTCAGTATGAAGGCAAAGCTTGGAATAAAATCTAATATCGTATATTCTTCTGTTTGGTCTGGACCAAGAGAACCGAGCCTCGAGTATGAACACACTCTTAAAGATCTGCCCTCATCAGTGGACCATCTAGAGACCAGTATCAGAAAAAACAGCGACTAAAGCCGCTAACGTCTCAAGGCTTGATTCTTCTCTGTACTCTGGTTTACACTGAGAAACTTGTGAATATCTCAGTTGAACACTGTTGGTGTTTCCACAGTTCACCTTATTCTTGTGTGTAAATCAAGTTGAAGTTGAGGCCTAAAGTCGCAGAGAAGCGTCTACAGTATTTTTATTCTCACGGTGGAAAGTTTTTCCAGCTTGTTCAGGACTGTTTCTCAGGCACAGTGTCTCTGACCTCGGTGGAGCTGAACTCAGACCAACAGGGGTCAGGAACCCTCGTGGGAATCTAGAAGGGTGAATCCTGGGTACCATATCTGGCACCAAAACAACCAAAGAAGCAGAAGAAAAACTGGACACTGTGACCTCCCGTGCATTTACATTTCCCAGACCATGATCATTCCTACAGTAATCATGAACTCCTCAGCCATTCACCACCAACAGACAGGTGTAGAAAGATATTGATTTTTATTAAACTACGTATTCTGAAAATAAACTTTAAAAATCAGTCAGTTTCTCTCTATTTTAGTTTTTTTAATGTTCCATTATATTACATACAGCCTCTTTAAATAGACATTCTCACCCAAATTTTAAATCGTTTCTACCACAAAGACTCTAGAGGAAAGTGTACAACAAGAAAAAAATGAATCTTTATGGTATTAAAAGTGTCAGATACCAATTATTATAATGGTCAACATCTGGACCCTTGCAGATCCTCCCATACAAAGAAGGCAGGGGGCAGTAGCTGGCAGGACCAAACTGGAGGTGGTGTGGAGGAAAGAGGGGAACAAAGCAGTGCCTGAAAGCTGATAAGCTGTGGATTGGTTGAGACATGAGAGATGCGCATTAGAGTCTCCTGGTAGAACTTGTGCAAAAGCTTTCATTAAACAGTTCCTGGTGTTAGCACAGATGCTACTTCACCACATTATGAATGTCTGTTTACTCAGATTACTATTTTTAACAGCACTCCAAATATGATCACACACTCTCTCACTCGGCAAACATTCAAAAAGCTAAGGGTGTGTCCCAATTGCACACAAATTAAAAAATACTAACTAGATTTGTGTATGAAGTATGTAGTATAGAGAAAAGATTTAAAGTTGGCTACACTCAAATGTAGTGTAAAAATGGAGGGTCTTTTCTGTCTGAGAGGAGATCCCCTCCTACAGGTGATGTGAATGACAAAAAACTACTTCTTGAATCCTAATCAGAAAAAAAAAAAAAATAGAAAAAATGTCAGTAACGTCATTAGCCCCACTCCCGTTTGGAATCAAAGTCATTATTCTGTGTTTTGAGACACTCGATCGCTGAAGAACAAAGGAAATAAGACATTTAAAATCTAGGAGACATTTAAACTTTCAAAATTTAAAGAATTATTGAGTGATCTGAGTAATATGATGATTAAAACGGTAAAGTTTTAAATATAAAAATAAATACACATTTATTTCCTAGTTTATTTATTTCCTGATTTATTTATTTCAGTTTTTCCTTGTTCTTATATGATAATGAAGGGGCTGTCCATTAATGATGTCACGGTGTCTTAGCATAAACAAATAAATCAGAAAATAAATTAATGCAGAAATAAATAGTTATGTAAATAAATAAACAAATGAATCAAAAGATTCATTGTTAATTGAAAAAAAAATCCATAAATAACAAACTATTAAGATATTTGTTTTTATGTATATGTATTTATTTTTAGATTAATTATAATTATTATTTACCGTTTTAATCACCATATTATTATTAAGTGATTTACATACGCTTTCATTTATTTATTTTACATTTTGGCAGTTTTGGTCCTCTATAATCTGTGTGGTGTTTGGATGGATTGAGTGTAGAGTTGACTTATTCAGTGAATCAGTTCACAAATTTAAATCATGATTTAAAACTTTGTTTACAAGCCCATGCAGTGATATCATGCTCTGACCACGTGTAAACACAGCAGGGGAAACTCAGAGACGACACAGAGCTCTCCTCAGACACTGGATTAAACTTCAGAATGCGTGTTTGTGACTGACATTGCTAGTGATAGGGGAAGTCCAACTGAGTGTTTGGGGTACTTGGCCTAGCCAAAATTGGAGAGAACAATGGGATATAGCAAGTTATTGTAGACGTGCCTACGTAGAGCCGTACTGTGGCAGATTTAACCAAGGGTTGCAAATACACTTTTAACTTGAGTCTTGTACAAGAACAACTGGGTTTGCCTGAAATCTTTAGCGTTTTTAAGAGAAAATGGTTGATTACTTAGGAAAGATAGATATATCAGCTGATATTAGTGGTGCTCTAGTCCAGCCTTACACTCTTACTGTGGAAAAACAGTGATTTTGACTTCTGGGTTACTTTGTGCACTATATCACTGGTAACCACGTGGGGACTAAACCGACGCCAGTCAAGACATTCCAAAAATCTACCATTCTCCAGTGACCTGCCTGCCCTCGTCTTTTGGGCGTCATTGACGAAGAGGAAGAATAACAGCAGCGTGAGTCAGAGTCATCCATCTACCTCACACTGCACACAGCTATGTTTCAGTCAGCATAACCATCACATACACGCCTCAGAGCCGCGGAGGTCTTTACCAGCAATGAGAATCCAGCAGAATCAATGGCCAAACCCGCACTACCAGCATATGAAAGTGATCACGTAAAGAGCTGACTGTGGTTTTCTGAGCTTCACTCCACAAACAATTCTTCAAATCCAGAGAAGGGGGAAATCTGACCCGTCTGTTGCAATACTGCAGAGGTTTTTCTTTCCATTCTTTGGGGGAATGAGGTAGATTAAGATGGAAAGGAAAGTCCAGAGACGGCCAAAAATGGAAACTAGAAGATCCGTGAATAAGAATCGCTGAAGTGAACTTCTGAACCTCAAAACAGAGACTTTCTTTGCCAACTCGTACAAAAAGAGAAATATATGGGTATGCATTTGTTTGTATGTGAGATACATGTTAAATATATTGCACTTTTATTTTCCACTACATATATGAAATACAGCATAAATTGCCTTTTCTGCTTCCAATTACAATTAAATGTTTTAAAATCTCAATATGATGGATGTAGGAAGTGGAGACGTGATAAAGGAGTAACGTAAGAGAACGGTATATCGTACACTTCAATATTCCGTACAGCCAACCATTTAAACAATAAAATACTTTATTATAAACTAGTGTTATGTTTGAAATATAGTCTGGAGTCATTGTCAATCCTTCCTCTTTCCATCAAAACAGGTCAGTGACCATCCACGCTGTGTTTTCTCTTGAAATTCCGGTAGGTAGGGAGGAACCGCCCGCATCGCCGAAAACGGGTGGGTGGGGAAGGGTTAACAGCGCTGCGGCTAAAGGGTGGGGAAAACTTTATCGACTAGTTCACGTGAGGTTTTACCCACTTTGAACATCACATTTCACCCAAAATGCAACGTTAAACATCCAACTCACAGCATCTGTTGTAATATTTGATTGAGGAATTAATAATCATAGTTTATTACTTACTTTAAAAACGAGCTGACTCCAGCTCCACTTCATCACTCATGAACAGCTGAGATTTTGTGCTGCAGCTTCAGCACCATTTTTTTTTCAATTCATAGACAACTTATCAAATCCATTTGACAAACACTTTACTAAACTTCTATGTCAGTCTAAGCTCATATGTTATAGGTGAAGTTTTGTAAAATACAGCCACCACGAGCGGAAACCTGAGGTGTACGGAACACCGTTGCCTGTTTGTTGGCAGGTGTACGGAATACTGATGCACACTGGTGACAGCACTGAGGTCAGTTTTTGGGGTTTTCTTTAAAACTATCAAAATTTACTTTGGTTGCTAGGCAGATATTCCATAGTTTAGCCAATCACTGCAGCCTATTTGAACTCGGGTATTTTCGTAATATCCACTCAAATGCGGAAAATACCGAAACTGTGTACGGAATACCGCTCTCTTACGTTAAAGTTTTTCTGGCAATTGGAGGGAAAACATTCCCAAGCATATAGAATTGATGCTGCACCCAAAAATTTCAAACCTTTTTTTATAATGGAGGTACAACCGCCGGCGCACACAGGCCTTTCATGACTCCGAGCACTGTTTGATTCCTCAGTGCTGCTCAGTGACCAGTACATTAGCACCCAATTACAATGCTATATTAAATTAATGTGATAAAATTGCATTTGCCATCTTTTGTGGAAGCACTATCCGGCCTTTAGAAGACTACAGTGGCCCGTCTCTTATTGCTTTTTTCTGTCTGTCAGAGACTACAGGTTTAATCTCTCTGAGAAGGCAGGATGTTCCTCCCCATCACTTGGCACTACGCTACTGAAGTTACAGAACAGAACTAAGAGATAGTGTTCTCCTGCAAGTGTTTTGAACTCCAGTTGGAAGATGTGATTGACAGAATGAATGAAACACTGCACAAATCCACCTCATGGTAGGTACCTAAACAAATTCACAATGAACAGATGCACCGCCAACCACAGCTAATAATCCTCATAACAGCTCATGCCAACGTTAGCTAGCTTAACAACCATAAACAGTAAAAACATGAAGTAAATAATTATGATTAATGTAATTTAATTAATATATTTGCTCTCTTTTCATCTCCCTGTTTCTGTCCATCTCTCTCTCTCCATCTCTGTGCCCATCTCTCAGTTTCTGTCTCTCTCTCTGTCCATTTCTGTCTCTCTGCACAGAGGAACAGTGAGCTCAGAGTGGAGTTATGTGGTCTGCAGTGAGAGAGAGCGGGAGCGCGTGGGTGTTTGCCATCACCAATCAACTTTATTTAAATTATAGAGCAGCTCAGTTTCTCTGCTTAGCATTACTGGAAACAGTGAGAGAGAGAGAGAGAGAGAGAGAGAGAGAGAGAAAGAGAGAGGGGCGAATGAGAAAAAGAAAGAGCAAATGGAATATTAACAGTTTGCTTCATGTTCGTACTGTTTCTGATTGGCCAGTTAGCTAAGGATAGCATGCTAATATCACCATTGGTGGTGCAACTGCTATAGACACTGATCAAAAAGTATTTAAAAATGCTAATTCATTATCCCAAAAGGCTATTTTACCCCATTTACAGCATAGCTAACCAGCTTTTAGTTATTTATTCAGTACAGCTAGCTAGTGAAAAAAAAACAGAACTACTTCAGTAATTTCTTCAGTAGACATTATAAGAAGCTCCTCTCCAGTGGAAGTCTCCTCCAGACCCCGATATTGCTGTGTTGTGTTCAGGAAAAATTCATCCTAAAACTAAGTTTGTTTATCACTGTGGGTGTAATGTATATCAGTGGTACACTGCACATTCTAACTCAAAGTAAACAAACTTTGAAGTACACCCCTTGTCATCACGCAGAATAAGATGGACAGCAGTTATTTTTATGCTTAGGATTGTTGTAGCTTCAGTCATAAACTTTTTCTTCTTCCTTGTCTTTCGGCTGCTTCCTTTAGGGGTCGCCACAGCGGATCATCTGCCTCCATCTTCACCTATTTCCTGCCTCCTCTACTGTTACACCAACCATCTCCATGTCCTCCTTCACTACATCCATGAATCTTCTCTGAGGTCTTCCTCTTCTCCTTCTGCCTGGCAGCTCCATCTCCAACACCCTTTGTCCAGTATATCCACTGTCCCTCCTCAGTACATGTTTAAACCATCTCAACCTGGCCTCTCCAGCTTTATCTCTAAGCCGTTCCACATTCACTGTCCCTCTGACCTGCTTCTTTCTAATCTTGTCCATCCTTTTCACACCCAACGAAAATCTCAGCATCTTCATCTCTGCCCCCTCCAGCTCAGCCTTTCAGACAGTGCCACTGTACATCATAGCAGGTCTCACTTAGCAGACTTTATTTATGTGGGATGTTTTTGGATGATTTACTACAGTTTGGCTGTATTTAATGTTGAATTAAAGTTAATTGTGTATTATTTGATGTTCTGCTTAATATAGTATATTCCTGATAGGCTTGCGCTGTGGCTGAGAAGTAGCATTTCTTCTTCTATTGCTTCTTTTCTCTCTTTCTCTCTCTCTCTCTCTCTGGAGCCCTGTGGTTCCTTTTGTACTTCTTATTCATGAAAGCAGTCAGGGCTCTTGTTTTCTTCTTACTGCTTGAAGTGGCTCAATTTCAGCATATATTCTTTGTTTTCTGTGGAAGCCAAGGACACGCTGTACAGAGCTGGCTGTGGATTTCTGAAAACAGAATGTGATACCGGACCCAGAATGAGTGGAGACTAAGGCTTCTAAAAGGGAATTCTCCACCATTTTTTTACATGTTCTGGAAAATGAAATGGCAAATATGTAAACAAAGTAATTTAAAGTGGGTTTGATATGGACTTCTCTGTTCCAGAGAAACTTCCAGAGTCAGAACTGTTCACAACAGTGGTGAATCTCAGGAACATCTCAAAAAAACATAAATCATTAAAAAGTTTAATTGATTTCAGGAATTTAATTCCAAAGGTGAAACTCATTTATTAAATAGATTCATTACACACAGAGTTATGTATATCATGCTTTTATTTCTTTGAATGCTGATGATGTTGGGTGTATCTTACAGCTAATGGAAACCCAAAAGTCTATCCTTGGAAATGAAAATATATAAAAACGATTGTGGTTGTGTGCCTCAACACTCTTCCTTCAGACTCATTGATGGTTAGTGATGGTCAACAGTCTTACTCAAGAGTTGTATACACCATCTTTAAGGCTAAAATGTTTTTTATGGACACGCTGTACTGTACTTCATGTAGCAGCTAAGTGAACTAGCTCAGAATTAGAGAGATCAGATCAGAGAGGGTATCAGATCAGTTCTACATTTACTTCTAACACAGTGTTTCTGCTGTAGAAGACAGTTTGTTCAGTGTATTGAGAAGTAGGCTTCGAGTTTTAGCAGTAGGCAGGGTTGCAGCATGCCTCTGGACCTGCTTCAGCAGTTTAAATCCACTTTCAGCTACGTTTACACATCTGGATCAAATCAGCCGCACTGGCGCATTCCACCTCTGGCCGAATCCGCCCTCGGCAATGAGGCACGGCAATCACTTGAGTAGAAAACAATCCAGATTACAAGCAAGAAAAAAACATGCATCCCAGATTCTTTTTGTTTTCTGGGCTGAAAATGATAAAAGAATAGCGTATAATAAATAATATTCACTTCTACCCTGTTCTTTCACTTACTGACCTGTTCTGGATCTCCACTTACTGGAGTTCCACTTTTTATTTTAGCCCATTTGTGTTCAGAACAGAACTGGCTTTCTCCAGTGTTTGAAACTGAATTGCTATTTTACATGCTTACTGGCATTTAGTACTTAAAAACACTTTAAATGTATTTTAAACATTCAGAAAGCTGATATTTTTGTCATTTGTACCAGTAGATACAAATGCATTATACAATATATGCATTAAAAACCCAATGAAATCGAGCCCAATGAAATTAAAAGCCCAATGAAATCGAATATGGTTAGTTGCCAGCTTTCATAGAATCTTTTTGGTTTGTTTTATGTGTTTTTGTTTGTTTTTGTAACTTATTTCTAAATCAAATGTAGCTCAGCTAAACATACCATGAACAAACTCTGAAAAACACCAAGCTCTATTTGAGTAAAGCTTTTAGCTAAGTTAGCTTTTCCCATGAAATAGCGTTTGCTGTGTTAACGCTGATCTTTACAGTAGCAGTGTAACCAAACTGTTTGTTAACACCCAGGTTCTCTTCCCCTTTTCCAAAGCTGTAAACGGAGCCGTCCAAACAAACTCGACCCAGAAGCCTCGGCTCCTTTTATTGAATCACATTTTATTGTTCGTTTACTTGAGCAGATTGGATTTGGCTGCACATTCCACATTTGTCCCATGCTAGTTTTATGCCTGAGAAAATACGATAAGCTGTTGTTCACCGTAATCAAGAACATGTTCCCTAATCGCTGTGCAAGCACGGTAATGCGAGTCGGATAGCATTATCGCGCGCGTGTGTGTGTGTGTGAGTGCGTGTTTGAGTTTAGAGGGTGTTATCTCCTCAGTGTGTGTGAACTCAGGAGAGTAATTTGCTTGCTTAGGAGATTTGTATTTGTTTGGAGTGCGAAGAGTAAATAAGGCAAAGCGCTTCCTCTGGAAAACACAGGAGGAAGAGTCTCAGAAGAAAAAGGCCTTTTGTCTGTGGTGGACAGAAAGATAAGCACCTAATAACGACTCCTACACAAACACTAGTGCCGTCAAGCGATTAAATAAATCGAATTAATTACGTGATCTGTGATCATTTTTTGTAAACAATTACATTCATCACTTGGGTGTGAATATCTGGCATCGAAAAAGAGCTTCCTGTAATGAACATCAGTCAGTAAAAAATATATTATTACATTATGAAATCTTTAATTATAAAGTTACATACTTGTGCTTTATAATATACCATCTGTGGAACTATCGAGTGCTTATGAGTTATTATGCAAGCTTATGATGGCCATTATAAGGTATTATATATTAAACATAATGTATTATCAATACAGGATTCATTGAGGAAGTGTTATCAGGATTTTTGTAGATATTAGAACACTGCTGTGTGAATTTGATAGCATTGAGCAACAGCAATGTAAGTCAGGATGCTGGATATGCTTCACTTATCACAAACTCATCCTGTTCAAAAGCACAGTTCCACTGCCCCACAGCTCAATGCCTGGCATTAGGCATGGCACCAACAGGATCATGTTTATTAATTTGCTTCAGTGAATAATAATGTAAAAAAAATGAGTAAAATAATCCAACAATCCAAAAACACAAGCAAATCATGGTTTCTGTCTCATGATTTCAAACCTGTTTTTCAGGTGAGGTCTGAGCTAGGAATACACCAAAATCATTTCCAACTAGTTTATAAATCATACAAGTCTATGTTTAGACACCTAGGTTAAGTTGTGAATCAAATAAATGCTTCTTCTTTGGTAGAAATGAACATATGAGGGTAAAATAGCAAATGTATTGGGTGTTGTTTTAGTCAATTGTTTTCAAGTTATGTTAAAAAAATACTTGATGAATGCTGGAATGAGATGTTCTAAGCTGTTTTGAGAGGGTTTTACAAATATAGGTTGATATATGTGGATATTGACGTGTTATAAGAAAATGTCTGTTCTAAGAGGTGTATTAACAGTTCTAGCAGGTAGCAGCTTTAGCATACCAAATAAACAGATAGTTACAAAAAATATATATAAATACATATATAATACAGTTTTATACAGTGATTTGTGATTAACCAAAAACAGAGTATGTAAAAGATGTTTCTTGATTTAAAAAGTGTTTAATTAAACCAAAGACCAGACAGCATTCGTAAAAGCAAGTCAACCGTTATTAAGGATATTATCTGTTTATGGGTCTCAAACCAGGGACTTGTAACACACAGAAGCCATTCACACTCACAGTAGACAGTGCAGTGGGTGGTTATGATGGTAACCAGCAGCATTAGGCTAGAATTGTCCCTCCGAACAGACCAGTGACTCTAAAAGAAATCATATTCACATTCGATCCCCCACACGTATCCCACAGGTCAGCTGCTCTGGAACATGGCAGAGGTATTAGGACACAATACTAGTTTATTTTACATTTTACTGTCTCTGAAATGGAAGACTTTATAAACGCTGTAGCTCATTGTTAGTCAAACCTAGAGTTCAGAACACACACACACACACACACACACTCCAAGTGCACGAGCACACCCACATGATGGATGGTGCCGTACAGGGGACAGGATGCGGTTGCTCTCTGGGCTGAGGGCGCTCCATCACAGCCTCGCTGTGGAACGCCTGACACCATCCCAGTATAAACACAGTGCATTTGTCATAACACACATGGGCACAGTGCATGCATTTGTGTGTGTGAGGTAGAGAGACAGAGCAGGAGGGAAGTGGTTTTGGTGAATTGATGAATAATGGCTTCAGTGAAGGAAAAGTACTTTGCTAGCCTTTGCCCTTTATTTTTTCTTATTTATAGCTTGTGTGTGTGCCAAAAAAATCTTTTACAGTTTACACAACGTTCCCTCTACCACACTTTTAGTCAGACATTGTTTCTTTAGATTAGTGGTGAAGCCACAATGCTAATTTATCCAACAATACTTTAAAGTTTACAGCTACTGCTTAGCATTAAAACAACACATGCTAACATGCTACGTCATCACACTTATGGCAGACCATGTTAAGTAATCTCATTCTGTATGTTGTTTCTGACACAGCTTAACTAGAGTAACCATATATAAAAAACAATCAGCACAATTAGGACACATGGGAGTCCAGTGTGGTTAAGATGATTAGGCTAAAGGTAAAGACCCTTTCACTAGTCAAATTTTATAAAAATATAATAATTCACACCAAGAACAAAACAGATGGTTGACGATACTTTAAAGTCAAGATGTCTAATCAGAGCTGAGTTCTCCATCATCATGGTTGATGACCAAAAAATGAGCATGTAGGCACCAGCAGAATAGAAATATATATATGACGAGCAGCGCACTCACTATAAAAATTATATTCCAGAGCAGAGCTGAAAGGCTGGGAAATTATATATATTTTTCTGGCTATACGATGCAAAGATCTTCAGTTCACATTCTGATCAGGCTGCTTGCCATCAGCAGCTGGAGCCCGAGAGAGCACAGATGACCTTGCTAGAGTTAAGGCAATGCTAGATAATAATGAACGGCACTCCAAATATTGACTGTTTGAAAACGATGTGGACGTTCACTGTGGGTGTACTTACTTGTATTGCCAGCTATTTAGACATTAATAGCTGTTTGTGGGGGACAGTAAATCTACACTCACTGGCCACTTTATTAGGTACACCTACTGTAAGTATCGGGCTAGTGCTTTTGCCTTCAGAACTGCCTTAATCCTTCACAGCATAGATTCAACAAGGTACTGGAAACATTCCTCAGAGATTCTGGTCCACATTGACATGATAGCATCACGCAGTTGCTGCAGATTTATCAGCTGAACATCCATGATGCAAATGCCCCATTCCACCACATCCCAAAGGTGCTATATTGGATTGAGATCTGGTGACTGTGGAGCCATTCGAGTTCAGTAAACTCATTGTTGTGATCAAGAAACCAGTCTGAGATGATTCACACTTTATGACAGGCAACAATACTCAGCAACAATACTCAGGTAGGCTGTGGTGTTGACACAATGCTCAATTGGTACTAATAAGCCCAAAGTGAGCCAGAAAAATATCCCCCACAACATTGCACCACCACCAGCAACCTGAACAAGGCAGGATGGATCCATGTTTTCATGTTGTTGACACCAAATTCTGACCCTACCATCCAAATGTCGCAGCAGAAATCGAGACTCATCAGACCAGGTAACGTTTTTCCAATCTTCTATTGTCCAATTTTGGTGAGTGTGCAAATTGTAGCCTCAGTTTCCTGTTCTTAGCTGCAGGAGTGGCACCCGGTGTGATCTTCCTCTGCTGTAGTCCACCCACCTCAAGGTTCGACGTGTTGTGGGCTAAGAGATGGTCTTCTGTAGACCTCAGTTGTATCGTAACGAGTGGGTATTCGAGTTACTGTTGTCGTTCTATCAGCTTAAACCAGTCTGGCTATTCTCTTCTGACCTTTGGCATCAACAAGGCATTTGTGCCCACAGAACTGCAGCTCATTGGATATTTTTTCTTTTTCTGATCATTTTCTTTAAACCCTAGAGACGGTTGCATGTGAAAATCCCAGTAGATCAGCAGTTTCTCAAAAACTCAGACCAGCCCGTCTGGTACCCACTTAAATCACCTTTCTTCCCCATTCTGATGCTCAGTTTGAACTGCAGCAGATCATCATCTTGTCCATGTCTACATGCCTCAATGCATTGAGTTCCTGCCATTTGATTGGCTGACTCAAAATTTGCATTAATGAGCAGTTGGACAAGTGTACCTAATAAAGTGGCCGGTGAGTGCATACCGCTGTACACAGATACAAAAATGTCACCTTGGTTAGACCACCTTTAGCTTTTAATTACATCAAACATTCGCTGTTGCATTGTTTCCACAAGCTTCTGTAATGGTTATTTCTCTCATTTGTATTTGTTCTCAGTTGCATTATTTTTCCCTGAAGTCCTTGTATTAGATGGGTGACTTGGACCAATGCCCAAAGATTCTCAATGGGGTTCAGTGAGAATCCTTGCACTGTCATCTTGGAATATGCCCGTGCCTTTTGATGGAATAACCTGGTCTATATTCAGTATATCCAGGTAGTCAGCTGACCTCATTCTTTCAGCACATACTGTTGCTAAACCTAAACCTGCAGACCAACTGCAGCAACCCCAGATCATACCCCCGCAGCCACCTTCTTTCATTGCTACAGAGTCCAATCTTTATGCTCCCATGCAAATTGAAGCTCTTAGGGTTAATTAACTTGTTGCCAACTGAAACATAATCACCCATGATATATATTTATATTTAGCGAATTTATGGGGTCTGACCACAGTGTTTTCCTCTAAAATGCAAGATAACTCTATACTATTTTGCACACTAATCCTCCTACGCATATCACTGTTACTGTTTAGCTTACAGTACAATACACCCCATAACTACACCAAACAAGTGAAAGTCTACAGTGACGGTGAGAACATAGCTAACTCTGCACCCCACCCCCCCCCCCCCCCCCTTCATTTTTTTCTCCGTTTATGCTGTATATTTTTAGCTCCTTTACTCAAACTGACCTCCCCCCAACCGGGCTGGTCTTTACTCCAACAGTAACACACACTCTGACCCACGCCCACTGCTCTGAGATCAGCTGCATCAGCCCGATCATAACTGCAGGTTAGCTCTGAACTCATCCATCACATTAGTGCTGTGTTTATTATGGCCCAGTGTTTAAGCTGTAGGAAAGATCAGACAAGAGATTGGGGCTTATCTGTTGGGCTTTAAATGGTAAGCAGGAAACACAGTCTGATAGAACTGTAGACGATTACAGTAAGGAAAAATTTTAGCAGATATGCTAATGGATAGTTGTTTGTGTGTGTACAGTTAGCATTTTGCTGTTTTCCCAGTCCGTGACTTTGGGGCACACAAGTTATTCAATGAAATGAGAGCCATTTGTGTCATAGTAGTGTTGATGAGCTGCATTTCCACTGCAGGGCCAAATGGTACATATGTTAGCATGTTGTGGGTTCTATTTGCATTAAGTTCCTTAATCAGGAGAAGGAAGTGCATGGAACACAGCATACTAGTTTACCCAAAGGAAAAATGGAGAACTGTGTGTTTTTATGCGTTTAGCAGCCTCACCCCAACTTACTACTGCCATCGTCTAATGTGTGAGCAATGCTAGCAACCAGGCTCATCTGTCATTGATCCAAAATCCTGAACACTGCCATACTTACAACCTACGGACCGTTTTTCCCCCACCAAAATACCTGTACCTGTAATCAGAGAACAGGGGTACACACAGGTTTGGTGAAGTAGGGTTGTGCATAACACTGAATATTGTAATGGTCAATTTAAGTGCCTTGGATGAGGCTCATATGCAATACAATGTTAATACATGTGGAGAGAGAGTTGAGATGTAATTGGTCTGAACACACAGTGGTAAGCTCTTGGTTGTAGCCTGTATGTTTTGTCTGCTCTGTTAACCTGGATTGTTTTGGGTGAACTGTAGGTGCTCCCCAGCCCAATAAATGGTCTCCTTTACCCTCCTCCGTCTGTCTCCTGTGTTTTTCTCTGTGGGTAAGTAAATTATCATCTTTCCCCCATCTCCCCCAGCCATAATAATATGTTAAAGGTTTTCTCCACCCATATCAGTGGTTGTTTTGTTCCTCTAATAATGCTAAAGCAGAAAGCATTCACTGTCTATCTAATTCTGCCAGTAGGAGTCGCCAGGGCTAATGAGGTAATCAAGTCAAATGATTCCGCAGTACCAACCAACTGCAAATAGAGTAAACCGGGACATTTAGAGATAATAATTTAAAACTATTAAAAAAAATTACAATCCAGATGAAACCTGGACTGTTGGTAACCCCAGCAACCAGGCTCATCCGTCGTTGCTATGGCCATGTTAGCAATGACGGCAACCAATTTTATTCGGCGTCACTACCACAGTGTTAGCAATGCTGGTGAACGTTGCTAGGGCTTGAACATCACCTTGCTATCTTGGTTTATTTACATGATACGTTCAGCTTCTGCTTTCTTTGTTTGACTGCGTATCTGTGAGCCAAATCAGTGTGTTATAGCAGGAAAACATAATGCCTCAAATTTGGAAGCACTGGTTTGTGTAATTTTGGATAAATTCCACTCTATTCTTCAGTTGTTTGCTAGGAATAAAAAAAATAAAGCCACACCGGAACCATATTGTTTTAATGAATCACAAAGACTGAGAAGTAATTAATATACAATTACACAATGCTTTTATTATCACTGGTTACGACTGTGGGTTCTTCTAAAGGTTAGCCGGCCCATGTAAATATGCATCCCAAAGTCTGTCCTGGTATGTGTTTACATACTGTCCGAGACTGTCCTGTAACACGAAACACTGCCCACCTCTTCACAAAACACCATATTAACACCTCAGAGAAACCTAACACTGTGATTCCAGTCAGTGTTCTGCAGTGACATCTACAACCAGTGCTGTTTTAGTGTGAAACACGCCTGCTAGTGGGTGATTCTCCAATTTGTTAGAAATGCTTTATTACAAATAAAGGGTTTACATTTTTTAACATGTAAACATTATTTTGACATAATTAAAATAAAATGTGTATTGTGTTAATATGGTCAGGAATCTGATTGGTGTGTTTTGTTGCTGTTCTCACTGATAAAACAAAATGACCCTTGATTTATAACCTCCCTTCTAGGATTTTTCAGATGTTTGTCTTCTAGAATGTTCCGAGTGATTAACTGCCTGGCCTTAATGTTGTAGGTCATAAGAACAAGCATCATTTTCTAAGCTGCTAACTCTATGTTGTCTGTACGCTTCACTGTTCACGCTATAGCTTTTGTTTCACTATCTAAATTTCTATGTTTATTTCAAAACTATATTTTACTACAATGAATTCAAACAACGAATAAAACCACAGTCTTGTGCTTGCTGGGAGTTTGTCTTAGAGGGCTTTGTATGTTCCTGGTGGTTGTTGGGAGTTTGCTCAGGGTTTTCTATGATGTTTCAGGTGGTTGTAGGTACTGGCAGTAGTTGCTAAGTGTTTACTTGAGTGGGTTCTATGATGTTTTATGATGTCTATATGATGTTCCAGGTGGTTGCTATGATATTCAATGGACCGTATGTACAGTATGTCAGAATCAGAGCTGTATATTGAGTAGAATGCGGTTCGGTGACTTGCTGCGGATACAGCTGCTTCACATTTACAGATGTTTCTCCAATCAGGTTACAGTTTAGGTATGTTGCAGCGAGTTCAGTATCAGTGTCATTTTCTCACACACACACACACACACTGCAGTACTGACCTCAGAGAGAATGGTGTTAATGAGAGGTCAGAGGCCTATGGGATGTGTGTTTTACAGTCGTCTGTTAGCGACTCTCTTCTTACTCTTCAGTGTCGCTCGTTCCCTCTCTCGTTCCCTCTCTCGTTCCCTCTCTCCCTCCGTCCGGACGCAGGACCGTGGGAAGATTCTCTCAAAAAAAAAAGAACAGTAATGGAATAAACAGAAGGGTTGTCTCTGTGTGAGCCATTCACACTGCAGCTAAATATATCTGCCCGTGGTCAAGAGAGGCCACGACTTCCCTCTCTCTCTCCCTCCCTCTCTTTCAGTTACTCTCTTTCCCTCTCTTTTAGTCCAGTCTCTTTCTTTTCCTTTTTCTCAATCACTCTCACTTTCTATCTCACTTCCTCTTACTCACACTTAGTCAAGCTTTCTCTCTCTCTTTTTCTCACTCCCTATCTCTCTCTTTCCTTTTCTCTCTTTTCTTCTCTCAGTCACTCACTCTTTAATTCCTCCTCTCAATCACTCTCGTTCTCTCACTCCTCATCTCTCTCCCTCTTTTTCACTCCCACTATCTCCCTCTCTGTTCCTCTCGCTCACTCTTTCAGTCAATCTTTCTCTCTCTCTTTTTCTCACTCCCTGTCTCTTTGCCGGTCTCTCTCTCTTTTCTTTTCTTTAACCCCCAGTTTCTCTCTCACTTTCTCTTTCCTCCTCTCAGTCACCCAAACTCTCTCTAGCTCACTCACTCTCAGATGGTCTTCCTTTCTCTCTCCCTCTTTTTCACTCTTAATCAATCATTCTCACTCTCTTTCTCTCACTCCTTATCTGTCTTTTTCTTTCTCCCACTCTCTCTCTTTCT
The DNA here is from genome assembly GCF_023375975.1 of Astyanax mexicanus. Lineage (NCBI taxonomy): Eukaryota > Metazoa > Chordata > Actinopteri > Characiformes > Acestrorhamphidae > Astyanax > Astyanax mexicanus. The sequence continues at coordinate 1,233,324 of NW_026040046.1, forward strand.
CTCATTGCCTATTTCTCTCCCTCTCTAAGTCATTCTCACTCTCTCTTTCTCTCACACCCTATCTCTTTACCTCTCTCTCTTTCTCTCACTCTCTCCTTCTCTCTTCCTCACTCCCTCTTTTACCCTTTCTTACTCTCCCTGTCTCTCTGTTGGGGGGCTGGGGTGATTCACAGTATCACACTAAAACTTTAGCACAGTGTTATTACTCTTATTTTGTAAGGTCAGGACCACTGGGTCTCTTATGGTCGGCATCTGTACAAAACGCATGTGTGTGTGTGTGTGTGTGTGTGTGTGTGCGTGCGCGTGTGTGTGTGTGCGTGTGTGGTCGTGCTTGGGCACACACATCTCTTAATGCAGGGGTGTTAAACCTGTCCCCACTGGGTCAGTGTTATTCCAGCCCAGCAGAAGTTCAGGTCATCAGTAGTTTGGAGACTAATCAACTAATTAAACAAGTAGAATCAGAAGCTGCTGAGTGTTAAAAACCTGCAGCCACAAACCACCCCAGTATGGACAGGTCAGACCCTCAGCACACACACACACACACACACACACACACACACACACACACATAGACAGAGAGAGAGAGAAAGCTTTGTTCAGTGTGGTCATTATTAGTAGAAAGGTGACCTCATTCCCTCGCCCACCTAAATATTTTACAACAGGACCATGTTCTTAGCTTAGCATGTGCTAATTAGCATATATTAATGTGACTGCAGATGGGTTTATCAGGAAACATCAGGAAGGGAGGGAGCAGAGAGAAAGAGAAAAAGAGTGAAGGAAAGAAGAGAGAACAGTGAGCTTGTGGAATTCAGACAGGAAATGAAAAAATAAAGGGGTGGGTTTGGTTATGGATTCCTCTACATAACTTCTGCTTTATCTCTCTCTAACTCTCTAACTCTCTCTCTCTCTCCTGTGTTTTGTCAGTGGGAAGAAAGAGGCATGCGGAGGAGGACAGGAAGATGTTGGGGAGAGAGAGGGAGAAAAAGCAAGGGATGACGATAGGGTGAGGGAGGGAGAAAAAGAGGTAGGAGGGGTGGAGTGTGGTGAACAGCTGGATGTTCATCCCGTATGGGCTATGAAGAAAGGGAGGAGAGCAGGGAAAGTACCTGGCCCTCTCTCTCTCTCTGTCTCTCTCTCCCTCTCTGTCTCTCTCTCTCTCTCCCTCTCTCTCTCTGTCTCTCTATCTCTCTCTCTCCCTCTCTGTCTCTCTCTGTCTCTGTCTCTCTCCCTCTCTCTCTGTCTGTCTCTCTCTCTCTCTCTGTCTCTCTCTCCCTCTCTCTCTGTCTCTCTCTCAAGTTCAAGTTCAAGTTCAATAAAGCTTTATTGGCATGACTGTCACAAGGTACACTGTTGCCAAAGCAGACAAACAATACACAAATATAAACACAAAGAAAAAAGAAAATCTAATAAAACAACTTAAACAAGAAGAGATTAAATAATATTGATATGAAAAATATTAAATATGAAATAACAATGTTAACAATAATAATGACATATCAATGAAAAGAGATATAGATATAGAATCTAAATATAAATAAGTGAACAGTAGGGGGTAATATTGATTAATAATGGATATTGATTATTGTTTAGAGTGGTTGTCTCTCAGGTTGTGACAGGCTGTGATATAGAGAGCTGAGAGTGGGAGGAGTTTACTCTCTCTCTCTCTCCCTCTCTCTCTGTCTGTCTCTCTCTCTCTCTCTCTCTGTCTCTCTCTCCCTCTCTCTCTGTCTCTCTCTCTCTGTCTCTCTCTCTCTCTCTCCCTCTCTCTCTGTCTCTCTCTGTCTCTCTCTCTGTCTCTCTCTCTCTCTCCCTCTCTCTCTGTCTCTCTCTCTGTCTCTCTCTCTCTCTCTCTGTCTCTCTCTCTCCCTCTCTCTCTCTGTCTCTCTCTCTCTGTCTCTCTCTCTCTCCCTCTCTCTCTGTCTCTCTCTGTCTCTCTCTCTGTCTCTCTCTCTCTCTCCCTCTCTCTCTGTCTCTCTCTCTCTCTGTATGTGTGTGTTTGTATTAGTCACACTAACATTTTTACAGATTTTATTCCATCTGTTTCTTTGCATTCTTTGTTATCCTCATTTCACCCTGTTCTTAAGTCGTCAGGACTCTTCTACCTAGCGTCTCCAGCTTGTAGATCCTATATTCAATTATAGAACTACAGTGGCTTGCAAATGTATTCACATTGAAATGTTTCACATTGTGTCACATTACAACTATAAAGTATATAATGTATTTTATTGAGATTTTAAATGATTTAACTTACAGCCACAAGTTATTTGGGTTATGTCTCTTACAGCTTTGCACATCTAGAGACTTTAGAGATTTTTGCTTATTCTTCTTTGCAAAATAGCTTAAACTCAGCCAGGTTGGATGGAGAGCGTCTCTAAATAGTAATTCTTATGTCTCGCCAGAGATGGGTTTCAGGTCAGGACTTTGACTGGGTCATTCTAACACATTTAGATTCTCTGATCTGAATCACACCTTAGCTGTAACACCTTAGCAACTGCCTAGCAACACAATAGCAACCACCACAGATATAACAACCACTTAACAACGCCTTAGCAACCACCACATTTGTGATAGCAACCACCTAACATCTTAGCAATTGCCTAGCAACACCTTAGAAACCATTTTAGGTATAATAGCAACTGCCAAGCAACTAATAATCAACACCCTAAGTAACCACTTGGAATACTTAGCAACTGCCTAGCAACACCTTAGCAACCACCTGTAATACCTTAGCACCTGCCTAGCAACACCTAAGCAATGGCCACAGATAGGATAGCAACCACCTAGCAACAGCTCAGCAAAACTTTTGAAGCACCTGGAATTCCATAGCAACAACTTCACAACACTTTAAGATACGCTTGTTAAACCATAGCAACACCATAGCACCCACTTAGCAATGACCTGGGATTCCATAGCAACCATGTATCCAAAGGTTTTTGAACACTGGTCTATTAGGCATAGTTTTGCCAAATGTTTTTGGACTTCAGCTTTTAGCCACAGTTTTCTGACTCTGCTCTATCAGACACAAGTTTTGGAATTTCACCATTTCATTCTAAAGTTTTTGGACTCTAGAATTTAGTCAGAAGTTAACAGCATAACAACCACTTTTCACTTCACACTCTTCAGACAAAAACAGCCTAGCCAACCATTTAAACTTTTGAACGTTATTAACACACTTTTCCAAGCCAACTTCCATTTCCCTTTCTAGTTATTACTATTAGCAACCATTAAGAACACCTTAGCAAACATGCTGAATGCTGTAGCAACATTTTTGCATTTACATGGCAATACCTTAGCAACCATAACCTATGTCACAGCAACAGTGCTGAGCTGCAGTCTCACTGCTTTACAGGGTTTCTGTTGCTGTGTTTGTGTTTCAGTGAATAAATCTTACTCTGTATTTCGGTATTTGGCTGTGTCTGTGTGTCTGTGTGTGTGTGTGTGTGTGTGTGTGTGTGTAGTGTGTGTTTAGAAGGTGAGGGTGTGTATTTACATAAAGTGTTTTGGAACTTGTAGTATCTAAAGAGCATCTCTGACACCAACAGAGTGCCGCGTGCCTCTCTGTAAACCACACACACACACCCTTTATCCACACGTGCTCCAGGCGCTCTGAACTCAAGCTCACTCTTCACCCTCTTATTTTCATTCTCTTTTACTTTTTCTGTAACACACACACACACACACACACACACACATTGAATGATGTCCTCCATCACCCTCTGCTCCTCAACTGTAATAATATTCTCCCTCTGGCTTGGCTCTGACGACTGCGTGTGTGTGTGTGTGTGTGTGTGTGTGTGTGTGGGATTGGGGGTTCTGCAGCTGCAGGCTAACACCCTTTTGCCTGGATGTTTTAAATTTAAAGGAGTAGTTCAGTGAAAATGTAAAAAAGTGTAGTCGACCAGACAGGAAACAATTTTTGAAAATTTGAATGATTTAGTTTTAAAGTGAAATTTAAACATAGCCTATATTCACTAATATAGCAAATATAATCACTCAAATCTTGTTTAGTATATGCCCACTCACATGCCATCAATTAAAGTTAAAGTTCTGCCAGTTTACTACAGTAACACACTATCTACTCTATATAACATCAATCTATACTCTTCTGGAAAGAAAGCTGCTGTGTGGAGGATATGACTGCATTCAGCCACAAGAGCAATTAAGAGTGGGGCAAACATTTTCTGAAGCTTGAACAAAACGTTTGAGTTCAGGTTATTTTTTTATCAGGGCTGTAGTTCAATTTTTAAAAATGTTCTGTGATTAATAACTTTTAACCCATAAGAGCCCAGACCCATTTCTGAATATTAAAGCCAAACAGATTAATTCAGTAAGCAGCTCATTCATGTTTGTTCCTTATTGTGAGCACATGAGTGTAAATATTTTAAGGTTAAAATCCTTATGTAACACAAATGACACAACAACGATTTAAACTTGCATTTTGTTCTAGAAATCAGGTCAAAACTAAACGTAAAACATTCATTTAAGTATTTGAATTTTTAAATGGTTGGAACAGAGCGGTAGAAGGAGCTGGTTTTATGATAAGGACTAACCCAGCACTCCTATATTCTGTAAATAAAGTGAGATAAATGAACACACATTCACGCACTGTCCTGTAGTGATGCTCTCAGGATGTTCAGGATGTTTCACGTAAGGACTTCTTGAGTTAAACTGAGTGCTGTAAGGAACTTTATACATCTTTTAAATGGTCTGGTCCTTTTTAACAATGAAACTTTTAATAATGGATTTCTTTAATGGATCAATATAAAATGATCAAAGTGGGATTTTATTACATTACAGCATTTACACTTCCCTAAATAGAACTGCTAATATGTTACTAGGCTCTGTGAAAAAAAAGTGAATTATGAGAGGAAGTTAAGGCCAAACCTGAGCTTTGTCATCTTCGATGCTAGCGCTCCCCGAACACCTTTACTGTAGAGGTGGGCGACACCGGGAATTTAAAGTAGTAAACGCAGGGCCAGTATTGCCGATATCGATACTGATACCGATACTTTTTAATATTTAAGCTTTATAGATCCAAATGATCCAAAAACCTAGGATATAATTTCACCAAACATTGTAAGTGATAACAAAATACTTTAGTATCACAATTAACATTTTTTGTTTAGAAACAATGTAACAGTAACAAAACAAAGTTTAAATATAAAATAAAAAATATAAAAAAATAAAATAAAAATTCTCACCTCACTAGACATCTTTTCTAGTTCTTTGTTTCTTTTTTTTTATAGAATTGTCATTTGGAAAAACAATAAAAAATAAGGAATTGTCTTCCTCTCAGTGCAATTCAAATGCAAGTTTTTCTTAAATAAACAGAGTGTAAAAAATATCACTCAACACAAATCTCCTGAGGTAGAGGCGTGTCGACTCGAGGAGAGCGCTGAGTGGGCGGGGCTAGGCTGAGCCTACCTGCGTGGCGGTTTGGCTGGCTTTGCTGAGCCATGTGACGCAACAACAAGAGACCAGAGAGTAGACTGTGGTGAATCCTCGTGCGAAGCAGTCAGTGCGTGCGGCAGAGAAAAAAGCTTGAATATCGATATTTTTACACGAGTATTGCTCAAAACCAATACCAGTGTTGGTATCGATATTATCGATATTTGGATCGATCCGCCCACCACTACTTTACTGACCAGATTAAGACATTCTAATTTGAAAACAGGAAGCCAGTATTCTAGCCAGTTTGCAATGTGGAACAGTTATTTTTCTTATTACCAAAAATACGAGGAAGTTGAAGCATTTTATGACTGAAAAAAATATATTAGCAGCAGCAATTCAGTTCAAAAGCTGCCTTACAGTTTAAATAAGTTAAACTGGGTTTACTGCTTTGTTTTTGGACTTTTCTTTTTACTCTTATTTAACATGTTTCAGCAAATGGGAACTTGATGATGGCCAATCAATATAAAGAAAAAGCCTAGCAGAATATACAAGGGAAGAAAACCTGGAAAACCTTAAGAAAACCAACTACACAGTGATGGTGAGTAAAGGGAAGAGGTGGACACACACATTATGCAAGTAAATGGTTGCAATAGCCAGTGGGATTGGGTGTGAATGGGGTTGTTATGTCATGCCACACTGGGATTTTAGCTCAAACTTTCCAGTTAGGACTGTTATTATACTACATTTATTAATAACTTTAAATCATAACTTTGCCAGATTTACAATAACAATATAATACATGTTGTTTCAACTTAGCCATTCAAGTTTACAATACAGATAACATCTCAACATGAGCTAAACTCCCTTTTTTTGTTGGATTTAGTTATTTAAGTTATTTATAGACAGACTCCTGCATAATCTCGCATGTGTAATGTTAAATATACTAACAAACTTTTCCACATAAGTGAAACTCATACATGCAGCAAACAGCAGCTTGCTCTTTTAGCCATCTACACCAAGGCTGGCCAATCAAAACATGACAGAATAGACCAGGTAATTAGTTAAAGGGGCGTGGGGGAGACACCCATTATCCAAATACATGGTTGTGTACACTCTAAAAAACAGAGGTACGAAAGGAGTACTTTTTTTGTACTCAAAGGTACACTCTTCATAATTGTACCCTCAAAGGTACAGTATTGGTCTTTACAGGGTCAGATTTGTTCCCTCTGAAGTACAAAGTCATTTCTAATTGAAATAAGTACAGATTTGTACCATTTAACCAGACAAAAAGGTACATTCAGTAATCTGTATCACTGCACTAATAAACTATATGTAATTTAATTGCACATTTTCTATTTGAAAGCCAGACAATATTCAATCATCAAGTTTTTGAGCCATATTTAGGTGATGATGATGAATGTTTATAATCTTTACTGGCACCAAAACCATGGGTACAAAAAAAGGACTTTCTCTGAAAGGTACTTTTTTGTACCTCAGTATAAGATACAGCCCCAGAGACAAGCTTTATACTCTTTTAAGTACAAATCTGTAATTACTTTTCTTAGAGTGTAGCCAGTGGGAAAGCGGCTACTGACATTATGAAAAATGTAAGTTATCACAGCTTATTTATCAAATACTCTTAATATTACAGTGCATAATGCAGCAGCCAATGAGTGCAGAGACATGGGGCGAAAAGAAAGCAGAGGTTGGAGTTAGGTGGATTAGAAGCATATGATGTGAGCATTGAAGACGTAGACCATTTGGTCATGTGGTGTAATGTGTATGATATCTATGAAGCGTTTGTTCTTGTTGGATGCACTGTGTTTTGTTTAGTTTTTCCATCACAAACAGGCCTAATGATATTCAAAGAATTTTGTTCTCATTGATGTCTATGTAGATATAAATAAATGAGCTCTCCCATTGGTTACTGTCTTCCCTGGACTGTGGAGACAGTTACTCAAACAAAAGCAAGATAAACTATTTTTAATACTCTTCATTTCAGAAAAAAAACATGAAAGAGATGAAAGATTGAGCAAATATCACAAACCTTTTGTCTTTATTTTGGATACTGTGTTCGTCTGGCTCACTTTAAGCACTGGTCCCGTCATTTGACGCTGACCCCCCTCCAGCTCCTCGACTCAGCACTACACACTCACAGCTGTGTGAAAACAAACATCAGCGCCAACTGAGTGGAAAAAAGCTCTGAGCGGACGAGCGTTCAGAGACAGTAAACTCACACAGGCAGAATAATCACACGGTCTCAGAGGATTCCCAGAGACCTCCACCAATCCACCACTAGATCTTTCCTCACGGGGATGTAGACTAAAACCAGCTCACAATGTCAGTGACAGTTGTTTGCAGGGGATGGACCACCACTACCTGAAGAGAGCTTGGTCACCAGCAGGTCAAGTCATCAGAAAGTGACCAGTGATAAGGGGGCACTGTATGTGGAGCTCATTGAATTTAAAGAGTATATGGATGTTACACATGGCAGCCAACCAGATTCTATTAGTCTCATTAAATCAATTGTACACTCAGTATTGTTCAACTAATATCTGCTGACATTGGTAAGAAAACATGAAAACTGGAGTAAAAAAATACAGTTAAAATTTTTACTGTAACCAAAATGTTTTACATTTGCATATAATTGTGCAACATCTACAGAAAATTCATCAAGCAATTCATTTGGGTATTTTGAGTAAAACATTATCTAATTTTCATAATCCGAGGTAGTCAAAAAAACTACACACTGATGGTGAGATAGTGATGGAGAGACTCACCCATTATGGAAATAAATGATCCCAAGAACCAATAGGGGAAAAGACAGAGAGTAACTGCAGCCTGTGTGTTTGTGTAGAGAGCGCAGAGGGGCAGCAGGGCAGGGTGTTTTCCTAATCCCAGCATGCACTGCTGCCCCTCTCTTCTACCCAGACTAGGTGGATTAGTTTAACTTAAGTTCTAAATTAATAAGTATGTTAGCCACTAAATGTAATGTCTTATTGTAGTTGTTGGGGTGTATGTAAACTCTACCATAGACTGGGTTTGTGGTCATTTTCTGGTGTTTTAGTGCAGGTGGTTGTAGTTGGCTGAAATCATTGTCTGTTTTTAAGTGCAATATGTCTGTGATAAACCTAAAGAAAGAGCCCTGCTGCCTCTCACACACCACAATATACTTTAGGGAGAAGAATTTACTAAAGAAATTTTAAATAGATGTACTGAGAACTGTGAGCAACATTAGTTTGAATTATTTTCAGTTTTTAATCAGAAAAACTTTCCTACGCTTTTTAAGTAAATCCCACTCTACATCTTTCACTGTTCAAGTAAAGGTTTATCAAGCTTTTGACTAAATGTTTTAATTACCAAGCAAATTATTTAGAGGCAATAGTCATATTTAATTTAGTAATATAAGTTGCCAACACTTTCTATGCTGTTTAAAGTCAGTAAACTTTAACTAAAGTTAGCAAATAAAACTGTTTTAAGTACACTTAAATAGTAAACATTAAGTAAAAATAACATTTATAATCTTTCCTTTTTCAGGCTTTCTGATGTGGACTGAATTATGTTTTTTGTAATGTTTCAAAAATGTTTGGTCACACACTCAACACATTATACAGGTACACATTTTGTAAAACTGGTCGTCCTCCCTGGAAATTAAAATGTGATGCAGTCGATTTCACTGTTGCTTTATAATGATGTTGAAAAGTTGAAATCTAATGTTTTCAGTCAGTCTTCAGCTTCTGAAAGCCTGACCAATCTGAAACCTTGCTTGTCTTCATCTTTCTAAATACCGTGGGCATTTTTTTAAATCTGTGTTTTCCAGGTTTTAATCCTGATTATGGTACAACCATAAATTAACATTAAAAAAGTATACCACTACATTATATTAAATAATTATGAACAAAGTCTGTATTTTTAGTCTAACTAAACAAACATTTCTCAGAACTCGAGTCTCTGTGGGCTTCCTTCTGGGGGGCACAGTCTTTTGCTTGTATCATTGGGACAGTGTTTTTGCAGTTTTCAGAGACATGGAAAAGTGATTTTTTACACATCCCCATTGCACTTAAGTACCATAGAGTGTTGAAGAGTTAGTAAATTATATGAGTTCATGGCAGGAGAGGCCAGACTGGGGAAAGTTTATATCGTTCCCCACCAGCAGCCGTCCCTTAGGCCTTCAGGCAGGACTGCTCTACGACAGAATAGAGAGAAAAAAGAGAGAAGGGAATGTAACACAAGACACAAAATAAAGGGGCAGCGGTGGAAAAAAAGCAGAAAGAATCTTTTTTTATTAGTTTTCGTGAAAGATCAGTGAGATAGAGGGCCAGGAATTTACTTTGTTCTTTGTTCAACTATTTTCTATTATTGCTGTTTGGCTGTTTTTCGTCTTTAATAAAGAGTTTAGGTATTAAGGAAGATTGCAGGGACTGTTGCCCAAAGCACATTGGAGCCTCTGAGTGATGTGGCTAGTAAGGTCAGGTTTTCAGTCCAATCTCCTATATACCTAGTAAATGTTGCCAAATCCAAAATGTTGCCAATATTTAAAAATGTAGCCTTAAAGCAAATACATATAGATACAATCAATAAGCTAACACATTACAACTGCCTAATAATATGTAGCCACTGAGGAATGGACTGAGGAATGGACTTTTTAGCCACTGAGGAATGGACTTCACAAGATCTCTTTAGGTGTTGTGGGATGTCTGGAACCAAGATGATAACTGCAGATTCCCTGCAGTTCCCTGCAGAAGTCCCTCCAGATCAGACATATCATTCTAGAACATCCCACAGACCCTCAGCTAGAGAGAGATTTGATTAACTCGGTGACCAGGGCAACACCTTGAACTCTATATTACATGAATTAAATTATTCCTGGATTATTTTCTTGCTGATAGAGGACACTGACATTGGGAAATACCATCCCTATCTCACTGCAAAGTGTAGTAGCTTGTATATAACAATGTTTAGGTAAGAGGTGAAGCAACAATAATGTTCATAAGGAACACCTGGAGAGCATCACAGTTCCCGTTCACAATAGTTTTTCACCCACAGTGAATCCTGGTGCATCTATCCACAGATAAGCAACAGTCTGCTTAGTAGGCCCATCTCTTCCCCAAACCAATAGTCTCAGACCGCCTACTCTGAGTTTACAATGCAGCCTAAAATAATGTAAGTAGAGCGGTTTTTACCCCTGGAGGCTCAGTTTGTCCAGTAAGTGTAATGTTTCAACAAAAAATGTGTAGTTCTTGTATTTTATTACCAGACCATTTCCATCAAATTACACCAAATTACAGTATCGTAGCTCAGCTCAGTTTATTCTGTTTAACTCTGAGACAGACAGAAGCATGAATTAAAAGAAGACAGTGACTAAATATGTGTTTAGAGTGCTAACTGTTGCTATTAGAAACAGAATATTTAAAGAAAATCAGAAATATTTGATTTGTCATTGAAACACATAGGGATCATACACATTATACTCGAAAGGCAGCATAGTCTTACAGACCAATAAACCCTAATTAACACTAAATCTCAGTATATATCAGCTCTTGTGTGTCCGTCTTGTCCGTTATCCCTGACAAAATGAATAGTAAGGATTTCATGAATTTCTTTGATGATAAAATTAATAGTATTAAAAAACAAATATTCAGTGTCAATCCCAAAACATAGCTAAAGATATTGGTGAATACTGCTCTAAGGCATACCTACAGTTTTTCCACCCTGTTATACAACAAGACCTGCTCAGTGTAATTGTCTCATCAAAATCGTCATCATGTATATTAGATCCAGTCCCCACAGTTACTTAAACAAGCACTGTCAAAGGTGGGTAAACTATACATGACAGTTCAGCTCCTAGCATGGGTTATGTACCTTATTATCTTATATTGGCGGTCATTAAGCCCATTATCAAAAATCCAAATTTGGACCCCTATGAGCTTGCTAATGATAGACCAATTGTTTTCAAATCTCTCCTTTGTAGCAACATTCTAAAATATAGTGCTTAAGCAGCTTCTATCTACTTCTGTCTATGATGTTTTTCAATCTGCATTTAGACAAAACCTTACTAAAGCCCAATGCATATTTCTGTGTCAAACCTCAATGGAAATGTAGCTACATGTCATGGACAGTCGCAGCTGTGATTGGTCCGCCTGGCCTCGTGGTCCCTCCCACACATTCCCGCCTTTGAGGTTAAACTGCAGAAGTATAAACATGCTCTGCTGCATAGCGCACTCTCTCTGGATACGTGTAGGATATGCCAAAGGTTTGACGCAGAAGTATAAATTTGCCTTAGGCGTAACTAAGGATTTACTTCCTGCACTTGATAGGGACAGCACTGCCATCTTTTTACTGTTAGATCACGCTTTTTCTGCTCGAGAATCTTATAGCAATTAAAGGATCTGCCCTCACCTGATCTGATTGCACTTATTGTGTCTCCCCAACAGTTAGTTTGAATTTTATTTATTGCATATTTAGCCCTGATGCCAATCTTTATTTAATCTCACCTTTGGCTCGTGCCTACGACCAAATCACAGCCGTGATGTTATTCGTGATAACACACTCCCTCCAATGTTCTATTGCTTTTAAACAACAGTTGTTTTTTTTTTTGTAAAATGAATAAAGAAAATAAAAGACCCTCAAAAAATTTATAATGAATATGCTTTGATACAGACAAGTGAACTGTAACAGAACTGTAGCTGCAAAACGGTGTATGGTTTATACGTTAGCTTGAAATCAAAATTGAGGATTAAAGGGGTTACTGAATGTTAGGACCATGAAATAATGCTGAAACTCGTCTCTCCTGCTCTGCGGAGTCGTCTTCATCTGAAAGCTGTGTGTTTGCGAACATTTCTGCCTGTTTGCTGGGCGGTGTTGGTTAGCTAGCTGGACTGTGGTTATGTTAGGGTAGCTTGCTTTACTTTAGCATTAGCTTAGCTTAGCCTAGCCTGGCTGGTTACCGTTTAGAATGTCAGACTGTGGCCGAGGTGACTAATGGAATTTTTTTTCTTTTTTTCCACAAAAGACACCAGCCAGAGCTGCGGGCGATCATGTCTTGGCTGGGCGCTAGCCTGTGCTAAGCTAATGCTGCTGCTGCTGGTGGAGGCGATGATATAAAAATGTCTTTTGTGTATATGTCGTTCCTCGGCAACGCGACCACGCAGTGATCTAGATTTAGGATGAGAAGGCTGTGCTGTTATCACAAATATCACTTCTCAACCAATCAGATTGTGAAAGACTTGATGTTGGTGTTTGATTTGAGATTCGAGACTGAACATGATCTGGTTCCAGCCCAGCTGTTTTTCATTTGTGTGTGTGTGTGAGTGTGCGTGTCAGAAATGAAGCAGAACGGTGAAGTGTGTTGCTGCTGGTAGAGGTGTGCCAAAAAATCGATTCACATAAGAATCTTGATTCTCATTTACTACGATTCAGAATTGATTTAAAATGTCCCAAAATCGATTCTGAGGGGCGGGTTTTAGACTGATTTTGGGCTGGGTATTTTTGTTGGACCTGGCAACCCTGGGGATAGCGCTTGTCCTTTCAAACGGAGATCTTCCAGACACACACAGAGCGTAGGTGTTTGAGAATCACCGGTAAGATGGCAGAACAAGCACTATATTACATTAGATTAACGTGTAGTTTCAATGTTTTATGGCAGTATGCTTCATAACAAGCATAAAAAAGATCGCTAGTAGTTAGTTTCAGTAACTGTTAGCTAGCTAACTAGCTAACTTTCCAGTTCCACCTTAAATAACGCTACAGGTGGCAGCGGGCTGCAGCATTTAAGGCGGAACGGAAAAATACAATAAGCTAATCAGAGCTAATTTCAGCTCCTCATCACAGAGGAATTAAGGAATGGACAATATGAATTAATTTCTCCACCTCCTGCCCCCTTTCTGAAGAAATACAACCACCTTAAATTAACTAGTTAATCAGCAGCTGCTCCTGAACTTTAGCGCTCCACTGCTATCATCACATCAGCCCAGCAGCGTCACCTACACACCACCGCTAGTAGCCTGGTAATAAAGCAGTGTTATTTATTTATGTATTTATTGTTCATTAACGTCATTGTGATATCCCAGTGATTCCTCTGTCACTGAGGACCCACATTCCTGCACATTTTATTGTTTTTGTAACACATTACCTGCTCCAGGACCAGTGTATATTATGGAGGGTTTTTTTTCAATAAGATTCATAAGCCAGAAGCAGAAATTTTTATAATTCAAATCGTTTTGAATCAAAAATCGATTTTGAATCGAATCGTGGCCCCCAAAATCGGAATCGAATCGAATCGTGAGATAGTACACGATTCCCACCCCTAGCTGCTGGGTGGTTGTGATGGTTTGACCCGGCTGAGGGGTCGAGGTTCTGGTGTCACTGCCTCAGTCAATGCAGATCATGCTAAATAAAGCGTGACCCCGTGACCTCTGGAAACGTGTGTTTATTTCAGTAGGCTCCTCCCCTCTGTTTAATCACAGGGCTTTTAATACTGTCTTGCTGCTGTTCACAGACCTGTAATCCTGATGTCCTCTCAGCCTCAGTCCAGCTCCACCACTGTTTCCCATAATTCTCAATCAACACCTCAATCAACACAATCAACTGCTGACATCACCAAAACAAGGAAGATGTTTCATGTGAATAAGTTTTAATGAGCTATCACACAAACAATTCTTTTACTTTTCAATTGTCTCTTCTCTTCTTTTATCTTCTCATATCTTATCTGCACATATCTTATCCTATTCTTAGCCTATTTTCTTATTCTTCTTGTCTTCTCTCTTCTGTTTTCTTCTTATTCTGTCACTACTCCTTTTTATCTCCTCTTCTTGTCCTTTTCTCTTCACATCTCTTTTCTTGTTCATTTTATCTCTGTCTCACCTCAGTTTCTCCTCATCTCATGATTTCTCTCCAAATCTGTTTAATTTTCTTGCTCTTCATCTTGATTCATTGATGTCTTCTACTCCTCCATCATCTGCTACTTTTTCTTCTCTCCACCTTCTGCTTTCCAACTCTGCTTGTCCTGGAATCTTCTTTCTTCTCTTCTCTTTTTCTCTTCTGTCTCTTTCTCATGCATCTTCCTCATCCTCTGTTGGTCTTCAGCCTTCTGGAGCCCATGTGTGGTGCGTTCCTCAGCGCTGCTCTGAACGTCGTGGCGACGCTGCAGATCCTCTCAGGTCCAGAGCGGCTGCTTCAGAGGGAGGTTCCCACGAGTGATTTATCAGTGTTAGACACGAGAGCACATAACTGCCAGTACATCATCTCTGTCAGCACATATCAGCACTTTCTCTCTTTATCTCTCTTCTTCTTCTTCTTCTTCTTTGTTCCTTCATTTTATGTACAGTATCTCACAAAAGTAAGTTCGCCCTTCACTTTTTATAAATATTTTATTAGATCTTTGCATGGGACAACACTGATGATATGAAACTTCGATACAATGTAAACTAGTCAGAGTACAGCTACAGTATAACAATGTAAAATTACCTTAAAATAACTCAACACATAGTCATTAATATCTAAATCACTGCCAACACAATGAAAATGTAAAACAAATTTTCAGCACTGTATTAACTTTCTTGAGCTTGAAGTTTACTAGAACTAGATGTTCAGGACCTATTGCTCCAACACCTTCCATTTGAGGATACCCCCCAGATGCTCAGTTGAGTTTAGGTCTGGAGACATGCTTGGCCAGATCATCACCTTTACCTTTAGCTTCCTTCGCAAGGCAGTTGTCATCTTGGAGGTGTGTTTGGGGCTGTTACTGTGTTGGAAAGCTACCCGGTTCCTGAAGTTAGAGGATCCAGTAATCAGTGCTTTTAAACTGCTTGTCTTCAGCAAACTGTTTGCAGCTATTCTTGTGCATCAGCTTCAGAATGCATTAAGGATGGACCTAGCGCTAAGTACCAATCCATATCTGAGCATAAAGACATACAGTATGCATACACAGGTCAAATTAGAGTAGTGAAGTTGAGTAGATAAAGGAAACCCACATGGACACAGAGAGAACACCCAAATAAGGACTTGAGCCGAAGACCCCAGCTCTGAGAGATGAACGTGCTAACCACCAAATTACCACACAGCCAAATGCCAGACTGATATACCA
This sequence comes from Astyanax mexicanus, assembly GCF_023375975.1. NCBI lineage: Eukaryota > Metazoa > Chordata > Actinopteri > Characiformes > Acestrorhamphidae > Astyanax > Astyanax mexicanus. The sequence continues at coordinate 1,248,799 of NW_026040046.1, forward strand.
ACATACAAACTGATATACAAACATGAATTACAAATACAGAAAACTACAGATAATATTGCACTTTTGGTAATTAGTCTGGACTGCGGTTTGTGACACCATAATCACCTCTCATTTGGTCCAACACAAACCATGGCCCTGAACAAAATTTAGTCGGACTAAAAGAGCTGGTCATATTTCAGATCTACTAACATTTTAAAATTAAAAATTTAAAAAATTGAGAAAAAAGTTAAGAAAACTCAAAATTCAGCAACTTACTGCACTAGATTTTTGAGTTTTTACTAAAACTAAAACCTCTAGGTTTAAAGAAAACCACAAACAGTTGTGCCAACAAATTTCAACAAATGTTTTATATGTGATAAGACTTCAAGTTTTCAGATCATTTATTTTACAAATGCATCACTCCAAAAACTCTCACCAATAAAAAAAAAACATTTATTGTTTTTAGTTGGAGTTGGCCTAATTTGAGTTCTGTGAAATGTGTATTGCAAGTTCTGCCAACAACTAACAAAAAAACTTGTCCATAAAATGTTTTGCATTAAGCAAATTCATGCAGTTGGCCCTATAATTCATTTTGTGTTAATTTAACTTCACAACTGATTTTAACTGGAACTGGATTTTTAATGAACCATTTACTACAAATCTGCCATAATGCCACATATATAAGTAGTCATGCAAGACACAACAACACAAAAAGAGCAACTTGCTCTTACAGCCTTCAAAACTGAGGCCGGGGAGTTAACCATGGTGTAGGTAAATGCAGCCTAGGGGGAATCACTGCACCCTCATGGTGAGTAAGAGATAGATGGACACACTCAATATGCAAATAGATGTTGCCAGCAAAGGATGGCCAATGGTAAATGATTAAGTTTTACTCAAAATAGCTGTAGTGCACACAAAACCATCTGTATATTACTAAATTATTCAGTTTCAGTAGAACACATAGAAAGGCATTTTGCCAAACTGAAAATATTCCACAAACCAATCAGTGAAAATAGTAGGGAGACATTATTTTAGCCTGTGAAATTCATTATGACAGAATGTAGCAACGTTCTTTACTGCGCTCACTAAATTCCAGTGTGAAACTGAAACTAAATGGAACAAATCTATACAATGAACCAAACAGATTAAACTTGGTTTGGACTCTGGTGTGGTCTGGACTATTTTCTTGAACCAATTATTTCTTACTACTAAACCCTGAACCATATTTTTTCATTAATAGCTGAAATGTGTTCCTTTAAAGTAATGAAACATACCAGCCCTGCTTAATATTTTATAAACAATTCTTAACAATTAAAAAACGCTTTTATTGCGGTAATTTCTGCCTCTGCAGCGCCCTCTCAGGTTCAGCTGTGCTATAGGTGTGGATGATGTGTCCGTGTACTTTGGTACAAATTGGTCTGGACCCTTGTATGTGTGTATAATCTGAAAGTTTTTGGTGTTTCATTCAGGGCTGATGATAGTAGTGTGAGAACTTTAATAACTAACAATGTTGTTGTGTGTGTGGTCTCTCAGGTTTTCCTGTAGTGTGGGCCAGGAATTTATTCTAATCTCTTCATCATTTTATAAAATGCTCCAGTTGTAACTCCTCTGAAATGTGCTGAGTGGTCCAGCACGCTCTCTTTGGGGCGTATAATTCCACCCACATCTGCCTAATCTAATACCATCACTCACCATCAATTAGTTTTGGTGGGATGCTCCTAACAACTCACTCTTAACACATGCTTGGCTATAAAACAGGCTCCCAGCATCGTTTCCTGGCTCTCTTTAACTCGTTGACTCTTTTCTCTAAAAAATACAGTGGAAAACATGGCTCATGGTTCACAGAGCCAAACCCTGCATGATACAACTCTAAACGGAGGCCTTGATTATGTTGAAAGCTCTAAAATGAAGCAGTTCTTCTGGATTGGTTTCAGTACGGAACATGCAGAAGTGATTACACAGCCCAAGAACCGTGACCTAAAGCACTACCAACGCCTAACCCTGTTCACCCATGATAAGTTGAAATAGCTGTAGTTCTGGAGGAGGACCATGTGTAATGTCCTCCTAATGTTCTACACATGTGTATCATTTTGCAATTTTGCATCCATCCCTTTTCTGAAGATCTTGCCTTCAGTTCCACCTCTCTTTACCCAGAAGGGTCCAGCTGTACAGCTGAAGGCTGAAGTTGATCATCAACCTTTTCAGGGTTTTCTTCTCTCACTGCAGTAAATAAATTAAAATAAGGGTCTAAACTACAGCAGTGTGGCATCTGTTTCTATTGACTAAGAGTGTGGGCACAGTCATACACACACATTTACACACACACTTAAACCTACATACATTCCACACACTTTTACACATACACACCAGATCCATTTAGAGTAATCAATTTTTCTGGGCAATTTAGAGTATCCAATTTTACCTGATCTCCATGTTTTTTGGACTGTGGGAGGAAACCGGAGTCCCCGGAGGAAACCCACGCAGACACGGGGAGAACATGGAAACTCCACCCAGATCGGGACTTGAACCCAAGACCCCAGTGCTGGGAGGTGAACGTGCTAACCACTAAGCAACCATGCCGCCCTGTACTTATGTACTTGTATGTGCAACAAATGTGTTAATTAATGCAATAAATGTGTGATTAGCCTGATAAAGAGCTTCTTTGAAAGACCCATGATGCCTTGACTCACACGTCACGGTATTCAAATGAAAAAAACATTGCCCGCTAGTAATAGGCAGAGTTTTCTAAAAACCTGTCTGTGACCAATAAAGCTCTGATTTTGGTCTTCCTCCTGTTATCTCTATATGGCCCAATCCCATTTCACCACTTATCCCTACCTCGCTGTTTTGCAGGTTAGGGGAAGGGATAGGGTTTGTTAGCCCTTCAAGCTGAGGTTTTTCAGAGGCACATTTCAAACGATAGGGGTATTCGAAACGCTGGTAAGATGGCAACACAAAGTGACACTTAGCACTGTTTTACCAGAGTTTAATGTGTAGTTTCAATGTTTTATGGTCAAATTCTTCATAACAAGCATAAAAAAGATTGCTAGTAGTTTGTCTCCGTAGCTAGCCGTAAATGGTGCAACAGACGGCAGAAGCTGCAGCATTTAAGACGGAACGGAAAAATAAAGTAAAAGCTAATTAAAGCAAATTTTAGCTCCCCATCACACAAGAATTAAGGAATGAACAATAATAATTCATCTGCACCATCTCCCCCCTTTCTGAAGACATATAATAAAGCCCTAAAATTAACTAGTTAACCAGCAGCAGCTAGGTTACTGAACTTTAGCGCTCCTGATGATGTATCGAGTGCTTGAAGGGTTGTCCCAAACAAGGGGTGGATTTCACCCCTTGCTCTTGTAACTGTGTTCAAGTTAAGGATGCTAAGGATGTTCACTAATCATTAATATCAGTCTGGACAAAATCTCCTTAAGTCATTAAGGAAATTTTCAAAGTAAACAAAGCAATTTTGTAAATAACCCTGGATAAGGGTGTCTGATTAATGCATTAAATGTTAGGAATCACCAGGTTTATCTGTGAAACCCATACTGCTGCTTGACGAGTGTACACACAAAGAATATTCAGATTTCAGCACTTCATCAGTTCTTTTTCTTGTTTTAATTATTAATGGGTGATTATAGCCAAAACAATGTTTTAACACTGCTAACAAACTGCACAAAGGTTTAATAGATCTGAACTGAAACCACCTCTTTTGATTTGATGAAATTTTGGCTCTTTTGGTCTGAAGGGGTGTTCACGGCACCTTATACCCCATCTATTAAAAAAAAAAAATCAAAGTAAGTGTAAAAGCTCCTCTTAATCAAATACCTCTTGAATATAGCAGACAAGAAAATTATATGATTCCACTTTTACTTTACCCAAATATGCCAACCTCTCGTGAGCCCTGGGTCAGATGCCCCATCATGGCATATGTTATTTTTTAACCAAAAGTGAGAGGAAAAAAAAAGTGGAAATTTGTTTAATCTGGTTGCATCATGTAATCTACCCGTAGTCTCTTTGACTTTTTGTGAATTTCAGGTGATGTTGCATGTTGTGGCTTGCTCTTAGAAGCCTTCATTCATGGAACTCATCCAAAAAGCTTCTGGTCATGAATGTGTTTCTTACAGAGGATTCTGAAATTTGAGAAGATAAAATGTGCATCTCTGAATCTCTGAAGCCTTTTCAGTATACATGAGGAACAGCGAGCTCATGTGTTCACTCCTGTCCAATTCCATGTGTTTTTTTTATTGTGCTTAACGCTTAGTTTGACTGACTAATCTGTATAGTCCACAGTCTTTACTCTCATTTGAGTTGACAGCTCTTTGGTTTTACTCATGTTAATAGACATAGAAGGTTTACATGTGTTTAAACTCCAAGAAACAGAAAAAAGTCATAGACAGACATGGAGTTCTTGTAATATTTAGTTTAAACTACAGACGTTTAGCTTGAACTTGAGAAGTATATTTGATAGTTGGTTTGGGTTCATATTTAATCACATTCTCACCACAAACTAAGCGCTCCAGAGTTTGTTGTTTTGGTCTACACCCTAGTGCGATTACTGTTTTTACACCAAGGGTGCAATCAAATCACAGTCTATTTTGACCAGATTAAGACTAAGACTAGGCTTAATCCCTCTCCGAGAAATTTACCAGTTGTGTTTAGATTTTCAGTATTATTCAGTATTATTACTTTATATCCTACATACTGAGACCTAGTAAAACTCAATATCTGCTAAAAGAGGCGTATAAATACACTTTTTACTTTACATTTTTTTCAATTACAGTACTTGAATTATCTAAAAAAATCTAAATATTAAAGGGGATTTAGGAGGTTATTTTGGACTTTTTCAGTCACATTTCTCTAAAGTCAAATCAAAGAAATCCATATAATAACACATAGATTAACAGAATTGTTCCTGACTGAAGCTCTGTGTTACAGTGATGAATCTCTCCAGTGTAAGTGCTGAGAACGTTCAGCGTAGTTGAACTTGTATAGTGGCGCCTCATTTAGTGTGTGTGTGTGTGTGTGTGAGAGTGTGTGTGTGTGTGTGTTAATCTCAATCACTCATTCAGTCTCCATGTTTGAGTCTCTGCTCAGTCATCCGTGCCGCCGCAGCGGGGGAGCCTAACACACACCCGGCAAACCGGCTCGCCAACCCCAACTGATGGATGAGACGGCTTAGCTGACTTTAGTGTTTCTGGTCCACACTCGCTCCCTCCCGTATTTATTACTAATGAGGTGTTAATCCCACCAACGGACTGAGCGACGCGAGAAACATCCAGATCAGCTAGAACACTGTTCCCGAATCCAGGACACTGTGCCTCTTTCCTTTAAAGGTGCTCTAATACAGAGACGCTCATTCCTGCTCCTGGACATCTACCGCCCTGAAGACTTCAGATCTGAGTCTATGTTCAGACTGCAGGCAAATCAGATTTCTTTCTTAAATCAGATCTGTTGAGGTGACGGTCTACACTGTGATCCGATTGGGTTCAAGTGTTTGAACATCAGAAACATATAGTACCTGCCAAAGGTTCGGACACACCTTAAATTCAGTATTTTTTTATTATTTTAAAGTGTTATTTATTGTAGATTAACACTAAAGTCATCCACTATAAAGAAAAACATATGGAAATATTTAGTAAACAAAAACAAGTAAACAAACTAGAATATGTTTTATATTTTAGATTAATCAAAGTAGCACCTCTTGCTTAGATGACAGCTTTGCACATGTTGGCTGCTACCTGAATGGCTTTCAGTTCACAGCTGTGCAGTGAATAGCTCTATTTGAGGAATGTTCTAATCCAGATTATTCCAAGAACTACTCAACTAAGTAAAGAAATAAATACTTTACTGGCTCTTATCAGGAGCCCCCCAGGAAAGAAAGAACAAGAGTTATCTCAAACTTCAGTATTCCAGACCTTTATTGGAAGAATTAGATGTCATCTGCTCTGCTTTCTTTTCCAGTTACATGCTTTTTTCAACAAGACAATGCAAAACTGCATGCTGCAGGGGACAGCTGGGGCTTTTTTGGCATTTGTGGCATTTGTTAAAGTTTCAGTCAGTTTTTGGGCCTTGTGTTCTGGACTAATGGTCAGAAGGACTCTGATTTATTTATAGACTTGTGTCAATAATGCTCAGCAGTCATTGCTGGGAAGCTCTTATCAGATTCTCTGTTTACAACCCTGTTACATCACTTCAACAGCAAGTCTGTACCAGTTTGTTTTCATGAGATAAATGTAATCCTTGGCTGTTTCGGTCATACCATTGTAGGAGTTAAACTGTCGTTGCATGTTTGAGTTCGGGCCTTGGGTTCATACACACACACACTCAATGTTGCAGACTACTCGACTAGTCTACCAGAACATAGCAGCAAATAGTGGTCCATTAGTCGGAAGAAGAAAAATAATAGCTAGGATGGAGACAGATGGTAAAGAAAGCATCTCTTCTGAAAATCAGAGTAAAATGATAATAATACTTCTGCAATCCATAGTTAGCTCAGAAAGTAGCATCTACAGTGGCTTGCAAATATGTTCATACCCCTTGATTTTAAGTGACAGACAAACATAGTATTGCATAAGTGTGAAGTGGAACCAAAATGATACATGGTTTTCAAATTTTTTATCAAAAAAAAGTGTGACGTCCAAAAGTATTCAGCCTTCAGAAGTCTGGCTGAGCAGCTGCACTTAAGCCTCACATCACCAAACACAATGCAGGTGAGTGAATACTTTTGTCTATATAGTGTAATTTGAACCACCGATAAAATTGGACATTTGTGAGGACTAACACATGCTTCCTCCGATACATGTGAAGTCTTTTTTTTTTTTTTTCTTCTTTTTGAGCTGCTGCTGATGCAGCATTGTCGAGCAGCCTCACAGCGTGCTCGGAGGAAAGCGCAGCAACTCGGGACCGATACATCAGCTCACAGATGCCCTGTGCTGTGGATATCAGCTAGGCTAGGCTAAAGGTGCTAATAAAGATTGAACATGGACTGCTGTATGTACAGACTGCCAGCCCAAATCAGATGTTTGGTATATCTACATTTTATCTATATAAGTCTCAAATCTTAACCTCATCAAACTCAGAGTGATGGAAGTGTTAATGACACTGTATTCGGTACCATAACAACCATGCAGATTTTTCTTATCTCGGTAAATATACACATTTACGTGATTCTTTATTTAAATTCTAACTAATTAAGTACGAAGCACAAGATAATAAAACAACATAAATAAACTTTTGATCTAGAAGCATTGTAATGACCATCAAGCAACATCATAGAAACTAGGCATCATACCATAGCAACCAGAGAGCAACACCACAGTAACAACCTGGAATCCCACAGGAACCACTTAACAACACTGTAATAACCACCTAGCAAACTAGGGGCCCAATCTTACACCCTGCGTAAGGTACGTCACAGTGCTCATTGCCATCTTACACCCAGCAAACAGTCTATTTTCTAGTTCAGTGTATTTCATTTAAATAGCAACAGTGCTTGTGAATTATATCTATAGATCACCCTAGCTGTAATACCATAGCAACCAGCACACAGCATTGTAGAAACCACAAGCTATTCCGAGCACTTTAAAATACGGGTGCATTAACTAACAGTATTATGAGTTGACACTAGTTAAGACATTATTAATCATTCATATTTTAAATACATTTTTCTAAGTGTTACCAGAGTGCAGTACCAGTCAAACGTTTGTACACACCTTAAATTATGTGATTTAAAATTAAAGATAAAATAAAATAAATATAAATTAAATTAAAAAATACAATTTAAAAGTAATCCAAACAATGAACATATTACACCAGAATATATTTTCTATTTTAGATTCTTTAAATTAGCTAATCTTGTTACACATCTTGGAATTTTCTCAGTTCTAATTTCTTGTGTTTGAGAGCATGAGTTGTAAAGTAATTGAGTTGATATACAGAGAACATTATATGAGTAATGTTCAAATCCATATTATGGCCAGAACTACTGAACTGAACTGAAGTAAAGAAAAAATACTTTAAGTAATGAAGGTCTGTCAATCCAAAAAGTGCAGTCGCAAAAAACATCAAAAAGTTTATACTTAAACTGACCCATCAGGACTGCACTGGGGAAGGAAGAGCAAGAGTTACATCTGTTGCTCATCAGAGATTTCAGAAACAACAAGTTAACAGCTCCCCAGATAAGAGCATCTAAATGCTTTAGTATATTAGATATGAACACTTTTAAGTTACTACATGATTCATTATGTGCTCCTTTATAGTCTGGATGATTTCAGTATTTATTTATAATGTTGTAAATAAAAGGAAAAATAAAACCATTGAATGAAAGGGTGAAGGTGTGTTTAAACTTTTGACTTGTTCTCTACACATAAACCATATATTATGTTTATTTTCTTAATTCCTGTTCTTTTCTTGTCTTGTGTAATTATGTGACCACAGGAATGTCCAGTGTGCAGGTTTAACAGTTTTTACATTACCCCACGTCTTTAGACAGAGTCACACAGGCCAGGTTATGGATATGTTTTATGGATATGTAATGATATAGTCAACTAGTCTGACACTTTATTAGAAACACTCGCCCTGATAGAAGCTCCACAAGCAGATCTGGGAGAAAAATGTGTGTGTGTGTGTGTGTGTGTGTGTATAGAGTGTATGTGTTGGAGGGGCTCTTACACAGAACATTCTCCAGCGTACATGAAGCATGACTCCAGTTTCCAGAGTTTAGGATTTCATCATCATAATTAATCACAGACACACTGTTTTATTCACCACCTACACACACACACACACAGATGGACCTCCTCAGTCATGTGTGAGGTTGGATGTGTGCACATGTGTGGATTAATTATGGTGTGTACGTGTTTATATAAGTGTGTGTGTGTGTGTGTGTGTTTGTGTGTGGCCTGCTAACCCCTGAGGGGTCGTACTGCACACTGTCTGTCTGTCTAAAGGTCACAGGTCACGTGGTGTGTTGTCACCCGGCGTCTGTGTGTATTGATGTTTGGAGTGTGTCTCGTTCACTCTAGCTTTATAAATATCCACACCTTTCTATAACTCACACACACACGCGCACACACACACACACACACATACACACACACACACACAAACAATTTAAACTGAGTCTGGAGTCACTTACTAACCCTAACACAGAGGGATGCAGTGTAGTTCTCTCATATCTCTGTTTTACTCTCTCTCTCTCTCTCTCTCTCTCTCTCTCACATGTTCTCTCACTTTCTCTTTCTCTCTATCTCTCTCTGTTTTACTCTCACTTTTTCTCTCTCTCATTTTCTGTATCTTTCTCTTTTTTTCTCTGTCTCGTTCTGTTTTATTTTCTGTTCCCTCTGTCTCTCTCACATTCTCAAACCTCTGTCTCGCTTATATTTTGATTTATATTTTCTAATAATAAAAGAATTCTTTGTTTTAAACTAAAACTCTTGTGTAGTGTGCTCTTCTTGTGTTGTAGGGTGTGGAGCAGCATAATGCTAATGCAGACATCCCACCCTGCGGAAACTCATTTCAGGGAGGTAGCTTCTTGAATAAAATTGAGGAGGGGCCAATCAGGATGCTCGAACTGTCTCATTTGCTCGCTCTAAAAGATGATTTCCAGAATATTATAATGTATGTAATTTGAGGGCATCAGAGAGCCCCTATTGTAATACAAAAAACTCCCTGAACTTCTGTGATAGGTGGGACCTCTGCTACTGCGCCCTGAATCCACATTTTTACACTGCAGCATCTTAACCAGCACACTTCACTACACTCTAAGAAAGGTAAGTACAGATTTGTACTTAAAAGAGTATAAAGCTTGTCTCTGGGGCTGTATCTTATACTGAGGTACAAAAAAGGACTTTCAGTGAAAGGTACTTTTTTGTACCTCAGTATAAGATACAATGTTTTTATGCCAGTAAAGATTATAAAGATTATAAATATTATCATCAACTAAATATGTGTCAAGAACTTCATGATGCAAAATTGCCTGGCTTTCAAATGTGCAAATAAAATATATATTGTTTATAAGTAATTAGTACAGTGGTACAGAATGTACCTTTTGGGTACAAATTTGTACTTATTTCTGTTAGGAAAGACTTTGTACTTCAAAGGGAACAAATCTGACCCTGTAAAGACCAATATTGTACCTTTGAGGGTACAATTATGAAGAGTACCTTTGAGTACAAAAAAGTACTCCTTTCGTACCTCTGTTTTTTAGAGTGTAGTGTAGTCGAGTGGTTTTGTCAAGTTTAGTTTCACGCAAATTAAATAATATGTGTGCTGCTCTAGAGCTAAAGGTCTCCATCAGTGTCAGGGTGGAATAGGGTAGTATGTTTAGTAGGGTAGTATTGTTTTTTTTTCAGGGTGAGCAGCTTTCCAAGAACATTGACCACTCAGAACCAGCTCAAATGAAATAGCAGAAGGTGAAAGTTTTCTGGATTTTCAGCAGGAAGTGATTTAGATTGCAGTGCAGTTCTCTGGTTTATAGCAGGACCGGTGTGTAGGCCTGGGCGTGTGCTGGTGCAGAGATTAGGCTAGTTTGGCCAGGTTCCATGGTGTGTGTGTTGTGAGGAAGGGTATAATGATGGTTATTGTAACATGAATCATCTTAATTACAGCAGTTTAATGAGTAAGAGGTTAAATCTGGGTTGTGGAGGGGATGGACTGAGTAAAGGCTGCAGGCAACCTGCACATCAGACTTTCACTTTCAGCAGCCGTGATTTAAAACTCACAGACTTCCCAAGATTCAAGGAGACATTTGACAAATATTCTCTCTTTCTGAATAATTTACTGATGTAGGCACAGTTCTCATTTACTCAGTTGTACTCTTGAATCCAGGAGAATTTGAACCTCTTTAGAATCTGACTGTATATATGTATGTGAGATTTGCTCATGACACTGCCCCAGTCTCTTTTGGATGGTCTTGACTCAGTTTTGCTTTTCTTTTGACTTTGGTCTCAGTCTTGACTCTAACTTACTTTCATTTGGTCTCAGTCCTGATTCAAACTTACTCTGATTTAGTCACAGTCTTGACTCTAACTTGCTCTCATTTGGTCTCAGTCTTGACTCTGACTTACTTTCATTTGGTCTCAGTCTTGACTCTGACTTACATTTGGTCTCAGTCTTGACTCTAACTTACTCTCATTTGGTCTCAGTCTTGACTCTGACTTACATTTGGTCTCAGTCTTGACTCTAACTTGCTCTCATTTGGTCTCAGTCTTGACTCTGACTTGCTCTCATTTGGTCTCAGTCTTGACTCTGACTTACATTTGGTCACAGTCTTGACTCTTACTTACTCTCATTTGGTCTCAGTCTTGACTCTGACTTGCTCTCATTTGGTCTCAGTCTTGACTCTGACTTACTCTCATTTGGTCTCAGTCTTGACTCTGACTTACATTTGGTCACAGTCTTGACTCTGACTTACATTTGTTCTCAGTCTTGACTCTAACTTACTCTCATTTGGTCTCAGTCTTGACTCTGACTTACTCTCATTTGGTCTCAGTCTTGACTCTTACTTACATTTGGTCTCAGTCTTGACTCTGACTTGCTCTCATTTGGTCACAGTCTTGACTCTGACTTGCTCTCATTTGGTCACAGTCTTGACTCTAACTTACTCTCATTTGGTCACAGTCTTGACTCTGACTTACTCTCATTTGGTCACAGTCTTGACTCTGACTTGCTCTCATTTGGTCACAGTCTTGACTCTGACTTGCTCTCATTTGGTCACAGTCTTGACTCTGACTTGCTCTCATTTGGTCACAGTCTTGACTCTGACTTACTCTCATTTGGTCACAGTCTTGACTCTGACTTGCTCTCATTTGGTCACAGTCTTGACTCTGACTTACTCTCATTTGGTCACAGTCTTGACTCTGACTTGCTCTCATTTGGTCTCAGTCTTGACTCTGACTTACTCTCATTTGGTCACAGTCTTGACTCTGACTTACTCTCATTTGGTCTCAGTCTTGACTCTAACTTACTCTCATTTGGTCTCAGTCTTGACTCTGACTCTCATTTGGTCTCAGTCTTGACTCTAACTTACTCTCATTTGGTCTCAGTCTTGACTCTGACTTACATTTGGTCTCAGTCTTGACTCTAACTTACTTTCATTTGGTCTCAGTCTTGACTCTGACTTACATTTGGTCTCAGTCTTGACTCTAACTTACTCTCATTTGGTCTCAGTCTTGACTCTGACTTACATTTGGTCTCAGTCTTGACTCTAACTTGCTCTCATTTGGTCTCAGTCTTGACTCTAACTTGCTCTCATTTGGTCTCAGTCTTGACTCTGACTTACATTTGGTCTCAGTCTTGACTCTAACTTGCTCTCATTTGGTCTCAGTCTTGACTCTGACTTGCTCTCATTTGGTCTCAGTCTTGACTCTGACTTACATTTGGTCACAGTCTTGACTCTTACTTACTCTCATTTGGTCTCAGTCTTGACTCTGACTTGCTCTCATTTGGTCTCAGTCTTGACTCTGACTTACTCTCATTTGGTCTCAGTCTTGACTCTGACTTACATTTGGTCACAGTCTTGACTCTGACTTACATTTGTTCTCAGTCTTGACTCTAACTTACTCTCATTTGGTCTCAGTCTTGACTCTGACTTACTCTCATTTGGTCTCAGTCTTGACTCTTACTTACATTTGGTCTCAGTCTTGACTCTGACTTGCTCTCATTTGGTCACAGTCTTGACTCTGACTTGCTCTCATTTGGTCACAGTCTTGACTCTAACTTACTCTCATTTGGTCACAGTCTTGACTCTGACTTACTCTCATTTGGTCACAGTCTTGACTCTGACTTGCTCTCATTTGGTCACAGTCTTGACTCTGACTTGCTCTCATTTGGTCACAGTCTTGACTCTGACTTGCTCTCATTTGGTCACAGTCTTGACTCTGACTTACTCTCATTTGGTCACAGTCTTGACTCTGACTTGCTCTCATTTGGTCACAGTCTTGACTCTGACTTGCTCTCATTTGGTCACAGTCTTGACTCTGACTTACTCTCATTTGGTCACAGTCTTGACTCTGACTTGCTCTCATTTGGTCTCAGTCTTGACTCTGACTTACTCTCATTTGGTCACAGTCTTGACTCTGACTTACTCTCATTTGGTCTCAGTCTTGACTCTAACTTACTCTCATTTGGTCTCAGTCTTGACTCTGACTCTCATTTGGTCTCAGTCTTGACTCTAACTTACTCTCATTTGGTCTCAGTCTTGACTCTGACTTACATTTGGTCTCAGTCTTGACTCTAACTTACTTTCATTTGGTCTCAGTCTTGACTCTGACTTACATTTGGTCTCAGTCTTGACTCTAACTTACTCTCATTTGGTCTCAGTCTTGACTCTGACTTACATTTGGTCTCAGTCTTGACTCTGACTTGCTCTCATTTGGTCACAGTCTTGACTCTAACTTACTCTCATTTGGTCTCAGTCTTGACTCTGACTCTCATTTGGTCTCAGTCTTGACTCTAACTTACTCTCATTTGGTCTCAGTCTTGACTCTGACTTACATTTGGTCTCAGTCTTGACTCTAACTTACTTTCATTTGGTCTCAGTCTTGACTCTGACTTACATTTGGTCTCAGTCTTGACTCTAACTTACTCTCATTTGGTCTCAGTCTTGACTCTGACTTACATTTGGTCTCAGTCTTGACTCTAACTTGCTCTCATTTGGTCTCAGTCTTGACTCTAACTTGCTCTCATTTGGTCTCAGTCTTGACTCTGACTTACATTTGGTCTCAGTATTGACTCTAACTTGCTCTCATTTGGTCTCAGTCTTGACTCTGACTTACATTTGGTCTCAGTCTTGACTCTAACTTGCTCTCATTTGGTCTCAGTCTTGACTCTGACTTGCTCTCATTTGGTCACAGTCTTGACTCTGACTTGTTCTCATTTGGTCTCAGTCTTGACTCTGACTTACATTTGGTCACAGTCTTGACTCTTACTTACTCTCATTTGGTCTCAGTCTTGACTCTGACTTGCTCTCATTTGGTCTCAGTCTTGACTCTGACTTACTCTCATTTGGTCTCAGTCTTGACTCTGACTTACATTTGGTCACAGTCTTGACTCTGACTTACATTTGTTCTCAGTCTTGACTCTAACTTACTCTCATTTGGTCTCAGTCTTGACTCTGACTTACTCTCATTTGGTCTCAGTCTTGACTCTTACTTACATTTGGTCTCAGTCTTGACTCTGACTTGCTCTCATTTGGTCACAGTCTTGACTCTGACTTGCTCTCATTTGGTCACAGTCTTGACTCTTACTTACATTTGGTCTCAGTCTTGACTCTGACTTGCTCTCATTTGGTCTCAGTCTTGACTCTGACTTGCTCTCATTTGGTCACAGTCTTGACTCTGACTTACTCTCATTTGGTCACAGTCTTGACTCTGACTTGCTCTCATTTGGTCTCAGTCTTGACTCTGACTTACTCTCATTTGGTCTCAGTCTTGACTCTGACTTACATTTGGTCTCAGTCTTGACTCTGACTTGCTCTCATTTGGTCACAGTCTTGACTCTAACTTACTCTCATTTGGTCTCAGTCTTGACTCTGACTTACATTTGGTCACAGTCTTGACTCTGACTTGCTCTCATTTGGTGTCAGTCTTGACTCTGACTTACTCTCATTTGGTCTCAGTCTTGACTCTAACTTACTCTCATTTGGTCTCAGTCTTGACTCTGACTTACATTTGGTCACAGTCTTGACTCTGACTTGCTCTCATTTGGTCACAGTCTTGACTCTAACTTACTCTCATTTGGTCTCAGTCTTGACTCTGACTTACATTTGGTCACAGTCTTGACTCTAACTTGCTCTCATTTGGTCACAGTCTTGACTCTAACTTAATCTCATTTGGTCTCAGTCTTGACTCTGACTTACATTTGGTCACAGTCTTGACTCTGACTTGCTCTCATTTGGTCACAGTCTTGACTCTAACTTACTCTCATTTGGTCTCAGTCTTGACTGTGACTTACATTTGGTCTCAATCTTGACTCTGACTTGCTCTCATTTGGTGTCAGTCTTGACTATGACTTACTCTCATTTGGTCTCAGTCTTGACTCTGACTTACTCTCATTTGGTCTCAGTCTTGACTGTGACTTACATTTGGTCTCAATCTTGACTCTGACTTGCTCTCATTTGGTGTCAGTCTTGACTATGACTTACTCTCATTTGGTGTCAGTCTTGACTCTGACTTACATTTGGTCACAGTCTTGACTCTGACTTGCTCTCATTTGGTCTCAGTCTTGACTCTAACTTACTCTCATTTGGTCTCAGTCTTGACTCTAACTTACTCTCATTTGGTCTCAGTCTTGACTCTAACTTACTCTCATTTGGTCTCAGTCTTGACTCTAACTTACTCTCATTTGGTCTCAGTCTTGACTCTGACTTACATTTGGTGTCAGTCTTGACTCTGACTTGCTCTCATTTGGTGTCAGTCTTGACTCTGTCTTACTCTCATTTGGTCTCAGTCTTGACTCTGACTTACTCTCATTTGGTCTCAGTCTTGACTCTGACTTACTCTCATTTGGTGTCAGTCTTGACTCTGACTTACATTTGGTCACAGTCTTGACTCTGACTTGCTCTCATTTGGTCTCAGTCTTGACTCTAACTTGCTCTCATTTGGTCTCAGTCTTGACTCTAACTTACTCTCATTTGGTCTCAGTCTTGACTCTAACTTACTCTCATTTGGTCTCAGTCTTGACTCTGACTTACATTTGGTCTCAGTCTTGACTCTGACTTGCTCTCATTTGGTCTCAGTCTTGACTCTGTCTTACTCTCATTTGGTCTCAGTCTTGACTCTGACTTACTCTCATTTGGTCTCAGTCTTGACTCTGACTTACATTTGGTCTCAGTCTTGACTCTAACTTACTCTCATTTGGTCTCAGTCTTGACTCTGACTTACATTTGGTCTCAGTCTTGACTCTAACTTGCTCTCATTTGGTCTCAGTCTTGACTCTGACTTGCTCTCATTTGGTCTCAGTCTTGACTCTGACTTACATTTGGTCACAGTCTTGACTCTTACTTACTCTCATTTGGTCTCAGTCTTGACTCTGACTTACATTTGGTCTCAGTCTTGACTCTAACTTACTCTCATTTGGTCTCAGTCTTGACTCTGACTTACATTTGGTCTCAGTCTTGACTCTAACTTGCTCTCATTTGGTCTCAGTCTTGACTCTGACTTGCTCTCATTTGGTCTCAGTCTTGACTCTGACTTACATTTGGTCACAGTCTTGACTCTTACTTACTCTCATTTGGTCTCAGTCTTGACTCTGACTTGCTCTCATTTGGTCTCAGTCTTGACTCTGACTTACTCTCATTTGGTCTCAGTCTTGACTCTGACTTACATTTGGTCACAGTCTTGACTCTGACTTACATTTGTTCTCAGTCTTGACTCTAACTTACTCTCATTTGGTCTCAGTCTTGACTCTGACTTACTCTCATTTGGTCTCAGTCTTGACTCTTACTTACATTTGGTCTCAGTCTTGACTCTGACTTGCTCTCATTTGGTCACAGTCTTGACTCTGACTTGCTCTCATTTGGTCACAGTCTTGACTCTAACTTACTCTCATTTGGTCACAGTCTTGACTCTGACTTACTCTCATTTGGTCACAGTCTTGACTCTGACTTGCTCTCATTTGGTCACAGTCTTGACTCTGACTTGCTCTCATTTGGTCACAGTCTTGACTCTGACTTGCTCTCATTTGGTCACAGTCTTGACTCTGACTTACTCTCATTTGGTCACAGTCTTGACTCTGACTTGCTCTCATTTGGTCACAGTCTTGACTCTGACTTACTCTCATTTGGTCACAGTCTTGACTCTGACTTGCTCTCATTTGGTCTCAGTCTTGACTCTGACTTACTCTCATTTGGTCACAGTCTTGACTCTGACTTACTCTCATTTGGTCTCAGTCTTGACTCTAACTTACTCTCATTTGGTCTCAGTCTTGACTCTGACTCTCATTTGGTCTCAGTCTTGACTCTAACTTACTCTCATTTGGTCTCAGTCTTGACTCTGACTTACATTTGGTCTCAGTCTTGACTCTAACTTACTTTCATTTGGTCTCAGTCTTGACTCTGACTTACATTTGGTCTCAGTCTTGACTCTAACTTACTCTCATTTGGTCTCAGTCTTGACTCTGACTTACATTTGGTCTCAGTCTTGACTCTAACTTGCTCTCATTTGGTCTCAGTCTTGACTCTAACTTGCTCTCATTTGGTCTCAGTCTTGACTCTGACTTACATTTGGTCTCAGTCTTGACTCTAACTTGCTCTCATTTGGTCTCAGTCTTGACTCTGACTTGCTCTCATTTGGTCTCAGTCTTGACTCTGACTTACATTTGGTCACAGTCTTGACTCTTACTTACTCTCATTTGGTCTCAGTCTTGACTCTGACTTGCTCTCATTTGGTCTCAGTCTTGACTCTGACTTACTCTCATTTGGTCTCAGTCTTGACTCTGACTTACATTTGGTCTGAGTCTTGACTCTGACTTACATTTGTTCTCAGTCTTGACTCTAACTTACTCTCATTTGGTCTCAGTCTTGACTCTGACTTACTCTCATTTGGTCTCAGTCTTGACTCTTTCTTACATTTGGTCTCAGTCTTGACTCTGACTTGCTCTCATTTGGTCACAGTCTTGACTCTGACTTGCTCTCATTTGGTCACAGTCTTGACTCTAACTTACTCTCATTTGGTCACAGTCTTGACTCTGACTTACTCTCATTTGGTCACAGTCTTGACTCTGACTTGCTCTCATTTGGTCACAGTCTTGACTCTGACTTGCTCTCATTTGGTCACAGTCTTGACTCTGACTTGCTCTCATTTGGTCACAGTCTTGACTCTGACTTACTCTCATTTGGTCACAGTCTTGACTCTGACTTGCTCTCATTTGGTCACAGTCTTGACTCTGACTTGCTCTCATTTGGTCACAGTCTTGACTCTGACTTACTCTCATTTGGTCACAGTCTTGACTCTGACTTGCTCTCATTTGGTCTCAGTCTTGACTCTGACTTACTCTCATTTGGTCACAGTCTTGACTCTGACTTACTCTCATTTGGTCTCAGTCTTGACTCTAACTTACTCTCATTTGGTCTCAGTCTTGACTCTGACTCTCATTTGGTCTCAGTCTTGACTCTAACTTACTCTCATTTGGTCTCAGTCTTGACTCTGACTTACATTTGGTCTCAGTCTTGACTCTAACTTACTTTCATTTGGTCTCAGTCTTGACTCTGACTTACATTTGGTCTCAGTCTTGACTCTAACTTACTCTCATTTGGTCTCAGTCTTGACTCTGACTTACATTTGGTCTCAGTCTTGACTCTGACTTGCTCTCATTTGGTCACAGTCTTGACTCTAACTTACTCTCATTTGGTCTCAGTCTTGACTCTGACTCTCATTTGGTCTCAGTCTTGACTCTAACTTACTCTCATTTGGTCTCAGTCTTGACTCTGACTTACATTTGGTCTCAGTCTTGACTCTAACTTACTTTCATTTGGTCTCAGTCTTGACTCTGACTTACATTTGGTCTCAGTCTTGACTCTAACTTACTCTCATTTGGTCTCAGTCTTGACTCTGACTTACATTTGGTCTCAGTCTTGACTCTAACTTGCTCTCATTTGGTCTCAGTCTTGACTCTAACTTGCTCTCATTTGGTCTCAGTCTTGACTCTGACTTACATTTGGTCTCAGTATTGACTCTAACTTGCTCTCATTTGGTCTCAGTCTTGACTCTGACTTACATTTGGTCTCAGTCTTGACTCTAACTTGCTCTCATTTGGTCTCAGTCTTGACTCTGACTTGCTCTCATTTGGTCACAGTCTTGACTCTGACTTGTTCTCATTTGGTCTCAGTCTTGACTCTGACTTACATTTGGTCACAGTCTTGACTCTTACTTACTCTCATTTGGTCTCAGTCTTGACTCTGACTTGCTCTCATTTGGTCTCAGTCTTGACTCTGACTTACTCTCATTTGGTCTCAGTCTTGACTCTGACTTACATTTGGTCACAGTCTTGACTCTGACTTACATTTGTTCTCAGTCTTGACTCTAACTTACTCTCATTTGGTCTCAGTCTTGACTCTGACTTACTCTCATTTGGTCTCAGTCTTGACTCTTACTTACATTTGGTCTCAGTCTTGACTCTGACTTGCTCTCATTTGGTCACAGTCTTGACTCTGACTTGCTCTCATTTGGTCACAGTCTTGACTCTTACTTACATTTGGTCTCAGTCTTGACTCTGACTTGCTCTCATTTGGTCTCAGTCTTGACTCTGACTTGCTCTCATTTGGTCACAGTCTTGACTCTGACTTACTCTCATTTGGTCACAGTCTTGACTCTGACTTGCTCTCATTTGGTCTCAGTCTTGACTCTGACTTACATTTGGTCTCAGTCTTGACTCTGACTTGCTCTCATTTGGTCACAGTCTTGACTCTAACTTACTCTCATTTGGTCTCAGTCTTGACTCTGACTTACATTTGGTCACAGTCTTGACTCTGACTTGCTCTCATTTGGTGTCAGTCTTGACTCTGACTTACTCTCATTTGGTCTCAGTCTTGACTCTAACT
Source organism: Astyanax mexicanus (assembly GCF_023375975.1). Taxonomy (NCBI): domain Eukaryota; kingdom Metazoa; phylum Chordata; class Actinopteri; order Characiformes; family Acestrorhamphidae; genus Astyanax; species Astyanax mexicanus. The sequence goes on from NW_026040046.1 coordinate 1,268,318, forward strand.
TACTCTCATTTGGTCTCAGTCTTGACTCTGACTTACATTTGGTCACAGTCTTGACTCTGACTTGCTCTCATTTGGTCACAGTCTTGACTCTAACTTACTCTCATTTGGTCTCAGTCTTGACTCTGACTTACATTTGGTCACAGTCTTGACTCTAACTTGCTCTCATTTGGTCACAGTCTTGACTCTAACTTAATCTCATTTGGTCTCAGTCTTGACTCTGACTTACATTTGGTCACAGTCTTGACTCTGACTTGCTCTCATTTGGTCACAGTCTTGACTCTAACTTACTCTCATTTGGTCTCAGTCTTGACTGTGACTTACATTTGGTCTCAATCTTGACTCTGACTTGCTCTCATTTGGTGTCAGTCTTGACTATGACTTACTCTCATTTGGTCTCAGTCTTGACTCTGACTTACTCTCATTTGGTCTCAGTCTTGACTGTGACTTACATTTGGTCTCAATCTTGACTCTGACTTGCTCTCATTTGGTGTCAGTCTTGACTATGACTTACTCTCATTTGGTGTCAGTCTTGACTCTGACTTACATTTGGTCACAGTCTTGACTCTGACTTGCTCTCATTTGGTCTCAGTCTTGACTCTAACTTACTCTCATTTGGTCTCAGTCTTGACTCTAACTTACTCTCATTTGGTCTCAGTCTTGACTCTAACTTACTCTCATTTGGTCTCAGTCTTGACTCTAACTTACTCTCATTTGGTCTCAGTCTTGACTCTGACTTACATTTGGTGTCAGTCTTGACTCTGACTTGCTCTCATTTGGTGTCAGTCTTGACTCTGTCTTACTCTCATTTGGTCTCAGTCTTGACTCTGACTTACTCTCATTTGGTCTCAGTCTTGACTCTGACTTACTCTCATTTGGTGTCAGTCTTGACTCTGACTTACATTTGGTCACAGTCTTGACTCTGACTTGCTCTCATTTGGTCTCAGTCTTGACTCTAACTTGCTCTCATTTGGTCTCAGTCTTGACTCTAACTTACTCTCATTTGGTCTCAGTCTTGACTCTAACTTACTCTCATTTGGTCTCAGTCTTGACTCTGACTTACATTTGGTCTCAGTCTTGACTCTGACTTGCTCTCATTTGGTCTCAGTCTTGACTCTGTCTTACTCTCATTTGGTCTCAGTCTTGACTCTGACTTACTCTCATTTGGTCTCAGTCTTGACTCTGACTTACATTTGGTCACAGTCTTGACTCTGACTTGCTCTCATTTGGTGTCAGTCTTGACTCTGTCTTACTCTCATTTGGTCTCAGTCTTGACTCTGACTTACTCTCATTTGGTCACAGTCTTGACTCTGACTTGCTCTCATTTGGTCTCAGTCTTGACTCTGACTTGCTCTCATTTGGTCACAGTCTTGACTCTGACTTACTCTCATTTGGTCACAGTCTTGACTCTGACTTGCTCTCATTTGGTCTCAGTCTTGACTCTGACTTACTCTCATTTGGTCACAGTCTTGACTCTGACTTACTCTCATTTGGTCTCAGTCTTGACTCTAACTTACTCTCATTTGGTCACAGTCTTGACTCTGACTTACTCTCATTTGGTCACAGTCTTGACTCTGACTTGCTCTCATTTGGTCTCAGTCTTGACTCTGACTTGCTCTCATTTGGTCACAGTCTTGACTCTGACTTACTCTCATTTGGTCACAGTCTTGACTCTGACTTGCTCTCATTTGGTCTCAGTCTTGACTCTGACTTACTCTCATTTGGTCTCAGTCTTGACTCTGACTTACATTTGGTCTCAGTCTTGACTCTGACTTGCTCTCATTTGGTCACAGTCTTGACTCTAACTTACTCTCATTTGGTTTCAGTCTTGACTCTGACTCTCATTTGGTCTCAGTCTTGACTCTAACTTACTCTCATTTGGTCTCAGTCTTGACTCTGACTTACATTTGGTCTCAGTCTTGACTCTAACTTACTTTCATTTGGTCTCAGTCTTGACTCTGACTTACATTTGGTCTCAGTCTTGACTCTAACTTACTCTCATTTGGTCTCAGTCTTGACTCTGACTTACATTTGGTCTCAGTCTTGACTCTAACTTGCTCTCATTTGGTCTCAGTCTTGACTCTAACTTGCTCTCATTTGGTCTCAGTCTTGACTCTGACTTACATTTGGTCTCAGTATTGACTCTAACTTGCTCTCATTTGGTCTCAGTCTTGACTCTGACTCACATTTGGTCTCAGTCTTGACTCTAACTTGCTCTCATTTGGTCTCAGTCTTGACTCTGACTTGCTCTCATTTGGTCACAGTCTTGACTCTGACTTGTTCTCATTTGGTCTCAGTCTTGACTCTGACTTACATTTGGTCACAGTCTTGACTCTTACTTACTCTCATTTGGTCTCAGTCTTGACTCTGACTTGCTCTCATTTGGTCTCAGTCTTGACTCTGACTTACTCTCATTTGGTCTCAGTCTTGACTCTGACTTACATTTGGTCACAGTCTTGACTCTGACTTACATTTGTTCTCAGTCTTGACTCTAACTTACTCTCATTTGGTCTCAGTCTTGACTCTGACTTACTCTCATTTGGTCTCAGTCTTGACTCTTACTTACATTTGGTCTCAGTCTTGACTCTGACTTGCTCTCATTTGGTCACAGTCTTGACTCTGACTTGCTCTCATTTGGTCTCAGTCTTGACTCTGACTTACTCTCATTTGGTCACAGTCTTGACTCTGACTTACTCTCATTTGGTCTCAGTCTTGACTCTAACTTACTCTCATTTGGTCACAGTCTTGACTCTAACTTACTCTCATTTGGTCACAGTCTTGACTCTGACTTACTCTCATTTGGTCACAGTCTTGACTCTGACTTGCTCTCATTTGGTCTCAGTCTTGACTCTGACTTACTCTCATTTGGTCACAGTCTTGACTCTGACTTACTCTCATTTGGTCTCAGTCTTGACTCTAACTTACTCTCATTTGGTCTCAGTCTTGACTCTGACTTACATTTGGTCTCAGTCTTGACTCTAACTTACTTTCATTTGGTCTCAGTCTTGACTCTGACTTACATTTGGTCTCAGTCTTGACTCTAACTTACTCTCATTTGGTCTCAGTCTTGACTCTGACTTACATTTGGTCTCAGTCTTGACTCTAACTTGCTCTCATTTGGTCTCAGTCTTGACTCTAACTTGCTCTCATTTGGTCTCAGTCTTGACTCTGACTTACATTTGGTCTCAGTCTTGACTCTGACTTACATTTGGTCTCAGTATTGACTCTAACTTGCTCTCATTTGGTCTCAGTCTTGACTCTGACTTACATTTGGTCTCAGTCTTGACTCTAACTTGCTCTCATTTGGTCTCAGTCTTGACTCTGACTTGCTCTCATTTGGTCACAGTCTTGACTCTGACTTGTTCTCATTTGGTCTCAGTCTTGACTCTGACTTACATTTGGTCACAGTCTTGACTCTTACTTACTCTCATTTGGTCTCAGCCTTGACTCTGACTTGCTCTCATTTGGTCTCAGTCTTGACTCTGACTTACTCTCATTTGGTCTCAGTCTTGACTCTGACTTACATTTGGTCACAGTCTTGACTCTGACTTACATTTGTTCTCAGTCTTGACTCTAACTTACTCTCATTTGGTCTCAGTCTTGACTCTGACTTACTCTCATTTGGTCTCAGTCTTGACTCTTACTTACATTTGGTCTCAGTCTTGACTCTGACTTGCTCTCATTTGGTCACAGTCTTGACTCTGACTTGCTCTCATTTGGTCACAGTCTTGACTCTAACTTACTCTCATTTGGTCACAGTCTTGACTCTGACTTACTCTCATTTGGTCACAGTCTTGACTCTGACTTGCTCTCATTTGGTCTCAGTCTTGACTCTGACTTACTCTCATTTGGTCTCAGTCTTGACTCTGACTTACATTTGGTCTCAGTCTTGACTCTGACTTGCTCTCATTTGGTCACAGTCTTGACTCTAACTTACTCTCATTTGGTCTCAGTCTTGACTCTGACTTACATTTGGTCACAGTCTTGACTCTGACTTGCTCTCATTTGGTGTCAGTCTTGACTCTGACTTACTCTCATTTGGTCTCAGTCTTGACTCTAACTTACTCTCATTTGGTCTCAGTCTTGACTCTGACTTACATTTGGTCACAGTCTTGACTCTGACTTGCTCTCATTTGGTCACAGTCTTGACTCTAACTTACTCTCATTTGGTCTCAGTCTTGACTCTGACTTACATTTGGTCACAGTCTTGACTCTGACTTGCTCTCATTTGGTCACAGTCTTGACTCTAACTTACTCTCATTTGGTCTCAGTCTTGACTGTGACTTACATTTGGTCTCAATCTTGACTCTGACTTGCTCTCATTTGGTGTCAGTCTTGACTATGACTTACTCTCATTTGGTCTCAGTCTTGACTCTGACTTACTCTCATTTGGTCTCAGTCTTGACTGTGACTTACATTTGGTCTCAATCTTGACTCTGACTTGCTCTCATTTGGTGTCAGTCTTGACTATGACTTACTCTCATTTGGTGTCAGTCTTGACTCTGACTTACATTTGGTCACAGTCTTGACTCTGACTTGCTCTCATTTGGTCTCAGTCTTGACTCTAACTTACTCTCATTTGGTCTCAGTCTTGACTCTAACTTACTCTCATTTGGTCTCAGTCTTGACTCTAACTTACTCTCATTTGGTCTCAGTCTTGACTCTAACTTACTCTCATTTGGTCTCAGTCTTGACTCTGACTTACATTTGGTCTCAGTCTTGACTCTGACTTGCTCTCATTTGGTGTCAGTCTTGACTCTGTCTTACTCTCATTTGGTCTCAGTCTTGACTCTGACTTACTCTCATTTGGTCTCAGTCTTGACTCTGACTTACTCTCATTTGGTCTCAGTCTTGACTCTGACTTACATTTGGTCACAGTCTTGACTCTGACTTGCTCTCATTTGGTCTCAGTCTTGACTCTAACTTGCTCTCATTTGGTCTCAGTCTTGACTCTAACTTACTCTCATTTGGTCTCAGTCTTGACTCTAACTTACTCTCATTTGGTCTCAGTCTTGACTCTGACTTGCTCTCATTTGGTCTCAGTCTTGACTCTGACTTGCTCTCATTTGGTGTCAGTCTTGACTCTGTCTTACTCTCATTTGGTCTCAGTCTTGACTCTGACTTACTCTCATTTGGTCTCAGTCTTGACTCTGACTTACATTTGGTCACAGTCTTGACTCTGACTTGCTCTCATTTGGTGTCAGTCTTGACTCTGACTTACATTTGGTCTCAGTCTTGACTCTGACTTGCTCTCATTTGGTCTCAGTCTTGACTCTGACTTGCTCACATTTGGTCTCAGTCTTGACTCTAACTTACTCTCATTTGGTCTCAGTCTTGACTCTTACTTACTCTCATTTGGTCTCAGTCTTGGTTCACTTTCAGTTTGTCTAATGCATGAAAAACATTAATCTTACAAACTATTGTAGTAATCCGGTGTGTTGCATGCAAATTCCATTATTTTTTATTAATTTCTTGTAATCATCAAGCTGAAAATTACAACAGGCTGAAAGTTTCAACATGTTAAGCAAAGCATAAGTTCTAAATCACAAGCTTTACACTCACCAGGGGTCCGTTTCTGTTCCAAAACCCCGTCCAACTTTACCCAGCTCACATCAGAAACAATGAAACTCATCTGGGCACATTGTGAAAGAGCTGGAAAGTAGTTCATCATGAAGGAAAAGATGTAACATCACATAAAATCCCAAATGTTGTTGTGAACAGAGCCGAGGCAGGTGTGGGGCCAAGCACCTGGTCTGCAGAGGAAAAATGTTAAGCTAAAATGCTTAGCGAAGAGACATGAAAGATTTCTCTCTGTGTGGTTTGTGTTGAGACTGAGTTCACACATCTGGTTCTATGTCCAAGCACATCCTGCTCTTACCCTTCCAACATTTCCTCATCTCAGCTCAATACCCCATGCAGACACTTCTCCAGATTCCAGATTCCGCCACTCTTGACCAACCCGACCTCCCACAGGCCCCTCCGCTGACATTATGACATTGTCCTGCCCGTCATCACTCCACCTGACTGTGTGTATAGCTGTGCACTGTTGTACAGTACAGCTAGCACGCTAAGCTAAGTGACCTCGCTCGTTCACTCTCAGAGGACGTGACATTCTTGCACATCATAATAGGGATACAATGGGCAGCAGACTGGGGGACAATGGTGACTGTTTCAACAGCCTATCTGGCTCGTTTTTGTGGGAAACTGGTTCTGATTAGGGTTTCAATTGGGTCCAGAGTCACTTGTGCAATTCAGCGTTTTTTAAAGTAATAGTTCATCCAATGATGGTCACACTTTTTTATTACCCCACGTTATCAATCAGCCAAGACATTTTACTATGTGCGGACCCTACTGACAATTGATCAGGAAAGCAAAAAATATACACACAAATTTACATACACTTAAAAAAATTGCATCGAGAAGAAAACAAAGGCTATAACCATGGCTGTTCTGACAATGTACATTATTGCACCCCACATCAAGAAATCAAGTTTCATGTAATGCATAATAAGGACAAAAACTGAATGGCAGGGGGTGATTTTTAGTAGCAAGTCCCACTTTTGACTTGGTGGAGATGACCAACAAATTTGACCAGAAGGCCTGGTGTAATGGTGTAGAGTACAATTTTGTACAATGTCAGATCACCTATGGTCTTTACTAAAGAGGAAACTTTCTATCTCTTTTTATACAAGTTAAAATAGATCTGTGGGCTATACAAACATGTTCATGAAGTTCTTTGCACACAAAAAAAAAACTCTCACTTAAAGAGATTACATAGCGCTATTGCTGCCAGTTTCAGTCCTTTTCTAAATGAGCTGTTTATGCAAATAAGCTGTTGCTGGCCATGGCATGCATGTGCTGTGCATTTACCACACCTTAGTTTGTGCTAAATGGCAAAACACCAACAAGAACTTATATCTCCTTCATTTGCTGACTTGTCATGGACAGTAGGTACAGATCCCTTCCTCAGATGAAGTCTGCTGGATAATCCTGCTGTGTATTGTCTGAGGTTCTCAACCAGCAGATCAAAATGGCATTTCTTCAACTTATCTAGTGGGTGGGGCTCTGGTGGGGGTTGATGGGTGAGGGGTGTGGCCAGGGTGGTTTCCTTATTGTGACATCATAATAAAGGAGCCATCCAAATAGCTCATAGAAGCATATGATTCCTGACCGAAGAATGTTTATAGGATTAATTGAGAACACAGTGAAAATACAAAAGCACACAAAAAGTGAGTTTTGCATAATATTTCCCCTTTAAGGGAATATCAAAACCCAGTGTTATTAATAAGTTCCTGCAATCATTGGCCCTACATTGCAAGTCCACACACTGCTGCTATCTCACAAGTTTACCTTTGGGTGCAATACTTTTTCTATGATGAGTATATATATACAGTGCCCTCCATAATTATTGGCACCCCTGGTTAAGATGTGTTCTTTAGCTTCTCATAAATTGAGTTTTGTTCAAAACAATATAGGACCACGATGGGAAAAAAAGTAAAGTCCAACCTTTAACTCAAGTAAATTTTAACGGGGAAATAAAATCCCTGACTAAGAAATAATTATTCTTCATAAAATCACCTGTTCCACAATTATTGGCACCCCTAACAATTCTTAGGAAATAAATTTAATAAAAGTATTTCTGTCACTTCTACAGTAGTTTACGAAGTTGATCAGAGTATGTAGGAACATTTAATTAGTAATTCACAACTTCCTGTTTCCCTGGGGTATAAATATGACGTGACACAGAGGCCATTTATCTTCAACATGGGAAAGACAAAGGAACATACCATTCAAGTGAGGCAGATGTGTGTTGACCTTCACAAGTCAGGCAATGGCTACAAGAAAATCGCTACTCGCCTACACCTGTCCATATCTACTGTCAGAGGAATTATTAAGAAGTTTAAAACAACTGGAACAGTGGTAAACAAGCCTGGACGAGGACGCAAGTTTATTTTGCCACCACGCACAGTGAGGAGGATGATAAGAGAAATAAAAAGTTCTCCAAAGCTCACTGTTACAGAATTGCAACAAATGGTAGCTTCTTGGGGTCACAAAGTCTCCAAAACAACCATCAGGCGCTATCTACATGCCAACAAGCTGTTTGGGAGGCATGCACGGAAGAAACCATTTCTCACTCACAATCATAAACGCAAACGTTTGGAGTTTGCTAAGCGGTACTGGGACTTCAACTGGGACCGTGTGCTTTGGTCAGATGAAACAAAGATAGAGCTTTTTGGCAACAAATGCTCTAAGTGGGTCTGGCGTAACACAAGAGCTGAGTATGCAGAAAAGCACCTCATGCCCACTGTGAAATACGGCGGGGGATCAGTGATGCTGTGGGCCTGTTTCTCTTCTAAAGGCCCTGGGAACCTTGTTAGGGTGCATGGCATCATGAATGCTCTAAAATACCAGGACATTTTAAAACAAAATCTGGTGGCTTCTGCCCGAAAGCTGAAGATGGGTCGTCACTGGGTCTTTCAGCAAGATAATGACCCTAAACATGTGGCCAAATCTACACAGAAATGGTTCACCGCACACAGAATCAAGCTCCTCCCATGGCCATCTCAGTCCCCAGACCCCATTGAAAACCTGTGGGGTGAGCTGAAGAGGAGAGTGCAGAGGAGAGGACCCAGGTCGTTGGATGATTTAGAGAGAATGTGCAAAGAGGAATGGTCAAAGATCCCTCTTTCTGTATTCTCCCATCTTGTGAAACATTACAGGAGAAGATTAGGTGCTGTTTTGTTGGCAAAAGGGGGTTGTACAAAGTATTAACATCAGGGGTGCTAATAATTGTGGCACACATGATTTGATGTTAAATAATTATTTCTTAATGTGGGATTTTTTTTTCCTACTGAATAAATTCACTTGAGTTAAAGGTTGTATTTTACTCTTTTTTTCCATCGTGGTCCTATATTATTTTGAACAAAACTCAATTTATGAGAAGCTAAAGAACACATAACATAATTATGGAGGGCACTGTATATAGTAAGTTGCAAACCATTGTTTGGGCTCTGTTACAAAAGCTTAATGTTAGCCTGCATTATCCATTTTAAAACCCCCTTCTGATATGTGTGGAGCCATAGCTGATCAATTAAAGTTATGCTAAAGAAGTCAGAGGAAGCGCTCCTTCTTTATTCCTTCCTTTTGATGCCATATAGCAGTTTTTTAGAACATCTCCAGGGCATGATGCTACCACCACCAACCGAATGGGTCTTACATACATGTTATCAGATGAGCACTGCTGCAGCTCAGCCAATCAGCTCTCCTTCCTTTCCTACTTCTAAACCCATACATCACCATGTGCCCCTCCCAAAGTACTCCTCCCATTTTATAGCCTTTTTCAAATTTGAGCTGAGAGTGGAGTCAGCAAAAACTGGTACAGTGTTCTTGAAGTTGTGTGCCTCATATTTACAGCTATTTTTCTACAGCTGATGAAGCAATGTGAGGAAATAGGAAAACCATCTCAAAAGCTGAGTGTCTGCCTGCTTCATGCATCCTACATCTACTTATGATTCATGTTTGTACTCAAAACCCACGTAAACTGTTAGTCTGAAAATGTACTTTATACTCGCAGTTAGCACTAAGTGCTAAGCTACATGACTGATCTTGATCTAGTGTTTTTGTAATTGTTTGTAACAATTAAATATCTGTATCTCCGGAAGCAGACCGGACCAGACCACCACCAAACAGCACTGACAAACACACACTCTCCGCCCCAGGCGTGTGTTAACTTGTTCTTTATTTGGCATGACAAGCATCCATAAAAGAGGGTCTTGTAAGGTGGGTGGTGGGGCTTTAACTGAATTAGAGCTCATTTTGAGCCTGAGGAAAGTTGAACCCTCAGATGATTCCAGAAAAGCCCCCACAAAAGCCCAGAGAGTGGCAGGAGAAAAGCCCAGAAGAGGCCTCAGAAAGTTCACAGACAAGCCCTGAGGTGCCACAAGCTGTTCCTGTATCTCTCAGGCACGGGGAGTATACTAGTTTACTCTGGGGTCAAACTAGTTCCATATATATCATAATTATATTATAGAATTACATTTTATATTTTTATATCCATATATAGTACCAGTTAAAAGAGTTTTTTTTTTTTACATTGAAAATGTAATATTGGAATTATGGAACATGGAATTATTTTGTAAACAAAAAGTGTTAAATAAACCAGAATATGTTTTAATTAATATCTTAATTCTAATAATAATCTCCATAATAAATGTGCAATAAAATGAATACCAAGAATTAAGTTGTAATTAGGGCTGGGCGATGAACAACATAAAAAATATATATAAATATATATATTCTTCAAATTGTGATTTTTTTTTGCTCTTACATAACGGAAAAAAGATTCAGTTTAATAATTATATATATTTCAATGTAGTGCAAAAACAATATATAAAAACGCAAGCAGCTCATTTCGACATTATAATATTATTTATTTTATATTTTATATACAATGTGCTAAAATAACCTCCTTTTAGTTGAGGATAAGTGCTAAACATGGAGATCACTTCCACAGGAAAACAATTCTTTACAGGTTTCTGAAAGAAGTAATTGAGATCTACTCAGAGATACAATATAACCCTCTGCCAAACAATCTCCATTATTCTATTTTAAACATTCAATGAAAGAATTAATTGAATCAATTAACTAATTCAGAATTTGTAAAAAACAATTATTTTAACATGTACTAATATTGTAATAAATGTATTTATTTATCTTTTGATGAATAATATATCACATTGTATAAAAATCTGCATTTTTGTCCAGGGGGTTATATCTGTATATCTCATACCTTATCTAAACAATAGTAATCTGTAATAAATAAAGCAAAAATAGAAGATTTCATCCTGATCAAGACGTTGACACTATAACCCGAGGATCTCAATCTAAAATCCCGGGTCATGCTGCTTCTCCATCAGCAGCCGGAGTCTGAGAGAGCACAATTGGCTATGCTATTTCTGGGTGGGTCGCTCTCTCTCCTAATCCCTCCCATTGTGATGCTGATTGGAACAGGCTTCTGTTGGCTGATGTGTCAGAGCTGGGTATCTGGTGCTCTCCTCCCAGCTGTTGGCTGCCTAGTGATCCTGTTTTGATAGGCTGCAGTTGGAGGAGGAATGTGAAAGAACAGTGAAAGGACAGTGATATTTAGTTGATTATTGGGGTATTTATCAGGATCTGTAGGACAGCTCTGTTCTTCTCTGCTGTTCCTACAGATCATGATGAAAACATATAAAAACAAACACACACGTTTGCACACTATTGCTCCACGGCGCGTGTGTGAGGCTGGTCATGTGGATGTGTGTGACAGGCCTCAACAACAAACTCCATTCCTGCAGGTTCAAGGGCCGACTCAGAGGTCAGACTCCATAAATGGAACAAGGCCTGAGGCTTTGTGTGTGTGTGTGTGTGTGTGTGTGTGTGAGGAGGAGATGTAGGGGAGGTGTGTGTGGACAGACTGAAGAGTGTGTGAATGTGAGCCTGGACTTGGTTTTGCTGAGTGTACGTTGAAGTAAATTCCTCTGGTAAATAATGTAAGAAAAATATATATTTTTTAGATTTTTCAAGTCAAAACCGTGCAAAAACCAATATAAAAAAAGACTTGTTTATTTTTGGTATTTCTTTTATTTTTACAAACGATTCAGCAACAAATGATCATGAATAAAACAGGAACAATGCCTATTCCCAACTTTGTACACTGTAAGCCTGGATGTTGAATTTAGCAAAATTATTTAAAAATCAGTGACATAAACATTCAAACAGAGATCTTTAAGTAGAACCAGCTTATAATAACTGAGGTTAGTCTGATGCCACTAGCAGCTTCTTTTCCTGTGCCATCTGATACAACCTATATTCATACTGGGTGTGTCTTCCATTTTAAGAGTCTATGTTACTTCAACTTAACTTTGATGTCAGCGATATTTTTTTTTTTTTTACTGGTACTCTTTTAATTTCTATTTTTTTGCTATGAAAACAACTACAATAGGCATATGTTGAACGAAACAACTTCATCATCAGATAAACAACTTAATCATAGCAATAAACTTAATGTGCAATAGTTATTTTTACTTAAAAGTAAAGTTTCAGGTACAAAATATTTTGAGTCTCAAGTACTTGTTGGTTGTCTGTTGAACTTAAAGATTAATTTTGTTTAACTCCATACAGTATTAAAAATGACAAAAACATGAATTTTGAAAAAAATTAAAAAAATTAACCTGGGGCAACGAATGAACTCCTTTACCTAACTTTACAGTGTAGTATCTCCTGCTGTAACTAAAGAAGCTCAGTTCAGATACCAAACCTCTCAGCTGATCGACTGTATCTGGGATCAGTGATCGATCATGTTTATTAGATTTTCCCTCCAAACTGTTTAGTTAAAATGCACACTGTCCAGTACTGGCAGACCAGTGTATATTGTATGTGTGTGTGTGTGTGTGTGTGTGTGTGTCGGTGTGCAGTAGGCTAATCCTGGCCTGTCCAGAGCTGTCAGTCTGTATGAAAACACGGAGCTGCTGGACAGAGCGTTCTCGGCTTGTGTTGATTTAGTCAAACACAGCGTTTATCCAACCACAGCCCCCCTCCCCCCTCCTTCTCTTCCTCCTCTTTCTCCTCTGTTCTTCTCTTTTCTCATTTCTCTCTCCTCCCTCACGTCTCCAACCCTTTCATTCCTTTCAGCCACAGCCTTTACACTTCAGACTCAGCTCTGTTCATCTTAAAGGTGCTGCAGTGTTTTACCTGCTTATTTCATGTATTGATATTAAGTGTGGATGTTGTAATAAAAAAAAGCATGTTCACCACTCTGTGAATTTATCTTAGAATAAAACACACAGATTTCACTTAAATTGATAAGCTATGATTTATTATACAGTGTCAGTCAAAAGTTTGGACACAACTCTAGAATCACGTGGAATAGCAGAGCCACCTGGAATAGTTTTCTCAGCATCTTGAAGGAGTTTCTGGAGGTGCTGAGCAATAGTTGCTGCTTTTTTTTCACACGGTGAAGCTCCAGATCATCCCAAATTACAGTTGGGTTTAGGCCAGGGAATTGTGGGGAACAACCCCTTTTATACTATATGTGTCCCTTTATTGTTTTTGTCTTTAATGTTATTTTACAATCTAGCAAATAAATTAACAAATAAATAAAGAAAAACATTGAACAAGAAGGTGTGTCCAAACTTGTGACTGGTATTGTATATCAATACAGCATGTATTTTTAATATAAAAACACTGTTTCAATACATTTTTCAAACCCATTATTACGCATACAGATAAAAAAAAAACTTTTTTTCTTTTTTTATTCTTGAAGATGTTTTTTAATAGTTTTGAAATTTCAATAATTCATTAAACTGTTTTCTGTTAAATATGTCCAAGAAAGTGTATAAACTGGATAATATGATTTCTGTGTACCCAAAAAAAACTAAATATGGATCTCATTGATATTGCTGTAGTTTCTCCTAGACAAAAGATCAGATGGAAAGACAAAGGAGCCCCCAGTCTCTTAAAGTGAGAGACCCAATAGGTCTCCTCAGAATCCCAAATACATCTCCTGAGACATCAAAGATAAACATTTAAGGGTCATTACACAGAATTTAAACTCTCCCAAATCAAACTTATTTTTTTTTTAATCTTTTTTCAACTCTAAGCACATGCATTTAACTATTGAAAATTTGTACTGGTCAATCTCAGGCAGCTTTACTTAATTTTAAAGTTTCTAAGCCGAAGATTGTTACAAAACTCATGTGACATTTAAAAAAGCATGATTTTTTTCTCAAGAAAGTGTTTATTTTGAAGAATTGGTTGACTGCATTTCCAAATAATTTATAATTAATTACAAAAGAATATGCAGTTAAGCGCTGCACGTTTCCTTTACATGCTAACAATCCAAACCTAATGCAGTTAATGACTTTAGTGAGGGCTTTTTATCTTTTGGCAATGTGTGATGTTAAATGTGAAAAATATCCAGCACTTTTACTTGGTGAAATTCTCCACAGAATACTTTCTGCAGTGCTGTTTCTCAGCAGTGCTGTTTATGGCTCTGCTAGCAGGAAAGAATCTTATCTGTGTTCACTCCTGCTACGCTTTACTTCGTCTGATAGTCGCCGGTCGTTTACTGCTTCAGATCACATTAGCTAATCCTTCCTCACAGCACATGAAGCCTTTCATTTAATATCCAATCTTATTCAGTAGTCCTCTTTTCTACAGCTCAGATGTTTAATTAGTTGCTGTACTTTTATTTTAGAACATTTTATATAATTCAGTGTTTTAGGCTTGGTTTCATAGACCGGGATTAAGCCTAGTCCTGAACTATACAGACCACCATTCACCATTAAAAGATTCACCAGGATTCACCATTAAAAGTGATCTAGTCTGGGACTAGGCTCAATCCTTATCTGGAAAACAAATCCTGAAACCATAGTCTGCAAAACATGTTTTTACATTTTGATGTAACTTTTTTATTTTACATTTTAAAACTGATCATATCTTAATAAGTTTACTTTTATTTTGTATTAAAACAGGTATGCATACTCATTTTATTACTATAACTATTGCTATAACTAAATGCAATAAGAATTTCAATATGTTTATGACTTAATAATGTGAACGGATCATTTTTGAATGAAAAATGAATTTTAAAATGTAAAATAAAATGTTGGATACTCATTTTATTTGAAAGTCCCATTCTCTAGAAAATTAATCTGCATATTATTGTTATCAAAACTGGATTGTGTATGTTAAGTTAGAATTGTTAGTTGGTTATGAGAACATTGTTTTGTATAATAGGGGGTTGGAACTTAAATACTGATATTTGCTTTATTAAAAGTTCATTGTTATTTTTTTTCATTTGACTATAATTCTAAGTATAAATGTTATTAGATATTGGACTGTATATCCAGTTATTAGAACTTGGTGGTTTTAAGAGACATTTTAGATCATGATTCTGCTGAATAAGCTTTTCCTCTTCTCAGCTTTAGTCTTGTTACATTATGCATATTTGCAACACCATTATCCTGACTGACTTACAAAAGGGAAATTTACTCAGAACCTACAAAGCCATTCAATAACCTTATAGCTAGCATTACACAATTCCCAGGATCTAAATAAAGAGAGAAACAGGAACAGGAAATTATAGGTGCTGTATAGGTTTTAATAAATAAGAGGTAGGTGCGAAAGTTGTGACCAGAATTTGTTATTTTGTAGAATTTATGCTTACCATGCAATATTGCTAATGCATATTACAAGCGCAAGATACACCCACCCCCATGCTTTACAGTGGGCAAGGTGTTCTTTACATGAAGTGCAGCTCAATTTTATTCCAAATATACTTTTGCTGATTGTGGACAAATGTGGTTTGTCTAGATGTTTCTCAGTCTGGCACATTTTTGCCTTCAGGCACCAACGAGAAAATGAGAGAAATTAGAAGAGAAGCTAATCATCAGCTCCGTATCTCAGAGGAAGTGGGTGATTAAATAATCAGCAGCAGTTTTTATTATCAGATAGGCTGTTGCTTAGTAAAGGCACTTTATGCAGAGAACCTTTTAACATTGTGTTTCTGTCTGTACCAGTCACTGGCTGAAGTTCTACATGTTCTTCTCTTCCTCTCATTCTTTCCACCCCCGCCCCTCCCCCTCTCGCTGTGTGCATTGGCTGCGTATGGAGGTGAGTTTGATGGTCAGTCGTATATCTGCCAGCACTTGGCTGTGTGGTGGCCAGTGTAAGCCATTATCAATTCCAACCATCAGTTTCCACTTTAGACCCCCTCCCTCCATCCCCCCAAGCCTCCACCAATTTCTCCTTCGCCCCCTCATTCTCTCTCTCTCTCTCCCTCCCCCTCTCTCCAAACCCCAATAACCCTGTTCTCCTTTTATTAACACCAGATTTCTCTGAATAAATAAAAACTTGCTTTTCTTTTGCCCTCTCTCTCTCTCTCTCTCTCTCTCTCTCTCTCACTCACTTCAGCTCCACCCTGCCCCCAAAACCCAAGTAGTTTTCATGTCCTGTACATGAACAGCCAACAAAAAAAAACTGTTTATTACTCCTGTCTGTCTCCAGTTGTATTCAATGTAAATCATTGCTTCCATATTCCAAGACCTTTTGTTTTTTACTTAGTTTGTAATTTATTATTTCCCCAAACAGGATTTTATATTAATGTACATACATTTAAACACAAGTTTTAGGTTCATCAACTGATTTGCTGGATCCTACACTGAACAAAATAATTAGATAAATTTACTTCTGGCTTTGTCACGTCCTGGCCTTGTCTCATGTCTCTGAGTGTGTCCCACGTGACCTGTGCCCCTGTGTTCTGTCTCAGTACTTCTCCACCTGTGTCACTTTGTAGCTCCGCCCCCTAGCCCCAGGTGTTTCCACTTCCCTTGTGTGCGATAAAGCCTTCCTTTGTCTCTTGTCCTTCGTCGGTCTTTGCACCAACTCCTGTTGTCTGTCTTTCCTTGTTCCCTCGTTATTCATAGTGCTAGTTCCTTGTTTATCTTCGTTCTGTGTTTATTCCTAGTTTATTTTCCCTTGTTCTTATCTCGTTTATTTCTAGTACATTCCCTGTATGCATCCCTGCCTTGTTTAGTTTTGTATTTATTCAGTCCCTCGTTTGTTTCTTTGTTTATTTACTCCCGGTTTGTTTGTTAGTTATTATCTATAGAGTTTAGTTCCTTGTTGTTTTCCTAGTTTGTTTTTGTTAGCCTCCCTGTTTGTTTTCTCATTAGTACTTCTTGTATGTTTAGGTTTATTTTCTCTAGTCTCCCTCGTTTGTTTAGAGTTATTTCTGTGTTCCGTGTTTACTTGCTTCTTTGTTTATTTGTTTATCTTGTTCTTATTTAATTATTTTATATATTTATTAAATTTCCCCTTTACCTGCACTTGCGTCCGTCTCCTCGTCTCCCTGCCTGGGTCAATCCTGACAGAAAGGCCGACCATCATGGATGTAGCTGGTAACCCGCTCCCAGCAGCTCCGAAGAGGAGGAGGAGCTCTACCCCGCACCGGCCTGTGCTCCCTTACCGTATCCCCCAGGGGCGGTGCTCTACCCGGCTCTCGGTCGCACAGCTCCAGAGGCCATCCCGACTCGCGTCCATCAGCCTCCCATGACGCGCTCCGTCCCGGCTAACCCCAAGGTGCTCTCCTCACCGGCGCTCCCAGAATTAGCTTCCCCGGTGGTAAAGGCGTTAGCTTCTCCAGCGTCTTCTAAGCTAACTCCTCCAGCGGCCAAGGCGTGTTCCTCATCTGCGCCTCCAGAACTAGCTCCTCCGGCTCCGGATCTCCGTGGCCATTCAGCCACGCCGCGAGATCTCCTCCGCGGTGGCCCAGCGGTGCTCCGACACTTCGCTCGCGCTGGACTCTACTGGCGCACCCGCGCTTGCTGCATCAGACTCTACTGACGACTCAGCAACTCCAGTCCGGGCTTTTGCGGCACCCGCAGTCTCGAGCCCCACAGCTGCAGCGCTAGCTCCTCAGGCTGAGGAGCCGGCTTTCATGGCGGCTGCAGAGCTGGATTCCGCCTCTGCGATCCAGCCGTGCTCTGGGACTATCTCTGCGGCAAACCAGCCGTGGCCTGTGACTTTTCCCCACGCTTCCTACTAATGACTCTGCCGGCGAAGCTGCAGCTCCAGTCCGGGTTTTTGTTTTACCCACGGCTTCAGGCCCTACTGCTGCAGTGCCGGTTCTTTACAGCTCCTTAAATTCTCTCGGCGGCCACGCCCATCTCCGAGGTTTCTTCGGCTGCTGAGCCACACCCCGGACTCCTGCCGTCCTGGAGCCTGCATACGCTGCTGTGCGTGCAGTTCAAGACTCCGCGCCAGCACCCGCTGCCAGAGTTGCCGCCAGCACCCGCTGGCAGAGTCGCTGCGCCGTCGGTTCCGGCTCCCAGGACTGTGTTTGGCTCCAGGAACCGTTTACCCAGGCAGGCACCGAGACCCCCGGACTTTGACCCCAGAACTTAGCCCAGGCTGGCTCCTTGGACTTTCTTACAGACTGTCGCCAGTCCTGGGCACCCACCTATGTTTTTTGCACCCCTGTCGTTCCCTGTCCTGGTCCCCGTGTCTGTGATTGTTCCTGTTCCTGTCCCCTGTGGTTTTTCTGTTCCCGTCACCGTGTTTGTGTCTGTCACTGTTAATGTTCTCGTCCCTGTTCCCATGTCCAGTCCTGTCCAGTCTCTGTCTACTGTCCAGTTCCCTGTCCAGTCTCCATCCCCTGTTCAGCTCCCCGTCCAGTCTCCTTCCCCTGTCCAGTTCCCTGTTCAGTCTCCGAGCCCTGTCCAGTCTCCCATCCAGTCTCTGTTCCCCGTCCAGTGTCCATGTCAGTTCCCGGTCTCGTCTCTTGTTTTTCCCAGCCTCTCCCCGCTGCCAGACCTGCGCGTTTAGGGGGAGGCTTCTTTCACGTCCTGGCCTTGTCTCATGTCTCTGTGTGTGTCCCACGTGACCTGTGCCCCTGTGTTCTGTCTCAGTACTTTTCCACCTGTGTCAATTTGTAGCTCCGCCCCCTAGCCCTGTATACCCCTCTAGCTCCACACCTAGCATTAGGCATGGTGTCAGGAGGTTCAATTTGATCTTTTCTTCCAGGACTAGACAAGCTGTGTGTTTGCATTTGATCATCTGTCAAATCAGAAACACGTGCAACTTGTGTGAAGTAGCCGAATGCATGTATTAAAAGGAGTGTACACAAACATTTGGACATGTAGTGTAGCTATCACTGTATAAATATTATATGTTTTATCTCTAAATTAAATAGAGAAATTTATATAATAGTTTCAATCATAGCTACAAATGAATGCATATCATCTCTGTGCTGACCTCACTGATCTTTTCTCCAGTATCTCAGAGTTCAGCAGAAAGTTCAGTTGTGTGAAAGACCAGCAGACCTGCCACTGGAATGAAAGATTAAACTGGAGGGTCCTGCAATATACTTTACAGCCATTCCACAAATCCCTTGGCCAGGAACTCACACACACCCATCCACACCTCCGTGAACATTCAGCCGGCAGCTGCACTCAGAGGAGTTCGCGATGTTGATTTAAAAAATGTGCCCTTCAGGTTACAATGGAGCTTTGAGGCCCCTAGCTGGGACGGGGGTGGGGTGGTGGCCAGGGGCCAACTACTTACTCTCTCTCTCTTTCTCTTACTCCTCCAAAACCCCTCATACCTCTTCTGAACTCCTTTACAATCCTTTAGGCTTCATTGTCTCTATTTTGTAAAGCTTTTCCTAAAGCTTCTAAGTTATAGTCTCTCTGATTCACAATTAAAAGTTGATGCTTAAACTGAAATATTAAGAGTTGATGCCTTTATTATAGAGAAATTCTAACAGTGCAATTAATGCAGCCCCTTGAGAGTTTCCTAATTACAGTAACTAACTGCAATTACAAATGGATGGTGAGAGATCAGCTGCTTAGTTAGGGCCACTGGTAGTGTGAAGAGCAGCTGTCTTACTTTTTGCATTTGTATGTTTTAAAAAAAAAAAAAACAGTTCATAGACAGGTAGGTCTCTCTTTAAATTAGTTTAAAATTTTCTCCCAATTTATCTAGGCCAATTGTCCCACCGATTCAGCTGGTACGCAGCTGTATATCCCCATCACAGGTGATGCAACAACACAAGGAGGGTGAAGACTAGCACATGCCTCCTCCGACACATGTGAAGTCAGACTCCGCCTCTTTATGAACTGATGCTGATGAAGCATTGCTGAGCACACTCAGAGGAAAGCGCAGCGACTTGGTTCCTATACATCAGCTCACAGATGCCTTGTGCTGATCGACATCACCCTAGGAGTGATGTGGGGAAAGAGCGCCATCTACCCACCCAGAGAGAGCAAGGCCAATTGTGCTCTCTCAGGGCTCTGGCAGCTGATGGCAAAAGCTGCATAAAAGGGATTCCAACCAGTGATCTCCCAATCATAGTGGCAATGCTTTAGACCGCTGGTCCACTTGGCACCCGATAAACAGGTAGGATTAATTTTAAATGCATGTTGATTAAGTTTTTGAAGTTATTGTTCTCAGCCATTCTTACTATGTTACACAGAAATTTGCATGATGAGCGTGATTGCATAATGAGTGATTAATGCCAGTTTTTGTATTTGTTTATTTTATAATCATCCCCACACTGTTACTCTGAGTGGCTTGGCCCAGTTTTAAATTCTATCCCACCTTCAGACATGAGCTCTACAAGTCCAGAAGAATAATACACCACAGAAACCCAGAGAAGATCCAAATCAGCGCTACTAAACCCACTGCAGCTTTAGGACTCATGCTTTCTAGCCAGTGAATCTAAGCTGTCTCCTGTTCAAAGCTTGGTGTCCTTGTGAATCTCTCCCTCGTGCGAGCCCCTCCAAGAGCTTAGCATGTTCCTGTATTCATTTTATCATCTCTCATAAAGAAAAATCCCACATTACCTTTAGGAAGTGTTTTCAGATGTTTGAGAATAACGTCATACAGTTACTCTGAGTCCACCTTGAGGCTCGTAAAACCTCTCAGTGTTTCTCAGGAAACCTGCAGTCAGGAAAGCAGCTCATTCCCTGATGAGATGGACTCAGAAATGATGTTCGGTTAAAGGAGTCAGTAAACTTACAGTACTTATACTGTTACATTTACCTTAAAAGACAGGAATTACACACCTAGATAAATAATACATTTCAATAATAAAAGCATTCCAAGAAACAGTTATATAAAGACTGGTGTTTACTCAGTCCTTTACCAGTGTTTTATATAGAAGCCAGACAGAATATGTCCTCTTTTTTATGTTTTAGGTTAGCATTTTTAGCAATACCAGTTGATAACAATTCATTATACAGTATTTTTTGAAGCCCATTTTTAAACATTTAAAACCAGTTAGCTAGATACTATACAAGTTAAACACAACTGCTTTAGGTGTTGTTTATAACAGGCTGTCAGGGCCAGACAAGGAGGAGACTTGTGCAGATACGATAAAAATCTTTTATTAAAAGATTCAGCAGGGGTAGTCAAAACAAGCCAGGTCAATACCAGAGAAACATTGAGCAGGAAAACCATACCATAAACGGGAGACAGTCCAGAGTTCATACACGAGCAGGGAGTATCACAGAGAAGGCAGAAATCCAAATGAGTAACAGTAACAGTCCAGGTCATACACAAAAATATCCAATACACGGGCAAGGCAAAAATCAAAGTCGGAAAAACACAGAAAAGGATCATACACGAAAATAACAATAGGGCAATGGAAACGCTTTGTAATGCAGGACGAACCAAACAATTACTCGGCGAGGAGTGAGCGTGAGCGTGGTCTATTTATACTGAGGGGTAATCAATACTCAGGACTTCCTGGGGGTGTCATCAAGTCAAGTCAAGTCAAGTAGTTTTATTGTCAATGCTGCATATGTACAGGACATACAGAGAATTGAAATTACGTTACTCTCCTTCCCAATTTTACAGCAAGTACAGATAATGGATAATAAAGAAAAAGGGGAGACACTATGTGTACAATACAGCAGCAGGGACACAGACATACATGAGACAGAAACAAGGTGCAGTAGTGGTGGGGGTGAAATAGATATATAAATAGAAATAAAAAGAAATAAAAATATAATCTAAATGAGTGGGAGACACTATATGTACAATACAACAAAAACACAATAGACATTTGTGAGACAGAAGATAATAGTGCAATATTAATGGTGATTAAGATCAAGTGACAATATAAATAGAACCCGTATAACAGTAGTGCAAATGTTGTATCTAGCTTAAGGCTGGTAAAGTTCTTAAAGTTCCCAGTTCTTGGGGAATTAAAGTGTATGACAGTGCAGCGTAACAGTAGTGCAGGTATTGGGTGTGTAGTGCAGGTCCTTTTACAAAAGTTACAGTACTGTGTGTGTTCTAGTGCAGAGTTTCAGTACTGTGTTGGTGGGAGGGTGTGGGGTCAGGATGATGAGAGTGTGTGTGCTGTGGGCAGGATTGGGATGGGGGGTAGAGCAGGAAGAGAGTTCAGCATCCTCACAGCCTGATGGATGGGGCTGTCTCACAGTCTGCTGGTCCTAGACCCGAGACTCCGCAGTCTCCTCCCTGATGGCAGCAGGATGAAGAAGCTGTGTAGTGGGTGGGAGGGATCTCCTGCCAGACGGATGGCTTTCCGTGTGAGGCGGGAGCTGTACAAGTCCTGAAGGGAGGGGAGAGAGGTGCCAACGATCTTCTCAGCTGCTCTCACAATGCGCTGGAGGGTCCTGCGGCAGGATGCTGTGCAGGCCCCGTACCACACGGTGAAACAGCTGGTCAGGATGCTCTCGATGGCCCCTCTGTAGAAGGTGGTCATGATGGGGGTGGGGGCTCCAGCTCTTCTCAGCTTGCGTAGAAAGTAGAGACGCTGGTTTGCCTTCCTGGCCAGTGACGCTGAGTTGGTGCTCCAGGAGAGGTCCTCTGTGACGTGCACACCCAGGAACTTGGTGCTGCTCACCCTCTCCACGGCAGTTCCGTTGATGAACAGAGGGGTGTGCAGTGTGTGAGTTCTCCTGAAGTCCACAACAATCTCCTTAGTCTTCTCTGTGTTCAGAGAGAGATTGTTGTGTTTGCACCAGGAGGCCAGGCGGCTCACCTCGCTCCTGTAGTGTGACTCATCGTTGTTGCTGATGAGACCCACCACCGTCGTGTCATCCGCAAACTTGACGAAGAGGTTGGAGGTGTGTTCTGGTGTGCAGTCGTG
This sequence comes from Astyanax mexicanus, assembly GCF_023375975.1. Taxonomy (NCBI): domain Eukaryota; kingdom Metazoa; phylum Chordata; class Actinopteri; order Characiformes; family Acestrorhamphidae; genus Astyanax; species Astyanax mexicanus. The sequence goes on from NW_026040046.1 coordinate 1,290,972, forward strand.
GGTCAGCAGAGTGAACAGGAGGGGGCTCAGTACACATCCTTGGGGAGCCCCTGTGTTCAGTGTGGTGATGCTGGATGTGCTGCTGCCAACCCGCACTGCCTGTGGTCTACCAGTCAGGAAGTCCAACAGCCAGTTGCACAGGGAAGTGCTCAGCCCCAGACTGTCCAGTTTGTGTATGAGCTGTTGAGGGACAATTGTGTTGAATGCTGAACTGAAGTCAACAAACAGCATTCTGACGTAGGTGTCTTTCTTGTCCAGGTGTGTGAGGGCTGAGTGGAGAACAGTGGAGATGGCATCATCGGTCGAGCGATTTGACCGATATGCAAACTGGTAGGGGTCCAGGGAGGGGGGGAGCGAAGACTTGATATGGTGCATGACTAGTCGTTCGAAGCACTTCATGAGGATGGGGGTGAGTGCAACCGGACGATAGTCGTTGAGACAGGATGGCGATGCCTTCTTAGGGACAGGGATGATGGTGGTGGCTTTGAAGCATGTGGGAACCACCGCCTGACTCAGAGAGGTGATATAAATGTCAGTATAAACCTCTGCGAGTTCCCAGGCACAGTCCTTCAGCACACGACCAGGAATGTTGTCAGGTCCAGGAGATTTTCGAGCATTGATCCTGCTGAATGCTCTCCTCACACTGTCTGGGGACAGCGTCAGCACCTGGTCACCAGGAGGAGGGATGGATTTCTGGGCGGGTGTGTTGTTGAGTGGCTTGAACCTTGCGAAGAATCCATTCAGGTCGTTCAGCAGAGATGTGTCGCTGTTGCAGGTCTGTGGATGGGGTTTGTAGCCTGTGATAGACTGAATCCCCTGCCACAGGTTCCGTGTGTCTCTGCTGTCACTGAAGCGTTGGGATATCTTCTTGGAGTACTGCCTCTTAGCTTTCCTGATGCCGCGGGACAGGTTGGCCCTGGCTGTCCTCAGGCCTGCCTGGTCTCCTGCTGTGAAGGCTGCATTTCTAGCCTTCAGGAGCTTGTGGACCTCTCCTGTCAGCCATGGTTTCTGATTCGCTCGAACAGTGACGGTCATGCGGTGTACCACGTGATCGGGAGTGTGTGTGATGTCATGGTGAAGTGCGTTGAGTAGATACTTCAACTTCTACAGAAGTATTTTAAACTCTAGTATCTATTATTTTATTTATCGCACCTTCGCAAGATGTATGGGTTAATACATTATTATGGTTATGTATCAGTCATATTCACTCATATTCCGGTGATTGGAAGTTATTGATGAGGTTTGATCCCTTTTTTAAGTAGTTTACCAATCATCATAAGCAAAACATTTTCTGAAATGCCGCACTGTTTTAGCAAGTGCACCCGAGTGGGACTGAACAGGAAGTTTTAAAGCTTGTTGTTTGGTGAACCTGTGGTTTTGAACAACCTTTGGGGTGAGCAGTCAGCAAAGGTTGAAGTTTCACTGCTCAAAAGGTACTGGTATTTTCTGCCACTGACTCTTTACTTCTGACTGGGTGGACGAGATGAGCGATTAGATTGGCTGAGCCCACCTCTGCCCATAGCTACCACTGGCTGTTATAAAACTGTGCTTTTGTTAATAATCCCTACAAATCAGAACAACCCAAAAACAACCGAAATCCCATCATGATCATGTGTCGGTTTGTGTTTGTGGACAGTAGAAGTGCTCTGTCACCATGGTGTGTTTCACATACCTGAGAACTGACCTTATCCAAACCGTTTACACTGTTACCACCGACACTGAAACACAACAACAAACACAGAGCAGAGAACGGGGTGAAAAGCCAGAGTCCTGACGGAGCTGAGGGTTCGCCAGAAACCAGGATCAGCCTTTAGAATCTGACTCTTTATACTGTTTATAGTGAACCAATGCTAACTTCTTTAAATAATGTACATAAGAGGGTCTTATTTAATAACCATTACCTATTAATTTTTCTTTGTGTGTGTGTGTGTGTTAGGTAAAGAAGCACAGATTTGGAGATAATCAGTAACACGTGGGATGACTAAAGTTTTGTACTTGGGATGTTTTTGACTTCCATATGTAAAGAATCCATTGCAGCAGCCATCCAACTCGTAAATCCCCCTCGGAAAGTTTGAGTTCCTCAAGACCTCAAATTTTTCCAAAGTTCAGTTCTGTGAGTAAGAGGTTGGCATGGAGGCACAGTGGGAAGTGTGGGAGTGCTGTGCAGCTCCAGGAGCCTGGGGTTAGATTGTGGGTTTGATGCTGGCTCTGGTATTGGAGTTTGGTGTGGTCGTTCCATGTGGGTTTTATCTGGGTACCTTAGTATCATCCCACCCGCAAAAACCATGAGGTACTTTTACTGGCCTTGTGAACAAATTATTTTAACCAGTCTCAGACAAAGGGCTCTGAGATCCCCAGCTTCTGCCCTCTGAACATTCATACACTGAAGAAAATGGATTTGAAGAAAATATGCTGGTTTGACACAAATCAAATGAGTTTTACATCTAAACATGAATGATTTTTGCTTGCCTGGGCTCAGTGTTGAAGGCTGTAAGAGCAAATTACCACTATTTTTTATTTATGTTATATTTATACTGGTTATGTTCTACATAGATTACTCAGAATTGCTCCATCATCACTTGCAGAAGTTATAGAAAGAGGCATGCATGAATGTATGAATGCAAGGTTAGAGCACATTGTGCTTTATTGCAAACTACATATCATACAGCATTACTACTCACCCTTTTGCCTTTATTAGTATTGCCCCACATAAACATCACACTACAACATTCAATATCATGCTATTGCTTTTTGAGATGCGATTTTTGCCCAGGTAGCTGATACATTAGCAATAATTTTAAAAATCGTTTTTTAAAAGGGCAAGCATATGAGGGCACTCATTAAGACACATTTGAACACATCAGATGTTCTTGCTCTACAAAACACTTTATTATAATGTATTGCAAAAAAGGAGGCAAGCAATAATTCTTCCCATGTGAAGAGCAGCCAATAAGCACCTTAATGACATTGTTTCACTCACCAATGTTCTGGAAACACCATGAAGATGTATGAATAGATGGACCTTCAAAAAATACTTCTAAAGTTTTGTATTTTTATTCAGTATTAGCTAGTATCATGTCTCATGACTTTGCTTTGGGCCATGGACACTAAAACGCTGCACAGACCTGTGGGATATGATTTCTGATAAAGTCACTCAACTGTTTGCATGAACAATTCTAGCCAGACCCCTCCAATCACATCAATACCATCCACTGAGCTGTCCACTTTGGGCGGTAATGCTTTCTATGCTTTATTCCTGATTCACAGTGTGTGTGTGTGTGACAGTGTGGAAGAAATGAGCTGGCGTGTTTAACTTCACAAGAACTCACAGCTTATTCAGATGTGAATGTTTCTAAACTCTGAACTTATATATTTTTTTACTTTTGTTTGGTCAGGCAGTGTACTAACCATGCACCATTTTAATCCAGTGTAAAAGCTTTTTAAGGGCTTTTTCAAACACACACCAGCCAAACATGTACAATATTGCTGAGCTGAACAGCAAACACTTTGAGGTGGGAAATAAAAACCAAGAAAAATGGAAAATTCAGGAACCCAGTTGTGGGTAACACACTGTGTAATTCTAGCCATGTGCTTTTAAATGCAGAATAAAAAAGTATTCAAACCACACTGAGGGCACATGTGTACTAACAATACACAAAGCAAAGCTTTGAATTAGCTTTTAGCTACGTTCACACAGTCTTTTTAATAAAGGCTGTAATTAATTGAATGTGGTGAGTGTTGTTTCTATTCATGCTGATGAGGCTTTTTGATTCTGTTTAGTTTGGAAGTATATGTGGGCTAATTGATCCCGTATGTCTGGAAGAAGGTGAAAAAATCCAGTTGTAGTTCAGTTACTGACTGCAACAGAGTCAGTAACTGGGTCAAGGCAGTATTGTTAATTTAACATTAGTTTTTATTTTTATTGTTTTAGCCTGAGGTGTTTTATATTAAGAATGTAGTTCATTTCTCTGGTCTGAGTTAGTTTTCTTGGGTTGGTTTGATTTGGTTTCACACAAGAAAAATGCAAGTACAACAAAATGCATGACAACAAACCATGTGAGCAGGATGTCTCCACTAACTGGTTAGACCGTTAGACTGGTTAGTCAGAAGCGGAGCCTTAAAGTAAATTCAGAAAAAAGGATCTGTGTTTCTGATTAGCACATATTTTAAAGTAGATTAGCGTGAAGCATCAGCAGAGATGGCTTATGTTTATAGCATATCGTAAATATATGGGTAATAAATCAGGTTAAACTGCACCCAAACAGACTTTTATCTCAAATATGAGGATTATAAATTTGGTAGGGTTGAATTAGGGTTGGTTTTTATACCTGCCAAAACTAATCACACCAAGGGTTCAGACAAATCAGTCAATTTTAACCAGACTAGTTAAAGACTGGTGTGAAAACATCAAAAAATTTTCTCATGGTAATCGGGACTTAATGGTGAATTTTTTTTTTTATGTTAGGGGGATCGAGTGGTTCGAAAACCTTTTATGCAGCTTGTCATTGGCTGCTGGAGCCCTGAGAGAGCACAATTGGCCTTGCTCTGTCTGGTGGGGAAAAATTCTGTTCTTTCGCCTCATCACTCCTAGGGCGATGTCGATCAGCACAAGGCGTCTGTGAGCTGATGTATCAGAAGTAAGTTGCTCCGTTTTCCTCCGAGTGCACTATGATGAAAAGAGGCGGAGTCTGACTTCACATGTATGGGAGGAGGCATGTGCTAGTCTTTACCCTCCTTGTGTTATGGCATCACCAGTGATGGTGGATATACAGCTGAATGGGTAGGACAGTTGGCCTAGCTAAATTAGGATAAAATGCAAAAAACGTATATTTGTAAAAATAGATTTTCTGGTTTGTAGAAAGGTGACAATTCAGCAAGTTGCCTTTCCAGGTGTTGTACTGTCTGACACACACATCACACAGCAGAATGTTTATCTGATTCCTCTTGATTTTCTTAATTTCTGTTAATAAATAATGGTTAATCTACAGTTACAGTACATTTTACAGGTTCCTTTAATAATAATAATTTGCCCATAAATTGTCCGGTTTCATAAAAATAACGTAGTCAAGTCTTTATATTAGTGACTGTAGTTTAAAGATACAGTTTTCTAATTAGATAGTCCACAGTTTTGTTGAACTATCCTTTAATTTAGTGTTTTTTTAGCTGTTATTCTCCACAAGACAGCTGGAACTTTGCTCCTTTTCTAGTTTACAGAAACTAATCTCTGAATCTCTGAAATTCCCAGTCAAGGGCTTACGTTCGACTGATCCCGGATCAGCCTTACATTGTGTACACTCTGAAAGCTTGACCTTCACGTGGAGGTTTCTGCTAGTACGAGCACCATTCCAATCTTTTCTCCACACGTAAACATGTTTATAAACCTCAGAAAGAGAAAACCTGATCCTGGAGCAGCTCTCTTACTGTGATAGGTTGGAATTCTGGGACTGAATCAGCAGGAAATGTACTATTACTCCACAGCTTCAGTTCCACAGTCCTGAGCTCTGTTGCTCAATTCAAGAGTGGGTTTTCATCAAGAAAGAATGCTGACAAATGTGCTGTTTTTCTTTCCATTGTATTTTCTTAAAAGACATCATTTTTCTTCTTTTGAAAGCCATACTTTTGTATTCGCTTTAACATTACAAAAAAATTGAACAAGCCTCGGTTCTGTACACACATAACATTACAGAGAACAATAATAAACTCAATAAAGTAAACAGGGAACTTGAAAGCAGGTTTTAAAATGCTTCAAATAGTCTGAGCCCCTCGCTCTGTGTGAAGCAGCTCCCCTTTCCAGTTTAAATGTTTGGATTGCCCGGACGGCCCGAGCGCCGGGTCCATCTGCACGGACTGGGCTGTGCTTGTGTAACACTCTGAGACGGGTGACAGGACGCTGAGGGCCTTTTTTCCCTTAAATTCAAACAAAATTGAGTGTAGTTTTATTTTTGAAACATGAAAATAAAATCTTTCGAAGTCAATGTGGTGTGAAATACTCAATTCTATAGTCTGGAGAGTATTATAGACTGGAAAACGATTCTTGTATTATACTCTGCAACCGGGGCGTTGGCACAGGCTACACAGGCCAATTCCTGTACTGTACTGTATTGTACTGTAATGTACTGTATTGTACTGTAATGTACTGTAATGTACTGTACTGTATTGTACTGTATTGTACTGTAATGTACTGTATTGTACTGTAATGTACTGTATTGTACTGTATTGTATTGTACTGTAATGTACTGTAATGTACTGTAATGTACTGTACTGTAATGTACTGTATTGTATTGTACTGTAATGTACTGTAATGTACTGTACTTTACTGTATTGTACTGTACTGTATTGTACTGTAATGTACCGTAATGTACTGTATTGTACTGTAATGTACTGTACTGTATTTTACTGTATTGTACTGTACTGTATTGTACTGTAATGTACTGTATTGTGCTGTATTGTATTGTAATGTACTGTACTGTACTGTATTGTACTGTAATGTACTGTATTGTACTGTAATGTACTGTATTGTACTGTATTGTATTGTAATGTACTGTAATGTACTGTAATGTACTGTATTGTACTGTAATGTACTGTATTGTACTGTATTGTATTGTAATGTACTGTAATGTACTGTATTGTACTGTACTGTATTTTACTGTATTGTACTGTAATGTACTGTATTGTACTGTAATGTACTGTATTGTACTGTATTGTATTGTAATGTACTGTACTGTAATGTACTGTAATGTACTGTAATGTACTGTATTGTACTGTATTGTATTGTAATGTACTGTAATGTACTGTACTGTAATGTACTGTAATGTACTGTATTGTACTGTACTGCCTTGCAGAGGAAGCTAAAGATAAAGGTGATGGACTGAGTCTCACTTTTGTTGCCAGTGGTTTAGACATTTTGAGGGCACAGTAAATTTACAGTGTTATAGTATACTGTACCCTGTCTACATTACATTGTATCAAGTGTCATTTTTACTGTTGTTCAATGAAAAGGTATAATTAAATATATTTTTGTAGGTGTACTCACTTTTGTAAGGTACTGAATGTTATTTTACTACTTCCAATAACCTACTTGTTATTTTTGTTTTTGGTGTAATTATATAGGCTTCTTTACTCTTGTGATGTTATTGTTTATGGCAGGCGAGTTAGCCACACCCTTGCTCCCAACCACATTGGTTATCTACACTTTTTTGCTATTACGCCAAAAAGGGCTTTGGCTAATCAGCTATGCCTGTGCTAAAGGTAGGAAATTAAGTATATTTAATTTGTTCTGATTTTCAGAATGAAGCATACCCTGTGCAGCACAACCACTGACTCCAAAACATCATTGAAACATCAGGAGATTTAAACGGTGAAATCATGGCCTTAAAACCAGCCCACTCAACAGTGACCAACCACCTACACCCATCCAGAACTTCCCAGTCTCACCAAACCTCCTCAAACCTCAGATCAAACAGCGGAGGAAGGAGCGGCTTCACCTCCTTAAGTGTTACAACATGAACGTAACTCTCAGCTCCAGGCAGACAGTGGATAAACACACAGTCTGCGAGGCTTTGAACCTTTTCAGGGTCTGCTTTCAGCAAAGCCCCTCCCCCAGAGCCCCCAACACACAACTCACAGACAATCTGCACACTCTCCATTTAACACAAGACTCTGAGTTCCCTTTGTGTTTCTTGGCGTTTGTGTTTGTGTAAAAGAGCATTTTTTTGTTTTGTAATAAAGATTAGCACTTCATTAAGTTCACATTGACTACAGAGCTTCCAATACTGTCCACCAGACCATCCAATAATAATAACAAGTTTTATCTTCACTCAAAGATTATGTTGGTGTTTATTTCTCTATTTTTATTATACTCTAAAACCTCATCATTTTAGGCAGCTAGTTATTGTTATTTTGGGGAAATTAAATAATAAATCTTTACTGTTAATTATAGCTGGCATTTTACCTCAGTTGATTTTCAGACAAGTCATCTGAAAGCACAAGAGCTTCTCTGCGATTTCTAGGCCAACAAGATCCAGAACAACATCTTAGTAATCTCTGATAAAAAAATAAAGTTTAAACTGCTATAAACTTCAGTCACGTATTTAATAAAAAAAAAGTCTGAATGGACAATTTTACCTTTTTAACAGATCTACGACTTAATAAGCACTAAATTATTATAAAGTGTACCTCTTTTGTCAGTCTGATCACTAACCATGCTTCAGAAACTCTTACAGTAATGGCATTAAGGCGCTGTGACCACAGTTTATTTTAGTTTATATACAGAATATTTGGAACTGTAGTAACAAAAACTGATTAGAACTGCTTTGAGAAGAAATACTAAAGAACTTATTTGGACACACCATGAATCCAAAGCCTTTAATATGCTGCTCAGGCCAGCCCTAATTAACTCTAATGATAATGCTGAATATGGATTGTACAGTGATGCTTAAAAGTCTGTGAATCCCTTTCTGCATAAAGATGGTCTAAAACAGTAGAGTAAAAAGTAGACAAAGGCTACGTTCACATTACCAGGCTAAAGTGATTCAAATCTGATTTTGTGGCTCAGATATGAGCATATGAGCTGCTAACTCATCCATTTCCCTTAATAAAGTGAGCATGTGAGACAGACTGAACGTTTCAGTTCACATTACACACAGATACAGATCACTTTCAATTGTGAAAGTGAATCGGATTTGAGCAATGTGGCTTGTAATGTGAAAATGTGAAGCCTAAGAGAACCCAGTTAAACAAATGAGACAAAAATATTATTATACTTGGCCATTTATTTATAAAGGTAAATGATCCAATATAACTTATTTGCGAGTGGCAGAAGTATGTGAACGTCTCTAAAGAGTTTGTACACAGCAAGTTGGTGAGGTCACAAAGGAGAACAGAGTAACTTCTAAGCAACTGAAGGCCTCTCATCAGGAGAACACTGAACAACAGTGGTATGTATGGCAGGGTTGCAAAAAGAAAGCCACTGCTCCCCATAATGAACATTACTGCTTGTCTGCAGTTGGCTAAACATTGAAAGGAATGTTTTGGGGACGGATAGGACCAAAATATAACTTTTCGGTTTAAAAGTGTTATGTTTAAAGAAAGGAACCACTGTATTCCAGCGTAAGAACCAAGCAGTTCATGTGAGGAAACCCACCAACGTCCCAGAGTTGAAGCTGTTCTGATTTTAAAAGCAATCTTTCACATATTTTTGCCATTTACAAATATGTAATATTGGATAATATTCTTCAAAAAATAAATAATTGTAAGGTAAAAAGTATACTTTTATTTATTTTGTTTAATTGGGTTCTCCTTTTCTGCTTTTTAGAACCTGATGATGTTTTAGGTCATATTTATGCAGAAATATAAAAAATCCTAAAGGGTTCACAAACTTCCAAGCAAAAAACAAACTGTATGGTATTTTTTTATATTGCTTTGTTTGATGCCTTTTACACACATGAATTCTGCTGTTCTGCCACTGCATTGAGGACATTAATTAAATGAATTAAAATTAAAATGTCAAATGTTAGGTTGAACATTCCAAAATTCTGCCTTAAACAAAACAGTCAGGGAACAATAGACTGATAATGTCAATGTAAAACATGAGAACAATTTTTGAAATTTGTTACTTTGTTACATTTGTAACAGAATAAAACAGAATGTCGTTAGGACAGATGACCGTTTGTTGTACTTAATTGTCACTGTAATTAATGACTTGTCAGTTGATGGACTACAAACTCGCCTCTCTGGGAGGAAGGGAGATGTGATGCTTGCTAGTCTTGAAGTTACAATGCAAGAGAAATGAGTTCTGGTAACAATTTCAGCGGTTTAAAGTCACAAAGCTTTACAAAGAAAAAAACCTTCACATAAACAACACAAAACTACACAGTAGGGCAAACAGACTCCTTATGGTAAGTTTCATCTTTCACAGCAAATCTCTACAAAGAAGACTTAAGGAGTTAGGAGGCCCTTCTGAAGCTGCAGCATGAAGGAAAGATGCGAAGAAGAGCTTGTCCGTGTTCTCTACTCTCTCTACATCACAGAGTCAGAGCTCCAATCAGTGCAGGGTTCAGATACAGAGGCAGTCACAAATATACTCCCATATATCCTTCTGAAAAACAGTCAATCCAAAGTTTTCACACAGTCATAAGAGTGCTGATCTTTTCTTTTCAGGTCCAACTCTAACTGTGGTTCTGGACCAGGTCAGGGTGCCGGAGATCATAGGCCAGTACATTTCTGTTTGGGGGGAGAGAGAATTGAAGTCTGCAGTCGGATGGTAGGTAGGTAATAAGTCTTTAGAATCCCACCAAACCTTTCCCCTCTGGTTCTGTCACATTCTCCTCTTTAGACCCACTCAATACATCGATTTCAACGCATCCAGGATCTCCCGCACTGTGTAGCTTCTACTTTCATTAGAAAACTATTTCAGTTGAAGCTTGTATTTTTCTCTTTTACATGCATGGAAGGCACTTCTGATTTAACAACACTGAATACAACTTTCAGTTGGCAATTGCACTTGTTTCAAATACTTTTACAAAGGTAAAACTCTACATGATCTGTCCACCAAAATGTGCAGTGTCTGTACTGTGCCTGCCTGCAGGGATAATGCAGAACATACATCACTTTCTAGGTGCCGGAGGTCTGAGCAGCACACTTTTGCATTTTTATATACGGAGGCATCCTGCCCTCTGTGTTGTTGTTGGCTGGGAACTGTTCTTGGATCAGCGGGACTTCGTATTCCATGCCGTTTTGACATGCAGGAGGGCAAGGCATGATCTCAGGGTGTTTGTGAGGTGTCAACCCGTTTTCCATGCATGCCTTGACTCCTTCTAACTCAAAAGGTGCTGGCTCACCTAGATCCATATCTGCGGGGCTTTTGGCTCTCCTCCTCCGTAAAACCACCACCACCACTGCAATTATGGCCACTGCCATCACCACAGCCACCGCTATCAGTATGGGTACGAGAGTGGGTGATGGTTCACTAATATTCATTCTGGGTTCTTGAGACAGCAGTACAAACGTAGTGCGAGCCTCCATGCAGGAGCTCACGGCGCCTACGGGCTCACCCAGTGGACTGGCACATACGGAGTAGGTGCAGTTGGGCAGCAGCCCTCTCAAGGTGTACTCTGGGTAGGAAGACGGCACGTTAAGGTGTAGGGGTCTGCGGTCTGGTCCGGACAAGTTGCGGTAAGTGAGGCGAATACCGCGGATGTGTGGCCGGGATTCGATGTACCGGTGCAGGTCCAGTGAGATGGAGGTGCTGGTGACATGATGGGAGCTGATACCCTCTAACACAGCAACTGTGGCATCAGTATAATCTGGTGGAAGAGGATGCGATTCATCCTGGTTCTCACAATATGGTCCAGATGTGCTTGGAGGACACAGACAGTCTACTTGTCCCCGTTGGTCAAATCTGCAAGTGCCCCCATTCAGGCAGATGTTTGAGGGGCACATGTGTTCTTGGTGTTCCTCCTGGCTGCTTGGAGAGACAGTTACCTCAGGGGACAGATCTGAGTTTGTCTCAGCAGATGGCTCCTCACTGGGTGGGAGAGGAGGGAAGCCATGGGTGGTCACCAGAGCAGTTGTGGGTACCGGAGGTTTGTGTGTGCTGCTGCTTATGATTAGCCCGTCAGACAGTTCGGTTGTAGTAGTAGGGCAGCCAAAGTCCTTGTGCTCCAGCTCAGCCAGCACCTTGCCCGCATTCAGAGGAGGAAAGTGGCATCGTGTCTCCTCCATCCGTCCAAGCACTATTTTCCTGTCTTTTAGCCAGCTGGGCAACCAGGCCAGTGGACAGACACAGATGAAGGGGTTTTCAGCAGCTGTGATCTGTTGCAATCTTGGGAACATCTGGAAAAAACCTACTGGGAACCCTTGCAGATTCAGGTTGCTCAGATCTAGCTCCTGCAAAGCCACCAGGTTCTGAAAGTCCTCTTGCTTGAGCAAGCCCAATGGATTGGATGCCAAGTTGAGGCGGATTAACCCCTTTGCAGATCTCAGTGCAAGTGGGAATCCAGCAAGCTGGTTGTGAGACACATCCAGATCATGCAGGTTCCCCAAACTTCTTATCAGTCCTTCATCTAAGGTGGTAAGTCCCAACCCAGCCATCTTCAACGACTCCAGGTGTGGCGTCTGGAGGTCAGCAGGTCCTGGAGCAGGGATACTGTTGAAGCTGAGGTCCAGGAGGAGCAATCTCTGTAGACGCAGAGCTGGAAGTACATTGATTTCATTTCCCTGCAGCTTCAGTTCTAGTAGATGCTCTAGATTTTTAAAAGCATCCGGGTGGATGCGCTGGATTTTGTTGCTGTGGAGGTATAGCCTCTCTAAGTTTACCAGCCCAGCAAAGCTGTCCATTGAGATGTGGGTGATCTCATTTGCAGAGAGGTCTAGGTTGTGCAGGGAGGTAAGAGACTCAAAAACCCTATCAGGAATCTCTGTGAGCTGGTTCTGGCTGAGGTCCAGCATCTCCAGCTCGGTTAGACTGTGGAAGTCCTGCTGGCGCAGTGAGCTGATTCCATTCTGGAACACGTACAGTTGGCGAGTAGAGGCCGGCAGGTTGTGGGGCATGGAGGAAGAGCGCCGCTGGATGCAGAAGATGAGCTTGGGTGTATTGCAGGTGCAGTCCTGAGGACATGATCTGCAGAGTGACCAAGAAGGGAGGGTGATCAGGAGGGAGAGCAGGAGTCGCCGCCACATTGGAGCCCACAGCCACATCGTCACGCTAGCTAAAGGGTTCCTGCAAAGAAGAAAAAAAAAAAAAGCAAGATTAATGCTGTTGAAATCATAAATGACAATCTAGACATGTGCAATACAGACACCGCTGCAAAAAGGCTGCAGAATGCAGAAGAGGTTTCCTATTATTCTGTGAAAATCCTAACCAATCTCAGATGTTCCCAAGTTTCTGTGGGAGCTTTAATGAATCACGACATTCAAGGAGTTCAACTAATATACAGAGTCTGCTCAAAGCATTACAAGGCACATTGCTACAACATTAGTACCCAAGGAGCTCTGATAATAGTGCACCATCCATAGTAGCTGTGTAAGAGGGTGTAAGATATCAATATTAATACAGCAGGTCATTTTGTGTTGTGTTTAAACCCTGCTTTAAAGCCTGCTGTTTTCTCACTCTCTGTCCTCCACTCCACTCTAGCTGCTCCACCTTGTAGATAAAGTAAAGTTAGAGACAAAGGCTTTGAATCGGGCCATTTTTTCCCATAATAAGCATAGAAATCATACGTAGTTTGGCTCAGCAGCAAAGCTAACTTTACCATTGTACCTTAAATGGTGCAACAGATGACAGAGGATGTAAAAGTTTATTTCAGCTTCCCATCACAGAGGAAAAAAGGAATTAAGGACCGTTATAATAAAAACATATGATGACCTAAAGATGACTACCCTGTTTTTTTCTGCACTATAAGGTGCTATTAATGAACGTCGATTTTCTGGTCTATTTTCATACATAAAGCGCAGTGGATTATAAGGCGCATTTTAAGAGACACTATAAGGAACTTCTAATTCAGCAGGTCTCGCCACTGGGTGGTGGTGGTGGGGGGTAGGGGTAGCTAAATCATAGCGGTTAGTAGCTAATGCTACTTTAGCCCCATTGCTGGAGGACTAAACTAAAACTCTTGAATAACACTGCAGTTTAGCAGAGTGACTTTACTGCTCCTTAAGACCCTAGTACAACTCATACATAAGACGCAATGGATTAAAAGGCACACTGAAGATTTTTGGGAAAATGAAAGGATTTTAAGTGTGAAAAAGACAGTAGTTAAGCAGCAGCTAGGTTGCTGGACTTTAGTGCTCTACTGCTAAATGTATGTATGCGGTACATTAGGAGGAGGATTTCACCCCTTTCTCTTGTAACTCTGTACTATGGGGAAGGGTTACACTTAAAAACAAGAGGTAGGGATAAAAAAGAGAAATGGCATAGCAGTAAATCTGAGCTGTTTAATAACTCCAGCAGCACCGCTGTATCTGATCTAATGATGCTTGCCCAACAAACAGTAACACAACCCCACCGCTGTGCCAGTGTCGATGTAACGCTAAGAATGACCAACCATCCCTAGTAGCTGTCCTACTTTTTTTTTTTTTAGGAAAGCTAAGCTGTTTTCCTATGAAGCACACAGTCATCTTTCATTACTCATCCTCCTATAAACCAGAGTTATGATTGTTCCAGCTGCGGTCAGAAAAGTCTCTAACCCGAACCATTAGCATGGAGAAACCCTGACCTGCTTACGTTTGCAGGCACGTCAATGTCCTGTAACCGCTGCTGCTTTGTGGTACGAGTGCAGAGCTGGCGGATATGCCTCTTATTTTCCTGGCGCTGGCAGCGGTACTAGCATTATTGTGTTGACGGTTACCCTGCTGACCTGCCTGTGGTAACACACACCGTCTCACTGATTCCATCGTTTGTTTGGCATAGGCATGCGGTCGGGTTTAAAAGACCCACGGCACAAAGAGCGTGTTCAGCCCACCAGCGGCCCACCCACAGCGAGACACACACAATGATCTGACTTCATAAAGTTAGGAGATAGACGGACAAATAAACCCAGGCAGCAGTCGAGTATGACTATCATCCTACCTCTGCAAAAAAAACACCTGCTCTCTCCTACAGTTACACATTCATGTAGATACAAATGGATGAGTGTGTGTGTGTGTGTGGTGCTGTTTGGATACACTGATGTGGTTAGTCTAATCTGAGCTGAGATTCTGCCTGTACTCTGCAATAATAATCATTGCAGGTTTGTTCAGTTCAGCTTTTGTTGGGCTCTGGACTGGAGTCTGGCTCTACTGTTGCGTTTGATAAAAAGGCTATTGGCTATTTACTCTCTGAGTTAAAGATGAGATCAACTCATCCTAAGTAACAGAGGAAACTCTTGCTCTTCCTTTCCTGATGAGAACCAGCCACTTGACGATACTTTCACACTTCCTGAAAAGGTTTCAATTGATGGACCTTCATTTTTTAAGTATTTTTTTTTCTTTATTTAGTTGAGTAGTTGTTTCTTCTCATAATCTGGATTAGAACATTACTCAAATATTCACTATTCACTGTATACCTGTAACTCTACCTCTTCACTACTTTACTTTAACTGATGCTCTCAAACTTTACATTAAGAGACAAGAAATTCAAGTAATTAACTCTTGACGAGATCAGCACAGCTGTTAACTGAAAGTCATTACAGGTGACTCAGAAAATCCAGCAAATATATGCAAAGCTGTCATCTAAGCTTCTTTGAAGAATATTTTATTAGTTTATTTAACGTTTTTTTGTAGTCTAAATAATTTCCATATGTTTTTCTTCATAGTTTTTCATAGTGGCTTTAGTATTATTCTTTAATGAAGAACATTTTAAAATTTAATCTGTGTCCAAACCTTTTACTGGTATTGTACATATAAAGCCAGTTTATGAAATAATGTAACAAACATTTAAAAGGGCTGCAAAATATCACACAAATCCCCAGTGGACGCCACAAAGTATATCTGAACTTTTCTAAATTAGGATGGAACAGAACTTTACTAATCTATTGGCCGTCCTGTAGTATTTCCACTGATCTTTTCTGTAATCGGTTTCATATTTTAAACACATGGAAAAGTACAACAAAATGTGACATTCCTTTACATTGGAAATGTGTTGCTATTACATGTTATATATAAACAAAATCACTTTTTAAAATCTTTCCATATAGTGGATTAGATTTTTAAACTGTTCAATAGCTCTGACTCTCGTTTCATATAGAGTTGTATATATATTTTTAAGAGGCTGTGCCAGGCTGCCATTGTAAATAAAAAGGTGTTATTAATGATGTGCCTGGTAAAATAAAGGTTAATAAAAAATGACAGCAAATATGACACAAATAGGCCCAGTTTAACTAACGGCTTTGTGAAGGCCGACAGAACGCTACTTCATTGGCAGTCCCTGTGTGTATTGTTTTATAGCCTAACAGACATCTTCTATCAGAACATCTAATGCTAAAGTCCTTGTGGTCTGCTCATTTCCTGATATCGGCTGTGGCCTCTAGACTCCATGGAAAAGTCTGGCACTGAGAGGCCAAGTGTGTGTTTGTGTGTGCTGTTCCAGTTTGAAGACGTCACCCTTTTCTTCACTCTAGTTCCACTGAAATGAGTCAAACGGATAAAAAAATATTTTATCTGCTTTCATCTTACAATCCTGCATGAGTTTAGAGCTTCGTTCATTGGTAAATCTTGTGTTTACCTCATACTTCAGGATCAGGATTCTCTCAGACAAGACCTGAGATACAACAGAACACCCAGGCACCTTTGCAATAGTGTCACTTTTCTATGTAAATGCTCATTTGCATAATCTGTAAGATTTATTACTGTGAAAATATTTATGACCTAGTATCGTGTCCCATGACTTCTGCATGTCACACGGAAGCTAAAACACACTGCACTGATCTGCAGGATGTGAATCACAGGACAATTCTAGCCAGACACTGCCGGTCACAATCATTACTATCCACTGCACTGTCCACTGTGAGTGATAATGCCTTCTGTGATGTATTCCTGTGAGTGCACATGTGAGTGACACTGCCTACTGGTTTGTGTAGTTAATGAGTGTGAGGTTGGTGATCTCTTCTGTTGTTAGAACAGGGTGATGCACTGTAGTACTGTATATATCTGTGGTAAAAGGGCTGGGAATCACAGGGCAGCTTGCAATATGATATTATCACAATACGTTGGCCAAGATAAGATATTATCACACTATTGTGATCCTGTGAAACTTGATATATCGTCAGATAAGTACTAAAATACTCCTAAATATGCAAATACAAGGAATTATGGAGTTATTGGTGTCAGTTTTTCAGACAACCAATATTCTCCATTACAGGTTTACACTATTCATTTGAATAGCGCCACCATGTGGAATAATGAAGCAGTACTTTTAGTATGTCAAATTAGGGGCGGGTCTTAGGGAGTTTACAATGTTTCAAAGATTTATTGTTATTATAAAGTTAATAAAGGAGAGGTTATACAGAAAGATCAGGTTCTTTATTTTTTCCACCAACCAAACCGAAAACATACAGAAAATGTACATTTTCAGTACTGTTACACCCTTAATCAATAATGTATTGCAAATGAAATAGTAACAGTGTAAATATTTTTCACACCCCTAGTTGTAAGGGGTGGTACGTTATTGAGGGGATTTTGGGAATATTTAGGAATGTTATTTTAAGGTTGTTCATTTTCTCTGCTAACATGTAAAAGTTAATGTTCAGGAGATATGTTATCTCTTTCTCTTTCTCTCTCTCTCTCTGTATCATTCCTGTGTTGTGAGACATGTTGTGCAGTGTCTCTGACCCGCACTCAGCAGACATCTCTGCCTGGCAGCGGGACAGGAACTCAACCTGCTTCATTACAGAAAATAAATCTCCCTCCTCTCCCACCCAACCCCAGATCTATCTATCTATCTATCTATCTATCTATCTATCTATCTATCTATCTATCTATCTATCTATCTATCTATCTCTCTCTCTCTCTCTCTCTCTCTCATAATGTATGATCCCACCGGGATCACACCAGGAATTTTACAATAACCTCCCTTAAGCAGGAAGGAGGTGCTCTTTGGATAAAATATGCTAAAGCTCTTTTTTCTTATTCTCTCTATAACCTTTTTATCTTTCTCTCTTTCTCATGCTGTCTTTGTTTCTTTACCCCTATCTCTTTTTCTCTTATCTGTATTATCTGTATCTCTTCCTCTCTTTCTCTCTCTCTCTTTTATTTTGCTCTTTTTCATCCACTTATCCACTTCTATCAGTTTTCCTTTCACTCTTTTTTGTCCCACTCACTTTACTCTCTCTGCCTTCTCTTTATCACTGTTTCTGTTCACTCACTTTATGTTCATCCTCTCTTCCTCCTGCTTAACCCCAACCCCCCCATGTAAAACTCAGGATTAAGAAAAGAATCTCTCTCTCTTTCTTTACCTCAATATCTCAGCACTCTTGTTTTTTTCTCACACTTTTTCTTATGCTCTTTTATTTTTATTTTCTCTTAATTTTTTATTGCTCATTGATGTTATTGCTCAATCTTTCTCTTTTTTCCTCTATTATTTTTTTCTTAAAAAAGTGTCTCTATCTGTCCCACGATGTAAATATATCTGTATCAACATCATGATCTGGTTTCAATGGCACCTGCAGAGAGTTCGGATCTTCACTATATGGCCAAATATTTATGAACACCTCTTTTAATAAATGCATTGAGCTTTAAGTTGCACCCACTGCTGATACAGATGCACTAATGAACACACAAACAGAGCTTATCTAGCGCTTTAGGAGAAATAATTATTGCCCAAAAAAAAGGACATTCTGGAGCAGATAAACATGATGAAATGACTGGCACCATGCCTAATGGCAGGCGTGGCTAGATGGTATAAAACTCCAGCTACTGTGTTCTCTGAAATGATGTTTGGTGCTCTAACCAATAGGGTTGAGGCGGGGAGTTGTGAATGATTTGAAGGGAAAGCTAATTCTATTTTCATGCCTTGTACCCGCACCGCTAAAATAGCGTTGGAGTTCAGGGATACATTTACACTGGAAGTGAGGTGTGTTCAGGTAAATTTATGCCGTGTTGCTATTTTGGCAGTGGAAATCAAAGGTGCTCTACTGACTCAATACAACCTAGACAACAGTCAATCATAAGGCTATAGGTGTGCCCTGCGCTCGTACACCCCCTGCTTATTAAACACACACGGACACACTGCAGAGCACAAAACCTGACTTAACTCAACAATAAACAGAATAAAGAATAAAATAACATTGCTTTTCCCTTAAATGAGCTGCTGGTGTATCTTCACAGTGTGAACATGCAGGTCAGTTTCCTCTGCTGAGACACACAAAGTGCTGCACTATTAAAATACAAACGTTCCAGAGTGCATCTGACTCTTAAAGGGAATGACAAGTGTCACGCTGATTGGTTTATTTAACATTATGCACAAAACACACACACAAATATTTAAAGAATTAGTTCACGCATTTTGAGCTGCACAATGCTAATTTTTTTGCTCCCTCACAACAATAAAGACACACCGAAATGCCCTAAATCCAGCTGCACGATCCACAATTGACCAGTGCGCTACAGATCACTAAAATGGGGCCCTCTGACTTTACTAATGCTTTTGTCACTGAATGCAATCAAACATTCAAAGCAATACTCCAAAGTCTAGTAGAAAGCCTTCCCTGCCCAGTAGAAGTAGAAACTGGACTGTTTTTAATACCCTTGATTTCAGAACAATGAATGAACAGCGTTTCCAATACTTTGGCTTACAGTATATAGTAAACATATTAAGCAGCAGGTAAACAGTCAGTTCTTAAAGTGGATGTGTTGAAGCAGAAACCCACTGATCTGGGTCAGAACATCTCCAGAACATCAGGCAGGTCTTGTGGAGCGTTCACAGTAAGCAGTGTTCAGTATCTATCAAACCTGCTTCAGTCAAGGACAACCAGTAAACTCACTGCTAATGGAGGCCCCACCCACCTTACAACTTACAGGACTAAAAGGCCCTACTGGTAATGTAATGTAATGGCTTGATGTTGATGGTCTTGTGTGGCAGCAGCACATTTGGCCTACACAGTTTAAGGGGGGTGGGTTTTATATTATGACTAGTTGGTCTACCTTCCCTGAGTTTCATTCAGTCTTTCTTTTGAAAATGTACAGGACAGGCAGGCATGCACGCACACACAGACACACACACACGCACATCCGCGGGATTAATCAGGCCTTGCTCTCTAAAGCATTTAAACAATGCAGCACACCTTTGACGCCGCGGGCTGCGAGGCTGCTGTCAGGAATGGACTGGGTTGAAGCTGAGCCGCCGTGTTTTGTGGCCTTGTAAGGTCGTGTAACTGCTCACCACAGAACTGCTGCATCAACTGGAGCTCAACCCAAGAGCATTCATTTCACAACATGCACCACTGACTATAAACTGACAATCAGTGTTTTCTGTTATATAAAACGAGTTTGGTTACAATACAAGTAAAATATAATTGTCCAAAGTGATGAACACATTTTAAAATCACAGTAGAAGGAGCTATATATGAGCCTAAAGACATCATGCCCAATGCCAAACTTCACCTAATGCCCCCAACAGTGGGGCCGTGTTCCCTAAAGTGTTGAAGCTTCATCCAGGTTGTTTAGGATGAGTTAGAGTAGGGACACACTGAAATGAAATATTAGTCCAAAAAGAAAATGAACAAAATTGAACATTTGTTCAAATCCTAAATACGGAATAACAATGTTTTCTCCAACTTTTTTTATACACAACCTGTAGCAGCAGGCCACTGAATGGCAAAAGAGCTAGTGCGGTTAGTGGCTAATGTTAATACTGCTACAGTCTCAGTGCCAGAAAACTGAACTGGAGCTCCTGTATAACAGTGGTGCAGTGCTGCATCAGACAGGAGTTTCAGTTTAATTCTCTATTAAAGGAAATAGATGGAGCTCCATCCAGTACCTGACAGGTTAAGGCGGTGGGGTTGGGAATGAGTTAAGGGGACAATGAGTCAGGTTGACTTCACTAATGATCTTGTTGCTGAATGCAATCAAACCTCCACAGCAATGCTCCAAAATCCAGTAGCAGTAGTCCCTGGACTCTTTTTAATACCCTTGATTTTAATTTTAGAAGAAATGATGAATGAACAGCTCTTCCAATACTTTGTCTTATATGGTAAATATATTAGGCAGCGAGTGAACAGTTTTCAACGTGGATGTGTTGAAGCAGAAAACTACTGGACTGGGTCAGAACATCTTCAGAACATCAGGCAGATGGAGTGTACCCGGTAAGCAGTGTTCAGTATCTACCAAAAGTGCTTCAGTCAAGGACAACCAGTAAACTAATGACAGGCTGAAAGGGCGGAGCTTCAAATTACAGACACGTGATGGGAAACACACTAGGAAATGCTGAAACACAGGGGAACAGAGTGAGGTCGTGACACCAGTAAAGTAATGTTCAATGTTCTCATAAACAAGAACTGATGAGCAATAATATCTGTTATAAAGTTGTAAAGCATAAAAGTAAAAGTCATGTAAATAGGAGTAATGGTAGTATAATGTATAACAGTAATGCTCCTGATGCTATGAGGAATCCTCCAATCCAACCCATGTGAAGTGAGACTCCGCCTTTTTTCCAACTGCCACCAATGCAGCATCACTACACAACCAAAAAGCTTTTAAGATTTTGAACTATTTATTATCTATCAGACATTTTTAAAACCAAACTGAAGTGTTTCCCAACATGAGACTTTCCACTAAACTATTGCACCTAAATCTGCGCCTGATTGGACAGGTGGAAACGAGAGCATTTGAGTAAATGACTAAATCCTCTGTTTTCTAAACAAATAGCAGGTGAAGGATGACCCTTATCTCTGGTTGGAGGGGGAGCTCAGCCCCAGGTCACAAGGGTCAGACTGGGGGTCAGACAGTCCTCTGATGTGTGTACACAGTTCAGTGTGTGTGTGTGTGTGTGTGTGTGTAGGTCCAGGCCTAAGCAGTGATTGGTTGGGTGGAGCTGAGCTGAGATGAACTGTGAGCAATA